>NC_035449.2:10632499-11252499 GCF_002127325.2 Helianthus annuus
ACCTTTCCGGTTTCCCTGTCACCACTCGGGATACTCTATTCGTTTGAAGCAGCCATCTTGGGTATGCCTATCTTCCCAACAAAATTTGAAGTGTTCATTGACATCACTACATTTAATGTCTTTTGGGGCAGGTTTATCATATCGTTGGCTTGTGTTATTCTCTCATTGCCCTAGCATGAAGGGCCTTGAAGGTGGTAGCTTTGGTTGTAGGTTTCTTGCCCGCTTATATAGCTCTCTGTCGCTCATCCTCTACAACAAAATGATAGGCATTTCCATGGTCGGTTTCGGATTCACCGCGTGGATTTGAGTTATGATGACAAAAAAATCATTGTCAAGTCCCATGAGAAACTCCTAAAGGCTCTCTTTTCCCTGAGTTCATTCAACTTCTTCCAACGTTGCACGCACAACACTCACATGTGCATCGAGGGTGGGTAGTATATACTGCATCTCATCCAAGAGGTTGTGAAGCTTGGTATAATAGGCTAAAACGGAGGCTGCATTTTCCTGTGTTACCGTAAATGTTTGCTTCAACTTGTAGGTGAATACAAAGATAATGTTTGTTGGTGTTATTACAAGTAAGAATAATATTGCTGTAATTACTAGAGGAAAAGAGTGTAAATCTAGAGAAAACCAGCCTATATGTAATTAAAGAGAAAACATAGAACTAATTCTTTTACTTCAATAGATGAAGCATCCTTGAACCTTGGATCATTGTCAAGAGAAATATTGCAACAAGATTCAGGAGAGACACAAATAGTGCATGAAACCAGTACTCAAGATCAACAAGATTTTAGCAACAATTACCCCAAGAACAAGAGCAGTGTTATTATAAACACGGAGATAATTTATGTGGATGATGCTACAAGCAAGATACTTGATGTAGTTACTAGAGAGAAACAAGCCTGTACTAAGCGAAGGAGAAATCGTAAAAGGGATTCTATTACACATGATACCATCCAACAACATTTTGGAAAACCAATAGGGGAAGCTTCCATGAGACTTGGTGGTAAGCTCTTCTTATATTTATTGCATTTATTATCATTTTGAGGGGGGGGGGGGGGCTCTTTATCTCATGGGATAGAGGAAACATTTTGTGCTAACATTCCCACTCTCCACGTGCCCTAATTTATAAGTGGGATGTTACTTACTAGGTTTGTTTTTAATAAGTTTATTATCATATCTATATTGATCATTTGATTCTCATTATTTATAGTTAGCCGTTCTACACTAAAGCGTGTTTGCCGTGAGTTAAAAATACCCAGTTGGCCAATGCCGCATCGCAACAAGAAATATGCTCATTTTGGTATATCTGTGGTTGTGCTTCTACTAGTAAGGGTTAAGCGGTGGGTTTGTTCGAGCAACCATCATGGATTTTCAGCTATGTGGTGGATTTGTGGCAAACATAATGCTTTTGTTTGCGAATCAAATCCATTGGCTAAAATTACACCTAAAGGCGAGACAATTTGTAGGCTACCCTATTACGCACAACTAACTAGTGAATCCATAAATACGAATCCCTTTTCCAAGGCTTCACAAGCACATTTAAGTGTATCCCCAAAGAAGAAGAGGGTGGTTAATGTCTCAGATACAAGGATGGTGACAGTGAAAGCAAGTTTTAAAGATGATATAATTAAGTTTGATTTTCCTCTTTCATCAGGAGTGTCGGAACTAAAAAACCAAGTGGCTCAAAGGATTAAGTTAAAAAGTACACGACTTCGTCTTAAATACAGGGATGAAGATGACGATCTGATACTCATTTCTTGTGATGCCGACATCCGTAACCTTATGCCACTTTCAGCTTCCTCAGTTTGTAAAAAGACCATAAGATTAATCGTCCAAATGACAGACGATTAGTCTTTAAACATTATCTCTAAACAAGTGTGGAACGCAGATATCAATTCTTCTTGTTCTTTATTTTATGTTTTGTAATATATATTTGTGGGAAGGGAGACGTCCTTCTAGCATTCGATTTGGTCTATGTTATTACTAGGTTAATTTCCCGTGTGTTATACGGGTTGAACAATTTAAACTATATAATATTGATATTTCCTGTAAGACTATGGGTAATGGTTAATGCCCCTTAAGAGTCATTTTTTGCCACATCATAATTATAATGCTTCATGTAATGGTTAAAGCTTCTTAATACCCTTTCATTTATTAGTTTCCTTGTTTTTCCTCCTTATTGGACATTATTTTAGAAATGTTCCTCCCTCTTCATGCCCCTATAATACCCATAGGGGATGGTGTAAGGACATTATCAAAATATTTCATGCTCTTATAAAGCCCCATTACGTATGGTCTAAATGCAAAACAAAGACAGAAACATTTACATACCATATTGACATAAATGAGTTAATATAAATGTAACCCATCAACTCGTACATATTAATTAATGTCGTAGAGTTCGATAAGACGGCTCTAATGTCGGTTGAATGAGCTCAATCAGAGTCTATTTGATACCCTTTGTACGACTTCTTATTTTTTGAATCTTTGTATTTGATTCTAAACCTATTATTAATATAATTGATAATAATTTTAGTTATATATATCAATAATATATTTAGTCTAACATATTAATATTATTATGAATTTCGAAACTTGTTTAGCTAAGATTTAAGATTCTATTGAAGTTTTAATTTAACAATAGGTTATTGAATTAATAATAAAAATTTGTATTAGATTAGATTAAATATTATTATTATTATTTGTATTAGATTAGATTAAATATTATTACTATTGGTATTATTAATAATTTTAATCAATTAAATGATAGAATGACAAGTGTCACAAAACATGTTTCTTTTATTATATAGTATAGATAGATAAGCTTTTTATTTTTGAGAATTTATTAGATAAGATAAATAAAACATGCTAACGGAGTTTATTATTATCTATTATAGATTATAGTTATTTGTATTTGATTTGGTTATCACTGTCATTTAACCTCTCTATTCAAAGATACCTTATCTAACAACTATAATAAAAGAAACGGATACGTGTTATTCATTGAAGGTATTCTCAAATTTATATTTATCTAAATAAATAAATAATAAATTAATATTAAATCTTATAATACTTTAATAAAATATTATCCTCAAATCTAAATTGTTAATTTAATATATTTTTTAAAACAAATACCTCTCTTATCTACTTATCTTATATTAAATATATAAATAATAAATTAATATTAAATGCTATCATAGATATTTAAAAACATAACTTTTTATTTATTATTTGGTATACAAAATTATGTTTATTCAACTCGAGTAAAACGTGAGGTTTTTAAAGATATATATATACTTTTTTATTATTTGGTAGATTTTTCAACCCGACTATATACGGGTTTTTTTTAAATACGACGTTTTTAGTATTTAATATACAAAATTACATTTATTTAGGATATAAGTTTTTTATTATTTGGTAGATTTTTCAACCCGACTATACACGGGTTTTTTAAAGATACGACGTTTTTAGTATTTAATATACAAAAATACATTTATTTAATCTGTGTAATACACATGGTTTTAAAAGATATAACTTTTTTATATCTATTCAACACATGTAATATACGGGGTTTTTAAGGATGTAATTTTTTATTATTTGGTAGATTTATTCAACCCGATTATACACGAGTTTTTTTAAAGATACGACGTTTTTAGTATTTAGTATATAAAACTACATTTATTAATCTGTGTAATACACATGGTTTTTAAAGATATAACTTTTTTTATTATTTGATATATAAAATTACATTTATTTAACCCGTACAATATACAAGGTTCATAAAGATATTTATTCAACTCGAGTAAAACGTGAGGTTTTTAAAGATATATATTTTTTTATTATTTGGTAGATTTTTTGTCACACCCCTAATTTTCACGTGTCACCGGTGGGCCCGGTGGGGAGTATAGTGACGTAGTTGGCATCATCATAGACAACAACATAATATAATAATGCACAGCGGAAGCAAAGATAGATTCATTTCAACTTTAATAAAATGTAATATTAAATATCACTGATAGTTGAAACGGATCCACAGGCGGATCAAAATAAAATAAGATATTGTTCAACAGTTTTATTGTCATCCAAGCTTGCGAGACTTATTGTGGACGCTCTAGAAGACAGCCAGCCTATTACGTGTAGTACCTGCACTTAACCTTTTGGGAAAATACGTCAGTTTACACTGGTAAATACAAATTAACTGACTCATTTTGAAAAGATTGAAAATTGATTTAAATGCACATGGCATAAAATATTTTTATAACTTGGGATAATTATGCAATATAATCTTGTAAGGGATTTACATGTTACTCCGCGTTCAGTAGCCCGATCCGTAGACCGGGTTAAAGATTAATAGACACACCACAATATAGAGTTATACACTGACGGGTGTACGCCTACACCCCGTGCTCAGGTCGTGGCCATCTCGTAAGATGATGCCAAGGATATCCGGGACATGGTCATTAACCCCCCAAAGGCTTCAAGTAATAAAACACCTTCAAAACAGGGTCATCTCAATAAATTTAACCACTATTCGATTAAAGAATTCAATGCCGGACCAAGCGGTATTTTATATACCGTACCCCAAGCCCGTATAGGGAAAATAAGTTAAAAGTATTTACCTTGGTAAGTATGAATCACAATTAGCAAGTGAAGGTAGCTTTTATTGGGTCTCCTATTCTGGAACAAAGGTTTATAATAACCTATTAGATTTCTAACGGGTCTTTATTTAAGCCTAAGCTTAGACCGGTTAGTTTTAAGGACGATGCGGCTCAAGCGCACGATTAAGCGAAGACCGGATAGAATGTGATTTAGACCCGACAAGTTTAAATACTTGTATAATTTGGGTATGCTAAATACATTCTGGATTTTGAGACAAAAAGATGATGTTTGACCCGTTTCGGTCAATTTATGCAAACTGGTCACATAAACCGAACCGAACGCTAAAAGAGCGTTACGGGTAACCACAAGAGTCATATGCAAGTTCCCTGAGATAATATGCTTTAAATATGTTATAATATCAGTAAGATAACTTCTATTTTGCCCCATACGGAGTTAAACTAAATCTACGCCTCATAAGGGCATTTTGGTCATTTAAAAGATCGTAAAAGAGTTAAATTGGAAATCTGAGTTACAGGTCTGATTTATACAGTAAATATACTTAATTTGACATATTATAACAGTAGGTTATGACCCGTATGTGAAACTTATCATTTAAAACCAAACTATGCCCCTTAGGGGTATTTTGGTAATTTCAAAAGGGCTCAAATGGTCAAAATTGGAAACCTGAGTTCGAAAACTTGTGCTTACTGTTATTATATAAAAATATGCCAAAAACCTCAGTAGGTATTAACCTTATGTGTCTAATGTGTTTATAGTGCATACTATGCGTTAAAAACGCTTGAAAGCCGATTTGGAGCCATTTCCGGGTTTTTAAAGGAAAGCTGATATTTTTATAATTCCAGAAGGCTCAAAATATTTTATTTAACAAATAAAATCAGTAGAAAAAGGTTTGGGGTCAAAAGGACTTGTAGAATTCATTTTACGGCCGAAAAGGGCAAAATCGGTATTAGCCGAATTACACTTAGAGACCTATGTTATGCTCAGCCAAAAATTAAATAAAAATCTTTAAAAATCCCAAAATATTATATAACATCAGTGGGTAAAAAGTTTGATATCAAAAAGTGGGCTTAAATAGGTTATACGCTAATTACGCCGTTTATTTAACATAACGCTTTAGATTTATGATATCGGGCATAACTCTAAATATGGACCTCCAACTGATATCAAATTTTCGGTGCAAGTTTATAAATTAGTAACAAAGGTTTCTACTCTTTCATTTTTCCAAAAATCACGTTTTATAGCAAAAAGGGCAAAATAGTCATATTTAAGCATAAACCGGTAACATGCATATGAATCGGACAAGGGTTGAACCAAGATGTAAAATCTCAGAGAGTTGCATATATGTAAAAATGGTCCAAAATAAGCTCTAAGGCAGATCTCAAGCATGCATGCACGGATCCAAATCGAGAGTTAAAGAAAAGTCATTTTATGAGACTTTCGGTTCCGATCCGGGTTCAAACTGAAAATTTGTCGAGTTGATCATGATGAAACATGTTCTTACATTATTTACAAAGTTATTTTGATGATCAAACAGGTTGCATGTGATCTACACTGTTAATTATGCTAAATTTTGCAAAAACCCATTCTGTTGACTTTTTAGGAAAAGCTTTGACTCGACAATTATCAAGCTTAGAGTGGGAATCTGAAAATACCCTTTTAAGGGTTTGTTACCCACATAAATACCTACGTGTAGGTACTTTCAATTCGAGAAATGACTGAGAAATTTCCGTTTAATCTCAAAGTCAAACTTAAATCACGGTGGTTTGACTTTTGATTAAATAACTAAGCTAGAACGAATTAGAGAGGGTTAGGAATACTTACAACAGCCTTAATTACGATTATGGATCATTAGAAAGCCTGAGCTTGATCAGAGATCTTCAGAATTGTGAATGTAAGTGAAGTATCAAATAAAATTACTTCCTTTATATAGTTTTCAGGTCTCCGCAGGATCATGACACTTGTCGTAAGGGGTAATCTGATCAAAATAAGTGTCCAGAGGCCTGATAATTCTGTAGGCAAGCCCCTAGTATCGATTTGGTGGAATTAGAAATCAGTTTGTACATGAAAACAGCAAGAAACAGGCTGTTACCAGCTGTTTGCACGTCTGCTGAACTCATGCGGCCCGCTTAGAGAACCCAGGCAAGTCATGCGGGCCGCCTGGATGTCTATAACAGCAACAACAACTTTTATTTATGACAGAAATGGTCCATGCAAGTCTTTAACGACATTTAAGGCATGTTCAAGGCCCGTTATCCTCATTTTAAGGTTCCACCATGATATTTAAATATAGGGGACCTGAAACATGTTCAAAAACATGTCGGACAACGGTTCGTTTGGCCGTATGGTCACGATATGCGTCGAATTACGACGAAACACGGACGGATGCAAAAAACGAACCAAACGACGCGACGAAAGGGATTTTATCAAGGCGATCACTAAAATAAAATATTTTAGTGCTTACATAAATTTTTGGGTGTCCGGGGATATTCAGATTGTGAGATATGCGCGAAGATGCAAACTTGTGCACTTTTTGACACTTTTAGTCCCTGCATGACCTTAAAGTTTATTTTTGCGCACCAAACACCTCTAAGCCTGAATATAAGCTATAGAAATGATAATTAGGGCATGTTTAACTCATGGACACTTTCCGGAAGGTCCGTTACCATGCGAATCGACATACTTTTACAGTTTGACGCAAATAGTCCTTAAATTGCGCAAAGTAGCGCGAAATGCCGTTTGATGTTATTCAAGCCTTCCATGACCCATATTCATCCTTACCAAGCATATACTTAAATATTAATACGCTCTCGCTTGCTTAGATGGTCACCGAAAGGCATAGATTCAAAAGTTGACGCTTTAGGCCCCTCTATTGCGCAAACTTGCGCATTACAACATCTAATAGCATTTAAGCCTCATCTAATCCATATTAGACATTCTTGAAAGTATTATTAAACATCACGATGCTTCGGGTTCGCTAAAAGGTCATTCAGAGGTATAATTAAACATATTGACACTTTTAGCCCCTCTAACTTGCAAAGTTGCGCGTAACTTTACTTATAGGCATAAAAACCTTAGATGGCCATTATTTGGCATTCCCGAGAGTATAATTAAATATTATTAAGCTCCCGGTTTGTTAGAAGGTCACTCAGAGGTAAGAATTAACATGTTGACGCTTTTAACCCCTTTATTGCGCAAACTTTCAATTAATTACGCAAACGACTACACTTATTCATCAAGTGGCACAGTTGTGAATATAAATATCGTGAGAGGTTATTTGGAAACTTATTTTAGGTATGCTAACACTTCCAGTCCTTTTATTATCAAAGTTTTCGATTTTTCGAAAAATTAGTCCTTTAAATTCAACATTGGACTTTATTAGGGTTTATTACACGTGTCAATATATCATTGGACGTGATTTTACAAGGTGTTACATTTTTCAACCCGACTATACACGGGTTTTTTTTTAAAATACGACGTTTTTAGTATTTAATATACAAAATTACATTTATTTAGGATATAAGTTTTTTATTATTTAGTAGATTTTTCAACCCGACTATACACGGGTTTTTTAAAGATACGACGTTTTTAGTATTTAATATACAAAAATACATTTATTTAATCTGTGTAATACACATGGTTTTTAAAGATATAACCTTTTTATATATATTCAACACATGTAATATACGGGGTTTTTAAGGATGTAATTTTTTATTATTTGGTAGATTTATTCAACCCGATTATACACGAGTTTTTTTAAAGATATGACGTTTTTAGTATTTAGTATATAAAACTACATTTATTAATCTGTGTAATACACATGGTTTTTAAAGATATAACTTTTTTATTATTTGATATATAAAATTAAATTTATTTAACCCGTACAATATTCAAGGTTCATAATGATATAAGTTTTTATTATTTAATATATAAAATTACATTTATTTAACTCGTATAATACACGAGATTCTAACCTACTTTTTAACTATTCAACACATGGAAAATATTATCCACTAGTACACTTTTCACTTATTTTCTGTTCTTTTATGAAACGTTCAACTTTGTTTTTCTATTTTTTTTCTTTTATCAAATCAAGTACGAAACCAGAGTTTTAAGAAACACGGATCAACAAATGCAACAATAATTAGAAACAATCAAACACCGAACCTGATTTAAAAATATGGAAAAAAATTCAAACACATGCTGAATAATAATCCGAAGGGAAAAAATACATAAGAATGAATAATTAATAGGGATGAAAATGGGTCGGGTATAGGTCAGACATGGCTATAATCCAATTGCCATACCCGATTTAAAATCTTGTCCCATATCCTTCGGGTAATTACCCATCGGGTATTGTACATATCCGCGGGTATCAGACATACCCATTAGTTTTTAAGGAAATACCGGTTGGTATTTTTAAATATACTTTTGTTCTTTCATTTACAAATTTATAATTTGTATGAATAATTTTATGTTTATAAAATCCGCAAGTTTAAATATGATAAATTGCACACATACATAGCCATCATATATATTTGAAATATCTAAAAAATAAAAGAGTAAATTAGAAGTTTTGTCCTTTATGTTTGTCTCAAATTTCAAGCGATGTCCTTTACCTTTAAAATTGACGAGTTTTGTCCTTAACGTTTCAAAATCCTGCACGCTGTGTACTTTAGGCCTAACTTTGTTAGAATTTTCTGTTAAGTGTAGTCATGTACCTTGCACACAAGGGCAATCTTGTCATTTTACTTACCCAAGAACTATTGTGTAAAACAATTTAATATAAGGGATTAATGTGTAAAAACCATTTATATATAAAAAAATGTCGTGAGTGTAGTTTTGAGCATCACAAGTTTGTTTTTACGGGTACCGTAAATTTTAAATTTTAAATAAAATTTACGGTACCCGTAAAAACAAACTTGTGGTGCTCAAAACTACACTCACGACATTTTTTTTTTGATTTTTTTTACAAATGTGTTTATAATACACACATCTACATTTATAAAAAAAAAAAATTGGTCCAACTCGCCCCATATCAAAAAGTTCTCATGGTTCTTACAATTGGAGGAGTTTTCATTTTAGCGGTCCCCTATTAAACAATGGGTAAGAGAAAATAAAATTAAAAATTTAATATATTCGAGTATATGCTTCAGGTATAATGTTCGGGTAAACGAATATATAGTTTTAGGTAATCAAATAGCATATTACCTAATCTCATGCCCACGAAATAGTTTAAAGTGTATGACTCTTAAAAGTAAGATTGCCAAAGCAAATTAGAGACAATCCTTTGATAAAAAAAATATGCAATGTGAACAATTGTAGGTACATAGCAAACTCGACTTTGTGCTAGCATCATTGCATGTCAATCTAATGTTGTTTCATGCCCCGATGTCTGCTAGGTAAGTATTGCCACACCATAAAGCAGGTGAACCATAAAAATTAAAAAGACAAACCAAATTTGAAAAGTAGAGACATAATCCAGTTAATCTCAATAGCAATATGGGCGAGCATGGTATATGGACATATGGTCTTCGTTATAAAAGAACCCCCCAACCACCACATACATACTTTTTTGTTTGTTCTCAATCCCATAGTCACTATAAATAGATTATATCAAATTCTATACATTAAATATGATGCAGCTACACTTATGAATGTTTTATTTATCCTTAATTTCAAAAAAATTAGCAATTGAGTCAATTTCGTTTAAAAAAACCCAATTTTGCTAACTTATTAATTATTCTCTACAATTGATTTCAATGGGTTATACTACTTTTTAATTTTTGGTACCTTTGAATCATCATATTTGAAGGTTTTATTCTTTTAAATATTAATACCATTGTTGATTTCCATTACTTTCATATAAATGCATAAACTATGACGTGTGCGGGTGTGTATATATTTTTTAGACATATTTTAGCTCTTTTTACTCGCCGATTCAAGTTTTAAATTTATAAAACACGATATTCTACTATCACTCTATACACACGTTAGGTCAAGTGCACCCATCGCAGACGTAGTATAGTGATGGCAAGATACCGAGGTCGTCCAAGGATATAAGAGCTTTTAATACCAGCTTATCGTCAACGTCTAATCGAACCAAACTTTGAAGAAAAGATTTTTAAAACTATAAAAAAATAAACTAAAAACAGAAAATAAAATAAAGGAAAAACAGATAGATAAGAAGGAATCACTTGGTTCCGACTACTCTTTCATGTATCCTTTGATGATTTCCGCATTTTGGGCATTTTAAGAGGTTATCTTGGTTATAGTGATAGGTCCCTCTTGTGAAGGCGACGTTACCCTCAACCTATAGGTCTGAGTCAGTAGGGATACAGTCCCGCAAAGTCGGATTATTGAAAGATAATTAAGTAAGTTATTAATGCGAAAAGTGGTGGGCCCCTTTCCAGACAGCGATCACCCTCAACCCTTTGGTCTGAGTCAGCAGAGATACAATCTTCGCAAGGTTGGTAAAATGTTTTAATAGTAGTTTATAGATAAGAGATTCAAGCGGTTGGCACTTCTCCCGTCTGGTGGGTAGAGCCCGTCCGACTCGTGAAGTGTTACTAAGCTTGAACCAGGTTCTTGCAGGATCTATACACTGAACGAGACATAAAATTTACCCAACCACCCTTCTAACCTCCTTCCAGGCAATTAGTGTGCTTTATATAGACCGTAAAGACACGAATATGTGAATCAACAACATATGAAGAATGATTAGATAAATTTGCCTTCAATATAAAAAACTAGTTATTAAAGTCATTAATACATACCCAATTAAAAAGTTGCCAAAGATTGGAAAACAAAAAAAGAAATACATAAAAGATTTGTCTTCACCAAGTGATGTAAGAGATTAGTCAAGCATGACCTTTGTTTGACAAAGACTCTTTCTATCGATCTTGTATCCCGAGACTACTACACACACTCTAAATGATGGAATATGGATGATGGTGGTGGATGATGGTGTTGTAGTGGTGGTGGAGTGGTGACAAGTGAGAGAGAAGTGGTTTGCCAAAGGATGGTTTGGAATGGAACCAAGCACATCTATTTATAGCTGAAATCAGGGGCTTCACCACGGCTCGTGCCCGCCTGGCACGGCCCCGTGGTCATTTCTCTCTCTCTCTCTCTCTCTCGCTTTCTCATTAACTGCTGTATCAGGTCTTGTACTAACACGGCCCCATGTGTCAATGGCACGACCCGTGGCCAATGTACTTGTTGTACTATGGCAGATTCTAAAAATCTTTGAGTTGACCACGCCCGGTGTTGGTTGTATGTTTTGTCCTTTGCTGTTGTCTTTTCTTCGGCACATCATCCAGTCTCGGACACGGCCCCGTGTGAGGTCTTCTGATCTTGCTATTCTTGTGGTTTGGATGTGGATTGGGGCTTGGCGAGTTGCATCAATTCCTCCTTCATTGTATTTATGTTGGTTTTTGCTGTCATTTTGCTCCTTTTGCACATTTAAGCTCTTTTGACCCTGTAAGTTAAAAAGGAACAGAAAGACAAGCTTTTTCCAACATTAGTACTGAAAAAGGGTTGATTTTACGCCGTATTTGATATTATTTATATGTTGTATTTTATGCACATCAACCTATCAAAAACCTCTATATTATGAAAGGAGTTATGAGATTAGAAGCTCACCAAGTTCAAAGAAAACAAGTTAACACGGTATCCAAAAATTTTGCAACTCTAAACCTCATTATCGGATATTACTGCTCATAATGTCTAAAAACATCATCAACAAGTTCAAAGAAACCAAGTTAACATGGTTTAGACAATGAAAACAAGTTTATAACCGATAATCTAACTGTTTGCAACTCTAAACTTGATCCAATCAACCTCAACCTTCAAAAACACCTGGAGATCTCCCTAATTGCTCTTATGATTGTCCAGAAAGTAAGAACGCGAATTAGGGTTAATACCAACTTTAAATGGGTTATTAGAATTTTTTTTAATAAAACTCTTTTTCGCATGTCGCAAGAGAGTTCTCATAATCCTTTGCGACGTACTAAAGGCCCACATAAGGACTAAATAGACGTAGTGGCTCGTATAGTAAATCCCTGAACTTCCAAGGCAATTTTGGTCTTTTACCTGATTTTCTCATTCTTCGTGTTGCCAAATATTCCCTTCAATAGTTAGCGATGCGTTTTGTCTTTTTCTTCCGGATTCTACTGTGTGCTCGTTTCTTCTCCATTTATGCTCGTTTTAGTTCCATATTCACACAAACACCTACAAAACAAAAAAAAACATCAAGTAAAATCCAAAAAACAACTACTAAACTATACAAAAACGATACAAACTACATAGGGAAATAGGAGTGTTTTACAACACGTCAAGTAGTCAAATTATCTGCCCACCATTCTATTATCAAGTGGACAACATCTGAGACTTCATCTGATTATACTTGGTTGATCAAACAGATAAAATCTTGGCTCATGCAATATAATTGTGAGGGTAATTTCCTAGACGAGTACATGAATTACTTAATCTCCACGGGTAGATCACTGAAACAAGTTACGGTTTTATATATTGTGATGTTTCTAGCCCACTTAGAGTATGTGTACCATCTAACTTGGAAATCGTTTCTGTTATATATTGTAGATGACAAAAAAAGTTACAGGAAAACCTCATGAGAGTCATGACATCTCAAGTCTTTTGGAAATGTATCAATCTTAAGTAAAAGCCATCACACTATAAGGGTTACAAAGAGATTTTGAAAGCATATGCATGAAGAAGGAAGGAGAACTTATAGTTGACTATTTCTCAAGAGGAATGGGGTAAAAACTGTAACACCCCAAAAACATAAAACCGTATATTAAAAAGTTCAAAGAATAGATAAACAAGAGTTTACCAACTAGAAATTTAACCTAGTTAAATTTCAAGTCTTGATATAATGCATGTTATGGTTAAAATAATTAAAACTAGAGAAAATCATAAATTAAGGGGCTAAACTTGTCAAAACTCAAAGATAAGTTACTAATAGTAACAAAATTAACCAAATCTCCCAAATTAGGGAGTCTGGTCGACCAAGAGAGCAGGGGGCGACAGGGGTTCTCCAAAACCCTAGATTTCACAACTAAAATCTGCAAATTGAAGCCTCAATCTCGTTCCAAATCAAGTTCTAAACACGAATTAGCAAACCCCTTGTTGTAAGGATCAAAGAGGTATGTAAAATCTTGGCATTTTGATCCATCGCAATTCTAGGTTAACTTTGAAAAACTGAAATTTAGCCTAGATATGTAATGCATGAATGAATCTTGAAGTAATTTGGTGTTTAGGATTAAACCCTATGTGATTTCTTATCAAAAACTTTGCATCATGTTTGTAAGGTTTGGGATTTACATGTGGGGAACAAATGGACTTGAGGGAAACTTGGTGAATACTAGAGATTGACTCTTGTTCTAACAAAAATCTGAATTTGTGAAAATGATTCAGAAATATAGATGTCAAGATGTATATAAAAACTTGTTAAATAAAGTGAAATTAGATGATTAAATTCCATGCCATGAACTTGGTAACGATTGTAGGAAAATCTGACCCGCTAGGTGTTTGTTGAAATGCCTAAGTGAGGACTTAAATGTTAAAATTTGGACAAAAACGCAGATTTGATAATGGTCCATAATGATGTGATTATGGTCATGAAAAGAGTTCTAAACATGTTGTGAAAACTGAATTTTTCTAGGCAAAGAGTCCGGTTCATCTAGCGGACAAGCCGAGGGGAAATCACGAGGAAAAGGCGCGCTCTAAAGGTACGAAATTTATTGTTTCGATACATTATACCAAATTGCTAGTTTATGTAATAAATTTTGAAACATGATAATCAAGGTTACCAAAATGCCATGAAAATGATTAGTGACCTAAACAAGCGAAATGGGTCAAAACAAGCGACAAACATGGATATTTACATGCCCTGAATGGTGCTTGATTTAGCAACCAAACGGGTCAAAACAAGTCTCGTATTAAACATGAAATTAGACACTATCGCTTAACGCTTGGACATATCCTTTATGTAAGTCGTAATTTAGACATGCCATGATAGTTGTAAAGTTTAAATTCCTTATATAGGGGTTGTAATCTTGATTGAAAATTGTGAATAGTTGTGTAGATGGTAAATACAAAAGTCGGATATAGTCATATATAGATTGATGAGGGAGTTTTCCCTTTTGGGATAGCGAAAGTGATAACGGGTATTAGTCCTAATTAGGTAATTAACCTTGGGTGGGTAATAAACCTGTCCGGGGTCACTTTGCTGCAAAATGGAACTTGAATGCTCAAGGTCAAAAAGCAAGAAAACAAGTGCAGGGCTCACCGTAAATTACGGTGGCACCGTAATTTACGGTGGCCATTAAAGTGCTACGGTGGGAACCTCCTGGTTTACGGTAGGTACCCCAAATACCCAGAACCCACCGTAATTTACGGTGATACCGTAAATTACGGTGGAGCCCAATTTTGCTGAATTTTTCACTTTTGATTTGGGATAAGTTATCAATCCTAATCCAATACGTGTATTCCCATCGTTAGTATTACTAATGCCTGTTTAAAAACATTAGTTTTTCAGGTACTCAAGTGAAGGATGATGATCAAGCAGTTGATTTGGACCGAACACCTAACTTTACGCTTCCGCACTTGAACCTCGTTTTGTTATTTTGTAAACTCTAGTAGTTTATCTTGGAACATTGTTGTAGTTTAAACATGTAAATGTTTTATCAAATGGGTTAGGAATCTTGAAAGTTTTTGTAAGAACTACTTTTTGTGTATTATGTAAAGCTTAATTGCTAGTTAAAATGGGTATTTTAATACGGGTCTTACAAGTTGGTAATCAGAGCTTAAGGTTGCCAATAAGTGTTCGGTTCAAGCTTGATCAACATCCGGTAAGAGTTATTGCTTAAGTAAAATTTAGAAGTATAGAAATAATTCACGAACGAATATACATGGAAAAGAGTGTGTAAGCACACTCAAACACAAGAAAAGCATGAAACAAGAATAATAGAATCAAGAGTGTGTAAGCACACTCAAACACGAGAAAAGCATGAGACAAGAATGATTGAGTCAAGTTGCGAACTTGATCAAATCAAACAAGTAAAACATGTATTACAAATGAAATGTTTAACAATATATGTAAACATTTCAGTATCAAAGATGGCAAGCGGAGGTGACGGAGATGCGGTGCCAAGAGTCACCGAACAGATGAGAATAGTGATTGCCGAAGAAGTTGGAAAGGCGATCGAAAACAGCTTGTCGAACTTCATTGATAAAATCCAAAATACGGTTTTATCAGTGGTAGAAGAAAGAATCAAGAAGCTAGAAGATAATTCAAATCTAGCAAAGGAAAAATCCGGGGAACGAAAACCTTGTTCATACAAGGAATTCATAGCTTGTAAACCGCCTATCTATAATGGGGAAGTTGATCCAATCGTGTGTCAGCGATGGATAGGCGATATCGAGGGAGTGTTCGAGAGAACACATTGTGATGAAAATGACTACGTAGCTTATGGTGCGGGTCAGTTAAGAGGTCAAGCGAAGGATTGGTGGGATAATAAGAAGAAAGAGATTGGAAACGAAGCGGCTAAGGCCATGACGTGGGAGGAGTTTAAGACGCCGTTTCTTAAACACCATAGCCCCAATGCGGTTATAAACAAGATCAAGGAAGAGTTCATGCAACTCAGACACAAGGGTGAATCCATAGACAAGATCACGGGGGTGTTTATGGACAAAATGAAGTTCTGTGACGATCTGATCACGAACGAAGAACAAAAAGTTTATTACTACCATAACATGTTGAGCGCTGAATATAGGGAGTTCATAACCCCTTCAAAGTATGAGACCCTTACCGAGATTGTCAATGCTGCTCGGGAAAGGGAGATTGAGTTGAAGAAGAGTATAGAGCGGGGTGAACGAAGGGCACAGGATATAAATCCAAGCCCTACCAAGAAAGCAAGAATGAATGAAACGTCAAAGAAATCAGACGCAAAGAGCGGTACGCCAAGTTGCAAAATCTGCGGCAAGAATCACAAAGGTGAATGTCGCTTCAAGGATAAGCCATGTCCTATATGTCGAAAAACGGGACATATGGCTATATCATGCCCGGAAAAAGTGACCGTTTGTTATAACTGTTACCGAACGGGTCACAAAAGATCAGAGTGCCCAGAATTGGCGGGAAAGAAAGAAGGGCAAGACTCAAAAGGTGAAGCCGCAAAAGCCAAAGCAAGATCCTTTCAATTGACCGCTGCTGAAGCAAAGGTCGAACCTGACGTGGTCTCAGGTATATTCACTATAAATTCAATTCCCGCACGTGTGGTATTTGATACTGGTGCGAATAAATCCTTTGTTTCATATGGATTTATTCGACACCCCTCATTTGTTCTAACAAAATTACCTATGCCTTTAGAGGTAGAGATAGGTAATAATAAAAGCTTTATTGTCTGTGATGTATGTAAAAACTGCACGATGAATATTGATGACGAGGAATATGCAATAGACTTAATCCCGATGTCGATGGGAGAATTCCAAGTGGTAGTGGGAATGGATTGGCTATCCCGTTACCACGCAAAAGTGGTTTGTTTCCGAAAGGAAATAAAACTAACTTCTCCTAGCGGAAAGCAAGTTACAATATATGGAGAAAAGGGAGGTAACCCGGTGATATGCTCAATGCTAGAAGCTCGCAAACTCATGAAACACGGATGCAAGGCCTTTATGGTATATGCGAGCGAAACGGAAAAGGAACTCCTCAAAATTGGGGATGTACCAGTCGTGCGAGATTATGAAGACGTGTTTCCGGAAGAACTACCGGGGATACCGCCAGAACGGGAGGTAGAGTTCGGAATCGAGTTGATTCCGGGCGCGAAACCCGTGGCCAAGGCGCCATACCGACTTGCACCGTCAGAGTTACAAGAATTGATGTCTCAAATTCAGGAATTTCTTGACAAGGGATTTATCCGACCGAGTGTGTCTCCGTGGGGCGCACCAGTCTTATTCGTGAAAAAGAAAGATGGCAGTATGCGCATGTGTATCGATTACCGGGAGTTAAACAAACTCACGGTGAAGAATCGATACCCACTTCCAAGAATTGACGATTTATTCGACCAACTGCAAGGAGCAAGTTGGTTTTCCAAAATTGATCTCCGATCCGGTTATCACCAATTGAAAGTCAAGGAGGAGGATGTACCCAAAACGGCTTTCCGTACGAGGTACGGGCATTATGAATTCCTCGTAATGCCTTTCGGATTGACCAATGCGCCCGCGGCTTTCATGGACCTCATGAACCGGGTTTGCAAACCCATGCTAGATAAGTCGGTAATTGTATTTATCGACGACATTCTGGTATATTCAAAGAGTGAAGCCGAGCACGTGTGTCATTTGCGGGAAATATTAGACACACTTAGACGAGAGAAGCTATATGCAAAATTCACGAAGTGTGCTTTCTGGTTACGGGAAGTACAGTTTCTTGGGCATCTTATTAGTGCTGATGGAGTACTAGTAGATCCGTCAAAGATAGAAGCTGTGACGAAATGGAACCCTCCAAGAAATCCCTCGGAAATCCGAAGCTTTTTAGGGCTTGCGGGATATTATCGGAGATTCATACAGGATTTCTCCAAAATTGCCTTGCCCTTGACCAAATTAACTCGTAAGGAGGAAAAGTTCGTGTGGGGCATTAAGCAAGAGGAAGCTTTCCAAACGCTTAAGGAAAAGTTGACCCACGCTCCGGTACTGACCTTACCGGAAGGGACTGAAGACATGGTGGTTTACTCGGACGCTTCTCAATTGGGGCTCGGATGCGTGTTAATGCAACGAGGCAAGGTTATCGCCTACGCCTCGAGACAATTGAAGATTCATGAAAATAAATATCCGGTTCACGACTTAGAATTGGCGGCGGTGGTGTTTGCCTTAAAGATATGGAGACATTACTTGTACGGAGTAAAGTTTACAATCTTTACCGACCATAAAAGCTTGAAATATTTCTTCGACCAGAAGGAATTAAACATGCGGCAAAGGCGGTGGTTAGAAACCGTCAAGGACTATGACTGCGAAATACATTACCACCCCGGTAAGGCCAATGTAGTTGCCGATGCGCTGAGTCGCAAAACGGATTATGCCCCGATACGGGTACGATCAATGCAACTGGTTGTGACTTCAAGTTTACTAGAACGAATTCGAGAAGCACAAGATGAAGCTGTAAAGGCGGAAAACTGGAAAAAGGAAAGAATTATTGGTCAAGTTAAAGACCTTGAAGTGGGCAGTCACGGCCTAAGAACTCGTTTTAATAGAATCTGGGTTCCCAACACATGTGGTGTTAAGAAGCTTCTACTTGATGAAGCTCATAAATCCCGTTATTCCATTCACCCGGGGGCGACCAAAATGTATCATGACTTGAAGCAAAACTATTGGTGGCCCGGAATGAAGCGGGACACTGTGAAATACGTGGAAAAGTGTTTGACATGCCTACAAGTCAAGGCGGAGCACCAAAAGCCATATGGTAAACTCCAACCGTTAGAAATTCCGATTTGGAAATGGGAGCAAATCACGATGGACCTATTAACCAAACTGCCTAAAACAAGTCGTGGTTTTGATGCTATTTGGGTAGTCGTAGATAGGTTAACTAAAAGTGCTCACTTTATTCCCATTCGTGAGACTTATACATCTGAGAAAATGTCGGAGGTTTACACCAATGAAATCATAGCAAGGCACGGGGTACCGATATCCATCGTGTCAGATAGAGATACTCGGTTTACTTCGAAATTCTGGCGTGAATTCCAAGAACAGATGGGAACTAAATTGTTCCTTAGCACTGCTTACCATCCACAGACGGATGGGCAGAGCGAAAGAACAATACAAACATTGGGTGATATGCTACGGGCTTGCATTATTGACTTTGGGGGTAGTTGGGATGTCCATTTACCCTTGGTCGAATTTGCATATAACAATAGCTATCACGCGAGCATTAAAATGGCCCCGTATGAGCTATTATATGGCAGAAAGTGTCGGACTCCGGTATGTTGGGGAGAGGTGGGTCCGCGAGGGCTAGCACCAACTGATATAATCCGAGCTACAAATGCGAAAATCGACATAGTTCGGACACATTTGAAAGCGGCTCAAGACCGACAAAAGGCATACGCAGATAAAAGAAATAGGCCAATCGAGTTTCAAGTTGGCGATATGGTCATGCTAAAGGTTTCCCCATGGAAGGGTATTATCAGATTCAGAAAAAGGGGGAAGTTAAGCCCGAGATTCATTGGGCCATTTAGAATCATTGAACGAGTTGGTAAGGTAGCTTATCGACTTGAATTACCCGAAGAGTTGAGTGGGATTCATAACACATTTCACGTATCACATCTCCGGAAATGTTTGGCCGACGAGACCGCTCATGTCCGCTACGATGATATCGAGGTGGATAACAGTCTCAACTATGCAGTGAAACCGATTGCGATTTTAGATCGTAAAGAGAAAAGCTTGAGGAACAAAGTGATAAATCAAGTCAAGGTCAGGTGGGACCACAGAAAAGGGTCAGACACTACTTGGGAATCCGAAGAGGAGATGCGACGTCTCTACCCTACATTATTTGGTACGTAATTCGGTTTCGGGGACGAAACCCTTTTTAAGGGGGGTGGACTTGTAACACCCCAAAAACATAAAACCGTATATTAAAAAGTTCAAAGAATAGATAAACAAGAGTTTACCAACTAGAAATTTAACCTAGTTAAATTTCAAGTCTTGATATAATGCATGTTATGGTTAAAATAATTAAAACTAGAGAAAATCATAAATTAAGGGGCTAAACTTGTCAAAACTCAAAGATAAGTTACTAATAGTAACAAAATTAACCAAATCTCCCAAATTAGGGAGTCTGGTCGACCAAGAGAGCAGGGGGCGACAGGGGTTCTCCAAAACCCTAGATTTCACAACTAAAATCTGCAAATTGAAGCCTCAATCTCGTTCCAAATCAAGTTCTAAACACGAATTAGCAAACCCCTTGTTGTAAGGATCAAAGAGGTATGTAAAATCTTGGCATTTTGATCCATCGCAATTCTAGGTTAACTTTGAAAAACTGAAATTTAGCCTAGATATGTAATGCATGAATGAATCTTGAAGTAATTTGGTGTTTAGGATTAAACCCTATGTGATTTCTTATCAAAAACTTTGCATCATGTTTGTAAGGTTTGGGATTTACATGTGGGGAACAAATGGACTTGAGGGAAACTTGGTGAATACTAGAGATTGACTCTTGTTCTAACAAAAATCTGAATTTGTGAAAATGATTCAGAAATATAGATGTCAAGATGTATATAAAAACTTGTTAAATAAAGTGAAATTAGATGATTAAATTCCATGCCATGAACTTGGTAACGATTGTAGGAAAATCTGACCCGCTAGGTGTTTGTTGAAATGCCTAAGTGAGGACTTAAATGTTAAAATTTGGACAAAAACGCAGATTTGATAATGGTCCATAATGATGTGATTATGGTCATGAAAAGAGTTCTAAACATGTTGTGAAAACTGAATTTTTCTAGGCAAAGAGTCCGGTTCATCTAGCGGACAAGCCGAGGGGAAATCACGAGGAAAAGGCGCGCTCTAAAGGTACGAAATTTATTGTTTCGATACATTATACCAAATTGCTAGTTTATGTAATAAATTTTGAAACATGATAATCAAGGTTACCAAAATGCCATGAAAATGATTAGTGACCTAAACAAGCGAAATGGGTCAAAACAAGCGACAAACATGGATATTTACATGCCCTGAATGGTGCTTGATTTAGCAACCAAACGGGTCAAAACAAGTCTCGTATTAAACATGAAATTAGACACTATCGCTTAACGCTTGGACATATCCTTTATGTAAGTCGTAATTTAGACATGCCATGATAGTTGTAAAGTTTAAATTCCTTATATAGGGGTTGTAATCTTGATTGAAAATTGTGAATAGTTGTGTAGATGGTAAATACAAAAGTCGGATATAGTCATATATAGATTGATGAGGGAGTTTTCCCTTTTGGGATAGCGAAAGTGATAACGGGTATTAGTCCTAATTAGGTAATTAACCTTGGGTGGGTAATAAACCTGTCCGGGGTCACTTTGCTGCAAAATGGAACTTGAATGCTCAAGGTCAAAAAGCAAGAAAACAAGTGCAGGGCTCACCGTAAATTACGGTGGCACCGTAATTTACGGTGGCCATTAAAGTGCTACGGTGGGAACCTCCTGGTTTACGGTAGGTACCCCAAATGCCCAGAACCCACCGTAATTTACGGTGATACCGTAAATTACGGTGGAGCCCAATTTTGCTGAATTTTTCACTTTTGATTTGGGATAAGTTATCAATCCTAATCCAATACGTGTATTCCCATCGTTAGTATTACTAATGCCTGTTTAAAAACATTAGTTTTTCAGGTACTCAAGTGAAGGATGATGATCAAGCAGTTGATTTGGACCGAACACCTAACTTTATGCTTCCGCACTTGAACCTCGTTTTGTTATTTTGTAAACTCTAGTAGTTTATCTTGGAACATTGTTGTAGTTTAAACATGTAAATGTTTTATCAAATGGGTTAGGAATCTTGAAAGTTTTTGTAAGAACTACTTTTTGTGTATTATGTAAAGCTTAATTGCTAGTTAAAATGGGTATTTTAATACGGGTCTTACAAAAACTTTTATAATAATCAAGCCCTAATGATGTAATACTGGCAAAATTACACTTTTCTCCCTTTTGTATCTACACTATATTATAATACAATTATAATAACCTCTTAAAATTTAAATATACAGCACCTAATGCACATTTAGCCATTTTTAAGGGTTAATTTGTCTTTTTAACAATACTTACATCATTGTTTCTCAAAACTTAGAATTTCCTCCCTTATCTTTACTTATTATACCTCAACTTTATTTTTCTTTGTTTTTCTATTATATCTTTTAATATATTATGTTTGAAAAAATTAAGAGCATATTGTTAAAACGTGCTTGTTTTTGTCGACGTGTCGATATAATTTTATTCAATATCGAGATGTGAATTATAATGTACAGGTTATTTATGCATTCATTTAGAGGTCGTTTGATTCATTTTAATGTACACGTCCATTAGACGGTTACAATAAGTTATTAATGCATCAATGTACAAATCCCTTAAGCAATTTTTTGATCTAATTCAAATTAACTAAAAATTTTAAACCATGTATAATCACAACCATTCCCTCCAACTTTGCAGTTAGTTTAAAACTTACAGTGAACTCCCCTTATCTTTACCCATCTATTTCTCTATTGGATTTTTTTTTGTTTTTCTCTTTTATCTTTCAATATATTATATTTTCAAAAATAATGAACATAATATTAAAGCATGCTTATTTTTATGAATATATGTCCCTGTAAATTTTATTCTATATCGAGATGTGAATTATAATGTACAAGTTATATAGAAGTCTTTTGATACACTATAATTTATAATGTACAAGTCAATTAGACGGTTATCATGTACAAGTTATTAATGCATTAATGTACAAGTCCTTTAAGCACTTTTATGACTTAGTTCAAATTAACTAAAAACTTTAACACATGTGATATAATTGAAACTGTTCCCTCCAACTTTGCAGTTAGTATAAAACTTACAGCTTCCCGCTAATCTTTAATCATGTATTCCTCAGTTTTAAAATTCAAAACATACCATTGAAATGTGCTTATTTTTGTCGACGTGTCGATGTAAATTTTATATAATATTGAGATGTGAGTTTTAATATACAAGTCATTCATGCATTCATTTATAAGTCTTTTGATGCATTATAATGTACACACTAGTACAGATTTGATCAAAAGATGCGGTTAAATTGGCTATGAAATGTGGTTATAGACCCGCATCTTATGGCATAGAATCTTTTGGCTATTTTTCAAATGATGTGGGTCTGAAAGATGTGGTTCTAGAACCGCATCTTTTGATATATTAACAACTAAACTACCTTTTCCTAATATACTCAAGAGATGCGGTTTTATAACCGCATCTTTTGGTGTTTTAAGCTAAAAAAATAATTTTTATTTATTTCAGTTTCCAGATAATTTCATAAAAACATCTCAATAAATTTCCATTATACATATACCTAAAAATGAAAAATATACAGAAAAAATAAAACCAATATAAACTACCCAAACATTTAAATTATAAAGGTTTTAAAGTAACACAAAATTAAAACAAGTTTCAAAGTAACACCAATATATAAATTTTAAAGATGAAACTGATATACAATAACCTCCCGAACCCAAGTCTTCATACTTGCAACCGAAACCAACATCTTCAGTTTATACTTGTAACTGGAACCGTATAAATTGCCTAACAAAACACAACATTCCATTTATTAAAAAAAATATATGCAAGTGTATAGATGTATAAGAGATTAAAAGTGTTATGTGTCAACAAGTGACTTCTTAACTTTCTGGCGCAAGCAAAAACATTTTGAACGACTTTAAATTATTGTTCAACTCTCCAAATCGTGGGTCTCATCTTTATTTCACCTCACTATAAGAGGTAATATGTTAGTAGGCTAACTAGTAATACTATTTATGTGAACAAAATATTATATTTACATGTTTTCTGAATTTCGGCAACAAGGGAATATAGCAAAAAAGCCTTTATGACACCTAGAGTGATCCATGATTTGTCCCATCCCTTTTGACACTGGCAATCAAGCATAAAAAACAATTACTTATAGAAGTTCATAATAAGAAGGATTTACAAAGCTTTACTGAATATATATACATATATAAAGTTTTTTTTAATCAATTTTTGCCATCGAAGTGGAAGTGGTTATATACATAAAATGTCAAGAAAGTATAAAACCTTTGTTAGAATCAAGTTATAGGCTTGTTGAGTAAGAAATATTGGAACAAAACCAAATACAACCTTGCGACCGACACATATATCATCAACATATAACAGCTAAACATAACTGTAACATACTTTGACATTTGATCATTGCATGCTACATCCACCAGAATACTGTCCTCTGCGAACAGTGCCATAGGCTGCCAATTCAATAAGATCCATGTAACGCCCTGCATTTTTTCCATAACATTACATGACTGTCTACTGAAATCTATACAAAAATGTTAACAATATGGTTAATGTCATAACTTGATACTGTACCTGTCACACCCCGATATTTCCACGTATTACCGGTGGGCCCGGTGGGGAGTATCGTGACGTAGTTAATATCATTATAGTCAAATAATCACAGTTCAATGCACAGCGGAAGTCTAAAGTAAATATATTACAAACCGATTCAAAAGTAATATCAATATTACAAATGGATTGTAAGATGGATCCACAGGCAGATCTTAAACAGAAAGGTAAACACTGTTCAACAGACTTTAGACGTCTAGAACTTGCAAGATTCCCTATTAACGCCCTGAGCTCCCAGCCAATTACGTACAGTACCTGTCACTTAATCTTTTTGGAAAATGCATCAGTTTACACTGGTAAATACAATTAACTGACTCATTTTGAAAACATTTATGAAAATTAATTTGAGTGCACAAGGCACAAAATATCTTTTATAACTTGGGACAATTATATAAAAATAATCTTGTATACAGATTTACATGTTCGTTATACATTTAGGGCTCGATGTTAGAAACCGAGTCAAGATTAACAGACACACCACAAGTATAGGCCCACAAGAGAGTGAGATACCGTTTCCCTTATAAAACTGTCAGGTGTATGCCTACACCCCGTGCACAAGACGTGGCCATTTTTATTTTATAATGATGCCAAGGATATCCGGGACATGGTCATTAACCCCCAAAAGGCTTTATTTCAAACAAGACACATTAAAACGGGTTACCTCAATAATTTAATCACAATCTGATTAAACATTCAATACCCGACCAAGCGGTATTATTATAATACCGTATCCCAAGCCCGTATAGGGAAAATAAGTTAAAAGTATTTACCTGAGCAAAATATAATTTTATCCTCAGCCGTATATCAATCAGTAAGCACAAGTACCTCTACTGGGGCTCTCAATCTGGAATGAAGGTTTTGTTCACCTATTAGATTCCTAACGGGTCTTATTTAAGTTTAAACTTAGACCGGTTAGTTTTAAGGAAAGGTTTACGGTTCAAAACACAAGATTAAGCGAAGACCGGATTAGAATATGATTTAGACCCGACAAGTACGGAGACTTGTATAATATGGGTAAACTTAACACATTCTGGATTTTGAGACAAAAATGATAAGGTTTGACCCGTTTCGGTTAATTTATGCAAACTAGTTACATAAACCGCACCGAACGCGTAAAATGCATAACGGGTAAACAAATGAGTCATGAACAGGTTTCCTAAGTTAATATGCCCTAAATATGTTGTGATATCAATAGGATACCTTCCATTATGCCCAAAGCGAATTTAAACTCAAATTATGCCCCGAAGGGGTATTTTAGTCATTTTAAAGGTTATAAAAGGGATTAAATATTTATCTGGGATTCAGGTCTGATATAATCAGTAAAAATACTCAATTTAATAAGTTATATCAGTAGGGTATTGCATATATGTGAAATTTATCATTTATAACCAAACTATGCACCGTAGGGGCATTTTGGTAATTTCACATAAGCTTTAAAGGTCAAATCTGGAAATCTGGGTTTAAAACTTTTGCTTACTGTTTAATTATAAAAATTTACCTAAAATATCAGTAGGTATTAAGTTTCATATGCCGAAAATATTTTTAACTCATAATATGCGCTTAAAACGCGTAAAAGCCGGTTTTAAGCGATTTTCGGGTTAAAATAGAAAATCTGAGTTTTTGATCAGTTTATAAAGTTCAAAATATTTTATTTATCATATAAAATCAGTAGCAAAAATTTTGGTATCAAAATATTATGTAAAACTCATTTTATGCAAGAAAAGGTATAACCGAAAATTACCGAATCAAAGCTAGAATCCTATGTTATGCTCAGTCTAAAAATAAATAAAAATCTTCAAAAATCCCAAAATATTATTTTACATCAATGGGTAAAAGGTTAGGTGTCAAAATTTGGGTTTAGATAGGCTTTATGCTAATTACGCCGTTTAATTAATAAAAGCTTCTTAATTACGATATTGAGCATAACTCCTAGTCTAGACCTCAAACTGATGTGAAAATTTAAGGACATGTTTATAATTTAGTAACAAAGGTTATTGTCCTTTCACATTTTCAAAATTCTCGTTTTAAGGTCAAAAGGGCATAATGGTCAACATTTAGGCATATAATGGAAACATACATATGAATCAGATAACTAAGGATCCAAGTTGTATAACCTCAGAGGGTTATACTAACCTATAAGATGGTCCTAACGAAATCCTAGGCATATCTAAACTAAGCTAAATCAGGTCAGAACTGAAAGTCAAAGCAAAAAGTC
This sequence comes from Helianthus annuus, assembly GCF_002127325.2. Taxonomy (NCBI): domain Eukaryota; kingdom Viridiplantae; phylum Streptophyta; class Magnoliopsida; order Asterales; family Asteraceae; genus Helianthus; species Helianthus annuus. Next base: position 10,659,488 of record NC_035449.2, read on the forward strand.
AACTTTTACGACTTTCGGTTTCGAACCGAGCCTAAACTCAGAATTGTCGGGTTGAACATGCTTAGACATGTTCAACTAATATTTACCAAGTTATTAAAGTGAGAAAACTGATTTTATGGCTTCTATATTAATAGTTATGAATTTTATTTAAAACTAATCCGTTTGACTTTTATTTTAATTATTTTGACCCGACAATTTAACTAAGTAAACGTGGTAATTAGGAGGTGCCCTTTTGAGGGTTTAACACCTACCTAATTACGGTCACGTAGCCATGTTTGATGCGAACAATGGCTCAACCGTTTAAAAGTCAAAGCGTTTATCGAAAACTCTTGACTTTTCGGCTATAAACGCTAAACGATTAAACTAAGCACGAATGAACACTTACAAAGGTCCAATGGATTGAAGGAGGTTCTCAAGAAGCTCAAGATCCTCTCAAAATTCAGAGAACAAGCAGATTGAAGGAAATGGTGTGAAGGAACAAGTGCAAACCCACCTCTATTTATAGTTTTTGGGATTGCACGAGATCGTGACAAGTGTCGGGAGGGATAACCAGATTAAAACAGGTGTCAAGTGGTCTTAAATTTCAATGGGCAAGCCCCTAGATTGAATTATGCGAGAGTGGAAATCATTTTCAGCAAAAACCAGCAACAGAAAACAAGTTTCTGCATCTGATCATTCTTCGCGGCCCGCATAAGGGATTTGTGTAGGCTTACGCGGGCCGCCTCAAGTTCTGGCCCAGTCCAAAGTTTTGTAAAATTGCAGAAATGGTCCATGTCATCATCTAAGTGCATTTCTGACACATCTAAGGCTCGTTAACCTCATTTCAAGGCTCTATAATGATGCCTAAACATAGGGAACATGAAACATGCTCAAAAATATGCCGGATGTCGGTTCGTTTGGCCGTACGGTCACGTTGTTTGACTAATTACGACGAAACACGAACGGACGCGAAAAAACGATCCAATTTAAGCGACGAATGGAATTTTATCAAGCCAAACACTAAAATAAAATATTTTAGTGGTTACATAAATTTTTGGATGTCCGAATATATTCAGAACGTGAGATACGCGCGAGAATGCAAACTTATGCACTTTTTGACGCTTTTAGTCCCTATTGACCAAATAAGTTTATTTTTGCGCACCAAACACCTTTAAGCCTATATCTAAGCTATGTAAAGGATATTTAGGGCATGTTTAACTTATGATCATATTCCGGAAGGTTTGATACCCTATGAATAGGTATACTTTTGAAGTTTGACGCAAATAGACCTTTAATCGCACAAAGTAGCGCGAAATGACGTTTAATGATATCCAAGCCTTCCATGGCCCATAATAGGTATTCCCAAGCATGTGTTTAAATATTGCTACACTCTCGTTCGCTTAAATGGTCACCTAAAGGCGTAGATTCATAACTTGACGATTTTGGTCCCTCTAATGCGCAAACTTGCGTATATCATTGTTTAATAGCATCGAAGCCTTATCTAATCCATGTTAGGCACTCTTGGGAGTATTATTAAACATCACGATGCTTCGGGTTCGTAAAAAGGGTCATTCAGAGGTATAATTAAACATATTGACACTTTTAGTCCCTCTAACTTGTAAAGTTGCACGTAACTTTACTTATAGGCATAAAATCCCTTAATGGCCAATATTAGGCATTCCCGAGAGTATAATCAATTATCATGAAGCTCTCGGTTTGTTAAAAGGTCACTTAGAGGTAAGAATTAACATGTTGACGCTTTTAACCCTTCATCACGCAAACTTTCAATTAATTACGCAAACAGCTACTCTTGATCTACAAGTGGCTCATTTGTGAACATGATTACCGTGTAACGTTATTCAGAGGCTTATAATAAGCATGTGAACATTTCCAGTCCTTCTTTAATCAAAGTTTTTGATTTTTCGCAAAATTAGTCCCTCAAATTCAATGTTTGACTTTATTAGGGTTTATTACACGTGTCAATACATCATTGGACGTGTTTTTAGGAGGTGTTACAATACCTGAGACCCTGTAGTAAGAGCTTTTCTGTATAAGATCAGCTCAAGACATCTCAATACGGTTCCCTTTCGATCGGTTCCCATGTGAACATTTTCTTATCTGTATTCTTTGACTGTTGTGCTTTTGAAGATGACCATTTGTTCAAGTGGTCAGAAGAGATGCGGAGTAGCGGCTTCTTGTCCGTCATCGGCGGCGGCAGCCGTATGTGATTCCTCTATACTTCTGTAATTAACTGAAACTAATTCATAACAATCAAACTATACAAAAAAAACTTTAAGCAATTCAACCTGCTTCATACCAGCATCGCGTTACTCGTATAGGTGAACTGCAATGAAAGAAACTCACCATAACTAAGCCATAACCATAACAGTAGAAAGCCCAAATCTAACAGCGAAAAAAAAGAACCAATAAACCCTAAAACATAAGGAAATTAAGATTAAACATAAGGGCAACTAGTAAACATCAATCAATTAACAACATATCAAAATGTAGCTGCAAAAACCCATTGAACATTAAAAAGGTCCATAATATAAGAACAGAAAGCAAAAAAAAAAAAAGACATACCTTCGGAGTGACGCCAAGTTCATACGTAAACACAAATCGAATAACACAGAGCCAAAATAGTACAATGCCCAATCCGAACATCGATGAAACAACTTAACGACAGTTGAATCCGATTGAAAACCTGTTCATTACCAAAAAATCAGAGTAAAGTTAGTTAAAAACCACCGAGACATTGCAAAATTTAGGTCTACATGAGAAATAAAAGAAAATTAATTAGTACATAACGAAGTAGACGAGATCGAAACCTGCTTACTCTGTTAAATGAAGAATACATAGCTGAAACAACTTAGTAACATGTAAATGCGATCGTAAACCTATTCATCAATATAAATTCAGAGTAAAATCAATACAAAACAACTGATAAAGTGATGTGATAACTCAAATCTAAGATATTATACAAAAAATACATGGAAAAGTGGATATAAACTTGTGGAATTTGGTACGAAATTAGCAGCAGTTGTAAAACTTGTTCATCAACAGCAATTCATAGTAAAATCAGTACAGAATTATAGATGAGGTGATGCGATAGCTCTAACTGAACAAATGATTCACAAATACATGAAAAAACGCATAAAAACTTGCTGAATCTGGTACAGGTATTTCTAGGTCATCGATCCTTACCTTGCCGTCGGATAATACCAACGCTGCCATTCAAAGTTGTGACCGAATCCCTAGCCGCTGCTGAATCCTCATACCGAACTCACTTGACCATCGCCTGTCATCATCTTCATCCGCTCATCCATCGCTACACACATTAAGATCCTAAAGGTTCGTCAGAGAGACGAACTCAGCGATTCAATGTGCGATGCCGGTCTAGTTTACCCCATGTAAATGTAGAGGACGAACCCTAACTGCCTTCGCCGATGCTCTAATCGGAACCCAAACACCATCAGTTTCCATTGTCTGTTTCTCTCTCTCTATCAAGTTTAGACAGTTGTGATCTGAAGCGAGGGTTGCAGTGTGTGGTAGATGAAAAGTGAGGAGTTATGAGGATAGATAGAGGCCGGGTTTTGGGGGTTATCAGATCGATGGAGGGAAACAAAAATTAAGTTGAAATATTTGGAGGGGATATAGGGGGACAAAATATGCGGTCAACCATTTACCCGCACTTTTTCGTTTTGGGTAGAAAACGGATGTATTTTTTAGTTTTAGGGGCAGGGCAAAAGATGCGGGTTAACCATTTAACCGCATCTTTTAGTTTTGTCATCCGCATCATTTACCCAATTGTGTACTAGTGACAAGTCAATTAGACATTTAGAATGTACAAGTTATTAACCCATTAATGTAAAAGTCCTTTAAGCACTTTTATGATTTTATTCAAATTAACTTAAAATACAAAACATATATAATCGTAAATGTTTCCTCCAACTTTGTAGTTTGTTTAAAACTAACAGTTTTCTCCATTTATCTTTACCCATGTATTCCTAAAAAAATTGTTTGTTTTTTTCTTAATACTTTCAATATATTATATTTTAAAAATTTATGAACATATCGTTAAAATGAGCTTGTTATTGCCGACACTGTAAATTTTATTCAATATCAAGATTTGAATTATATTGTAAAAGTCATTCATATGTGTTCATGTACAAGTCATTCGATGCATTTAAATGTACAAATCAATTAAACGGTTATAATTTACAAGTTATTCATGCATTAGTGTACAATTCATTTAAACACTTTTAGGATTTAATTTCAATTAGCTAAAAAAATTAAAACATGTATAATCGTAAACATTCTCTCCAACTTTGCATGTAAAATTTTCATCGTTAATCGGTGCTTCAGCCAACTGCGAAGTGATAAAATGCATTTAAAATATGACAAAACTCAGTAATAAATTATAAAGTAAAACATGTAACCTTAGCAAAGTGTTTTCTAGATAACTGATGCATGTCAAACTGATCTTGAGTTAAACAGAAAATGTTACAAGTGTAACATCTTCTCAAATCCTCATGTTTGGCACCATTTGAAAGCATGATGTATTCTTTTTGTTCTATTGTAGATTCAAGTTTTGAAAATTGAAGTAACTACAAATGATCTAATATCCACATTTATAGGTAAAATAATAGAACTAACTATCCCAAAAAGTAGGAGCCATAAAATCAGTAGTTTTTAAAAAATCCTAAAAAGTAGGCTACAATTAGTTAGTGGGACCAGTTAAATATCCATGTCCTGTACTTTTCAAAGTTTAAAATTAAACGTCCTTTTTACATGATTAAGTCCCTAAGCTTTTTTAATTTGTGTAGTTTCTAGAGTCCTGTAATTTAATCATTCAAAGATATTGTCTAATGACTTATGGTTGATTTCAGCTTCTCTTTTATGAGTTATGACAAATGCCCTGTGAAAACATAAAAATAGGGAGGAGTTATATTAATGTTTATGATTTGAAGATGAGACTTTAGAGGCAAAATATCTTCAAGAAAAATACTTTGGCCATAGTCTTCAATCTTCATTATGTTCTTAGATAGTTGGTATACTTGATGAAGGTTATGTACTTATGTGCTAATTTTTGGAGGATATATTGTTGAACATCTACTGTTTTATCTTATGATTACGATGATGTGGTATATTCTATAGTATATGTCTCACACCCCACATTTTTTAAAATTAATTCTATTACAGTAGCTTTAATCTAAGGATAAATCCTCAAATTTCTGCATCATGAAAAGAACCAACTGATTTATAAGTGTCATAATGACAAAATTTTTTGAAAGTCAATGTTTATAGAAATGAACCAACTGATTTATAAGTGTCGAAATGACAAAAGTTTTTGAAAGTCGATGTTTTTTTTTTTGAGATATTATACATGTCAATATGAACTCTTTTCTCAAATTTCTGCTTTAGTAGCTTTAATCTAAGGATAAAGCCTCAAATTTCTGCATCAGGAAAAGAACCAATTGATTTTTAAGCATATGCTGATATGAAGTCTTGTATTTCCGTGCAGATAATAACAGAGAGCGGTTCAAAAGCAAAGGCGAATAAAACTAGATTATATAAAAGATGCAAAGAAAAATCTCACAGTATGTTAAAAGCAAGAAACGTGTTAAACACAAATTAAGTTTAAACACAAATAAATCCAAATGCCATGATAAAAACATGTTAAAAGTACTACCTAAAAACATGATAGCAAGACACACAACATGGAACCAAAACTTAATCTTCAAAACCATTTCGTGGCTGAAACACGACGGATTTTGCTGCATCTTAGGAAGGACTCAACGTCATAATTGTCACCCCAATCAGCATTCATCCATTCATCATTTTCCAGTTCATCATCTTTTTCATCATTGTCAGAACTGGAGAGGTCGATCACTTCGTCCCATTTCCAGTTCTGCAGCGCTATCGATCTTTTACTGGATCGGTTTAGCTTACAAAAAAGTAAAACAAAAAAGAAGTCAATAACCCTCGTATTCTTTCATAAATGTTTGTATATATAAACTGTAGATAGATAATTTATTTAAAACAATGTGAAGTATTAAGTTTACCATTTCGGAGTTGTGTGGGCTGGGAACAACTATGTGAACGATTTCTTCAGGAAACTGCACATTGAAAATATTATATGCTAACAATAAACTACAACTAAGTATTGTAAAATAATGAATTTAACTTTTACTTGCAGGTCAGGCGTTTCGCCATATTGTGCCTCTTCGACTCCAGCTGGTGCCTACACAAAGAAGTATATGAATTCAGAAAGTATGGTACGTATTAATCGCAGATTAAAATGGAATAGAAAGTACCTTGTCTAATCTGAACTGGTCACTGTTGATTATTTCAGCACCATTTTGAAGCTTCTGCAGTTTACTAAAATTTAGTATTTAAAAAAACAATAGCCAATGGAAATAAATGTGTTAACCTGCTTCATTTGCATGTTACAGTGTCCAGCAGGCTGGTCTTCGTGCATAACTGATGGCTTTGGTGGTGACTGGTCCATGCTTTAATTATTTCAGACAAAAAACGAGTAAATGATGAAGACTGCTTCTCATTATATAGAAGAACACATCTGCAGCAGGTACCACCACTACCCATTATTTTAGGAACTGGGTGGTTAAATCCACAACTCCTCCTATCGTGGCAGTTTGTTATTTTAAAAAACTGTAACCTTTTTTGTAGGTAAAACTGTTCAACATTGGGTGCGAAAGTTTAGCTAATTGGCTGGATTATTGGGTGTGAAAGTTTAGCTAACTGGCTAGATTACTGGCATAAATTTAGGAGTTTAGGAGAGAGATGCTGAACTGCCAAAAACTGCCAATTTTACGGTTTTTTTGGGAGTTTAAACGGCCAGGATTTAAGGAAAAGAAGATCTAACGGTGATGATTAGATTTCATAGCAGTTGAGTTTCATGCTGTCTATAATTTCATAGCAGCTGAGATACTATCGGGGGGTAATGTTAGTTCAAGAACTTACATTCCCAGAATTAGCATGATACCGTCGGACAAGAAAATACCCTTCAAGTTTCAACGAAGCCAGTTTCCAATAACCGTATGCTTTGCGATGACTATTAACAAAAGTCAAGGACAATCTCTATCCAGAGTTGGTCTATACCTAAGAGACCCCGTTTTCTCACATGGTCAGCTTTATGTTGAGTTGTCGAGAGTAAAGACCAGAGATGGCGCGAAGCTTTTAATATTTGACAAAGATGGAAGGCCAACGAATAAAACTGCAAATGTTGTTTACAAAGAAATATTTGGAAAATTGTAGTTGAAAATTTAAAGTTTATTTTCAAATTATAAATTTTGAAGTTTATTTTTTTATATAAATACTTTATTTGATTTTAGATCTTCATTCATTATAATTGTAATTTAGTTTTAAATTAAATTATTTAACTATACCTACCATATTTTTCATTCGTTTAAACGTTTTGTAAACTATTTTTGAAATACAAATATTACAATTAATAAACTTTTGTTAAACTAATATTTTAAAGTAAGTTGGTAGTGTAAGTATTATATTCCACTTTTTCTAAATCTAATTGTGTAACTATTAGAAATCAATAAGGGGTGAATTTGTAATTGTATTTTATTTACTTCAAAATTGATGCGACTCAAAACAAAACCATCACATCACAAAGAACATCATTACCCATCAAGAAATCTTTCACCTCTTCTCTCGGTTCTCGCTTCCTCACCGCCATTGTTATAGGGTTTACATCTTCATTATTCCCATCTTCTACACTACAATCAACCGAAGAAGGTATGTTGTTGATCTGGCTATTGAGAAGTTTTCTTCTTATTGTTTTGCAATACAAATGTATATCCAATGTTCTTATTTACAATCAACTGTCACACACATTTTTCTTTAATAACAATCCGACTCCAATGTTTATGTTATCTTTAGAAGAGTTTCCCACTTTTTTATGTTTTTTAATTTCCTTTTTCATGTTAAACCGTAATTATTGGATAACAATGTGATTAAAATTTATGTTCGAAGATAATAGGTTAGTGAAATTTGGTTATTGTTTGTACTTTTGATTTATATGTATACTTTTTTTCTTTATTAGTAATAATTTTCCAACTTTACTCATTGTTAATTGAAAGAATAAAATATTTTCTTTGTTTTGAATGTGTTTATGTTGTGATGTTATCATTTTATTGTTTGGTCTAAAAAAAGGTTGATAATACTTTTACAGATATGGATCCAAAAAGCAATAATTGTTCTTTCTTGAAGTTAGTCGATGTTCATCATCCTACAAAAGTGGTATGTATTTTTTTTTGTTATGTTTACTAAAAATTATGTTGATACTTACATGTCTTTTGTTTCAAATTATAGGAAATACCGTATGATTTTGCCACATTATTGTGGGGAGAACAATTGCCATATGGTGATAGTGTTAAAATTTTTGATGCTGACAACTTATGGATTGTCAAAATTGAAAAAGATGGGTTGGGTCCTGTTTTAGGTGATGGGTTTGTTAAAGTCGTTACGGACAGTGGTTTACAAAAAAATGATTATCTGTTGTTCAACAGTCTTGGACCATCTACATGGTATCTCCATGTCTTTAAGTCATGTGTTTTGGATAACTCTTTTATCACTTCCATTAGAGTTGATGATGATATCATTGTAAGTACTATATATGAAATAACTACTTTTTTATGTCAATTTTTTTGTGCATATTTTGTTTAACATAATTGTTAACAAATTTACAGCTCATGGCGGACAAATTCTGGGGACAGTTTTACGGCAGCAGTTATAAAGGTGGATTAGCAACTCTTTATGTGGGTGATAGGTTTTGGAATGTGAAGATGGAGGCGTTGTCCGACAAATGTGCTTTCACTGATGGATGGTCTAACTTGATTAGGGATCTTGCATTAGATTCCTGGACTACTTTTATTTTTACAATGGCTGGATATGAGACTTTTGAGTTGTCCGTTTTTAATCATGAAACTGGTACTCAAATGTATTTCAAGAAGGTTGACGTTGTTGTGTTGGATGATCCTATTTACGGAGATGATGGATTTGATTTACTGCTTGCGGTTAGTGTTATTATGCTTATAATATATTTTTTTCCTAATACGAGCTTATTATTTAATCTTGAAGTTAACATTGTCGGTGTTTTTTAATATTATGTTTTTGTAGTCGGAACACAAAGAGAAGGTGATTACCGACGAAAGTGATGTTGATGAAGATCTTGGTGGTGATATAGTTGGTGAATCTATGCGCCTTTCATCTTTCTCTGATGCCTATCGGTCTCATGTAAGTGTTTTACAACGTGCCTTATATATTATATAACGCTTCTAATTACTTTGTTCTATACTTATATGTTTATCATTCATTGTTATGTAGAATGACCCAAAAGGGAAGTCAAAGATTGTATTTGGTCACGAGACTGTATCTCCAAAGGTTGTTTGTTATATACTAATTTAATTTAATACTTATTTTCAATGCATATAATAAACTTTTTATTCTATTCGGTGTATTTTTTTTTCCATTATCTAATCCTTTTAACGAATACATTTTTTTAATGGTAATATGTTAAATCTTTTATGGTTTTGTAGGTTCATCCTAAGGTCAAATCAAAGTTTTATGTTGGAGATAAAGGGCTTTCGAAAAAGGTTGTTTATGATTCGATAATATAATTTGATGTTTTTTTTCTATAAATGTAATTAATAATTTGATGTTTCGTTTGTTAATGTGAAAACCCAGTTTCATGTTGTTTTGAATACTTTTTTCATACCAAACAATACATTACATGTATAAAAACATGCTTAATTATTATATAATTCTTTTAGTTATTTCATTCTATATCAATATGTTAATTGTTTTATTTTCTTTAGGTTGAACGAAAAGGAAAATCAACTGATTTTGTTTCTGAGCAAAATCTGTCTTCTCACGTTGTCTCTCAAGTAAGAATATTATTTAATATTTATTTTCAATATTCATTTTGTTGTTTTAAACTTTATCGTGTCATTTATACAATTACATTTAAAGAACCGTAACCATGAAATTATCTCTGATTATATAAAGAACCGTGTATCTTATTGTTCTACAATTTTATCTATATGATTTTTACACTTATTGTGTGTTATTCAATTGTGTAGGCTAAACCAAAGTGTAAGTCATTCAGATCCACGACATCTACCGCCCTTCATGTTGGCCGTAAATGCTCTACATCAAAAAAGTTCAAAAAAACTGATGTAATTGAATTCACCAAGAAAGCCGAAAGCAGACTGGTAAACTTTATAATATTATTATTTTCCTTCAACTTTTATAATACAAGAGACATAACTTATTAATCAATCAGATAATTAATCCTTTTATTATTTTCTCAGCGTTTACCGACTGATGTTTCAAGCCATCTGTGTCTTTCTCTTGACAACTTGCACCATGTTACAGTTTAGAACGAAAAATGTGAACTCCTTATGTTGGGCACATGAGGCGAGAAGTCTGGGAAGGGTTTCAGGTATGGTTTTAAAAAGTGGCCAGCTTTCTTGAAATTGAATTGCATCGACTTTGGCTCCACTCTTTTCTTTACGTACGTCAAGTCTTCTCAGCGTTTGATGTTGACCAAAGTCGTACCCAAGATCACAAAGAAAAGAGGCCCTTCGTGAATGTTGGTTATTATGTTTATGTTAGATGGTTAAGCATGAATATTAGATGTGGTTTTATGGTTGGTTTGTTTTGATACTTTGGGATAGTACTGATGGTTTCTTCGACAAGTCTTTTAGTAATATGTATATGTTGTTGATATGCTTACGATGTGGTTAGTGTGAAATGCAGTTTTTGTTACCATATAAGCTAAATAATAAAAAATAAATAAATAAAACCTAAATATATTGTCGATTATGAAAAAATCTGTTTTTTTAAATTCCTTAACATCTGACTTTTATCATGATTCTTCAAGAATGGTTTTATTTTCGTATTGATATGATATTTTTGGAATGTTCCATATAATTATAACAAATTATAAGGAAGCAATTACAATTAATTTCTATCAATACATATTTGAAAATATGTATCGTTACTTATTATATAAAATTTTAAAAGATTTGTAACAACATTTATTTGTTCTATTTTACTATATGTCACCAATCTATATATATATTCTCGAATTCGGTTGTCTGTATGATAACAAAACAGTTTGTTTATTTATCCAAGTTTTCCGAATCAAAATCAAGCTACCTACTGTTGATCGTGAAGCAAATCTACAAGGTACGTTTCTTAAATTCTGTATGTTAATGAAACCTATTAATGTATAAGAAACTGTTATTATAACATCTCCATCACATTGTTCTTTATGTAACTAATCAGCATGGATTATGTAATATGTTTATAAACTAATAAGCATATATTATCACATGGTTGATAAGGTTTCGGTATGTGTTTTCATTTATGTTTTTGAAGTAATCATATATTATCACATGGTTGATAAGCATATATTATCACAATTGATTATATTTCATATATGTTTTTGAAGTAATCAGCATATATTATAACTGAAATTAAAAATTAATTTAATTAATTTGATAATTTATAATATATATTCTTAATTGTTTTGTTTACGTTACATGTGTTTGTAGGTTTTTAATATGGCTGAAAGTTCTTCAAGGTATTTTTTTCTTTTTAATGTTATACTTTGTTGCGCATAATACCCATTAACAAGTTATATTTTATTAATATCTTCTTTTTTCAATCAGTATTAGAGAACCTTTCTTTTGTAGACACATGAATGTAGCGGACGAAGTTTTACTGGTATTTTCTAAATTCAGACATTCATTATACTTTGTTTTTGTTCTTATCATGAAATACAATTTAAAATTATGTTATGGTTTATAAATTAGAATTATAATTATAACCTATTTTGGATTCCTTGCTTTATCAGGCGATTCCTTCAGACGCTGCATCCAAATTGTGGGGTAATGATAAAGCACCTAAAAGTGTTCTGATACAAAGTCAAGATGGCCGAACATTTAATGTTTCTTTAAGCGAAGCCAAAGGAAAACATTTCTTTTTCCATGGTTGGTCAAATGTTGCCAAACATTTACAACTGAAAAAAGGATGTTTGGTGCTCTTCAATCATGTCGATTTTTCTACATTCAAAGTAACACAATTCATTGATGGTGTGTTTCAAAGCTCTTTCTGGACATCTCTGTTATCTACAACATCTAACTTTATTGTAAGATTAGTTTTTCTTTCATTTTATTTATGTTAATATATTTAGGTTTCATGAACTGATTACAAAAGTAACATTTTTATTATTTTTTTAATTATTTCTACAGGTCATTCCTGAGTCTATACCTGAGTCTATACTGCCTAATTTCTATGATTATACATCAGATGATATAATTTCCATTATAGATGTAGGCAACAAAATTTTTCACGTCAAGATTGAAACGCTTTATGGTAAAGTCGGTTTCTCCATTGGTTTTGATGTTATTGTTAATCTGTTTCAATTGGAGGCCGGTTGTTATTTAATATTCATAAGAGGTTTTGGAAATTATTTCCATTTAACAATTCTTGGAAAAAATGGTGTTGAAATTAATTTTGCTGATGTACAAGTTGATGAGGTAAGTATACATTTGCTTGCTGCTTTATATATTTAATTACTATATTGTTATTCTAATAAATGTTTAATACTATCTGTATTATTCCTAATATTAGGGTTAAGACGTAAATTGGCCGGATTAACGAATTAACAAGTGATTGTAATGTGATTATGATGAATTTCTTCTTTACAAACACATCAATAATAAAAACCATTTAGTTAAACTCAGCAAACAAAAGCATACATGATCAAATTTAGTAACAAATCAAAACTACTTTACTTCAAACACAAAACTATAGTAAAATTCAATCAAAAAAGTCAAACACGTGAATTAGTTCATCAACACCTTGGCGGCTATGAAAGCTTCTAAACATGATTACAGTAGAAAAACAAAGTTTGAAAGTGTAAAACATTATGTTCATAACAAGTTTGAATCTAAGGGTTTGTTTGGTATGGGGTAATGGAATGGATGAAGGAAAGGAATTAATGAGGTAATGGAATGGACAAGGGAATGCAATGGATCATTACCATTCCATGTCTTGTTTAGTTACCATGTGTGGATGGAATGAATTATTATTCTATATTGTTCGGTAGGTAAGAAAAACGGAGTAATAAAATCAGCGGTGAGTGGTGGTCGGTGGTCGGTGGTAGTGATTGTGGGTGGTTATAGGTGGTGGGTGTTGGCGGCGGTGAAGGGTGGTGGTGGCGGCGGCGAGTGGCGGTGCGGCAGTGACGACGAGTGGTGGTGGCGGCAAGGTGGCCGTTGGTGGTGGGTGGCAGCAGAGGTGGCGGTGGGCGGTGGCGGCGGTTGGTGGTGGCGGTGGTGGTGGTTGTGGTGGTGGCGTCGATGATGGTGGTGGGCGGAGGCAGCGAGTGGTGTTGGCCCGATCGTGGTTGTGCTGATAATGGTGGCGAGTGGGTGGCGGCGGTGCGGTGGCTGTCGGGGTGATGTGGTGGCGGGTGACGGCGATGGCGTCGGTGGTGGGTGGTGGTGGTGGTGGTGGGTTGTGGCGAAGGTGGTGGGTTTTCGTGTTGTTGATGAATGGTGCAAGAGGGGATGGAATGGAAAAAAAACATGGGGGGTGGAAGGAATGATTTTGAGGGAATGGAATGCCTTTTGGAATGGGTGATTCCATTCCGTTGACCAACCAAACAACCTTTTCTTCATTCCCTCGTAATCATCCATTCCATTCCACCTTCCATTCCTTCATACCAAATACTACCTAAAGAAAACCGAAAGAGGACCTATGGGTTGCAAATCTTCAAAGGTTTAAGCATTATCTTCAATCTCCAATACTAGCACCTCCAACAGAATGCTCCCAAATCCGTCTAGGGTTCGTAATTAAGTGAAGGAATACGACCTAAGGGCTAGAATCATGTTTAAATAGAAAAAAAATCACAAAAGTTGTCGAAAACTCCACATGCTTGTCGCGAAGGAGTTCTTTCTCACTCTCGCGACAAGTGACGCGGACGAATATATCCAAAATAGTTAGTGAATGTTTTCTTGGTTCTGGTCAAATTAAACCATGTCTGGCATGTCACGAGGCATAGAAGCCTCTCTCTCGCGACACGCCTATAACCCATATCTTCATAATTTTTAGTTTACCCCCTTAGACTTCTCTCCTCTCTCTCGATTGCTCGTTTCTTGTCTATTTAAGTTTGTTTTTGATCATCTATCGCATCAGGACCAGCAAATACATAAACTAATCATATAGAAGCTAAAATCTAATAAAACGACTCTAAAACTATCGAAAAAATATACAATATACATAGGATAAATACATGTGTTTCACAACACACCAAATAGATACGATTTCGAAATTCAGAATATTCAGAATGATAAATTTCTTGAATACCATATAAAATATATAGAGATTAACAGAAAAATTAGCCGTTAAAGTTAACCTACATTGAGTAATTAGCTCTATTTTTCCCATAAATTCTCCTCTAATCTTGACACCATGAGTGATTATCGACAGAGCTAGTTGCGACGAGGAGTAGAAATGATTATTGCGACTGTATTTTAAAGATATTAGGCACTGCTAACTAGTGATTTGCTGAATTGGGATGGGGTCCAATAGTGAATGGTCTATGGTTGCTGCAGGCCTGCAGTTATGTCTTTAGTGTAACTCGAAAATGGGTCTTGAATGTCGGACTTTTGTCCTGAACTATTTTTATGTGGGCTCCTTTAATAAAAGAACGGGTTTAGCTTTGCATTTATTTTTTTAATACATATACAATGTATAACACTTGCTAAAGATAGGAGGCCCTAGGCCCGTGCCTAGGGTGGAAAGCCCAACGGGCCGGCCTACTACCTCAATTTTTTCTTTCAAAGTATTTTTGCATTTGTTCCCCTCGTCATTCAAACTCTTGCTGCACATCTTGTTTTTTTATATCCATTGTTCAATGAATTGTTTTTAGACTTGTTCTTCAAGTTGTTTTGCAAGATATTCTTGCAATTCTCGTAATGTTCTTGCCAATTTTATTGTGGGGTGGCATATATATACTCGAGAATACATTCGGCGTTGCCTTTCTCACAACACGGCCAACACCCCGTATAGGCATAAGTACGCCTTTCTCCTAAGGCACCTTTCATGCATTAAATATCATTAAGTGATGATTAATCACTAGACACGCTTTCCATCCTCCGAGCCATTTGTTGAATTCTTTCCTACCTTCAACAATATAATAAACATATGTTAAATCTTTTACTAAATTTCGGCAGCATAAGTGTTGTAAATTTTTTATCCAACTGGTTGAAGTATAAATAATCAACAATCATAATCCCCAAATTTCAACAAATCAACCCTAATAGCAAAATTACTAACAACTTTTAGTCCTGAAGCGAGTTCAGGTCATTTTAAACCATTTAAACCGAAAGTTTCATACTATAAGACTGCTTCTCATCATATAGAAGAACACATCTGCAGCAGGTACCACCACTACCCATTATTTTAGGAACTGGGTGGTTAAATCCACAACTCCTCCTATCGTGGCAGTTTGTTATTTTAAAAAACTGAAACCTTTTTTGTAGGTAAAACTGTTCAACATTGGGTGCGAAAGTTTAGCTAATTGGCTGGATTATTGGGTGCGAAAGTTTAGCTGACTGGCTAGATTACTGGCATAAATTTAGGAGTTTAGGAGAGAGATGCTGAACTGCCAAAAACTGCCAATTTTATGTTTTTTTGGGAGTTTAAACGGCCAGGATTTAAGGAAAAGAAGATCTAACGGTGATGATTAGATTTCATAGCAGTTGAGTTTCACGCTGTCTATAATTTCATAGCAGCTGAGATACTATCGGGAGGTAATGTTGGTTCAAGAACTTACATTCCCAGAATTAGCATGATACCGTCGGACAAGAAAATACCCTTCAAGTTTCAACGAAGGCAGTTTCCAATAACCGTATGCTTTGCGATGACTATTAACAAAAGTCAAGGACAATCTCTATCCAGGGTTGGTCTGTACCTAAGAGACCCCGTTTTCTCACATGGTCAGCTTTATGTTGAGTTGTCGAGAGTAAAGACCAGAGATGGCGCGAAGCTTTTAATATTTGACAAAGATGGAAGGCTGTAGGTCCCTCGTGGAGGATGAGGTTAAACCTTAACCTTGTTATATTAACACACTAGCGAGTGCAGAATCCAAGCTAGAGTGCAACCGAGTTGAGACAAGTATAAACACAAAACACACAAGGTTCACCGATTAACACCACTTGTATTAATGCGAATGAAAGGTTCCGGTTACAAGCACAAGGTTTACAAATCAGTATTGCAAACTCTCTAATGTGTGTGTTCTTGACAGAAGTATCTCTCAAGTGTTTCCAAATGTCTAAACTGAAAAGAACACACTGCATGGGTATTTATACCCATACACAGCAGGTCTGTCCGAAGGATCCGATAGATGTCTCGAAGGACCATCTATCGATGTTGAACCTGTCGAAGGATCAGGAATACTGATCGAAAGATCATCTTTCGATCAGACTTCCATCGAAGGGTTCACAGTGACCTCGAAGGGTGATCTATCGAGGTCTATCCATCGAAGGTTCAAGTTCCGAGCTCATCGAAGGATCTCACTATCCTTCGATGGGTCATCCTACGAGCCAGACATGTTACATTCACAAACTAACTGTTTGGCCAAGTCAAACTAGGAGGATAGTTGACTTGGTCAAACTTACAAGACTACCATAGACATCGTTTTACATCGAGACCGAATACAGACAAGTACAGACACAAGTGCACCAACAAACTCCCCCTTGGCTGTAGCTTTGTCTCGATCTTTGATGGGTGCAGATTTGTCTCGATCTTGATCATCGTTGATCTTCATGTCTTCAAGACTCTGATGTCCTTTCAAGTCTTCAAAGTCGGAGGATCTTTAAAGTCTTCACGTCTTGAAAGCAGAGAGTGTATCAACAAACTACCCGTATCATGTAGGAAGTGTGTTGACAAACTCCCCCTTAACCTAAGCTCCCCCTTGAGTTATGCTCGTGAGACACTTGATCTTTATGAAGTTAGATCCTTGTGGTGTTGATGATGGCCAGCGGCAACTCGATCATCTTCATCTTTTGAGTGCCTTCACGTCGTGTCTTCATTCCAAAGCTTGTCATCGACCATGTTCTCCTAGCCTTTAGAATCTGCACATGCAAGAAATCTAAACGCGTAATGAGAACACCTGCTTGGAATATAGTTAGCATAAACAAATGACACACGTATGACCATGTCACAATCAAACACCGTCCGACAGTTTGAAAGTTTAATAAATTTGTCAATTTCAGATTTAACTTTCAAAGCTTGCAAATTTCGACCGTTTATGAAGATTTAGTCAATTCGGTTTTCGTTCAGGTTTCAGGTAACGAAGACTCGAGCTCCAACATCGTACGATCGAAAATAAAATAGAAATAAAATCTTTTTGGCTTTTATAAAGTTTATATTAAAACTGATTTTAGGTGAGTTTTAATATTTCGAAAGACAACAATTTTAATGTCCTTTGAGTGTTATCAAACGACATCACCGCTAATGTCGTGCTGATATGCACCAAACGACGAAACTGTTTAAAAATAAAACAATAAAAGTTAAGCAGTAAATAAATATATACAGACATTCTTTTTGCGAGTTTCGAGGGTAAGAGAATCATATCAGTGTACGGTCATGTCAAAACACTCTTGTTGTTCAGTTAGTTAATATTAAGATAAGCATCCTATAACAATTATCGGTATTGTTGTCCACTTAAGCTCAACTTATCAGATGTAATCATGGCGAGGGGATACGTTAATGTATGATTTATACTTACCGACCGGTGTTCATCCACATCACGACACATTCCCGTATCAAGGTATGCACGAGAATTCATCTTACCGGTGAGTATACTGATTATCATCTGTTTGACCGTATAAGATGTGAGATACTCACTTATTTTGATTTGAAAACAAGCCCTATGTGATATAATCACTTATTGATGAGGAACTTGATTTTCATATGCATGAGGGCACAGGAGCAAGTCCGTGAACAGGTCAGTACTTCCGTACAGCAGAGAGACGAACTTGACTCCCGGATAAATGTGATATTTTATCACTTATTTGATATGGACATGTGATTGTTTATCACTTATTGAGGTCGAATGCAGTATGTAATATGTACACGTATGTATGGTATCATGGAAGATCTAGACTTGCGTCCCCGTTATTTTTCGGTAAAAGATACAACCATGATACCCAGATGATAAGCAGCATAAAGACCGAATATCTCAGAACCTCGGCAATCTATCAAACGAAATTTCGGTACTAAGACCATATGCCAATGAATGGTTCCCACCTGATCTTCAGTCGATTTAAGATTTATATCACCCTGCACACTTTAAAATGATTGTGAGCCTACCGATACATCTTATATAGAGCTGCTTATCGTTTTTCATTTAAGGTTTAAAGAGGTTTGAATAGACCACTGATGTACTATCATTTTCTCTTTTGCTCGCCAGGAAACTCATTTTTGTTTTTCTATTGTTTTTGTGTTTTTGAAATTTTTCGATGTTTTTGGATTTTCCGATTTTTGGATTTACTCCCCCTAAAATCAATAAACTAAGATAAATTTAAAAGACACAAAGATATTTACAAAAATGATTTTCCGATGTTGGTTTACTCTTGCTGGACCTTAATGCCGTTTACCAATAATAAAAAGTCAAATCTAGATTTGTCAAAGGCTTTGGTAAAAAGGTCGGCACGTTGGTCATCGGTGTGGACCTTAACAACATCGATTAGCCTTTTCTCAAAGCAATCGCGTATGAAGTGATATTTGATTTCGATGTGTTTGGTCTTTGAGTGCTGCACAGGATTTCTAGTGATCTGTAATGCAGCAGAATTATCAACGTAAATAGGAGTAGTTAGGAATTCAAAACCGTAGTCCCGCAATTGTTGTTGGATCCATAGAACTTGGGAGCAACAACTTGAGGCAGCAATGTATTCAGCTTCGCATGTTGAAGTAGCGACGCACGTCTGCTTCTTGCACTGCCATGTGACTAGGCGATTTCCTAAAAACTGACATCCAGCCGTTGTGGATTTGCCGTCGATTTTGCATCCGCCATGATCAGAATCACTGAATGCGACTAAGTCAAAGTTATTATCCCTAGGGTACCATAGACCGGTGTCAGGGCAACCCTTCAAATAACGAAAAATCCTTTTTACAGCTGCAAGATGTGAGGCCTTCGGGTTGACTTGATATCTGGCAAGCAGGCACGTTGGATACATTATATCTGGTCTTGATGCTGTGAGGTACATAAGAGATCCGATCATTGCGCGATAGTATGAGGGGCTAACAGCTTCACCCTTCAAGTCTGGAGTAATTCCGTGATTTTGTGGCAGTGGGGTACCAATGGGCGTTGCATCGGACATCTGGAACCGGCTCAAGATGTCACCAACATATTTAGTCTGATGGATGAAAATCCCAGACTCAGTTTGTTGCACTTGTAGGCCCAAGAAGAAGGTCATTTCCCCCATAGCACTCATCTCGAATTTATCCTGCATAATGCGCTCGAAATTCCTACACAAGACATCATTAGTAGAACCAAAAATAATATCATCAACATATACCTGAACCAGAAGAAGATCTCCATCTTGTTCTTTGATGAAGAGAGTACAATCGATAAGACCTCTTCGAAAACCGTTCTCCAGCAGATAGGTAGATAAGGTTGCATACCAAGCTCGCGGTGCTTGATGAAGACCATAGAGAGCTTTGTTGAGCAACCAAACCCGATCGGGATGGACAGGATCTTCAAAACCTGGAGGCTGTTCGACATACACCTCTTCTTCAACCACACCATGTAAGAATGCACTTTTGACGTCCATCTGGTAAACCTTGAATCCTTTGAATGAGGCATAAGCCAGAAAGATCCGAATTGCTTCCAGACGTGCAACAGGTGCATAGACTTCGTTGTAGTCGATTCCTTCTATCTGCCGAAAACCTTGAACGACTAAACGAGCTTTGTTCCGAATAACCACTCCACGGTCGTCTTTCTTGCATTTGAAGACCCATCGAGTGCCAATTTTCTTGTAGTTCTCAGGTCTTTCAACAAGCTTCCAAACACCAAGCTTTTGAAATTGCTGCAATTCTTCCTGCATGGCTTCAACCCAAGCACTATCTTTCAACGCTTCTTTCCACGATTTTGGTTCTTCTTGTGAAACGTAACACGCGAAGGACCAGTCATTTTGTTGACCAGATTCTCTTATAGCTGAATACAAACTAGCATTCCGGTTGTTTCTCAGCTGATTGCGCGTCTGCACACCACGATGGACATCTCCTATAATATTCTGCTGGAGGTGGGTATCATGAATCCTCATTTCAGGATTCTCTGGCACACGTGCATTGATACCCAAATTGGTAAGATTAAGATCAACAACCAACTCCACACCAGGAATGTGTGTAGAGGTGGATGCATTCCCTTCAGCAGTGTCTACATTCTGCATATGAGGTGTATCACCAGAAGCACCTTGAACAGGAGCAACTGGAGCCGAAGATCCTTCAGCTGCATCATGATATTCATCATCTTCAGAAGATTCGTTATAATCAGCAGCATCTTCATAAACCTCATTTTGAACCATATTGTTGACAGACGAAGAAGCTTGAGGGTCAACAACAATAGGTCTAACCAAAGGCGAGACAGCAGCGTTGTCACTTTCCAACAACATCCTAGCCGCTGCTGATTCTTCGTCAAAGGTTGGCAGATTGAAGGAGTCAAATAGCCCATCATAATCGAACATCCACGGATCACCCGGAGCCCTAACAGGACTCGTGTACCTTTGAACCCTCACTTCACTCCATAGCTCAATCTTTTTGGTAGCCAGATTCCAAACACGAAAATTTGGAGTAGCATATCCAAGGAAGAATCCCTCGATAGCTCTTGCTCCAAACTTTCCATCCGGCTCAATCATAGTACATGGAGCACCAAACGGTTCTAGGTAAGAAAGATCCGGTTTCCTTTTCTGAAGGAGTTCGAAGCAAGTTTTGCCATGTCTCTTTACTGTAAGAACTCTGTTTAACGTGTAGCATGCAGCCGATACAGCCTCCCCCCCAGAATTGAATAGGGAGTTCCGACTCTACTAACATTGTTCTTGCAGTTTCGATAATCGTCCGATTCTTCCTCTCCGCGACACCATTTTGTTGTGGAGTATAACGAGAACTGTACTCATGAAGAATGCCTTTAGAAGTACATAACTCATCCATAACTTGATTCTTGAATTCGGTACCATTGTCGCTTCGGATCCTCTTCACTTTCAACGAATAGAGATTCTCCAACATTGTAAGAAGATCCTTGAGGATGCCAGGAGTTTGACTCTTGTGTGCCATGAAGGATACCCAAGAAAATCTAGAATAATCATCAGTAACAACTAGACAATAAGCATCTCCGAATGTTGTCTTGTGCTTCATAGGTCCAAAAAGATCCATATGAAGACGTTCGAGAGGCATGCTGACAGTGTTGATTTTCTTCAAAGGGTGAGACTTCTTTGTTTGCTTCCCTTTTTGGCACGAGACACAGATATCTTGTAAATGAAAACTTCTCACAGGTACACCATTCACAAGATTATTTTTCACCAAATGGTTCATCTTTCTCAAGTGAATGTGTCCCATTCTTCTGTGCCAAGATATAGATTCCTTTTCCGTGGCTTTTGAGACAAAGCAAGTGACTTGTGCAGATGTTGTAATCGCTTGGCTCATGTCGAGAATATAAAGATCATTTACTCTAGGAGCCGATAAGAGAATCCATTCTTGTGGAATTTTGAATCCAGGTTTCAGCACATAGCAGCCGGCATCATCAAAATGCACGGAGAATTTCTTATCGCAGATTTGCGACACACTGAGAAGATTATGATCGATTTGCTTAACATAATTGATCTTATCGAAGCACACGATGCCATTGGAGATACTTCCCTCTCCAGTGATGAATCCGCCTTTGTCTCCCGCAAAAGCAACATACCCTCCTCTAATGTTTCTCACGTCGTATAGGAGCCGTAAGTCGCCAGTCATGTGCCTGGATGCTCCACTATCAACAATCCAGTGACTATTAATAGTTCCTCCTAGAACATCCTGCACATGTCATTTAAAAACATCAGTTGAGAATGGGGACCCAAGCCTTAGTGGTCTTGGGTCGTCCCTTAGCATCACGAAACGTGATATCAATCTCTTGATGGTTTTCAAGAACAACTGCTCCCCCTGAATTGTCACCCGCCTTAGGTAACCAAGTTCGTTTTTGCCTACCAGTTTTTGAAGATTCTGGTTTTACAGGTTGTGACACACTTGGTTCCTTTTGAACTATTTTAACTTCAGATTTTAAAGCCTTTTCAACAGTTTTCATGTTCTTACGTCGTTGTTTAGTTTCTTGTTCTTTTACAGTTCGTTTATCATGTTTAGGTGAAACTGACCGACGTTGAGGGTGAACTGTTTTAGGTGGAGCTTTCTCAACAAATTTATTCTTTGGAGCATTTGGGCAGTTTTTGATGATGTGCCCAATTTCTCCACATTTAAAACATGTTCTCCTTTCAACAAATTTAGGAGAACTTGATTGACCACAAGATGTCGAACTCGTGGAACCCGAGGTACTAGCCTTTTCATCACACCCATTTGTGCGTTGAGTGTAATTGTTATCACTGTTACGTTTTAAGATTGTGACTTGTTTTACAAAATCAGTGTTAGATTTGTTCTCAAAAGTTTCAATCTTATCAGTACCCTTGGATGACACGAACTTGACATCTTTTGCTTTCTTTTGAAATCGAGCTCCTTTTGTTTCAGACTTCATCTGAGAGACTTTATGCTTTTGAGCTCGTTTGACTGGTTGTTTACCATTAGAAGCACTAGGTTGTTGAGTGGTTGAAGATTTTTGATTACCAAACTGTTTTCTAATCTCAGCCTTAGGAATTGGATCACATTGTGTTACAACAATTCCCGGAAGTGTTTTTCCCAAAAATTTGTTTGTGTTGTCTTCAAAGACTTTATCAATCAAAGATTGATTTACATTTTTAATTGGAAAAACGTGATCTGAGTAGAGTTTATTATCTCCAACCAATGTATACAACACATTACTGCTTTTAACAGTAGACACACATGTCTTATCAACTTTGACAGAATCAATCACTTGTTTCTTAACAGATGAGACATCAGGAGTATCAGGATCACAAAGAATGTGATTCTTTCGTGGAATAACTACTCCTTTCATCTTGTTAAGTGATTTATCCTGTTCACCTACATCCACTTCTGATTCATCATCCGATGTCTCATAGTCCTCGATAATTGGAGGACTTTGCTTCATGGATGATGAAGTTTCTTGTTCCTTATAGGATGTATTTAAAGAATTGTCCGGTTTGAACCCTAGGCCAGTAGCAAATTCCTCAACATCAAGAGGCACACTGGGTTCATACCGAGGCATTTCCTCCTCATCAGGCATCTTGGTATAATTGTTCATCAAGGGGGGCGGACATTTCTTATACCCTATGCCTTTCTGATTTCCCTTCGGTTGTTGAACATCGATGATGTGATCAAGCACAAATTGGGAGTTAGAATAACTCTCCAATTTTTGTTTGATCGCATCATGCTCGCATTGGGCAATGGCTAATTGCTTCTTAGTTTCTTCCACAATGTTAATGTATTCATTTATACTTACTTGCTTGTGGTAAACTACTTTGTTAACCTCGGACACACTTTTCTTTAATGTTTCTATTACAGATTTAAATTCTTTTTCATTCCGAGTTAAAGCCATGTTCGCCTCTTTGCATTTCGACAGTTCAATAACCAAATTCTGATTATGACTACGAAGCTTTTCTGATTCAAGCTTCATATCAGCACATGATTTACAAACACTAGGAGCAGGAGGTTCAGAATTTACCTGACTAGAAGAGGCTGAAAAGTTTGCCATAAAGGCAGTTTGAAAAGAAAAAGCTCCATCTTCAGAAAATAACTTCTCCATTTCCTTTGATGCAGTATCCGCCTTCCTAATCAGAATTGATTTCTGACATTTAAGCTCATCAGCTTCATTCAGTAGATCTTGAATATCATCACCTCCTTCCTCCTTCACATCAGACTCTGAGTGATTATCCCCAGAAACAGAGCCTTCTTCATCAGAACTTCCAGAATAACCAGAACTGTCATCACTTCCAGAGGACTCTTCTTTATGAACATGCTCGATGATCTTTGCATAACAAGCTGTTCCACTTCTCTGATCATCTTCACCAAACTGCACAGACCAGTCACATCCCTCATCAGCTTGAACAGCCAAAGCCCGATTGGGATTTGAAGTTCCAGGCTGGCCTTGATTGTTATTAACTGCCACCATCCTCCTTTCACGGTTTTCTTGTTGGGCATTCACATTTGTAGTACTCGTCTGGTTTCTGAAAGGGTTGTGATTGCTTGTTTTGTTGGTCGAGTGCACTCACGTTTGAAGTGCCCTTTATTACCACAATTAAAGCATGTAACAGCGTTAATATCAAACCCATACTTCGTATCTTTCTTTCCTTCCAACGAAGTTCTACCAGTACGAGCCATAAAGTCTTTGGCCCTTCTAACTGCACTTGCAAAAGCCCACTTAATATCCATCAACTCCATTTCTTCCTTGTCGATCTGTTGATAATCTTCATTGGTCATGTTGATGTTTCCAAGCTGACCTGCTACCAAACCACAGTAAGCACTGACCATTGTATTGATAATTTCCATATGCTCCTTAGCAACTTCAATGCTGAGGTGTGAAAGGTTTGAATTATCGACTCGGATTGTGTTAGGGTGTTGAGGTTGAGGATTGTTTGTATAGTGAGCCTGCTGTTGTTGTTGTGGAGGTTGGACTTGTGGCTGTGTTGGGACGGGAATGTAAGACCTCGGATCAAAAGACGGAGCAGCAGTTGATTGAGGAAACGGAAGAGAACTTGTGTTGGACACAAATGCAGTTTGCAGTTTAGGTTGCTGAGCTGCAGCGGATCTTGCCAAAGCATCGAAGCCTGGAAGGTACATTTCTGTATTCTGAGGAGCGGGAGCACGCTTTGCTTTCCTGATTTCTTCATCATTTTTATGTTCCAGCTTCTGAATGAACTCATAGATGTTAACCGTGTCTAGAGTTCCAGTGTGCTTCAACAACTCAATAAAAGAACTCCATTTTGGAGGTAAAGCGTCAGCAAACCTATTCACCATGTCTTGTGGAGTAGATACAACCCCATAAGCACACATTTCACTAATCAGATGATAGAACGGTGTTGTCATATCATTTAGAGTTTTGTTTTCCAAAAATTGAAACGATTCAAACTCTTTCTTCAACAAATCATGACGAGACTTTCGAGTAGCTGCATTGCCTTCTCCTCTAGCAACTAAGGCATCCCACAATGTTTTCGTGGTCTTGCAGTAGGAGAACTGATGATAGATATCTTTGTTGAGTGCTTGTGTAAGTGTAGTAAAGGTCTTTTTCTCCAATTCATAAGCCTTCTTGTCATTTTCGAGCATGTTGGCATAACCTTCTGAAGTGGACGCTGCAACCTCAAGATTAGCATTGAATGCATTGATGAAGCACGTCCAAAGATCGGTGCTTTGCCCTTGAACATACGTGTGAAAGCGGTTTTTCCATGATGGAAAGTCATTCATATGATTCAGCTTTGGTGGACGATTGTTGCTGCCCGTTTCTCTTTCACTAATCAAAAGGTTTTGAATGCTTTGACTTTGATTGGATACCAAAGCCCATTGACTTGGACTGATTGATGGCGGTGGAAACATACTTTTCGCCCAAGCTGCAGCAGAGGTTAGCTCTTGACTAGATTGTGAGTCAATACTCCAATCCCAAGGACTTGTACAACTCATTTTAATGAGATACTAATAGAAAACCTACACAAACACAAACTGTTAACGATCAAACAGACACGAATTGAAAGATACTGACTTGTACGAAAGATCAAGACTTGTTCGAAGGATCAACAGTGTTCGAAAGACCACTGTTGAGTTTCGAACAAAGACTTCGAAAGATTCACAAATGACAGATCCTTATCTTTCGAATACTGATCTCGAAAGATTCACAATGAAAGATCCTTATCTTTCGAAAATGTGTCTCGAAAGATTCACAATGAAAGATCCTTATCTTTCGAAAATGTGTCTCGAAAGATTCACAATGAAAGATCCTTATCTTTCGAAATAAATATCCTTATCTTTCGAACAGCTATCCTTCAAATAGATTCCTTGATCGAAGGATAAGGCTCTGACTTCGAAGGATGGGTCGAAAGATATATATCTATCGAAGCTTCCTTGATCGAAAGATGATCTTTCGATGTCGAATGATATCCTTCGAATACTCCTAACACACCTGACAAAAAGGTGACAGGTTGGTGAGAAAGGTGATTGGTTGGTGAACCAACTTTCGGCAGAAAGTATGTTCTGACCTCAACTTTTCACCAACTTAGATTTTCAAACAAAATATGCCCAAAATGGCAAACCTTATCCAAAAAGTCCAGTCACCGGAACACACCGGAATTATGGCCGGAAATCACCAAATATCTTAAAAACAAGTATTAAGTTACCCAACCCGCCTTTGAACACACCCGAAAGGTTTAGAACACGTTTTTATGTTTAAAAATGTAAGAAAACCACCAAAAACGGGTACTAAACCAAGTGTCCAAACACACCAATACTTGAACAAAAACCGGTTTTTAACAAGGTAAAGAGCCACGGCTCTGATACCACTTGTAGGTCCCTCGTGGAGGATGAGGTTAAACCTTAACCTTGTTATATTAACACACTAGCGAGTGCGGAATCCAAGCTAGAGTGCAACCGAGTTGAGACAAGTATAAACACAAAACCCACAAGGTTCACCGATTAACACCACTTGTATTAATGCGAATGAAAGGTTCCGGTTACAAGCACAAGGTTTACAAATCAGTATTGCAAACTCTCTAATGTGTGTGTTCTTGACAGAAGTGTCTCTCAAGTGTTTCCAAATGTCTAAACTGAAAAGAACACACTGCATGGGTATTTATACCCATACACAGCAGGTCTGTCCGAAGGATCCGATAGATGTCTCGAAGGACCATCTATCGATGTTGAACCTGTCGAAGGATCAGGAATACTGATCGAAAGATCATCTTTCGATCAGACTTCCATCGAAGGGTTCACAGTGACCTCGAAGGGTGATCTATCGAGGTCTATCCATCAAAGGTTCAAGTTCCGAGCTCATCGAAGGATCTCACTATCCTTCGATGGGTCATCCTACGAGCCAGACATGTTACATTCACAAACTAACTGTTTGGCCAAGTCAAACTAGGAGGATAGTTGACTTGGTCAAACTTACAAGACTACCATAGACATCGTTTTACATCGAGACCGAATACAGACAAAGTACAGACACAAGTGCACCAACAAAGGCCAACGAATAAAACTGCAAATGTTGTTTACAAAGAAATATTTGGAAAATTGTAGTTGAAAATTTAAAGTTTATTTTCAAATTATAAGTTTTGAAGTTTATTTTTTTATATAAATACTTTATTTGATTTTAGATCTTCATTCATTATAATTGTAATTTAGTTTTAAAATAAATTATTTAACTATACCTACCATATTTTTCATTCGTTTAAACGTTTTGTAAACTATTTTTGAAATATAAATATTACAATTAATAAACTTTTGTTAAACTATTATTTTAAAGTAAGTTGGTAGTGTAAGTATTATATTCCACTTTTTCTAAATCTAATTGTGTAACTATTAGAAATCAATAAGGGGTGAATTTGTAATTGTATTTTATTTACTTCAAAATTAATGCAACTCAAAACAAAACCATCACATCACAAAGAACATCATTACCCATCAAGAAATCTTTCACCTCTTCTCTCGGTTCTCGCTTCCTCACCGCCATTGTTATAGGGTTTACATCTTCATTATTGCCATCTTCTACACTACAATCAACCGAAGAAGGTATGTTGTTGATCTGGCTATTGAGAAGTTTTCTTACTATTGTTTTGCAATACAAATGTATATCCAATGTTCTTATTTACAATCAACTGTCACACACATTTTTCTTTAATAACAATCCGACTCCGATGTTTATGTTATCTTTAGAAGAGTTTCCCACTTTTTTATGTTTTTTAATTTCCTTTTTCATGTTAAACCGTAATTATTGGATAACAATGTGATTAAAATTTATGTTAGAAGATAATAGGTTAGTGAAATTTGGTTATTGTTTGTACTTTTGATTTATATGTATACTTTTTTTCTTTATCAGTAATAATTTTCCAACTTTACTCATTGTTAATTGAAAGAATAAAATATTTTCTTTGTTTTGAATGTGTTTATTTTGTGATGTTATCATTTTATTGTTTGGTCTAAAAAAACGTTGATAATACTTTTATAGATATGGATCCAAAAAGCAATAATTGTTCTTTCTTGAAGTTAGTCGATGTTCATCATCCTACAAAAGTGGTATGTATTTTTTTTTGTTATGTTTACTAAAAATTATGTTGATACTTACATGTCTTTTGTTTCAAATTATAGGAAATACCGTATGATTTTACCACATTATTGTGGGGAGAACAATTGCCATATGGTGATAGTGTTAAAATTTTTTATGCTGACAACTTATGGATTGTCAAAATTGAAAAAGATGGGTTGGGTCCTGTTTTAGGTGATGGGTTTGTTAAAGTCGTTACGGACAGTGGTTTACAAAAAAATGATTATCTGTTGTTCAACAGTCTTGGACCATCTACATGGTATCTCGATGTCTTTAAGTCATGTGTTTTGGATAACTCTTTTATCACTTCCATTAGAGTTGATGATAATTTCATTGTAAGTACTATATATGAAATAACTACTTTTTTATGTCAATTTTTTTGTGCATATTTTGTTTAACATAATTGTTAACAAATTTACAGCTCATGGCGGACAAATTCTGGGGACAGTTTTACGGCAGCAGTTATAAAGGTGGATTAGCAACTCTTTATGTGGGTGATAGGTTTTGGAATGTGAAGATGGAGGCGTTGTCCGACAAATGTGCTTTCACTGATGGATGGTCTAACTTGATTAGGGATCTTGCATTAGATTCCTGGACTACTTTTATTTTTACAATGGCTGGATATGAGACTTTTGAGTTGTCCGTTTTTAATCATGAAACTGGTACTCAAATGTATTTCAAGAAGGTTGACGTTGTTGTGTTGGATGATCCTATTTACGGAGATGATGGATTTGATTTATTGCTTGCGGTTAGTGTTATTATGCTTATAATATATTTTTTCCTAATACGAGCTTATTATTTAATCTTGAAGTTAACATTGTCGGTGTTTTTTAATATTATGTTTTTGTAGTCGGAACACAAAGAGAAGGTGATTACCAACGAAAGTGATGTTGATGAAGATCTTGGTGGTGATATAGTTGGTGAATCTATGCGCCTTTCATCTTTCTCTGATGCCTATCGGTCTCATGTAAGTGTTTTACAACGTGCCTTATATATTATATAACGCTTCTAATTACTTTGTTCTATACTTATATGTTTATCATTCATTGTTATGTAGAATGACCCAAAAGGGAAGTCAAAGATTGTATTTGGTCACGAGACTGTATCTCCAAAAGTTGTTTGTTATATACTAATTTAATTTAATACTTATTTTCAATGCATATAATAAACTTTTTATTCTATTCGGTGTATTTTTTTCCATTATCTAATACTTTTAACGAATACATTTTTTTAATGGTAATATGTTAAATCTTTTATGGTTTTGTAGGTTCATCCTAAGGTCAAATCAAAGTTTTATGTTGGAGATAAAGGGCTTTCGAAAAAGGTTGTTTATGATTCGATAATATAATTTGATGTTTTTTTTCTATAAATATAATTAATAATTTGATGTTTCGTTTGTTAATGTGTAAGTCATTCAGATCCACGACATCTACCGCCCTTCATGTTGGCCGTAAATGCTCTACATCAAAAAAGTTCAAAAAAACTGATGTAATTGAATTCACCAAGAAAGCCCAAAGCAGACTGGTAAACTTTATAATATTATTATTTTCCTTCAACTTTTATAATACAAGAGACATAACTTATTAATCAATCAGATAATTAATTCTTTTATTATTTTCTCAGTGTTTACCGACTGATGTTTCAAGCCATCTGTGTCTTTCTCTTGACAACTTGCACCATGTTACAGTTTAGAACGAAAAATGTGAACTCCTTATGTTGGGCACATGAGGCAAGAAGTCTGGGAAGGGTTTCAGGTATGGTTTTAAAAAGTGGCCAGCTTTCTTGAAATTGAATTGCATCGACTTTGGCTCCACTCTTTTCTTTACGTACGTCAAGTCTTCTCAGCGTTTGATGTTGACCAAAGTCGTACCCAAGATCACAAAGAAAAGAGGCCCTTCGTGAATGTTGGTTATTATGTTTATGTTAGATGGTTAAGCATGAATATTAGATGTGGTTTTATGGTTGGTTTGTTTTGATACTTTGGGATAGTACTGATGGTTTCTTCGACAAGTCTTTTAGTAATATGTATATGTTGTTGATATGCTTACGATGTGGTTAGTGTGAAATGCAGTTTTTGTTACCATATAAGCTAAATAATAAAAAAATAAATAAATAAAACCTAAATATATTGTCGATTATGAAGAAATCTGTTTTTTTAAATTCCTTAACATCTGACTTTTATCATGATTCTTCAAGAAAGGTTTTATTTTCGTATTGATATGATATTTTTGGAATGTTCCATATAATTGTAGCAAATTATAAGGAAACAATTACAATTAATTTCTATCAATACATATTTGAAAATATGTATCGTTACTTATTATATAAAATTTTAAAAGATTTGTAATAACATTTATTTGTTCTATTTTACTATATGTCACCAATCTATATATATATTCTCGAATTCGGTTGTCTGTATGATAACAAAACAGTTTGTTTATTTATCCAAGTTTTCCGAATCAAAATCAAGCTACCTACTGTTGATCGTGAAGCAAATCTACAAGGTACGTTTCTTAAATTCTGTATGTTAATGAAACCTATTAATGTATAAGAAACTGTTATTATAACATCTCCATCACATTGTTCTTTATGTAACTAATCAGCATGGATTATGTAACATGTTTTTAAACTAATAAGCATATATTATCACATGGTTGATAAGGTTTCGGTATGTGTTTTCATTTATGTTTTTGAAGTAATCATATATTATCACATGGTTGATAAGCATATATTATCACAATTGATTTTATTTCATATATGTTTTTGAAGTAATCAGCATATATTATAACTGAAATTAAAAATTAATTTAATTAATTTGATAATTTATAATATATATTCTTAATTGTTTTGTTTACGTTACATGTGTTTGTAGGTTTTTAATATGGCTGAAAGTTCTTCAAGGTATTTTTTTCTTTTTAATGTTATACTTTGTTGCGCATAATACCCATTAACAAGTTATATTTTATTAATATCTTCTTTTTTCAATCAGTATTAGAGAACCTTTCTTTTGTAGACACATGAATGTAGCGGACGAAGTTTTACTGGTATTTTCTAAATTCAGACATTCATTATACTTTGTTTTTGTTCTTATCATGAAATACAATTTAAAATTATGTTATGGTTTATAAATTAGAATTATAATTATAACCTATTTTGGATTCCTTGCTTTATCAGGCGATTCCTTCAGACGCTGCATCCAAATTGTGGGGTAATGATAAAGCACCTAAAAGTGTTCTGATACAAAGTCAAGATGGCCGAACATTTAATGTTTCTTTAAGCGAAGCCAAAGGAAAACATTTCTTTTTCCATGGTTGGTCAAATGTTGCCAAACATTTACAACTGAAAAAAGGATGTTTGGTGCTCTTCAATCATGTCGATTTTTCTACATTCAAAGTAACACATTTCATTGATGGTGTGTTTCAAAGCTCTTTCTGGACATCTCTGTTATCTACAACATCTAACTTTATTGTAAGATTAGTTTTTCTTTCATTTTATTTATGTTAATATATTTAGGTTTTATGAACTGATTACAAAAGTAACATTTTTATTATTTTTTTAATTATTTCTACAGGTCATTCCTGAGTCTATACCTGAGTCTATACTGCCTAATTTCTATGATTATACATCAGATGATATAATTTCCATTATAGATGTAGGCAACAAAATTTTTCACGTCAAGATTGAAACGCTTTATGGTAAAGTCGGTTTCTCCACTGGTTTTGATGTTATTGTTAATCTGTTTCAATTGGAGTCCGGTTGTTATTTAATATTCACAAGAGGTTTTGGAAATTATTTCCATTTAACAATTCTTGGAAAAATTGGTGTTGAAATTAATTTTGCTGATGTACAAGTTGATGAGGTAAGTATACATTTGCTTGCTTCTTTATATATTTAACTAGCCTAAGATCCCGCGATTTTCGCGGGTGGCTTAACACAAATATATAATATCTACTGGCATTGAATCCTCAGGTAGATCATCATTTGTGTTCTAGTCCTTTCCAAAGTTAGGCTTCATGTCTAAGTCTAAGAACCCGCCAGCTTCGCGGGTTGGTAAAGGAAAATTTCTTTATTAATACCGCTGACATTAAATATTTTGATTTTATACATAGTAAAAGACAACCGAACATATTAGATTACGACGACAAATTGAAATATATGAATATGCAACAATAACAATTCGTTGAAAATCTCTTTATAAACCACATTAGCTGTTTTATCTGTAGGTTTCTCGTCGTTGTCAAGTATTAGTAGTTTGACCCTATCTCGTGTTTTCACCCTTGATAAAGCAACATACAATTGACCATGAGAGAAGACAGATTGTTTCAAGTACAAACCAACTATTAAAAGTGATTGGCCTTAACTTTTGTTGAATGTCATTTCAAAACATACGGCCAGTGGAACTTGCCTCCTTTAAAACTTAAAATAATTTGTAAAAGCACATAAAGCATGTGTAATAATTTCATGATATAATACAATTTCAAAGTTACATTAGCAAAGTATAGTTAAATATAACATTGCAAAAAAAAACCAAAAATATCTATCTTCAATTTCGTTGTGTAAAGTAAAATGTTCAAAATTTGAATATCCTTCGTATTGAATAAAAGGAGTATTAAATAGAGGACATACAATGCTTACATGTATGGACATCCCTTTTGCTTTTAAGCTCAAAAATGCACTCCGAATGTTGACGATCGATGTAAGAATTTCAAAACAATGGTTGTTGCAGAAAATTCACCATTGTACATTTGAGGCATCCTGCAAAAGTTGGCATAAATTAAATATCCTCCTCTTGCATGTGTATAACATGTGTCTAATCATCACATAGTTGAACACAAACCATGCGAAAGCACCGGTACATCATTTTAATAGAAAAGATTCAATAGTGAAACTATATTACTACTGTAACAAAATATAGATTACATAGATAACTAAACTTCGATAAAGAATCCTGAAAATCATACCTCTATTAAAGTTCTGAGTCCTTAGGGTAACCAAAATAGCTAGCCTGTTACATTGAGAGGCACAATCCACCAGACCAACAACAAAGTGGACCAACCTATAACATTTTAATCGCGATGTTATAATCTTTAAAGTTCTTTTTATGCCAAAAGTACAAAGCTTGAATTGAATTTTCATTTTGATCACCTAATTTCCTCCAGTGATATTAAGGGCACCATACTTGACCACCACTTGTAGTTGCATATTCCCTTTCTTCAACATTATCTTCAAGCCTATGATCAATTGTGAGTAGCGATACCACACCAGCCTATTTGTCTAATATGCATCGTGAGCCCCCAACAGATTTAACAGTTATAGTCCACTCGTCAATCATAACGGATGTAACAGTCATACCAGACGTCTCGCCTGAATACGTTAGAAATAAATAAACGCTAGAAGTGATAGTCATTTGGCATTGGCAACCCCCAAATCTGCATAAGATTAAAGTTTTAAGTCTAAATAATGTTAGGTATTTGGCAAGCTATAGGGACCTGCACTCTATTTACATGACAGATTGAACACAAACCATGCTAAAGTACCGGTACTGGAAGTACCGGTACATCATTTTAATAGAAAAGATTCAATAGTGAAACTATATTACTACTGTAACAAAATATAGATTATAAAACTTCAAAAAATTGGGACAAAAATGTTTCGGCTCAACCCGATTTGCTCCGACCCACATATGATAATGACTCGTCTTGACTCATTACACAACCCACCCTACCTATGTCTAAATCTATAGTATTTGTATGAATGGATTAAACACATACCTCATTGTTATATGCAAATAAAAACATACGGGGTAATAACTTTCTGCAATTGGTTGATTCATCTCAAGATCCAAGTAAGCTATATGTAGTCTCGAATCTGTAACAAAAATTGGTTATTGTGATACGATTATTAACATATTTAACTCCCACCCCAAACTCTTCACCAAAAAGGAAATTGTTTAGCAATAATAAATAATTTGTTTTCCAAACCACTCTACTCAAATGGACTTTTGATCAGCAAGTTTAAAGTATGGCAGAGGTAGAATCAATAAAAAGATGTTTTTATTTGTTTATTATACATGAAAATAATTCAGTGAGTGTATTTCATTAGCTTGTTTGTATCTTCAGTGTAAACAACATCATTGAATTCCCATAAAGATTTTAAGGGCTTTCTAAACTATATCTTGCTTGGGTTTTTAATTTTTATTGATAATTTCCTGTAAAAATGCAAAAAAAAAAAAATGAACGTTGATAGTTAGAAAGAATAAGAGGTTTTGGTTATACTGTGAAAGATGTAAATATAAAAGAAAAACAATTTTGGATGTTTGTTGGTGCACTTGTGTCTGTACTTTGTCTGTATTCGGTCTGTATGTAAACGATGTCCAGAGTTAGTCTGTAAGTTGACCAAGTCAACTATCCTCCTAGTTTGACTTGGCCAACAGTTGGAATATGTTTGATATGTGTGTCGATGTCGAAGGATAGACTCGAAGGATTCTGTTGATCCTTCGAGGTGATCGAAAGATAGGCTTCGAACAATAGACCTCGAAAGGTGATCTTTCGAGGTCCTTGCTAATCCTTCGAAAGCTTTCTATCCGAAAGATGATCCTTCAGACCATCTATCGGATCCTTCGACCAGGCATCATGAGCTGGGTATATATATACCCATGCAGTGTAGTGTGAAAGGCAGATGCACACAGACAAGAGATAGAGAGCTTGAGAGCATTCTGCTGGAAACACACACACACACTTGAGAGTTTACATCTTTGGTTTTGTAAACATTGTGCTTGTAACCGTAAACCTTCATACGTATTAATACAGTGGTGTTAATCGGTGAAATCTTGTGTGCTTGTTTCTCTACTTGCTTCATCCCGGTTTGCCTACTAGCTTGGATTCCGCACTTGCTAGTGGGTTAGTATAACAAGGTTTAGGTTTGTTCTCGATCCTCCGAGAAAAGGGACCTACAAGTGGTATCAGAGCCTCGCTCTTTACCTTGTTTAAAACCGGTTTGTTCGAGTTCTTTGGTGTGTTTGGACACTTGGTTTAGCACTCGTTTTTGGTAGTTTCCTTGCATTTTGAAACTGAAAAACGGATACTAAACCTATCGGGAGTGTTCGGGGTCGGTTTGGGTAACATAAAAATCGTTTTTGTGAAACTTTGATTTTTCCGGCCATTTTTCCGGTGGTATCTCCGGTGACTGTTCTGGATAGGGTTGTGTCCATTTTGGGTAAACTTTTTGAAAATCCAAAAAGTTGGTGAAAAGTCAGACCTGCACATACCTTCTGCCGAAAGTTGTGCACCAACCCATCACCTTTCCCACCTACCCGTCAACCTTGTGTCAGTGTGTCAGAATCTTCCGAAAGATATCCTTCGATATCGAAAGTTCATCTTTCGATTAGGGACAGCACGAAAGATTAGCATCTTTCGAGTAGTCTTTCGAAGTCTAAGGGTTATCCTTCGTAGTTGGAATCTTTTCGAAAGTTGGTTGTCCGAAAGATAAGGATTCATCTCGAAAGATAAGGATCTTTCATTGTGAATCTTTCGAGATCAGTATTCGAAAGATATAGATCTTTCGAACTGTGAATCTTTCGTGATAATCAGTCGAAAGATAAGGATCTTTCATTGAGAATCTTTCGAAGACTTTGCTCGAAACTCAACAGTAATCTTTCGATCACTGTTGATCCTTCGAACAAGTCTTGATCTTTCGATCAGATTGTATCTTTCAATTGTTGTCTGTTTGTTGTTAACAGTTTGTGGTGTGTAGGTTATTTGTTAATTTTTGATCACAATGAGTTGCACAAGTCCTTGGGATTGGAGTACGGATCCACAACCAGATCTGAAACAGATGTCGATGGCTGAATATATGACGAGTGCCATTCCAAAACAACAACAATCAATAAGTTCGTGTCAATGGGCTTTGGTATCCAATCAAAGTCAAAGTCTTCAGAATCTTCTGATTAGTGAAAGTGAAACAGGCAGTAACAATCGTCCACCAAAGCTGAACCACATGAACGATTTTCCGTCATGGAAAGGCCGCTTTCACACATATGTTCAAGGACAAAGCACCGACCTTTGGATGTGTTTTGTCAATGCATTCAATGAAAGTCTTGAAAGTAGAGCATCCACTTCAGAAGGTTACGCCAACATGCTTGAAAATGACAAGAAGGCTTATGAATTGGAGAAAAAGGCCTATGCCACACTTACTCAAGCACTCAACAAAGACATCTACCATCAGTTTTCATATTGCAAGACCACGAAAGCATTGTGGGATGCCTTAGTTGCTAGAGGATAAGGCAATGCAGCTGCTCGAAAGTCTAGGCATGATTTGTTGAAGAAAGAATTTGAATCTTTTCAGTTTTTGGAAAATGAAACTCTAAATGATATGACCACACGTTTCTATCATTTGATTAGTGAGATGTGTGCTTATGGGGTGGCAGCTACTCAACAAGACATGGTGAATAGGTTTGCTGACGCCCTACCCCCAAAATGGAGTTCGTTTATTGAGTTGTTGAAGCATACTAAAGCTCTAGATGAAATCAACATCTACGAGTTCATTCAGAAGCTGGAACATAAAAATGATGAAGAAATTAGAAAAGCAAGGCGTGCTCCAGCTCCTCAGAATACGGAAATGTATCTTCCAGGATTTGATGTTTTGGCAAGATCCGCTGCAGCTCAGCAACAGCAACCTAAGCTGCAGACTGCATTTGTGTCCAATACAAGTTCAAGTTCCTTTCCGTTTCCTCAGTCAACAGCTGCTCCACCACAACCTCAATTCGATCCGAGGTCTTACATTCCTGTTCCAACACAGCCACAACCACAACCTCAACAACAACAACAGCAAGCTCACTATACAAGCAATCCTCAACCTCAACCCCAAAGTCATCACACAATCCGAGTCGACAACTCAAATCTTTCACACCTTAGCATTGAAGTTGCTAAGGAACATATGGAGATCATCAACACCATGGTCAGTGCTTACTGTGGTTTGGTAGCAGGTCAACTTGGAAACATCAACATGACCAATGAAGATTATGATCAGATCGACAAGGAAGAAATGGAGTTGATGGATATTAAATGGGCTTTTGCTAGTGCGGTTAGAAGGGCAAAAGATTTTATGGCTCGAACTGGAAGAACTTCGTTGGAAGGAAAGAAAAACACGAAGTATGGGTTTGATATTAATGCCGTCACGTGCTTTAATTGTGGCGAGAAAGGGCACTTTAAACGTGAGTGCACTCGACCAACAAAACACGGCAATCACAACCCTTTTAGAAACCAGACGAGTGGTAA
Organism: Helianthus annuus; assembly: GCF_002127325.2. Classification (NCBI taxonomy): domain Eukaryota; kingdom Viridiplantae; phylum Streptophyta; class Magnoliopsida; order Asterales; family Asteraceae; genus Helianthus; species Helianthus annuus. The sequence goes on from NC_035449.2 coordinate 10,697,237, forward strand.
TGCCCAACAAGAAAACCGTGAGAGGAGGATGGTGGCAGTGAATAACAATCAGGGACAGCCTGGAGCTACCAATCACAATCGGGCTTTGGCTGTTCAAGCTGATGAAGGATGTGACTGGTCAGTGCAGTTTGGTGAAGGTGATCAAGGAAGTGGAACTGCATTGTATGCTAAGGTCATCGAGCAGGTTCATGAAGAAGAATCTTCTGGGAGCGATGACAGTTCTGGTTATTCGGGCAGTTCGGATGAAGAAGGCTCTGTTTCTGGGGATAATCACTCAGAGCCTGATGTGAATGAAGAAGGAGATGATGATATACAGGAGCTACTGAATGAAGCTGATGAGCTTAAATGTCAGAAATCAATTCTGATTAGGAAGGCTGCTGCTACATCAACGGAAATGGAAAAGCTATTCTCTGAAGATGGAGCTTTTTCTTTTCAAACTGCCTTTATGGCAAATGGTTCAGCCTCTACTAGTCAGGTAACTTCTGAACCTCCTGCTCCTAGTATTTGTAAATCATGTGCAGATATGAAGCTTGAATCAGAAAAGCTTCATAGTCATAATCAGAATTTGGTTATTGAACTGTCAAAATGCCAAGAGGCAAACATGGCTTTAACCCGGAATGAAAAAGAATTTAAATCTGTAATAGAAACATTAAAGAAAAATGTGTCCGAGGTTAACAAAGTAGTTTACCACAAACAAGTAAGTATAAACGAATACATTAATCTTGTGGAAGAAACTAAGAAGCAGTTAGCCATTGCCCAATGCAAGCATGATGCGATCAAACAGAAATTGGATAGTTATTCTAACTCCCAATTTGTGCTTGATCACATAATTGACGTTCAACAACTGAAAGGGAACGTGAAAGGAGTTGGGTATAAGGCATGTCCACCTCCTTTGATGAGCAACTATACCAAGATGCCCGATGAAGAGGAAATGCCTCGGTATGAACCTAGTGTACCTCTTGATGTTGAGGAATTTGCTACTGGCCTTGGGTTCAAACCGGACAATTCATCGGAGGGCTCATCTGATAACAAAGAAAAGTCATCATGTGCTTCAAATCAAAGTCCTCCAACTATTGAGGAATGTGATTCTTCAGATGATGAATCAGATGTGAATGACCTGGACGAATCACTTGATGAGGCAAAAGGAGTAGAAATTCCAATTGAGAATCATATTCTTTGTGATCCTCCTACTCCTGTCGTGCAACCTGTTGCCAAGAAAGTGATAAATCCTGTCAAAGATGTCAAGAATGACAAAGAAAGTGTGTTTGCTGTTAAAAGAAATAATTTGTTGTACACTTTGGTCGGAGATGTTAAAGTTTATTCAAACAATGATTTTCCAATTAAAAATGTCAATCCATCCTTGATTGATAAAGTTTTTGAAGATAACACAAGCAAGTTTTTAGGAAAGACGATCCCTGGAGTTACTGTAACTCAATGTGATCCAATTCCAAAAGCTGAAATCAGAAAACAATTTGGAAAACAGAAATCACCGACAAAGCAACAACCAATTGCTTTTAAGGGTAAACAACAACAACGAGCTCCAAAGCCAAAGGCTAAGGTTGAAACAAAAGGAGCTCGTTATCAAAAGAAGAGCAAAGATGTTAAATTTGTAGCATCAAAGGGTACCGATAAAATTGAGACTTTTGAAAACAAATCAAACACCGATTTTGTACAAAAAGTCAAGATTTTGAAGCGTAACAGCGATAACAATTACACCCAACACACAAACGGGTGTGATGAACGAGCAAGTACCTCAGGATCTACAGGTTCAACATCTGCCAGTCGAACAAATTCTCCTAAGTTTGTTGAAAGGAGAACTTGCTTCAAATGTGGGAAGTCTGGGCACATCATTAAAGACTGCACAAACTTGCCCAAACCAAATTTTGTTGAAAAGACCCCCTCTGAACAAGGTCACTCACAACGTCGTACTGTTTCTCCAAAACATGATAAACGCACTATTAAAGAACAAGAAACAAAACAACGATGTAAAAATGTAAAGGTGATCGAAAAGGCTTTAAAACCGGAAACTGTTAAAAGGAAACCTAGTTTGTCACAATCATTAAAACCAGAAATTGTACATAATACACAATCTGGTAAACAAAAACAAAAATCTGATAAACAAAAACAAACTTGGAAACCTAAATCAGGTGAAAGTTCAGGAGGAGGTGTTGTGTTTGAAAATTATCAGGAAGTTGAAATTACATTTCTTGATTCTCAGGGGCAACCCAAGTCTATGAAGGCTTGGGTCCCCCTCTCCAACTAATCTCTGAGTGAGTGTGCAGGAAGTTCCAGGAGGAACTATCGACAGTCATATGATTATTGATAGTGGAATGTCCCTGCACAAGATAGGCGACAGAAGAAATTGTTGCCTTTGATGGAGAGAAAGAAAAGAAGAAGAAGATGTGATTGAATGATGGTGCAAAATTCGACCAAATGAAGAACGTGCCGAAAATTTGGTCATTCTGGTTTTTGATCGGGTCCACAGGAACGAATGAAGTGAAATGTGTGTCGATGCCTTGGAGTGCATTGAACATCCGCACACCATTTCTGAAAGAGAAAGTCACAGACCTTCGCTGGTGCAATGTGGAAGACCAGCCGGACCCGGAGGTTTTTGATCTTATTGCTGTCAAGAGATTATTCAGTAGCTACAAAATCGACTTTGAAGTCCACACCGGGTGGATATCCAGTTTGGGAGAATGCTCAGATTCCTTGCAATGCACGAAATAGTTGCAGGATACGGTTTTTTTTAGATTTCTAATCTCTCCTATACTTGTTGATTTTTAAGCTGCTTTATGAATTATTATCATCTCATACAGCACTCTTTGACCTGACACGTTGATCTCGGATATCACCTCACACGTGATTGTTTCTTTGTGAAACTCGTCAATGTTGTCATGGTCCGCACCGCTTACCGACATGCCAACTCACTTTTCCAAAATTTGTTAAATCTTTTCTGATAAAACTTAATTTTGGTAAATGGCGTTAAGGTCAAGCAAGAGTAAACCAACATCGGAAAATCATTTTTGTAAATACCTTTGTGTGTTTTTACATTTGTCTTAGTTTATTGATTTTAGGGGGAGTAAATCCAAAAATCTGAAAATCCAAAAACATCGAAAAATTTCAAAAACACAAAAACAATAGAAAAACAAAAATGAGTTTCCTGGCGAGCAAAAGAGAAAATGATAGTACATCAGTGGTCTATCCAAACCTCTTTAAACCTTAAATGCAAAACGATAAGCAGCTCTATATAAGATGTATCGGTAGGCTCACAATCATTTTAAAGTGTGCAGGGTGATATAAATCTTAATCGACTGAAGACCAGGTGGGAACCATTCATTGGCATATGGTCTTAGTACCGAAATTTCGTTTGATAGATTGCCGAGGTTCTGAGATATTCGGTCTTTATGCTGCTTATCATCTGGGTATCATGGTTGTATCTTTTACCGAAAAATAACGGGGACGCAAGTCTAGATCCTCCATGATACTATACATACGTGTACATATTACATACTACATTCGACCTCAATAAGTGATAAACAATCACATGTCCAAATCAAATAAGTGATAATATATCACATTTATCCGGGTGTCAAGTTCGTCTCTCTGCTGTACGAAAGTACTAACCTGTTCACGGACTTGCACCTGTGCCCTCATGCATATGAAAATCAAGTTCCTCATCAATAAGTGATTATATCACAAAGGGCTTGTTTTCAAATCAAAATAAGTGAGTATCTCACAATTTATTCGGTCAAACAGATGATAATCGGTATACTCACCGGTAAGATGAACCCTCGTGCATACCTTGATACGGGAATGTGTCGTGATGTGGATGAACACCGGTCGGTAAGTATAAATCATACCTTAACGTATCCCCTCGCCATGATTACATCTGATAAGTTGAGCTTAAGTGGACAACAATACCGATAATTGTTATAGGATGCTTATCTTAATGTTAACTAACTGAACAACAAGAGTGTTTTGGCATGACCGTACACTGATATGATTCTCTTACCCTCGAAACTCGCAAAAAGAATGTCTGTATATATGTTTATTTACTGCTTAACTTTTATTGTTTTCTTTTAAAACAGTTTCGTCGTTTGGTGCATATCAGCACGACATTAGCGGTGATGTCGTTTGATAACACTCAAAGGATTTTAAATTGTTGTCTTTTACTTTCAAAAATACCAAAAAGATTTTAGGTGTGTTTTAATATAAACTTTATAAAAGCCAAAAAGATTTTCTTTCTACTTTATTTTCGATCGTACGATGTTGGAGCTCAAGTCTTCGTTACCTGAAACCTGAACGAAAACCGAATTGACTAAAATCTTCATAAACGGTCGAAATTTGCATGTTTTGAAAGTTAAAGACTAAAATTGAAAAATTTATTAAACTTTCAAACTGTCGGACGGTGTTTGATTGTGACATGGTCATTCGTGTGTCATTTGCTTATACCATGTTCCAAGCAGTTGTTCTCATTACGCGTTTAGATTTCTTGCATGTGCAGATTCTAAAGGCTAGGAGAACATGGTCGATGACAAGTTTTAGAATGAAGACACAACAAGAAGGCGCTCAACTGATGAAGATGATCGAGTTGCCGCTGGCCATCATCAACACCACCAGGATCTCACTTCATAAAGTTAAAGTATTTCACGAGCATGACCCAAGGGGGAGCTTATGTTAAGGGGGAGTTTGTCAACACACTTCCTACATGATACGGGTAGTTTGTTGATACACTCTCTGCTTTCAAGACGTGAAGACTTTGAAGATCCTCCGACATTGAAGACTTGAAAGGACATCAGAGTTTTGGTAACTCGAAGACCAAAGACCGTCGAAGTTCGAGACGAGTCTACAACTATAGAAGATAAAGACAAAGCTACAGCCAAGGGGGAGTTTGTTGGTGCACTTGTGTCTGTACTTTGTCTGTATTCGGTCTGTATGTAAACGATGTCCAGAGTTAGTCTGTAAGTTGACCAAGTCAACTATCCTCCTAGTTTGACTTGGCCAACAGTTGGAATATGTTTGATATGTGTGTCGATGTCGAAGGATAGACTCGAAGGATTCTGTTGATCCTTCGAGGTGATCGAAAGATAGGCTTCGAACAATAGACCTCGAAAGGTGATCTTTCGAGGTCCTTGCTAATCCTTCGAAAGCTTTCTATCCGAAAGATGATCCTTCGGACCATCTATCGGATCCTTCGACCAGGCATCATGAGCTGGGTATATATATACCCATGCAGTGTAGTGTGAAAGGCAGATGCACACAGACAAGAGATAGAGAGCTTGAGAGCATTCTGCTGGAAACACACACACACACTTGAGAGTTTACATCTTTGGTTTTGTAAACATTGTGCTTGTAACCGTAAACCTTCATACGTATTAATACAGTGGTGTTAATCGGTGAAATCTTGTGTGCTTGTTTCTCTACTTGCTTCATCCCGGTTTGCCTACTAGCTTGGATTCCGCACTTGCTAGTGGGTTAGTATAACAAGGTTTAGGTTTGTTCTCGATCCTCCGAGAAAAGGGACCTACAATGTTTCAATCCATTTACATGTAGAGGGCCGAGTTGGATAACTGAGTTACATTACATATTGATATCATCTCTAACATGTTGAATGGGTCAAACATAAAACATAGCTAAAAATACACGGGTCAAACGATTTGAATGCCAGACATAATGTACTTTAATGCTTAAACCTCCTAAATCATCCAAATAAAAAAACAAATGACTATTGTCTTTGTAATCATATTTAATACATTAGCATATTTATTAAACTCAAGAGATATTAACCATGCTTAAAGCTACGTTTTTCTATTCAGGTGTACCTTCTGCTTGCCCTTATTCATTCTCTTAATATATTAATAGATATAAATTATCTTACCATCAAATATTGGCTGCAAGCTTGCAAAGTAAATAATCTTATCAGTTAAAAAACTAACCTACGTAAAACCAATTAACATGAGTCTATAAGACATTAGAGAACAAAAGCAACAACCATGTACCACATTCCCACACCCTGCTAAAACAACCTATGTACTTTGCTAATCAGTGATTCAATGGTCATCCCAAAGACATGTAACCATTCTACTTTGTCTCTACCAAAGCACCCCGGCCCACGTGGCACTACCAGAACCGACATTTAATAGTTTGCACTAAATTTCCGCTGACCAATGGCAGCAGTGACCTACCATAGATGATGGTTGGATTCTGTAACTTCATAATTGCCATAGATTAAGGAGGAAAGTTGGACTTGGGCTTAGATATGTTTTATAACAACCCAACCAACATAATAAAGTGGGTTAAATTGCCACATGATGCCACTAAGCGTACATTCGACTGATCGTGTCACTATTTTTCCACTTAACTTTTATCTGTTTCCCCTTTACTTTCTCTGTAACTAATCTTTGCGATAGAACAACCGGGCCAACAAATGATTTTTTCATGATACGCTATAAAGTTATGAGTAGATTAGAACCTAGAAACAATGAATAGGGGTTGGAAAATTCCAGAAACAAAAGAGTGATTACCTGGTAGTGATAAACCTCGCTATCTCAACTTTCTTGATACAGTCAGAAAAAGACGTTCATGAAACAATTAGCATTGATCACAAAGATGAAATCGATGGAGCAGTACATATGAGCTGATGAAATCGACAACGAAATCAGTGGCAATTTTAGTGATCTGCGAGAGTGGAGTAAATCTTCAATCTCGAATCTTACTATAACAAAAACACTAATCCACACTAAAAATACATTCCTTTATAATCAGTTTATCTTTCACTAACTTTATAATACTTTCATAGCAATAACTATGCACCATCACTACAATAACAACCTTTTAAATTACAATATATATATATACACATATATATAGCAAATGAATGAATACGAATGTCTTGAATTGAATTAAAATCTCACTAAACCTATATAATCCTCAAAATCGTAAACCATAAGGATCAAATCATAATAATCAATACATATAAAAAAGGAGTATATATGATATCAAAATCCTAAAATAGGCATGTTATATAACAAAGATGCATACAAAATCAAGTCTAAAAAAAGGTTCAGATCTAGATTTTAAAAAAGATTAATGGAATGTGAAATGGAAACGTACCTGTTGAAATCGATTGAAAAATAAAGGGGCGATCTTTAATCTTCAACAAAGAATAATCAATTTCAGGGTTTAGAAAAAGAAGCCTCTGGTTCCAACTCATATGTATATGATCTGATTGGTAGATCGAATGGATTGCAGACGCCTTGAAGCAGCTGAAGAAGAAAGCACTATTTAAGGTTTTGGTAAAATCATATGTTTTATAGCGACTTCTAGGGTTAGTTTCTAGTGAAAGAGGATTGGAGAAGAAGGAATACAGATGGAAGCATATGAACATAAAAATTCAATAAAAAATTCTTAACACACAAACTACAGTTAAATTAGAGGCATATGAACATAAAAATTCAAGAAAAACAAAATAATGAATCAAAGATCGATGAGTTACCAGATCGGATCACTAAATTGAGAATCGTTCTTGATATTGAGCCAGTGAAACTGAATGCGACCAATCCGTGGAAGAGAGTCCGATTCAAGCAATACATGATTTCAATTGATTGAGAGAATTGATTAGTTTCCAAAATTCTGGCGGTTTCAAAAACAAAAAGAGCGTAGGAAGGAAGAAATAATTTGGCGCTCAAAGGAAAAAAAGAGGAGAGGATGAGATGCCACGTGTCATCAAGCAACCTAAGCAAATGCCAAGTGGCACTAAAGTGTTTTGTTTTAATATAGATAATAGATTACTATATTGTTATTCTAATAAATGTTATATGTGATTTTCAGTATGTAGTTGCACCTATTGATGCAGTTGAAGAGCCAGCTATTGATGAACAACAAGATGGCCGTGTTTATAAGTTTGTTCGTATGGCTTCTAAAGATTTTGTAAGTTTTAATATTATTTTAGGAACTACTATATATTAAAAATTACATTTTTTTATTCACATAGAAATACATTATTATTTTTATATTCTTCTTCTTATTAAATTTATTTTAAAAACAATACAGCGGCTGCCTGATAATGTTTAAGGATGGCTAAACTTGATTCTGATTTAAAACCTATGACCGTCAGACTTCTGCATCTGACTGAGCAAGAGGAGTTTACCAACCGTACCAGACGTGAAAAGAGAGGAGAAGGTTTTCGTTATGTGTTATGCAAATGGTCGAGATTCATGAAACATGCTCGCATTAACGAGTGTGATAAGGTTCACTTTTCTTTTGATGAAACTCATCAAGTCTTGAATGTTGAGTTGGTTGTACCTCACAAAAGGAGTACTGATTAGTTGTTTTATATTTAGGTTTTGGATATTTGGTTTTCATATGATATACATTTACTTTGTTATGGTTACTAGTTTTTAACAATGTTTAATGGTTTTGAATTTTAAGTTATTACATCTTATCATATCTTACTTTACTATTAGTGTTTCTTTTAATGGATAACACAATTTTGACATTATTTAGTGTGCAAACTTTATCGATAATTGTTTCGACTTCCAATGCAGTTTTTGTTATGATATCCATTCATATAATCAACCACAGACCGTTTTATCATTTATTCATCATACAATGTTTCGTTTATTAATATATATGTATATATTTATTTGTTTAGAAAGATAGATTAACAACCCGTGAGTATTCACGGGTTATAACCTAGTAATAGTATATAATAAACCTTACAACTACCCACGAAGATAACAATCAAGAAGGATATATAATCACTTACTCAAATACTATGAATCTTTGCTTGACTACTTTATCCACGTCGTTTCCGGAGAGAAAATTCGGGTTGAAGAATTCGCTGATTTTGGTGAGAGACTGTTGGATTGTTGCCATGAGTCATAGGTGCTACACCAATATGATCTGATGCGGGAGTGTTTGTGATTCTGTTTCTGATGCAGTATAAATTTTTACATTAATTTCAAAGTTTCTATTCTCAAATCCGTCCTTTGTTATATTCTTGGCAAGTTCCTGTTCTTTGCAACTATCTGGTTTCATTCTGTTTGTTTTGTTGGTAAAAAAAAGGTCAGCCTAAACATCACTACAAACATTATATATATGGAACTATCAAGTACTTGGTTTCGAAATGAAAGCTCATGTAGGCTTATGGGTTCGATTTGAGCTAGCTGCTAATAGTTCTACAAGTTTATCAATGTGTTGATGTGAGAAACACGCTTTGGATTAAGCTTATTGGGTTCTCTTGGTGAGATAACAGTCCATTTTGTAATTTATTAATAAAAAAGTGCACAAAGAAAGTGGTTGTAGGTATAGTTAGATCGGTTCAGTTCCATTTCTTAAAAAAATAATATATAAGCTCCTCATATAAGCTCCTCATGTTAATCGGACTGTACATTGTAGATACAAACTTGTATGGATTCAATTTCCCTAGCTTTCTGAGTTTGATCAATGATTGCTTTCATCATGAGATGAGATAGACTTGATCTATATTTTAGTCAACTTTTTATTCTTTTCTGCATTTTCTTAATTAATGGTCAGCGAACATATCATTGTCAGCATTTATTGTTTATATGTTTGGGACAGCGATAGCCATGTGATTTTTCTTCCCGTTAAAAAAGTATTTTTCTCTTTTTAATCTATTTATTATTATTATTATTATTATTATTATTATTATTATTATTATTATTATTATTATTATTATTATTATTATTATTATTATTATTATTATTATTATTCCAACTGTTGTAGATACATTAATAAGAATTGAATAAAATACTTGCACTAAGTGTATTGATAATTTAATAAAAAAGAGAAAAATAAGCCGGTATGCGCATTTTTTACATAAATCAACAGATGCAAGTGAATTATGCAGCGAGCTATCAGAATTTTTAGCATCATATATAGTGAGAAGAAAACACACATATATAACAATATATTCTATTGGTGGAAAACTGACTCCTGAGATTCTCCGGGCACAAAAATTCTCTCAATTCTGGGAGTCCTTTACGCGTTAAAATTTCCATGAACTGTTATGTGTTTACATTCACAAGAACTCAAAATATAGTATAAGTAAGACCACCATGAAATTTCCACGACACTTGCATGAAATTACATGAAGCGTGTATTCTATAGTTCTCTCTATTATAAATACACACACCTTGGTCTTCTTATATACTCACAATCCCTTCTCTCCCTCGTGTCCGGCCGGCGTTTGCTTTCTCCTCCTCCGGTACTCTATCGTATTCGCCTCTCCTCCTCCACGTACATATGCCGGTCCTCTTTCTTTCATAACCACTATAACAAAAGATCAGAAAGCATAAAGAGCGACTTTTGGAGGCCATGGAAATAATATTATGGAAAGCTAACAGACGGACGAAGCTTCATCTAGATGACTACGGCGAATTCTTGAGCAACAACACCGCTTAACCCTTACCATCAGGATCATGTACAACACTGCGGTAATTAATTCTATATATTACTTGATCCATTTATATGGTTTCAAATATAGTATTTTACAATATAGCTATTTTACCTGGTTAAGTAGAATTTTTCCACATATAACTTGATTAGAAATTACATCAAAATAGAAGGTAAACGGGCAACAAGTAGAATTGAATATAATAGTAGAATACTAGTATAAAATTATAGTAATAAAATTTTAGGCCATCAGTTAAAACTTAAAACTAAGATAAATTGGAGTTCTGTTAAACATCAGTTACACAGAATGCATTAATTATATAATTGAGTTTAGGGATTGACATCATGATTATTTCCGTTTATTATATATTAAAAAATAGATGTTTAAAAAAATTAAAATACATGTTTTCCAACAATTGGTATGTGTTTTTAAGGGTAATGGGGAATGAATTGTGATTAAAAAAAATAAAGCTTTCTCACACATGTCTCTTTGTAGCTTAATAAATCTTCGCTAACACCAATTTTACTGTCAACTTGTGACAAATACAGTAGTTTTATTGCTCACTTTATAATTTTTTTTTGAATGATTAAGGATACAGAAGAATATTAAAAATATTACTAGTTTTCATCATGTTCTAGATGGGTGTTTGAAATTAGTTACCTGTTAAATCCGAAGAATATATATGAAAAGTCAATTAGTTGCCAATATTAAAAAAAAATAAGAAAGATACTGAAAAACTACAAAAAAATAAAATTAAAAAAATTATCCATGAATTTTTATAATTTTGTCGGGAAAAAATTTAAGAAATCGTGATCTTGCTGAGAAGGGTTAAGTGGGGGAGTTGCTCAGTTAAATAAGCTAGAATTTGTGACAAGCATAGGGGTCTTCTTGGATCGGTTATCCCACCAGAACTGAAGAAAGGAGAGCTGCTTTATTTCTCACAACCATTAAAAGAATCAGACGACTCCATAGGTAAGTGACTCATTGTCTCAGCTGTAAGTACTAATTAGGATAATGGAGTTTTGATATTGAAAAAAGGTATAAAATATTGGGTTTTAAAAGAGTTGATGATATCATATGTAGAATCAATTTTACATGTGGTATCACAATCATGTTATACAATATACAAATACCAATTGCATAAAATATTGGGTTTTGAAAGAATTAATTTCAATTATGTATGCAATAGTTGTTTTAAAAGATATACACACATTTTAATGCCACGGACGTAAACGTTTCTTTAAAGGTTACAATAATGTGGAATATAAAAACCAAAGGTTACATGAATATTTGCAATCTAAACAACTCAAGATATTTCGTATACTAGATTGACAACTAAATAGGCAGTACCAATGTTTTCACGCCATATAGTGGGTGGACTTGTACATGTATTTGTACCCCTTTCACTACTAAAAACTGTCTTGTTTCCGACCAAGGTTTTTGTCGGAAAACAACGTTTCCAACCAATTTCCGACAGAAATACGTTTGTGGAAAAACCCTTGTAGGAAAATATCTCCGACAAGTATCCGACTAAATTGGCAACAAATTTCCGACAAAAAAAGAAGTTACTATTTCCGACAAAGTCCCGGCCACAATTTTCCTACAGCTTTCCGATCACCGTTTTCCTATGGGGTCGATTTGTCGCATACGAGATGGCGGTCAGCCATTCTCATGCCTGCGATGCCAGCCATTCTCACACCCGTGCCTCTTATGGGGTCCATTTTTTTGATTTTGTTATACTATTACGCCTTGTGAGACTATGTCATGTGTTGGGGTCATCATGGCTACATAAATTCACAAATGGGTGATAACATGTCCTTTTAGGCCTTATGGTCCACGGTGTTATTCCTTTATTTTTAGGTTTTAATGGCCTTACCATGTATTAGGTGGGTTGTTTGGGATACACAACACAAATCCACAATGGGTCATAACAAGTCATTTTATGCCTCATGATCCATGTGTGTGATTCAGTTATACTATTGGGCCTTGACGGGCCTTTCCATGTGTTGGCGGTTCTCTAAATACACAAACCCACAATAGGTTATAACAAGTCACTTTGCCCTACATTTCACAATATTAAAATAAATATCATTACTTTTCCATATCTTAAAAATAAAATGAAGCTACATTACATTCTACATCTTACATGCCCACACACCAAAAAAAAAAACTTTTATATGTGTAAAAGTTATGGACGCCGACGTACAACTCGACATGGAAGTTGATGAACATTGAACATGGATGCATTTCTTGGAGGTATTAAACGTGATAAAACTTAGAAACTTGGAATCGTAGTTTGATTTCAATCTTGTAATTCGATATTCATCCTTTTAATTTCAAAATAATTCATCACAAGTTAATCTAACACGATAGTTTTGTTTCAAGTTCTAAATAGATTTGCATAACGAAAATTCAAATATCCAACTAGGGTTATAAGGAGTGTCTATATTTATGGATGATGTTGAAGAATTTTCACCTTATGTTGTTATTCCATGGCTAATGTAGAATAGAAAAATTTTACGCTTGTTTTTTAATAATGTCCAAACTACACCAGATCTGTTGCCTATAATGGTGGTGATAGCCACAACCATTGTAGAAAGGGGGCCGGTGATGTGGAGCCTATATTTTATTTTCAATAAATTCTTTTTGAGCACTTGTGTTTTGATGGTTTTAATTATGGAAGTCTAAAATTCAAAATTTTAACCATCTAAATACCTAGTTGCAGGTAAATCTGTAACTATCTGAGTTCAATTTTTTTACTCTGTTATATTTATTCTCTATCTCTCCAAACACCTTTCTTTATCTATTAGCTCTCTCTAAACCCAAGTCGTGACATCCACAAACCACATCAACCTCAACTGTAACCATTGCAACATCATCACCCCCGACAACCACACTAATGTTGGTCCCTAGAGGAGGATCTAGATCGCCTATTCCTTGTTGTTTAACATGTAACCAAGTGCGGAATCCTTGATAATATGCAAATTTAAGCAAAGAACACACATAAACACAAGATGGGTTTCACTGTTTAAAACTCAATGTGTATTTCAGCAGAGTGTTGTTACAAGGGTTTACGCTGATGCTCTCTCTCTCTCTCTCTCTCTCTCTCTCTCTCTCTCACTAAAATTGTGCCCTCTTCTTGTGTTACTGACACAGAGTGTGGGTATGCTGTATTTATAGTCCATCCAGTATACCTTTACATCGAAATAGAACAGTTGTACATGAAATACATTGAAACAAACATGGTGCTATCGAAATAGCTTTGTCCTTATCCTCTTGTTCACATCGAAATAGAACATGGACATAAGCTTCATATCGAAACAACCTTGGACTCCTCCACATCGAAATAGCTTTTATACATATATATCGAAATAGACTTTATGTTGTTTATTTCGATAAACATATAGTCCAAAGTAAACATCCTCTATTTCGATGTATAGGTAATTATCCTATTTCGATTCTCTTCTAGATTGTATACTCTATTTCATGTCATCAAACAACTTGTAGTTAGAAGACTCTTGTTCCAGGCTGTTGTACTCCATTTACACATAATTATCAGGAGGATGTTAATAATGTGATTCTTGATATTCGACGAACCGAACTGTGCCACATCCACACGAAGTGCATCAACGCACGCTAACTACCATCACCTTTAAGAACCACAACCATCACCGTAGCCATCAACTGCAACGATCGCAAGAACAAGAAGAAAACAAAGAAAACAGAGGATCTGTTGAATTTCAAGTAGTAAGTTTCACCAATAAGATACGGAGACTTAATTCACATTTGGAATTGCACAAAAAAGACTATTTATCTCAGAGAGGTCTGCGGAAAATTCTGGGAAAACGTCAACGGTTGCTGGCTTATTTGTCAAAAAAAAATAGAGTGCGTTATAAAGAATTAATAGGGCAGTTGAATATTCGAGAAAGAAAAACTCGTTAATTTGAAGAGTTGGTTTGAATGATTCGCTTAAAGTTTGATGAACTTCTTTTCGCTTTCAGCAATTCATGCAAGAATGAATCGGGAAAAACCTATGACTGTACCATCTACAAGAAAAGACCTCCACCCGAAAACCCTAAGCCCACTACCACCGATATGAAAGAAAGGTAGAAAGAGAAGAGAGAGAGAGAGAGAGAGAGAGAGAGAGAGAGAGAGAGAGAGAGATCAGAGTAGATAGAGATGTTACAGATTTGAGATGGTGGCAAGGGTTTGTTTGTTTCTTCGATTTTGCAGCGATGGTAGTTAACAGGAGCGTTGGTGGTGGTTATGGAGTGGTAAGGGTGGAGTTAGGTGGGGATTTGAAGAGATAGATGGAGAAGAGGTGGGTGGGGTTATGGGTGTGGTTGTTGGTGGTGGAGGTTGTGGGAGTTGTGGCTATGGTTGCCGGAGATGGTGGAGGTCGTGGCACTGGTGGTTGTGTAATGCTGGTGGTGATGGAGGTTAATGGTGCAAGGGCAATGGTGGTGGAGGGGGAGAGAGAGAACACGTTTGAGTGTATGTATTATAAATAAAATGGGTAAATTATTTTAGCTACATTATGTGTATCTTTTTCATTTATTAATTTAAAAAAAAAAAAACCCATTCAAACATAAAAAGGATAGAAAATATGTTGGTGCACTTGTGTCTGTACTTTGTCTGTATTCGGTCATGATGTAAAACGATGTCTTTGTTAGTCCTGTAAGTTTGACCAAGTCAACCACCCTCCTGGTTTGACTTGGACAAACAGTTGGTACATGATTGTAACATGTCTGTGTCGAAGGATGACTCATCGAAGGATAGTTTAGATCCTTCGATGAGCTCGAAAGATGAACCTTCGATGGATGTTGATGGACCTCGATAGATCATCCTTCGAGGCATATGTAGATCCTTCGACAGGTTTCAGGTCGATAGATGATCCTTCGATCAATCTATCTGATCCTTCGACCAGACTATCTGTGTTGGGTATATATATACCCATGTAGTGTGTTCATTTTTTCAGAGACAAAAGAGATAGACAACTTGGACACTAATAGAGAAACT
Source organism: Helianthus annuus (assembly GCF_002127325.2). Lineage (NCBI taxonomy): Eukaryota > Viridiplantae > Streptophyta > Magnoliopsida > Asterales > Asteraceae > Helianthus > Helianthus annuus. The sequence goes on from NC_035449.2 coordinate 10,712,673, forward strand.
CCACAGAGAACACACACACACTTAGAGAGTTTGCAAAACAGATTTGTAGACATTGAGCTTGTAACTGAACCTTTCATACGTATTAATACAAGTGGTGTTAATCGGTGAATATTGTGTGTCTTGTGTTTGTTCTTGTTTCATCTCGGTTTGCACTCTAGCTTGGATTCCGCACTTTCTAGTGTGTTTAACATAACAAGGTTAAGGTTTGACCTCATCCTCCGAGGGACCTACAAGTGGTATCAGAGCCGTGGCTCTTTTCCTTGTTTAAAACCGAGTTTGTACAAGACTTTGGAGTGTTTGGACAAAACTCACTTGGTTTAGCACCCGTTTTTAGTGATTTTCTTGCATTTCTTGACGTAAAAACGTGTTCTAAACTAAGCGGGTGTGTTAAAGAACGGGTTGGGTAACTTAAAAACTTGTTTTTAAGAAACTTGGTGATTTCCGGTCAAAATTCCGGCTTACTCCGGTGATCGGATTCTGGATAAGGACCTTCCATTTTAAGCATATTTTTTTGGTCAAATCCTGGTTTGGTGAAAAGTATGGTCTGACCATACCTTTCTGCCGAAAGATCTCTACCAACCCATCACCTTTTTCACCAACCTGTCACTTTTCGTGTCAGTTGTGTCAGTAGTGTTCGAAGGATATCCTTCGAAGTCGAAAGATCATTTTTCGATCAAAGGAAGGTTCGATAGATAATCATCCTTCGAACAGTCCTTCGAAGTCTGAGACTTATCCTTCGATCCAGGGAATCTATTCGAAGGATATATATTCGAAAGATAAGGATCTTTCAATTGTGAATCTTTCGAAATCATTGTTCGAAATTCAACAGTGATCTTTCGAACACTGTTGATACTTCGAACAAGTGTTGATCCTTCGATTTTGGTCTGTTTAGATTTAACAAGTTTGTGTTTTTCAGGTCTTTCGATCAAGGATCCTTCGGCTGGTCATTTGTAACTTTTTAGTCGATTTGAGTGTGATTTCCAGGAATTCATTTCATAAAAGATGAATCCAAGTTGGTGGGGAACTCCGGCTCCAGATAGTGGAAAGTACACATGTACAAGTTTATCTCCATCATGGGCCGAATCTCCGGTGTCGACATCTTCACAAGCTAATGCCATATCAACCGGTCAATGGGCATTCGTATCGAATCAAACTCCAAGCATTCAAAGTATTCTCTTAAGCGAAAGCGAAACAGGAAGTTTGAATCGACCTCCAAAGTTGATGCACTTAAACGAATATCCGGGTTGGGTTGACAGATTCCGTACATATGTTCTTGGTCAAAATACAGAGTTGTGGATACGTTTCACCACAGATTTCGATCAAGCTATAGAGGTTGCTGCTTCGTCGACTGCTACGTTTGCCGATCTTCCAGAAGATCAAAAGAAAACGTATGACTTGGAAAAGAAAGCGTGCGCCATTCTCACTCAGGCTTTAAGCAAGGATATTTATCACCAGTTTGTCAGCTTCAAGACAACAAAGAAGTTGTGGGACGCGTTGAAGACAAGAGGGGTAGGGAATGAAGCAACACGTCAATTGCGTCATGATCTTCTCAAGAAAGAATTCGACGGTTTCACGTGTATGGATAAGGAGTCTTTGGGAGATATGACAAGCCGATTTTATCATTTGCTTACCGAGTTGAACAATTTTGGAGTAGTAACAACTACAGCAGAGGTGGTGAAGAAGTTTGCTGATGCGTTGCCTCCCCAATGGAACAGTTTCTTGGAGATTTTGAAATATAACGGGGTTTTGGCTACTACAAACATCAACGACTTCGTGCAGCTTTTAGAGAACAAGGATCAGGAGGAAACCATGAAAGCAAAAAGAGTTCCAGTGCCACAAAATCCTGAAATGTATTACGGAACTTCAAGTACTTCTTCTGCAAGATCCATTGTGCCAAGCAACCCTGGTTCACATGCTCCACTTCAGACGGCTTTTGTTACAAGCACGGATATGTATGGCAATCAGATACAAGTCCCTGTTAAGCCAGCTCCCACCACAGACATGTATGGAAATCCAATACAACCACCTCCTCCTGCTCAAGCATGTTATGGAGGTACATCATCTGCTGGTCAGCAATCAAAGCCAGATACAGTACGGCTCAACACTTCAAGCTTCTCAAAGGTCAGTGTGGAAGTAGCAAAGGAACACATGGAGCTGCTTAACACTTTAGTGAGTGCGTACTGCGGGCTAGTGGAAGGTCAGATTGGTAACATTAATCTGACACAAGAAGACTATCAGCAGATCGATAAGGAGGAGATGGAGATGATGGACATCAAGTGGGCCTTTGCCAGTGCCGTTAGACGAGCAAAGGATTTCATGGAAAGAACAGGCAGAACCAGCTTGGAAAGCAAGAAAGACACCAAGTATGGGTTCGATAAGCAGGCTGTTAAGTGCTTTAATTGTGGTGAACGTGGCCATTTCAAACGTGAATGTACGAGGCCATCTCAACATGGAAACCAGAACCCTTTCAGAGGTCAAGGGAACAGGGCAAATCAGAACCAAGTAAGGAACAATGAGCGCACATTGGTACCTGTTAACAACCAGAGCCAAGCGGGACCATCAAATGCCAACCAGGCACTTGTGGTTCAAGTTGATGAAGGTTGTGACTGGTCTATTCAGTTAAGTGGTGATGCTCCAGATGGAACAGCATGTTTTGCTGAAGTTGTGAAGGATCTAGTTCACACCAGGGGTGGAGAATCTTCCGCCAATGGTGGTGAATCTTCTGAGGATGAAGACTCTTCGAGTTATAGCAGGAGTTCAGATGAAGAATCCTCGAGCTCAGGCGATGATCATGTGGGTGAGACATCAAGTGCGTCAGTCGACGCAGATATTGATGAGCTTTTGGAGGAAGCTGCAGCAAGAACTGATAGAAGATCTATTTTGGTGGATCAAGCTGCTTATTCTTCGTCTTCTCTCCATTCAGCCTTTATGGCTAATGTCGACAGTTCATCAAGTCAGGTATGTGTCGATGAACCCGCTGCTATTAATTGTGATAACTGTGATAGTTTGCGTATTAAATGTGATGATTTAGAAGCAAACATGTCTGAGTTGCAAGGCAAACATGATGCTTTACAAGCTAGTTTGTTTGACTTGCAAGACAAACATGTTTCATTGAAGGATGAGTGGTGTAACTTGCAAAGCAAACACGAGGCTTTGCAAGAGAAATATGATGTGACATTCATCCACAACCAGAAGTTGACTGTGGATCTTTCCAAATGCACCGAAGCCAACATGTTTTACGAAAACCATGAAAAAGAGTTTAAGTCGGTAATTGAAAAGTTTAAGAAAGATAAAACCGAACTGACAAAAATGGTTTCAAGAAAACAAACTGACATTAATTTGTATATATCTCGCCTTGAGATTATGCAAAAAGAGATGGCTTGTGTGAAAACCGAAAGTGAGGCGATCCAACTTAAGCTAGACAGTTATTTGAGTTCTAGCTATGTGTTGGATCACATCATTGACGTTCAGAAAGAGAAGCGGGATGTCACATGCATAGGTTACAAGAAATGTCCACCACCAGTGAGACACAATTATGATGCAATGCCTGATGAGGAGGATAGAGTTTTCTTTGAACCATCTGTTCCTCTCGATGTGAAGGAGTTTGCAACAGGACTCGGATACAAGAAAGAAGTATCCTCAGATTCAGATGTGTCAGCAGATACATGTGTGTCTTCTGCTGAACTGAATCAGGATCCTCCTGTCATTATTGAGGATGCTGATTCTTCTGATGATGAATCTGATGATGCTATTCTAGCAAAGTCTGATGCGGTAGTCAAAGATGAGGATATACCTCTCGAGAATTACATTCTATGTAATCCTCCTGCAAAACCCGCTAAGACTGTTGCAATCGAGTCCTCGTCTGAAAAAGAGTCGGAGAGTGTGAACTTGCTGTACACTCTTGTTGGTGATGATAAAATTTATTCAGACAAAGATTTTCCTATTAAGAATGTTAATCAATCCTTAACCAATAAAGTCTTTGAAAATTCGACTAGTAAGTTTTTGGGAAAGACATGACCACATGTTACAGTTACACAGTGTCCTCCTATTCCAAAGGCCGAAATTCGAAAACAATTTGTCAATAAGAAATTACCAACAGTGCAAAAACAGCAAAATCACACCAAACCAAAAGGAAAATCACCGGCTAAAGCACAAAAGAAGCCGAATCAAAAGAAGAACAAAAATGTTAACTTTGTGAAATCGACGGGAACGGACAAAATCGAAACGTTTGAAAACAAATCTAACTTAGATTTTGTCAAGAAAGCTACTGTACAGAAAAGAAATGAACCAAGCAGTTCAAAATCTAGTACCTCGGGATCACAAAGTTCATCATCATCGGCTAGACGATCATATGATACTTCGGGGTTTGTTGAACGAAGATCATGTTTTAAGTGTGGAACAGTTGGACATATAATTCGAAATTGTCCCTATCTTCATAAACAAAAAGGAAAAGTTGATGTTCCCCGTGACCAAACTGACCGTAAGTGATCTGTTTCTGTAAAACAAGATCCCCGCCTTGTAAAAGAAAGGGAAAAGAAACAGAAACGCCAATGGGTCAAGAAAATTGAAAAGGTGATTAAAACCGATGTGGTTAACAAAACATCTGTTTCTGTAAAACCAGGCAATTCAAAAACTTCTGACAACCATGAAGTTCAACTTTTAAAGAATAACCCTGGTAAAACAAAACAGACTTGGAAACCAAAAATGGTTACTGAATCAGGGGGACCATCACAATTTACAAATCATCAAAGACAAGAAGTTATTGTTGTTGATGAAAATGGAAGACCCAAGACCACAATGGCTTGGGTCCCCATCTCCAACTAATCAATTGAGTTCATGTGCAGGGTGTTCCAGGTGGAACTATCAGTAGTCACTGGATTGTTGATAGTGGGGCATCCAGGCACATGACAGGCGACATGAAGCTTCTCTACGACGTCAAATCTATTAGAGGAGGTTATGTTGCTTTTGCTGGAGATAAGGGTGGTTATATTACGGGTGAAGGAATGATATCCAACGGGATTGTCAGCTTTGATAAGATCAACTTTGTGCAACAGCTTGATCACAATCTTCTTAGTGTTTCTCAAATTTGTGACAAGCAATTCTCAGTACACTTTGATGCTAATGGATGTTATGTGCTGAAACCCGGCTTCAAGATCCCAAAAGAATGGATTCTCTTGTCTGCTCCAAGGATAAATGATTTGTACATCCTTGATATGAGCCAGGCTATTACTACGTCTGCACAAGCAACATGTTTCGTTTCTAAAGCCACAGAAAAGACTCAATCTCTTGGCACAGACGAATGGGTCACATTCACTTACGCAAAATGAATCATTTGGTTTCAAATGAATTGGTGAATGGTGTTCCTCTCAAAAATTTCCATCTTCAAGACGTCTGTGTTTCGTGCCAAAAGGGTAAACAAACAAAGAAGAAGCACCCTACTAAGAAAATCAACATGGTGGCAGTTCCTCTTGAACGTTTGCACATGGATTTGTTCGGTCCAGTCAAGCACAAAAGTATTCGAAATGATCAATACTGTCTCGTGATTACTGATGATTATTCAAGATTTTCTTGGGTGGCGTTCATGGCACACAAGAGTGAAACCTTTGGTATTATCAAAAACTTGATCGTTCAGATTGAGAATTTGTATAAATTGAAGGTTAGGCGGATACGTAGCGACAATGGTACTGAATTTAAGAATCATGCCATGGCGGAGTTCTGCACTTCAAAGGGTATTCTTCATGAATTTAGTGCAGCTTATACTCCTCAACAAAATGGCGTCGCTGAACGTAAGAACCGCACATTGATCGAGACTGCTAGGACAATGTTGGTAGAGTCGCAGTTGCCCATTCCATTCTGGACTGAAGCTGTGGCCTCTGCATGTTACACATTGAACCGAGTCCTTACAGTCAAAAGGCACAACAAGACCTGTTTTGAGCTTCTTAACAAACGGAAACCAGATTTGTCATATCTTGAACCGTTTGGAGCTCCATGCACAATGATCGATCCTAATGGAAAGTTTGGGGCAAAAGCAATTGAGGGATACTTTCTTGGGTATGCCACCCCTAACTTACGAGTCTGGAATCTAGAGACAAAAAGGGTCGAGGAATGGTCTGAGGTCAGAGTACAAAGGCACACTTTGCCAGTCAAATGTCCTGGTCAGCCTTGGATGTTTGAGTACGATGACTTTTTCAATTCGATCAATGTTGAAGCCATTGAAGAAAATGCTGCGGCAAGGATGTTTTTCGAGAGTGACAATGCAACAGTCTCACCGGTGGTTCGTCCAATTCTTGTCAATCAAGAACCATCTTCCGTGAACAACAATGCTCTCGACAATGAGGATTTTCACGATGCTGCCGAATTGAACGAATCTTCAGAGGATGATGAATTTCTAGATGCAGATCAAGAAGCTCCAACAACGGCAGTTCATGGTACTTCGGAAGGTACTCCTCCAGTGGATGCCACCAGAACAGCTGAAGCTACTGCATCATCCTCTTCGTCAATTCCGGGCATTGATTTAGTTGTTGATCTCAATCTCAACAACCTGGGTATAAATATTCCAGTTCGAGAAAATACTGAAACAAGGATTCATAATACCCATCCTCAACAAAACATCATAGGAAATGTGCAAAGTGGCATTCAAACAAGAAACATGTTGCGGAACAACAACAATGCAGGCCTGTATGCAGCAATTCGAGAATCCGGGCAACAAACGATTGGTCTTTCGCGTGTTATGTTTCACAGGAAGAGCCAAGAACTTGGAAAGAAGCTATGAAAGATAACTCTTGGGTGGAAGCAATGCAGGAAGAATTGCAACAATTCCAGAAGCTAGGTGTCTGGAAACTCGTAGAGAAACCTGCTGGTTACAAGAAGATTGGAACCCGTTGGGTGTTTAAATGCAAAAAGGATGACCGCGGAGTTGTTATCCGGAACGAAGCACGTTTAGTCGTTCAAGGTTTTCGTCAGATTGAAGGGATCGACTACAACGAAGTGTATGCACCTGTTGCACGTCTTGAAGCAATTCGGATCTTTCTAGCCTATGCGTCCTTCAAAGGATTCAAGGTTTATCAAATGGACGTGAAAAGTGCATTCTTACATGGTGTGGTTGAAGAAGAGGTGTACGTCGAACAGCCTCCAGGTTTTGAAGATCCTATCCATCCCGATCGGGTTTGGTTGCTCAACAAAGCTCTCTATGGTCTTCATCAAGCACCGCGAGCTTGGTATGCAACCTTATCTAATTATCTGCTGGAGAATGGTTTTCGGAGAGGGCTTATCGATTGTACTCTTTTCATCAAAGATCAAGATGGAGATCTTCTACTGGTACAGGTATATGTTGATGATATTATTTTTGGTTCTACTAATAATGTCTTGTGTAGGAATTTCGAGCGCATTATGCAGGATAAATTCGAGATGAGTGCTATGGGGGAAATGACTTTCTTTTTGGGCCTACAAGTGCAACAAACTGAGTCTGGGATATTCATTCATCAGACTAAATATGTTGGTGACATCTTGAGCCGGTTCCAGATGTCTGATGCAACGCCCATTGGTACCCCATTGCCGATAAATCACGGAATTACTCCAGACTTGAAGGGTGAAGCTGTTAGCCCCTCATACTACCGCGCAATGATCGGATCTCTTATGTACCTCACAGCATCAAGGCCAGACATAATGTACCCAACGTGCCTGCTTGCCAGATATCAAGTCAATCCGAAGGCCTCACATCTTGCAGCTGTCAAAAGGATTTTTCGTTATTTGAAGGGTTACCCAGACACCGGTCTATGGTACCCTAGGGATAATAACTTTGAATTGGTCGCTTTCAGTGATTCTGATTTTGGCGGATGCAAAATCGACGGTAAATCCACAACGGCTGGATGTCAGTTTTTAGGAAATCGCCTAGTCACATGGCAGTGCAAGAAGCAGACGTGCGTCGCTACATCAACATGCGAAGCTGAATACATTGCTGCCTCAAGTTGTTGCTCCCAAGTTCTTTGGATTCAACAACAATTACGCGACTACGGTTTTGAATTCCTAACTACTCCTATTTACGTTGATAATTCTGCTGCATTACAGATCACTAGAAATCCTGTGCAGCACTCAAAAACCAAACACATCGAAATCAAATATCACTTCATACGTGATTGCTTTGAGAAAAGGCTAATCGATGTTGTTAAGGTCCACAGTGATGACCAACGTGCCGACCTTTTTACCAAAGCATTTGACAAATCAAGATTTGACTTTTTATTATTGGTAAACGGCATTAAGGTCAAGCAAGAGTAAACCAACATCGGAAAATCATTTTTGTAAATACCTTTGTGTTTTAAATTTTATCTTAGTTTATTGATTTTAGGGGGAGTAAATCCAAAATCTGAAAATCCAAAAACACTGAAAAATTTCAAAAACACAAAAACAATAGAAAATCAAAAATGAGTTTCCTGGCGAGCAAAAGAGAATATGATAGTACATCAGTGGTCTATCCAAACCTCTTTAAACCTTAAATGAAAAACGATAAGCAGCTCTATGTAAGATGTATCGGTAGGCTCATAATCTTTTTAAAGTGTGCAGGGTGATATAAACTTAAACCGACTGAAGACCAGGTGGGAACCATTCATTGGCATATGGTCTTAGTACCGAAATTTCGTTTGATAGATTGTCGAGGTTCTGAAATATTCGGTCTTTATGCTGCTTATCATCTGGGTATCATGGTTGTATCTTTTACCGAAAAATAACGGGGACGCAAGTCTAGATCTTCCATGATACTATACATACGTGTACATATTGCATACGACCTCAATAAGTGATCAACAATCACATGTCCAAACAAATAAGTGATAAAATATCACATTTATCCGGGAGTCAAGTTCGTCTCTCTGCTGTACGGAAGTACTGACCTGTTCACGGACTTGCTCCTGTGCCCTCATGCATATGAAAATCAAGTTCCTCATCAATAAGTGATTCTATCACATAGGGCTTGTTTTCAAATCAAAATAAGTGAGAATCTCACATCATATACGGTCAAACAGATGATAATCGGTATACTCACCGGTAAGATGAACCCTCGTGCATACCTTGATACGGGAATGTGTCGTGATGTGGATGAACACCGGTCGGTAAGTATAAATCATACCTTAATGTATCCCCTCGCCATGATTACATCTGATAAGATGAGCTTAAGTGGACAACAATACTGATAATTGTTATAGGATGCTTATCTTAATGTTAACTAACTGAACAAAGAGAGTGTCTTGGATTGACCGTACACTGATATGATTCTCTTACCCTCGAAACTCGCAAAAAGAATGTCTGTATATATTTATTTACTGCTTTCAGTCTTTACATTCCAATTATTCAAAAATACCAAAAAGATTTTAAGTGTGTTTTAATATAAACTTTATAAAAGCCAAAAAGATTTTATTTTTATTTTTATTTTCGATCGTACGATGTTGGAACTCGAGTCTTCGTTGCCTGAAACCTGAACGAAAACCAAAGTGACTAAATCTTCATAAACGGTCGAAATTTGCAAGTTTTGAAAGTTGGAAACTAAAATTGATAAATTTGTAAAACTTTCAAACTGTCGGACAGTGTTTGATTGTGACATGGTCATTCGTGTGTCATTTGTTTATATTAACTATGTTCCAAGCAGTTGTTCTCATTACGCGTTTAGATTTCTTGCATGTGCAGATTCTAAAGGCAAGGAGAACATAGTCGATGACAAGCTTTGGAATGAAGACACGACGTGAAGGCACTCAAGTGATGAAAATGATCGAGTTGCCGCTGACCATCATCAACACCACAAGGATCTCAATTCATAAAGATCAAGTATTTCACAAGCATAACTCAAGGGGGAGCTTATGTTAAGGGGGAGTTTGTCAACACACTTCATACATGATACGGGTAGTTTGTTGATACACTCTCTGCTTTCAAGACGTGAAAACTTTGAAGATCCTCCGACATTGAAGACTTGAAAGGACATCAGAGTCTTGAAGACACAAAGATCAAAGATGATCAAGATCGAGACAAAGCTACAGCCAAGGGGGAGTTTGTTGGTGCACTTGTGTCTGTACTTTGTCTGTATTCGGTCATGATGTAAAACGATGTCTTTGTTAGTCCTGTAAGTTTGACCAAGTCAACCATCCTCCTGGTTTGACTTGGACAAACAGTTGGTACATGATTGTAACATGTCTGTGTCGAAGGATGACTCATCGAAGGATAGTTTAGATCCTTCGATGAGCTCGAAAGATGAACCTTCGATGGATGTTGATGGACCTCGATAGATCATCCTTCGAGGCATATGTAGATCCTTCGACAGGTTTCAGGTCGATAGATGATCCTTCAATCAATCTATCTGATCCTTCGACCAGACTATCTGTGTTGGGTATATATATACCCATGTAGTGTGTTCATTTTTTCAGAGACAAAAGAGATAGACAACTTGGACACTAATAGAGAAACTCCACAGAGAACACACACACACTTAGAGAGTTTGCAAAACAGATTTGTAGACATTGAGCTTGTAACTGAACCTTTCATACGTATTAATACAAGTGGTGTTAATCGGTGAATATTGTGTGTCTTGTGTTTGTTCTTGTTTCATCTCGGTTTGCACTCTAGCTTGGATTCCGCACTTTCTAGTGTGTTTAACATAACAAGGTTAAGGTTTGACCTCATCCTCCGAGGGACCTACAAAATATAAGGTAAACAGACAATAAGCTGTATCGTTACCTCTTTTTAAATAACAAAAGTAAGTCTTTTTAAAAACTAAATATGTAGATCTCGGGGTAATAACATTACGATGCATGACGTTTTGAACTCGAGTAAGTATGTCAATAGCCTCTGACGCAAGGAAAACAAAAGTTTTAAAAGCAAAAAGGTTGTAATTAGATGTAAAATGTCTGAAATACCCCTACACTTAAACTAATTAACTTGGTTAATGTAGTTATAAAAATTGGACTCAAATGTTTATAAGTTTACCAACTAAGTACTCAGAAAGTTAAAAATTTTAATTTTTGAATCAAGGTAGTTGAAATCATAAAAAAACAGAAGGATCTAGAAAAGAATTTACTTATTTTTATAATAAGGATGATTTGACCATTTCATAACATCTTATCATTTACTAGATATTTAATAAACTAGTTAAAAGTAATATATATCTACACACCCTTGAGTCTAGACTCTGGGTATGGTGGGGCTTGGCTTGGAACATGAGTTGACACGTTGTGTTCGAGCCCTCCCCTCCCCTCCCCCCCTCTCCCATCGTCTAGTAACGTGTCCGTAGGATATGGCGGGGCATGGGTTGGCGGTGAACAGCGAATAGGAGGTGGCCACATCGGATCTCAAGCCCGCCCCACGCCCGGCTTCAAACCCAAGCCCCAAGAACCACGCTCCAACCCAAGCCCCAAAGGGTGATAGCTTGGGCGTTTTCTCCCAACCCACACCACAACCCAAGCCCTATACCCCAACATTTTTTTATCATACAAAACTAAGATGTGAAAGTAAGATAATTGTATGGAAATAGTTCCACAAAACAAAAAGGGCCAAAGGAAACGTCTGGGAACAAAACACTTTAGTTGTACATTTGTACTTGTACTCCTTTTGGCTAAAGGTCACAACTTTTAGAAAAAGAAAAACAAAAAGAACAACCAGTGTCTCCTCAAGCAAGCTGTCCCATCCGAGGTGACGGAGACGATCGGCGGTGAAGTTGTCGCATACAAGGTAACGAACACGATCGGTGGTGATACACGTGCTATCAGACTTCAACGCAAATATTCATAAAGATGCATCACCAAGCCCTAACCGTACTCACTTCCGGTTTGCTTCTTATCGTTCAGCATCTGATCCGCTGCATCCATATGCTGCTCCGACATCATTAATCTCGCCGCCCGGATCTATATACAACTAACTCAACAAGTACAGTCTCCAAGTAAGTCTACTTTTACTTAATAACTAATTATATTTACTGTTGAGTTTTGTTTATTATTATAATATAATATAATTAGGTTAAGGATTTTTGTAGAAGAATTATTTGTTAATCTAGGGTTTTTTTATCAGAGAGATATGAAGTGAGAAAATCAAAGATTTGATTGGATCGAGAACTGAACTTAAAGATATTATTAAAAAGTATGAAAGATAAAACCAGACACCAACTTCTTTATTAGGGTTATATGTTTGTTCGATGGTTGTTGTTGTGGGTTAAGATTGATGTAGTTCATGTGTTTGCTGAACCCACTAAGAACTATTGTTAATAACCCATGGGGCTGAGCGATGGCGAGGTGCTATGAGTATTTTTTTTTTTAATTGGCGTTGAGTTTGCGCTTGTTACGAAAGGGTTTGTATCGATCCTAGTGATTTCAAGGTGTAAATGACGGGTGTGTTTCTCCCGGTTAGGTTGTGGGTTCAAGTTGTGTAGTGGTTTAAATGGCATGTGAGTAAAGAAAAGTTTTTTTTTTTTTTTTGTTTTTGGACACGGTGATTTTTTTTTTTTTTTTTGTTCTAACGCGATCTAGACAGTACTGTTGTTTTGCCAATACAGTACCATGGAAGCTATAAATTCCCGGAACCAGGTCAATATCCGGGGAATCAGAATAATCATATTTATCCGACAAGCTCCTATTGTGGAGTCCATCAACAGAATTTTTAGGAATTTTAATTTCCGCAATGGATCAGGGTTGCTTCAATTTTGGGCATGCACACCTTCTAATTCAGAGGACATGGGATGCAATCTTATGTTGACAGACCAAACCTTTATGTCAACTCCGGATGAAGGACTTCAGGTTTACAGGAGGAGATGTCTTGAAAATCGTTATCGCTTTGTTGGATTAGAAACAAGTGTAGGCAACTGGATAGCTGGCCGAGCAGCTCAAACAAGGATTGCAGACCATTGGACAATACATCATGTGCTTAATCATGAAGATCAACATTCTATAGATATAGGAGGCAAGGGTCAGTTGGTTTTGCCTGTGTTTTTTGGACAGGATGCTGGGAATAAACTAGCTGGAATCATCGAATTTGTCACGCCTGTACCAAAAGAAAGCTATGTTGAAGATTTTGAGCATATTCATGATTTACTTGAGGTTAGTTTATTTCTTTACTCTTAACTTGCAAGTTGCAATATAATCATGTTGATGGATGAGTCCCAACATATATTTTGTTGGTTTAGCCTTTGAATCAAAATATTTGATTTTAGTGCTTGAAACAGAAGAAAGTTCACCCACCTGCATGTACCCAACCCCAAAGAGAATAAGGGGGCGTTTGGTTCGTGGAATGTGTAGGAATTGGAATTAGGAAGTTTTTCTTTGTAAAATTGATCTTGGTTGGGGGAGGGAGGAATTTGAAATCCTTCACTCTAATGAAATTTGTGACTATTTCAACATTCCATTCCATTCCTTCATTAGAGTGAAGGATTTCTAAGGAATGTTGAAATAGTCACAAATTTCATTAGAGTGAAGGATTTCAAATTCCTCCCTCCCTCAACCAAGATCAATTTTACAAAGAAAAACTTCCTAATTCCATTCCATTCCATTCCACGAACCAAACGCCCCCTAAGAGTTCTCTAGACCCTTATGGATTTCTATGCATTTGTTATTCTCATGCAATGTTTTACACATTATGCAGTTTATTCAATAATTTCTTCTATGCATTTGTTATTCTATGTATTTGTTATTCTCATGCAACTGTGTAATCCTTTGCAGAATGAGGGGTTAAAGTCTGAATATTTGGGGAAGACAATAAAAGTTGAGTACAATGATATGATCAAGTTTACACTGCCCCTTTCAGCTAAATTCACAGACCTGCACAACAAAGTGACAGAGAGATTCACGGATTTAGAACACGAAGACTTCCGTGTTGAGTATAATGACATTGAAGGTAACCGTCTTCCAATTTCAAGTGATGAAGACCTCCGAGTTTGCATGGCTGAGTCAAGTTCAAAGGGGGGCAAGTTCATCAGAATGTATGTTTTGTTGAACACATAGAGTGATAACGTTCCTTTTTCTTCATTTGATATTTCGAAGTTAATATGTATCACACACTTCTTTTCTTCTTTTGCTTTCCAGAAGTTATATTATGTTTTTATTTTCTAGAATTTTTTAATTTCATAAATTCTGTTTTTATTTTCCGGAATTCCTAGAACTTATATTATGTTTTCATTCTTCAGGAAATAAATACAGATAGATTTTTTTTGAAATTACATTACAGTCAGTAAATCCTTCAGTAGACTTACCGGCCACCTAGAAGACTTGTCAACCATGCAAATCTAGAGAAGGAAATGTTTTGGGTTCAAATCTCACAGACGACAGAAATTAAAAGAAATTTGCTGTTAAAAAAATAAAACTAAGATAAATTGGTGCTCTATTTATTAAATATGAGTTGAACAGATCGAATGCATTGTATAATTGATTTTAGGGATTGATATGAATTCATGATTTTTCGTATTTATTATGCATAAAAATAAAAGATAGATGTTTTAACTATTAAAATACATTTTTTCCAACAATTGATATGTGTTTTTAAAAGGATAGTGGGGATTGAGTATTGTGATTAAAAAATATATAAAACCGAAAAGATTGTCACCTTTCTCACATCTGTCTCATCTCATTGCAGTTTGATAAATTTTCGCTAACACCAATTTTACTGTCAAGTTATTGACTTATACAGTAGTTTTCTTGTTCACTTTCTTTTCTATTAAATAATTAAGGATACAGAAGAATATTAAAAAATTTAGTTGTCATCATCTAGATGGGTGTTTAAATCATTCACATTGAAATCTTTATACTCATCCATATAATTTACCTAAAACTCAGCAATCTTTAAATTTATTTGTTCTTTTATGAAAACATTTACATTCATTTTCTTATATCCATCCTTATATTCTTTTTTTCTCTTTCTTTCATTTTCAGTCTTAACAAAATATCTGTTTTCACTACAAGTATTATATACCATTAGCGGCGACAGGTCAAATGTCGCAGCTATTGGTCAATACGCGTCCCGGTGTCTGAAATCAAACCCCAGCCATTGATCCTTATCCTGATCCAACGGGTGGGGACCTAACAAGCAATAGCGGCGACGTGAACCCCCAATAGCGGCAACACCATTGTCGCCGGTAATAGTTCGATCCGTGTGCTTAAAAAAAAAAAAAAAAAAAAAAAAAAATCTTGGCCCTTGATTGAAACATGATCTAGTGGTTGTTGTTGTTGTTCTCCCCTTCAAACAAACACACTTCAAATACAATTTCATCTTCTTCTCTTCAAAACAAACACAAATCATGCTCATATATACATCTTTGTCACCGGAGCTTCTTCCTGGCCGTCACAAATAACGACAATAATCCGTCACCGGAGCACCTTCTTCGCCACCGGAGCACCTTCTTCGTCAACTACCACTATCAACGGAGCATCCTACTTCGTCACCGGAGCACCTTCGTCACCGGAGCACCTTCTTCGTCATCGGAGCACCTTCTCCGTCAACCACCACTGTCAACGGAGCATCCTCTTCGTCACCGGAGCACCTTCTAGCGAGTTTTTTAGTTTTATGTGTAAATCGTGTATTGTATTGTTTGAGTATTATGTAAAATGCTTTGTGATTTTGTGGATGTATAGTATGAAATTTGAATAAAAATACAACGACAAGCTTTACGGCAATTTCCTTTTATGCTTTGTTATGAGATTTGACCGAAAATTACATGTAAAATGCTTTGTTTGAGTTTTTGAGAATTTGCAGGTTCCGTCAATGGCTAGCTTTCAGGCAATTCTCTGGCATAAGCATTAGCGGCGACAGGTTTAATAGCGACGACAAAAAGGGCAATAGTGGCCGATCTATACCAGCCCTTTAGCGGTGACATGTCGCCGCTAAACCATTAGCGACGACAAAAAGGGCTTTTAAAGGCGACACATGGCGCCGCTAAGGGTACCCGTTTCTTGTAGTGTTTGTCTTATTATATTATATATTCTTTTAAATTTGGTTCAAACTAACCGAATGAAGTTGCATTCAATTGGGAATCATGTGCATTTCACAGACAAAGCAACATATACAATACACACATACCTGCATGTTGATACATGATATGTGTACGCGACTCGACTCGACGCGACTCAGCATGAGCAACGACATTCCTCCGTCGTGTGCAAAAACATCAAGTATGGGCTGAAACACAAAAAGACTTGAACCTTTGTCTTTGGGCTAAAGCTAAAGAACGAAACAAGCATTGGGCCTTCTATGTTTGGGCCAAAGCCCATATCGACGACGAAACATAAAGGGGTCGACGAAACAGCTCAGTTTCGTCGACTGTGATCCTGTTTCGCCATCCTTCCTCTTGTTTCGTCGATGGTAGTTGTGTTTCGCCAAGACAGATTCCGTTTCGTGGTGCTGGTGCTATAAATAGACAGTCTCAACACAGAGAACACAGAGAGAGCACAAAACACACACACGAGAGAGTTTGAGAGAGTTTACAGAAAACATTTGTAAACCTTGTGCTGTAACTGACTTTCATAGTATTAATACAGTGGTGTTAATCGTTGAATCTCATGTCTATATTATCATTGTTGTGTTCGTCCTCGGTTTGCTATCTCGGTTGGATTCCACACAACCGGGTTGGTTTGTATACAAGGATTAGGCGACTAGATCCTCCCCTAGCCGGACCTACAAGTGGTATCAGAGCCTTGGCTCTTCTCCTTGTTAAAACCGAGGTGTTCTTGGGTTGTTTTTCGGGTTTCTAAAGTTTACATTTTCTGGAAAAACATTTTAAGTGGATTAAATCTTGTTGTTTTGCTTTGTGTTTTGTTAAAAACCTTGTTAAGTTCATGTTCACATGTTAAATATTGGTTTTTATTAAACATTTCTAGCAAAATCGTGTTTTCGGAAATATTCGGTTCACCGGAAAACTCATCCAGTTCATATAATCTTCAATGTGTTCTTCATAAAATCAACTTTTTGATCCATTGGAAATTAAGTGTTAGGTTGTTTGTGCTTTGAGAAGTGTTATTTGATTAAAATATTGCATACCATGCCTTTGGTTGGTGAATAGGGCATGGTGTAGCCGAAAGCATACTGTTGTTGTGTCAGAAAAAGATAAGGTTTGAAAAGTTTACCAACTCCTGTCACCTTTTTCGACGTAACAGACATTCGACGAAACACATTCCTTTTCGCCAAAAAGTAAACGACGAAACACAATCCTTTTCGCAAAAATCAAAAACGACGAAACACAACATCTGTTTCGTCGAGACCATTTTCAATTTCTGTTTCGTCGAGTGCACCATAGATCCTGTTTCGTCGATAGCATTGTTGGGCCCGTTTCGCTGATTGAGGGCCCAAAAGAGATTTTATGTTTCGTCGAACAAAAGGGGTCCAACAAACTGGGTTTCGTCAATCATGACTATTGGGCTTTGTAACTGGGCTTCATTACCTTAACTTAAATCAGTTTCGTCGAAAGTAAATTGGGATTCACTCTTTGGGCTTCACTTGTTTGTTTCGTCGGCCCATATCTAATTCTGTTTCGTCAGACTTGTTTCGTTGGGCCGATAGTTGTTTCGTCGACATATAATTTAAAATTTGTTTCGTCAAGTTTCAAAGCCTATTCAGTTTCGTCGAGATTGTTGTCTATTTTTAACAGAAGGTTTACCAAGTGATTTGACAGTTTGATTTGAGTGATTTGTTCAGGTATTCGTGATTGAGCATTCAATATGAATCCGAGTTGGTGGGGTACTCCGTCTCCGGATGAAGGAAAGTATAGAAATACGAGTTTGTCTCCTTCGTGGGCCGAATCTCCCGTACCGGTATCTTCGCAAGCCAGTGCAATTTCTACCGGTCAATGGGCTTTCGTATCAAATCAGACTCCTAGTATTCAAAGCATTTTATTAAGAGAGAGCGAAACCGGAAGTTTGAATCGGCCTCCAAAGTTGATGCACTTAAATGAATATCCGGGATGGGTTGATAGATTCTACACATACGTCCTTGGGCAAAATACAGAATTGTGGCTACGTTTCACCACAGATTTCGATCAAGCGATAGAGGTTGTCGCTTCAACTGCTGCTACATTTGCCGATCTTCCTGAAGATCAGAAAAAGACGTACAATTTGGAAAAGAAGGCATATGCCATTCTTACTCAGGCATTAAGCAAGGATATTTACCATCAATTTGTCAGCTTCAAGACGACAAAGAAGTTATGGGATGCGTTGAAGACCAGAGGGGTAGGTAATGAAGCAACACGTCAATTGCGACACGATCTACTCAAGAAAGAATTTGATGGCTTCACGTGTATGGATAAGGAATCTTTGGGAGATATGACAAGTCGGTTCTATCATTTGCTTACTGAATTGGGTAATTTTGGGGTAGTGACAACTCCAGTAGAGGTAGTGAAGAAGTTTGCAGATGCATTGCCACCTCAATGGAATAGTTTCTTGGAGATTCTAAAATACAATGGAGTGTTGGCTACAACAAACATCAATGACTTTGTGCAGCTTTTGGAGAACAAAGATCAGGAGGAAACTCTAAAGGCAAAGAAGGTTCCAGTGCCACAGAATCCTGAGATGTATTATGGAACCTCCAGCACCTCTTCTGCAAGACCAGTCTCTCATGCTCCACTTCAAACAGCTTTTGTCACAAGCACAGACTTATATGGGAATCCAATACAAGTCCCAGTAAAGCCAGCTCCAACAACAGACTTGTATGGAAATCCTCTACAGCCAGTTCCACAACAGCAAGTCTATCGACAATCTGCTGTAGCAACTGATCTATATGGGAATCCACTTCCTGTTCAACAACAAGCTTGTTATGGAAGTACATCATCTGCCGGTCAACCATCTAAGCCAAATACAGTACGGCTCGACACATCAAGCTTTTCAAAGGTCAGTGTAGAAGTAGCTAAGGAACATATGGAGCTGCTAAACACTTTGGTGAGCGCGTATTGTGGATTAGTGGAAGGTCAGATTGGGAACATTAATCTGACACAAGAAGACTATCAGCAGATTGATAAGGAGGAGATGGATTTGATGGACATCAAATGGGCTTTTGCAAGTGCTGTGAGGAGGGCAAAGGATTTCATGGAAAGAACTGGCAGAACCAGCTTGGAAAGCAAGAAAGACACCAAGTATGGATTTGATAAGCAGGCAGTCAAGTGCTTCAACTGTGATGAACGGGGTCATTTTAAAAGGGAATATACAAAGCCAGCTCAGCATGGGAACCAGAACCCGTTCAGAAATCAAGGCAATCAGCAGAATCAGAACAGGAACAATGAGCGTACGTTAATACCTGTCAACAACCCAAGTCAAGCAGGACCATCAAATGCCAACCAGGCACTTGTGGTTCAAGTAGATGAAGGTTGTGATTGGTCAATTCAGTTGAGTAATGATGCTCCGGATGGAACAGCTTGTTTTGCTGAAGTTGTCAAGGCGTTAAATCACGCCAGTGGTGGAGAATCTTCCGCCAATGGTGGTGACTCTTCTGAAGATGAAGACAGTTCTGGCTGTAGTAGAAGTTCAGATGAAGAATCCTCGAGTTCAGGCGATGATCATGTGGATGACACATCAAGTGCGTCAGTTGATGCAGACATTGATGAGCTTTTTGAAGAAGCTGCAGCAGGAACTCATAGGAGATCTATTCTGGTGGATCAAGCTGCTTATTCTTCTTCTTCTCTCCATTCAGCCTTTATGGCTAATGTCGACAGTTCATCAAGTCAGGTATGTGTCGATGAACCCACTTCTGTTATTTGTGATAATTGTGCTAGATTGAGTGTTAAATGTGCTGATTTAGAGGCAAACATGTCTGAGTTGCAAGGCAAACATGATGCTTTACAAGCTAGTTTGTTTGACTTGCAAGACAAACATGTTTCGTTGAATGCTAAGTGGTGTGAGTTGCAAAGCAAACACGAAGCTTTGCAAGACAAGTATGATGTGACATTCATCCACAACCAAAAGTTGATCGTGGATCTTTCTAAGTGCACTGAAGCCAACATGTTTTATGAAAACCATGAAAAGGAGTTTAAATCGGTAATTGAGAAATTAAAGAAAGATAAAACCGAGCTAACAAAAATGGTTTCCAGAAAACAAACTGACATAAATTTGTATATAACTCGCCTTGAGATAATGCAAAAAGAGATGGCTTGTGTTAAAACTGAAAGTGAGGCGATCCAGCTTAAGCTAGACAGTTATTTGAGCTCTAGCTATGTGTTGGATCACATCATTGACGTTCAGAAAGAGAAACGGGATGTCACATGCATTGGTTACAAGAAATGTCCACCACCTGTGAGACACAATTATGATGCCATGCCTGATGAGGAGGATAGAACCTACTTTGAGCCATCTGTTCCTCTAGACGTTAAGGAATTTGCAACAGGAGTTGGATACAAGAAAGAAATATTATCAGATTCAGATGTATCAGCAGATACATGCGTGTCTTCTGCTGAAACAAATCAGGATCCTCCAGTTATTATTGAGGATGCTGATTCTTCTGATGATGAATCTGATGATACTATCCCAGCAAAGTCTAATGCGGTAATCAAAAAAGAGGACATACCTCTTGAGAATCATATTCTATGTGATCCTCCTGCAAAACCCGCTAAGACTGTTGCAATCGAGTCCTTGTCTGCAAAAGAGTCGGAGAGTGTGAATTTGCTGTACACTCTCGTTGGTGATGATAAAATTTATTCTGACAAAGATTTTCCTATTAAGAATGTTAATCAATCTTTAATCAGTAAAGTCTTTGAAAACTTGACAAGTAAGTTTTTGGGAAAGACAGCATCACATGTTACGGTAACACAGTGCCCTCCTATTCCAAAGGCCGAAGTTCGAAAACAATATGGCAATCAGAAATTACCAATAGAGAAAAAGCAGCAAAATCATACCAAACCAAAAGGAAAATCAACGACTCAAGGTCAGAAGAAACAGACCCAAAAGAAGAACAAGAAGGTGGACTTTGTGAAATCAAAGGGAACGGACAAAATTGAAACTTTTGAGAACAAATCTAACTTGGATTTTGTTAAACAAGCAAAAGAGTTGAAAAGAAATGAATCAAACAGTTCAAAACCTAGTACCTCGGGATCACAAAGTTCATCATCAACAAGACAATCACATGTTGCTTCGGGGTTTGTTGAACGAAGATCATGTTTTGAATGTGGTGAAATTGGACATATAATTCGAAACTGTCCGTATCTTCATAAGTTGAAAGCAAAGGTTGATGATCCCCGTGACCAACTTGACCGCAAGCGATCTGTTTCATCAAAACCAGATCCCCGTCTTGTAAAAGAAAGGGAAAAGAAACAGAAACGCCAACAGGTCAAGAAAATTGAAAAGGCGATTAAAACCGATGTGGTTAACAAAACATCTGTTTCAGTCAAACCAGACAAATAAAAAACTTCAGACAACCATGAAGTTAAGATTTTAAAGAATAACACTGGTATAACAAAACAGACCTGGAAACCAAAAACGGTTATTGAATCAGGGGGGCCATCACAATTTCCGAATCATCAAAAAGTGGAAGTTATTGTTGTTGATGAAAATGGAAGACCCAAGACCACAATGGCTTGGGTCCCCATCTCCAACTAATCAAGTGAGTTCATGTGCAGGGTGTTCCAGGAGGAACTATCAGTAGTCATTGGATTGTTGATAGTGGGGCATCCAGGCACATGACAGGCGATATGAAGCTTCTCTATGACGTCAAATCTATTAGAGGAGGTTATGTTGCTTTTGCTGGAGATAAGGGCGGATATATCACTGGTGAAGGAATGATATCCAATGGGGTTGTAAGTTTTGATAAAATCAACTTTGTGCAACAACTTGATCACAATCTTCTCAGCGTTTCACAAATCTGTGATAAACAGTTTTCAGTACACTTTGATGCAAATGGATGTTACGTGCTGAAACCCGGCTTCAAAATTCCAAAAGAATGGATTCTCTTATCTGCTCCAAGGATAAATGATTTGTATGTCCTTGATATGAGCCAAGCTATCACAACGTATGCACAAGCAACCTGTTTCGTTTCCAAAGCCACAGAAAAAGACTCAATCTCTTGGCACAGACGAATGGGTCACATTCACTTACACAAAATGAATCATTTGGTGTCAAATGAATTGGTGAATGGTGTTCCTCTTAAAAACTTTCATCTTCAAGACGTCTGTGTTTCGTGCCAGAAAGGAAAACAAACAAAGAAGCGACACCCGACTAAGAAGATCAACACGGTGGCCGTTCCGCTCGAACGTTTGCACATGGATTTGTTCGGTCCTGTCAAGCATAAAAGCATCCGGAATGATCAATATTGCCTCGTAATAACTGATGATTATTCAAGATTTTCTTGGGTGGCGTTTATGGCACACAAGAGTGAGACTTTCGGTATTATCAAAAACTTGATCGTTCAGATTGAGAATTTGTATAAGTTGAAAGTTAGACGGATACGCAGCGACAATGGTACTGAATTCAAAAATCATGCCATGGCGGAGTTCTGCACCTCAAAGGGTATTCTTCATGAATTTAGTGCAGCTTATACTCCTCAACAGAATGGCGTCGCTGAACGTAAGAACCGCACATTAATCGAGACTGCTAGGACTATGTTGGTAGAGTCGCAGTTGCCCATTCCATTCTGGAGTGAAGCTGTGGCCTCTGCATGTTACACGTTGAACCGAGTCCTTACAGTCAAAAGGCACAACAAGACCTGCTTTGAGCTTCTTCACAAATGGAAACCAGATCCATCATATCTTGAACCGTTTGGAGCTCCGTGCACTATAATCGATCCTAATGAAAAGTTTGGGGCAAAAGCGATTGAGGGATACTTTCTTGGGTATGTCACCCCGAACTTAAGAGTCTGGAATCTAGAGACTAAAAGGGTCGAGAAATGGTCTGAGATCAGAGTACAAAGGCACACTTTTCCAGTCAAATGTCCTGGTCAGCCTTGGATGTTTGAGTACGATGACTTTTTCAATTCGATCAATGTTGAAGCAGTTGAAGAAAATGTTGCGGCAAGGATGTTTTTCGAGAGTGACAATGCAACAGTTTCACCGGTGGTTCGTCCAATTCTTGTCAATCAAGAACCATCTTCAGTGAACAATAATGCTCTCGACAATGAGGATTTTCACGATGATGCCAAATTGAACGAATCTTCAGAGGATGATGAATTTCTAGATGCAGATCAAGAAGCTCCAACAACAGCAGTTCATGGTACTTCAAAGGGTACACCTCCAGTGGATGCCCCTAGAACAGCTGAAGCTACTGCATCATCCTCTTCGTCAATTCCGGGCATTGATTTGGTTGTTGATCTCAATCTCAACAATCTGGGTACAAATATTCCAGTTCAAGATAATCCTGAAACAAGGATTCATAATACCCATCCTCAACAAAACATCATCGGAAATGTACAAAGTGGCGTTCAAACAAGAAACATGTTGCGAAACAACAACAATGCAGGCTTGTATGCAGCTATTCGAGAATCTGGTCAACAAAATGATTGGTCTTTCGCGTGTTATGTCTCACAGGAAGAGCCAAGAACTTGGAAAGAAGCTATGAAAGATAATTCTTGGGTTGAAGCAATGTAGGAAGAACTGCAACAATTCCAGAAGCTTGGTGTCTGGAAACTCGTAGAGAAACCTGGTGGTTACAAGAAGATTGGTACCCGTTGGGTGTTCAAATGCAAAAAGGATGACCGTGGAGTAGTTATCCGAAACAAAGCAAGATTAGTCATTCAAGGTTTTCGTCAGATTGAAGGGATCGACTACAACGAAGTTTATGCACCTGTTGCACGTCTGGAAGCAATTCAGATCTTTCTGGCTTATGCCTCATTCAAAGGATTCAAAGTCTACCAGATGGACGTCAAAAGTGGATTCTTACATGGTGTGGTAGAAGAAGAGGTGTACGTCGAACAGCCTCCAGGTTTTGAAGATCCTATCCATCCCGATCGGGTTTGGTTGCTCAACAAAGCTCTCTATGGTCTACATCAAGCACCACGAGCTTGGTATGCAACCTTATCTAATTATCTGATGGAGAATGGTTTTCGCAGAGGTCTTATCGATTGTACTCTTTTCATCAAAGAACAAGATGGAGATCTTCTACTGGTACAGGTATACGTTGATGATATTATATTTGGTTCTACTAATGATGTTTTGTGTAGGAATTTCGAGCGCATTATGCAGGATAAATTCGAGATGAGTGCTATGGGGGAAATGACTTTCTTTTTGGGCCTACAAGTGCAACAAACCGAGTCTGGGATATTCATCCATCAGACTAAATATGTTGGTGACATCTTGAGCCGGTTCCAGATGTCTGATGCAACGCCCATCGGTACCCCATTGCAGCAAAATCACGGAATTACTCCAGACTTGAAGGGTGAATCTGTTAGCCCCTCATACTACCGCGCGATGATCGGATCTCTTATGTACCTCACAGCATCAAGACCAGATATAATGTACCCAACGTGCCTGCTTTCCAGATATCAAGTCAACCCGAAGGCCTCACATCTTGCAGCTGTAAAAAGGATTTTTCGTTATTTGATGGGTTGCCCTGACACCGGTCTATGGTACCCTAGGGATAATAACTTTGATTTGATCTCTTTCAGTGATTCTGATTTTGGCGGATGCAAAATCGACGGCAAATCCACAACGGCTGGATGTCAGTTTTTGGGAAATCGCCTAGTCACATGGCAGTGCAAGAAGCAGACTTGTGTCGCTACATCAACATGCGAAGCTGAATACATTGCTGCCTCAAGTTGTTGCTCCCAAGTCCTGTGGATCCAACAACAATTGCGCGACTACGGTTTTGAATTCCTAACTACTCCCATTTACGTTGATAATTCTGCTGCCTTACAGATCACTAGAAATCTTGTGCAGCATTCAAAGACCAAACACATCGAAATCAAATATCACTTCATACGTGATTGCTTTGACAAAAGGCTAATCGATGTTGTTAAGGTCCACACCGATGACCAACGTGCCGACCTTTTTACCAAAGCATTTGACAAATCAAGATTTGACTTTTTATTATTGGTAAACGGCATTAAGGTCAAGCAAGAGTAACACCAACATCAGAAAATCATTTTTGTACATATCTTTGTGTCTTTTAAATTTATCTTAGTTTGTTGATTTTAGAGGGAGTAAATCCAAAATTCGAAAATACAAAAACATCGAAAATTTTAAAAAAACACAAAACAATAGAAAAACAAAAATGAGTTTCCTGGCGAGCAAAAGAGAAAATGATAGTACATCAGTGGTCTGTCGAAACCTCTTCAAACTGAACCTTAACTGAAAAACGATAAGCAGCTCTATATAAGATGTATCGGTAGGCTCACAATCATTTTAAAGTGTGCAGGGTGATATAAACCTAAATCGACTGAAGACCAGGTGGGAACCATTCATTGGCATATGGTCTTAGGACCGAAATTTCGTTTGAGAGATTGCCGAGGTTCTGAGATATTCGGTCTTTATGCTGCTTATCATCTGGGTATCATGGTTGTATCTTTTACCGAAAAATAACGGGGACGTAAGTCTAGATCTTCCATGATACCATACATACGTGTACATACTGCATACGACCTCAATAAGTGATCAACAATCACATGTCCAAACAAATAAGTGATAAAATATCACATTTATCCGGGAGTCAAGTTCGTCTCTCTGCTGTACGAAAGTACTGACCTGTTCACGGACTTGCTCCTGTGCCTGCATGCATCTGAAAATCAAGTTCCTCATCAATAAGTGATTCTATCACATAGGGCTTGTTTTCAAATCTCAATAAGTGAGTTTCTCACATCATATACGGTCAAACAGATGATAATCGGTATACTCACCGGTAAGATGAACCCTCGTGCATACCTTGATACGGGAATGTGTCGTGATGTGGATGAACACTGGTCGATAAGTATAAATCATACTTTAACGTATCCCCTCGCCATGATTACATCTGATAAGTTGAGCTTATGTGGATAACAATACCGATAATTGTTATAGGATGCTTATCTAAATGTTAACAAAAAGAACAACAAGAGCGTTTTGGCGTGACCGTACACTGATATGATTCTCTTACCCTCGAAACTCGCAAAAAGAATGTCTGTAAATATTTATTTAATGCTTTCAGTTTCTGCATCTTTGTATATATTTATTTACTGCTTTCTGTCCTTTCATTTGAAATATTCAAAAATTCCAAAAAGATTTTAGGTGTGTTTTAATATAAACTTTCTAAAAGCCAAAAAGATTTTATTTCTGTCTTATTTTTGATTGTACGATGTTGGATCTCGAGTCTTCGTTACCTGATACCTGAACGAAAACCAAATTGACTAAATCTTCATAAACGGTCAAAATTTGCAAGTTTTGAAAGATAAAAACTAAAATTGACAAATTTGATTAAACTTTCAAACTGTCGGACGGTAGTTGATTGAAACATGCTCATACGTGTGTTGTTTGTTTATACTAACTATATTCCAAGCAGTTGTTCTCATTACACGTTTAGATTTCTTGCTGTGCAGATTCTAAAGGCAAGGAGAACATGGTCGATGACAAGCTTCGGAATAAAGACACGACGTGAAGGCACTCAAAAGATTTTCAAGATCGAGTTGCCGCTGACCATCATCAACACCATATGGATCTCAAGTACCGAAGATCAAGTCATTCACGAGCATAACTCAAGGGGGAGCTTATGTTAAGGGGGAGTTTGTCAACACACTTCCTACATAAAACGGGGAGTTTGTTGATACACTTTTTGCTTTCAAGACGTGAAGACTTTGAAGATCCTCCGACATAGAAGACATGAAAGGCGAATCTCGCGAGTAGCGTCCAAGGGGGAGTTTGTTGATACATGATATGTGTACGCGACTCGACTCGACGCGACTCAGCATGAGCAACGACATTCCTCCGTCGTGTGCAAAAACATCAAGTATGGGCCGAAACACAAAAAGACTTGAACCTTTGTCTTTGGGCTAAAGCTAAACGACGAAACAAGCATTGGGCCTTCTATGTTTGGGCCAAAGCCCATATCGGCGACGAAACATAAAGGGG
Source organism: Helianthus annuus (assembly GCF_002127325.2). Taxonomy (NCBI): domain Eukaryota; kingdom Viridiplantae; phylum Streptophyta; class Magnoliopsida; order Asterales; family Asteraceae; genus Helianthus; species Helianthus annuus. The sequence goes on from NC_035449.2 coordinate 10,739,623, forward strand.
TCAACGAAACAGCTCAGTTTCGTCGACTGTGATCCTGTTTCGCCATCCTTCCTCTTGTTTCGTCGATGGTAGTTGTGTTTCGCCAAGACAGATTCCGTTTCGTGGTGCTGGTGCTATAAATAGACAGTCTCAACACAGAGAACACAGAGAGAGCACAGAACACACACACGAGAGAGTTTGAGAGAGTTTACAGAAAACATTTGTAAACCTTGTGCTGTAACTGACTTTCATAGTATTAATACAGTGGTGTTAATCGTTGAATCTCGTGTCTATATTATCATTGTTGTGTTCGTCCTCGGTTTGCTATCTCGGTTGGATTCCGCACAACCGAGTTGGTTTGTATACAAGGATTAGGCGACTAGATCCTCCCCTAGCCGGACCTACACTGCAGATCCAAAACCATGGACTTTTAAGTCTTTTGCAGCTAACTTAGTGTGATATTTGGCAACAAGAACATAACAAAAACATTTACCAAAAGAAGCCAAAAACATCAAAACCAAATCATGTTGTTTCATTGCCATCTACCACATTCAAAAACATGAGTTATGGTCTTCGGTTTTTGAAAATTGAGCTTCTCAGTCATGACCACGTCTCATTATGATTTCTCTCTGGAGATCCTGGATATATAATCGCTGCATTTCTGGCATAACACTTGAATCCATCATCATAATACGTTGATCCGATTCTTTCTTTGCAAACTCCATCTTCTCGGCCTCCAACCTCAACTTCTCTGCCTCTAAGCTCAGTCTTTCATTCTCTTTCTTTTTATCATACTCCATCTTCTCAACCTCCAACCTCAACTTTTCCGCCTCTATGCTTAGTCTTTCGTCCCCTTTCTTCTTGCCATACTCCATCTTCTCAACCTTAAGGCGGAAAAACTCTTTCTCTTGAGCCCGTGACTCCTCTAAAAGAATATGCTTCATCTTTCTAAATTGCATGATTTCCTCGGTTTGCTTACCTTCGACCTTTCTTTTTCGTTTTTCGGCTTTCCCACCCGGTGGTCGGTCCAATTCGATAACTTTATTCTCGATCACTTTTTGCGTTGGGGATGTGGTTGTGGTCGGGGATGGAATCATCAACTTCTTTTTCTTTGAGACATCCTTTGTAGGACGTGAAATCCACTTAGGTTGGTTTTTTAATAGGTGCCAACAATGCTCGAACTGGACGTTGTTGTTGCCCTTGCTCTTGCCCTTGCCCTTGCCCTTGTATAGTGATTGGTACATAATCTTCGCTTTCTCAAGCTTGCATTTAAAGGATTGAATACATGTTAGAAAAATAAAAGAAAAGGTAAATTATGATCAACACAAGAATGGTGGAATTTTTACCTTATCTTGTTCGGTCATGCCACTTTGATTTAACCATTCAACTTGAGCTAGTTTTGCACAAATTTTTTTTGTGGCCTGTTTGCACAATTTTTTTTTGTGGCCTGTTGAATACATGACCATCGATGTGTTAAAGACTTTATTGTTCGCTCGATTGTTGTTTCTTTATGTTGATGGAAGTAATTAGAGATTTTTTTTCCCAAAGTTGAAAGTGTTTTTGATCCGTTCCTTGAACGGCATCAATGCTACAATTTAGCCACGCCGAGACAAGTAACTTGTCTTCTTCTTGACTGAAGTTCACACCCCTTGCCCTCACACATTTTCTAACGTCGGTTGGACTGTTAAGGGGTAATCGTGGAGAGTCATCATGGCTCAAAGTATATTCATCTTGGCTAAGAAGGTTAGAGTAGTACATTTCTTGGTCTTGTGAACTAAGGAAACAACCCTGTTAACATATACACCATGAGAATATTGTGTACTATTAGAATAAGAATTAATAACATGACTTGTCAAAGTTTAATGAGCAATCAGTTAACTAATATGCAGATTGAGAAATAGTTAGCATAAACCTAACATGGATACCATATGAACCAAGTATATCAAGAAAACAAAACAAATATCAAGAAGATGGTAGTCGCTAAATCTAAATAGTTTGAGTCAGCAAGGTACACAAAAATAGCAGCATTAATATCCCACCTACAAGCTAAACAGCCGCAACATCATGAAGCTTGGATCGAAGGATCTCAAATCAAGTAAAAGCCAACCATTTGGTCAGAGAATCAACAAGTATGTGAGAGCATTGTATCATAGATAATATCCAAGACAACCTCAAGATGTTTCGTATATTGACGAAACACCAGATTGTCAACTAATAAGTAGCACCAATGTTTTCACGCCATATAGTGGGTGGACGCCACAAAGAACGGGGGTATAGTAGTAGTAGGATGCTCAAAATCATAAGTCGTATATGAAATGGAGAAGGTGGTTTCATGGAATGATATATGACGGGAAGTATACATAGGAAGAGCATGAGGATCATAACATATAGCCATGATGACTAATGGCATATTAGAGGAATATACATGGGAAAATTTTAGGTAAGAGTTTATTAGGTTGGAAATCCTAAAGGAATGGATAAATAAGGTATCCAAAGGCGCATATATAACATTCTGCGTCTCGTACCACCAAGTTTGTTTGGTTTACCCACAAGGAGCTCAATGATTTGTTTTTCAATTGCCTAGGTGGAGACTTCCAGTAAGTCACCCATGATGGAACTATGTCCATCTGATCACACTTAACTAGTGGAGTTTTCATCTTATCTATAGTTATTGCACACAAACCGCTTTAGTGATGTTTGAGGTTTAGACTAAAAAATGGTCCAAACTGAAAAGGAAGCATGTAGGGAGAAGAATGAGCAAGAGTGGAATACTAATTTGATTATTTTTAATAATAATAAAACATTATGCAAGGGCACATTTTTTTCAAACTCGAACAGACTATGTGAATTTTGAAAGACGCCTCTGGTTATGGACAAGGAAGTTGATGAACAACGATGCATTTCTTAGTAGTACTATCAAATGTAGTAAACTTAAAAACTTGGCATTATAGTTTGATTTTTGAGTAAATTACAAGTTTTGTCCTTTATGTTTACACCAAATTGCAGGCGCTGTCCTTTAGTTCAAAAGTTGACAAGTTTTGTACTTTATGTTTCAAAATCTTGCACGGTTTGTCCTTTGAGCCTAACTCTGTCAGATTTTTTAATTAAATATGGTCATGTGCCTTGCACATGAGGACATACTTGTCTTTTCACCTTTCCAGGGGTTATCGTGTAAATAACTTATATACAAGGACTATTTTATAAAAGTAAAAAGATATTCAATTGAAACAAACTTCTCACACTCTCTCTCCCAGTCTTCTCTCTCTCTCTAAAAAACTCTGCACCTTTCTCTCTTTCTCTCAAAACCTTTGCACAGTGGTGGGTGGTGGATTGTGGTGGATGCAACGGTGATGGTGCGTTTAGTGGTGGTGGGAGGTGTACGGTGGTGGGTGCGATGGTGATGATTGGTTTAGCGGTGGCGAGAGTTGTACGGTGGTGGGTGGTGGATTGAGGTGGGTGCGATGGTATTGGTGGGTTTAGCGGTGATTAGAGGTGTACGATGGTGGGTGAAGGGTGGTTCTGCTGGTGGTGAGTGAAGGGTAGGTGTGGTGGTGGGTTAGGGGTGGCGGTGGGTGAAGGGTGGTGGTGGTAGGTTGACGGTGGTGATGGGATTTTGCCATTTCTTACCCACATCAAAATCTTGAAGATTTCATATGATTCTGGATATTTTGTAATTGTACTCTGTTTTTTCAGTTTATCTTCTGAGATTTTGTTATTTGTCTTCAACATTCTAAATCCACATGAAATTCTTTGAAGACTTTGTATGATTCTTCAATGAATTCAAAGTTTGGGGTTTATGTTGAATTAAAACATGGACAATTTTCTTTCTTTTAATACTGCTATGTTTCTTTTTTTCAATTTTTATGGTAGATAGAAAATTTTCATATGATTTATTTGTGGAATTCTTGACTTGGGTTTTAATTTTAGAATTTTAGTTGATTTCATAGGAAATTTGCAATTTTCCAATTGTGCTCTACTTTTTGGTTCATCTGATACAGGGGTGGTTGATGGTGGTGGTGGTGGTTGATGTAGGCGGCGTAGAGGAGGTGGTTGTTAAAAGCGTGGAAGTTTATGTGGGCGGCGGGGCAGGGGTGAGGGAGGTGAGGAAGCGGTGGGAGACAGTGAGGTGGAGGGATTCCGATGAGAGTTTTTGGAGAGAGACTGGGTTGTGATGGTGGGTTCGGATTACAGAGAAAGAGAAAGAGTTTAGATTTTTTTTTCAGTTTTGTAAATACAGTCCTCAATAATAAGTGTTTACAAAATAACCTCTGGGAAGGTGAAATGACAAGTATGCTCTCATGTGAAAGGCACATGATCATATTTAACCAAAAAATTTGACTGAGTTAGGCTCAGAGGACAAACCGTGTAAGATTATGAAACATTAAGTACAAAATTTGTCAACTCTTACGCTAAATGACAACGCCTGTAATTTAGTGTAAACATAAAGGACAAAACTTGTAATTTACTCTTGATTTTTTTGTACTTTAATGTTACTTTTTTTTTAATGTTCACTTTTTATCTCAAATTAATCCAACATAATAGTTTTTAAAGTATAAATAACTTTGTCTTAACTTAGTTCAGATATCGGACTAGAATAATTGGTTTTTATATCTTCATAATTTCAAGTTAAAGGATCAGGTAGCGTTGAAATGCGTTTCACTCAATTAAAAAAGGGGGCAAAACGAAACGTGGGGAGCCAAAACACTTGAATTAAAAAGGTTCGTTGTACAGTTGTACTTTATAGTCGTACCCTTTTATCCTTTTCGGTAAAGGTCAGATCCTTTAGAAAAGGAAACAAGAACTTGTCGTATACGAGGTAACGTAGACGGTCGGTGGCGGTCATGCACTATCAGCCGGCAAGGCGAATAACAAATATTCAGCATCTGATCCACTGCATCCATCTGCTGCTCTCGCATCATTAATCTAATCTTCCAAGTAAGTTACTCTAGTTTTACTTAATTACTAATCAAATGCTTAACTTATAATACACTTGAATATCGTATTTCGATCATGATCCATGGCTATTTCGCTTCTAGGGTAAGAATTATTTGTTAGTTTAGGGTTTCTTATCAGAGATATATGCCTGCCATTAAGGATTTCAGTGGATCGACAACTGAACGTACAGAAATATATATAGTCCTTATTAGAAAGTATGAACGATAAAACATGACACCAACTTCTTTATTATGGAAATGCGAAAAAAATACGTGTGTCAAGTAGGTAGTGGAGCATTTCACATTTCACAACTTTGAACGTGTGTTGCGGAGGTGTGAAATATATTAATATTAATAATATATACATATATAAAAAAACAAAAAACCGTCGCCCCTCATGCCGGCAATGCCAGCCACTCACACGCCCTAGCGCCACTTTAGTGCCCTACTGTAGCGGTGTGCAACGCCCCACAACACACTGCCTTATATGTTTGTTAGATGATTGTTGGTTAAGAATATAATTCATGTGTTTGTTGAACCTGTTGAGAACATTTTTTTAATTACCCATGGGGCTAGGTGAGGGGTTCTGCTGAACCTGCTGGGAATGTTTTATTAAAGTATTGTTTTTTTGTTATTTGGACCCCTTGAATTTTTTTGTTTTTTTTGTTTTGATGTGATCTAGACAGTACTATTGTTTTGCCAATACAGTATGGATGCTATAAATTCCCCGAACCAGTTCAATATTCGGGGAGTCAGAATCATCGTACTAATCCAACAAGTTCCAATTCTGGAGTCAATTGACAGAATTTTTAGGAGTTTTAACTTCGGTAATGGGTCAGGGTTACTTCAATATTGGGAATGCACACCTTCTGAATTAGAGGATATCGGATGCAATCTTATGTTGACAGATCAAACCTTTATGTCAACTCCAGATGAAGGACTTGAGGATTACAGGAGGAGATGTCTTGAAAATCCTCATCGTTTTGTTGGATTAGAAACAAGTGTGGGCAACTGGTTAGCTGGCCGAGCAGCTCAAACTGGGATTGCAGATCATCGGACAATACATCATGTGCTTAATCAAGAAGATCAACATTCTACAGACGTAGGAGGCAAGGGGCAGTTAGTTTTGCCTGTGTTTTATGACCAGGGTGCTGGGAATAAACTTGTGGGGATTATTGAGTTTGTCACGCCTGTACCAAAAGAATGTTATGTTGAAGATTTTGAACATATTCATGATTTACTGAAGGTTAGTTTATTTCTTAAATCTTAACTTGCAAGTTGCAATATAATCATATAGATGGATGTGAGTCCCAGCATATATTTTATATTCAAACTAGACCCCATATAAGTTTACCCTTTGGATGGATTTGTATGTATTTATTCTTCTCATGCAATTGTTTTAGACATTTATGCAGTTTATTTCAGAATTTCTCCTAAGTAGTCAGTAATGTGAACAAAAGTGTGATCCATTATGTTTATATTTCTTTAAAATCTCTGTAGCTTTTTATTGTGCGAAAAGTACAAATCACTCTTCGAAACTGCAGTTGTCAATTTCTGTGAAAATAAACAAATCACTCTAGGATATTTAAATTTTGTGTATATGTTATTTAATACTCTACCCATGGGCCATGATGTGTCAAAGTGAAACTTTAAACAAATCACTCTACCATATTTAAAATTTGTGCATATGTTATTTAATACTCTACCCATGGGCCATGATGTATCAAAGTGAAACTTTTGATGATAAGTTAATCAAGATAACACATGTTTGGGTCATATGCTGTTTATAAACCAACTACATTTTTATTTATAAAATCAATTCCTGATCATATCAGGTTTTGAACTTTACTTGTTTCATTTCAAGTATTAATGGTGCACAAAATGTTAATTTGAATGGTAAGAGAAAGCTATGTTTCATGAAGTCATGAACTTATCTTTTGTGTTCTTAAATCCTTTGCAGGATGAGGGGTTAAAGTCTGAATATTTGGGGAAGACGATAAAAGTCGAGTACAATGATATGATCAAGTTTACACTGCCCCTTTCAGCTAAATTCACAGACCTGCAAAGCAAAGTGACAGAGAGATTCACGGATTTAGAACACCAAGAGTTTCGTGTCGAGTATAATGACACCGAAGGTAACCGTCTTCCAATCGCAAGTGATGTAGACCTCCGGGTTTGCATGGCTGAGTCAAGTTCAAAGGGGGCCAAGTTCATCAGAATGTATGTTCTTTTGAACCCATAGAGTGATAACATCTTTTTTTTTCTTCTTTTGATATTTTGAAGTTAATATGGCACACATCCTTCTTTTCTTCTTTTGCTTTCTTGAATTTTATAATATTATTTTTTTTCTAGATTTTTTTTAATTTTATAATTTATGTTTTTATTTTCCGGAATTCCTACAACTTATATTATGTTTTCATTTTCAGGAAATAGATATAGATTGATTTTTTAAAAAATTACATTACGGTCAGTAAAGCCATCAATAGACTTACCGGTCACCTAGGTATTTGTCAAATTTGCCGGCAATACGCGTTTGTATAGTAGAGTTAGAGTTAACTGGATCGAGCAACTCTCAAACACACAAACAACAACCTAGTTTGCGACCCAACTCCGGGACACCATTCTTTTTTTATTATTATATTGATCGAAAATCACACCTTGATACAATAATCCTAACCTCTATTTATACCAACAATAACTTGCAAACAAAGCTTCGTATAAAGACACAACTTGTAGATTCCCAATAAACATATAATAAACTAATAACTATGTTGACCATACTTTCAAACATATCGATCTTTTTTTTAACGACAAGGAACGACGTGCCAACCATCGTGACACCAGGCACTGTGGCCAAGGTCGGCTACTCGACCGCCGCCAGCCCCTTGGCTCTCTTAGATGCGCGGAAACCTGACCTCCACCTGCACGAAGGCATTAATAATCAGTAAAACATCGTCTCCCATCCAAGATCGCCCTTCACCTGGATGCCGCAAAAAATAATGGGGAGAGTGGGAGTCGAAGCTGAGTCACAAGAAACACCAAGTCTTTCCTCAACCACTCCACCACTACCTCATTGACTTCAAACATATCAATCTCTTTTTGTTATCTCCAACCATTATCTTTATTGATCTTTTTCTTTTCTCTTGATTCGACCCATTAGCCCCTTTACTTTCTTGGTCTAACCAAACTAACCCTTTAACACTTTCAAGTAGTTGAAGTCATGGTATAGTTAAATTTGGAGCTTCTTCAAGCATGATTAGAGGTTTGTTATCTAGTCATTTGACCCAGAAAGATATCATCTTAATAGACGTGTCAAGTCTTGATCTTGGTATACATGATATAATGCTTATGTTGACGGAATTGATAAAAAGAAGTTATCCGTCGATCCACTGGGGTTGTTGCAGATGACAAGGTACTTATAACCCTTCAACGACGGCAACGATTAACACATACTATTACTTGAATTGCGAGGAAATAACATTTGCACGATTCTAACATTTGTCGTTGACTCAAAACATGGCAATCTCATATTAGTTACATTTTATTTGGCAGCAAACGTATATACTTGTTTGAAGCAGAAATTAGTGTATAAAATTGGCCCAAACATATATAACATACACAAGTATAGACATGTGTTGTTAAGTGGGAAATCTTATTAGGTTACCCGTTGTGGCTCACGCTAGCGACTGGATTCATCCTCTAATATTGTGACACATGGCACTAACTAGCCGCCTACTCATAACGTTACTCACTCGTGCCCCCAATAGCTTGACTCGGTTGTGGTGTTCATGAGCCACTGCGGCAGCCGCATGGTAGCGCGTGGTGCTCACGACACCACAACACACAGCCTTACAACGAACCACGATGAGTGAAAGAATGATTATATACCTTTGAATAGATCATTATTCCATTAAGATACTTGTTTGTGGGCCTTTTGTGCTATTTTCGCATCTTCTTTTTTTTTTTTTGTTGGACCGACTACAGCCCATCAAATGAGCTCAGTTAGTTGGTTGTAAATCATGTCAAACCCACCAAATGATGACCCAACAAGAAATCAACTTTGGCCCGATATAATTGTCGAATTTCATCCACTGATCACGAATCCATTTCCACTTTTTTTTTTTCATTTCTTTAGAAAATAATCCATCCACAAATTTAATGATTTGAAACCTAAAATATATTTCTTTTCAAATCAATTTTATTTAAATAATCTAACTTGTAAGAAAACAAATCAAAGTAGCATATCTTATAAATCTTTTCGGTGCATTTATAAAACCTTTTAACACAAAAATAAATAAAATATGTATAAAACACGCCAATCAATATACAATAAAACATTTAAATATATGTTTTATTCCTAACTATATGATATATATTGTGGTCATTTTTGTAGCCCAGCGTCTTGCTGGTTAATATATTTTATTTTTCTTCGTCGTTAAAAAAAATTATTAAACTAAAACCCTGATTAATTGGTCCCACCGTGTAGGCGGGAAGGGATTGAAAAGTCAACACTTTTAAGCATGCCTTTTTTTGACTAACCCATGTTCTCTATTATTTAATTTACAAGATTCAACAAAAGAATTCAAATTTCTCTCTCTGAAACTAAGCATCGATTTGAACGATCCATTTCTTGTCTCTCCCATTGATGAAATATCGATCTATTCAAGGTATGCATTCATGCTTTAACTCATCGAGTTCCATTTTTATAACTTATAAGATTTCTCGCTTACCAACATGTACCAAAGGGTTTGTAGCCTATCAGTATCAAAGCAATGTAGTATAGATGTTCATCCCTAAAGTCGTCGAGGTATTTAGTCTCATGGTAGACATTGGTGTAAATGTAAAAGTCGGTTTAGATCGTAGAAGTTATTAAAAAACTTAAATGAGATTGCCATCATGTTTCGAGTCAACACAAGGTGTTTAAATCGTGCAAACTTTAGCGTGTTAATCGTTGTACCTTGTTATCTGCAACATCCCAATTAGATTGCTCATTGGATCGATGGATCACTTCTTTCGGTCACTTAAGCGGACCGCAATATATCATATCAAGATCAAGACCTGTTCCATTGACCCTTCTATCAAAATGGGATCTTTCTGGGTGAAATGTGTAGGTAGATAATAATCATAATAACCCCTAATGAATTCCCTAATAAAATATATCTATGCTTAAAGAAGTTCCAAATTTAACTATATATGACTTCAGAATAAGACCCTTTCACCCACTATTCATATAACAAAGAGTACAGTACACGGATGGTCTCTGTGGTTTAACAAAATTTTGGATTTGATCCCTAGCTTTCTTAAAATACACGGATGGTCCCTGTGGTTTGCACTTTTTAACGTGTTTAGTCCCTAACTTGGACATGATGAAACCTTAGGGACTAAAGCGTTACAAAATGCAGATCACATGGGCCATCCATGTGACTTTTGGTAAAGCTGGGGACTAAATGTGTGCACTTTTGAAAAGCTAGGGGCCACATCTAAAATTTTGGTAAACCACGACCATCCATTCTATAACAAACCAAGAAAAGAAGAGAGCGGGTCATCGCACTGCTATGCGTTCAACATAATACGCATTCTGATGAACTTTTCCCCTCTTGAACTAGACTCAGCCATGCAAGCATGGAGGTCTTCATCGCTAGATATTGGAAGACGGTTACCTTCGGTGTCTTTATACTCGACACACAAATTTCGGGGCTTTAATTTCAAAAATCTCTTTTTCACTTCCTTGTGCAGATCTGTGAGTTTAGCTGAAAGAGGCAGAGTAAACTTGATCAAATCATCATCGTATTCAACTTTTATCGTCTTCCCCATATATGTGGAATTCAAGCCCTCATCCTGCAAAGAATTGCAGCACAATATAGATAAGTTCAAAACGTAATATCAGGAACTAATTTCTTTAAATAAAAAGAGTTAAGTGTCATTTACGTCCCTGTGGTTTGTTCACTTTTGTCATTTCAGGCCAAAATTCAAAAATATATCATTTTCCTCCCTGACATTCTCGAAAAGTGCCGTTTCAGTCCAAAAAAATAAGCCCAGTTAAAAAAACTTTGTTAGCTCAGGGATGAAAATGACATTTTATTCTGGATTTTTTGGATTGAAATGGCACATTTCGAGAATGCCAGGGAGAAAAATGGTACAATTTTGAAATTTGGTGTGAAATGGCAAAAGTGGACAAACCACAGGGACGTAAATGGCACTTAACTCTAAATAAAAATGTAGTTGGTTCTTAAACAACACATGATACAAGCATGGAATAGAGTTAAGTAGATTAACTTGCTATCAAAAGTTTCACTCAAGTGTTATATTGAAGTTTAAGATACATAATGGGTAGCATGTTGAATAAAACAACTAAACGAAGTTGAAGTACAGAACTAGCGCCAGCTGAAATTTTATATTTTCACAGAAAATTACATCTGTAGTTTCTGCAGAGTGATTTTTACTTCTTACACAGTAAAATGCTACAATAATATAAAATATTAACATAATTGAACTCGGGTCACATTACTGACTACCTATAAGAAATTCACGAATAAACTATGTAAGCTGATTTAAGTTATTTTATATCTCAAACGAGTCAAGCAGATAAAACCATAGTTATTAAAGCCGCTAAGCGCACTTAAGGCGCATAGGCCTCGCCTGAGGCCTAGGCGCAAAGCGCAAAAAAAGCGAGGGCCTGAGAAAAATTAGGCGCATAATGAAAAAAAGTTAAACTATATTATGTATTAGAAAAAGAATACTATTCTTCAAATAAAATAAACAAAATCTATTATATAAAACTATATATCATCTATTTAGAACCAAAAGTTCTAAAAATATTAGTGTATTAGTGTAGAAGAGTAGTTTTCCTTGGATAAAAGTAGAAATTTGGCTAGAATCTTGTCGGAATTTAGAGAATTTGGCCGGAAACTCTCTGGAATCTAGGAATCTCGCCGGAATCTACGCCTGAACCATCACCTAGAAAATTAAAGCGCAATTTCCTCGACTTAAAGCGCAACTACCTCGCCTCGCCTGAAAAATGGGCCTAGGCGCAAGAGGCGATGGCTTTTAACAACTATGGATAAAACTTAGAAGTTTAAAAAGTAACTAACATGGAAACATGGGAAACAGATCATGAATTGATTAAAAGGTTCCAAAAGGACCATATGTGTGATTAAAAGCATAAATTAAACTTTTCAATGGCTTTAGTGAAACTTTAATCAGAGGCTATTTAAGTACTTTTAAAAAGTTCCTCAAGGGTTCAAAAAACGGCAGGTTATAGGAGTCTTGAAAGCACTTATTCTCTTCTGGCTTGGGTAAACTTTCATGGCGTCTAATTCAAATGTAACATATGTGTCAGGACTCGTATCCATTATTATTATTATACTGCACTTACAAGTAAGTTTAAAAAAAAAACTAACCTTTAGTAGATTGTGAATTTGTTCAAAATCTTCAACATAACTTTCTTTAGGTACAGGCGTGACATACTCAATGATTCCCACGAGTTTATTCCCATCACCCTGGTCACGAAACACAGGCAAAACCAACTGCCCCATGCCTCCTACGTCTGCTGGATGTTGATCTTCGGGATTAAGCGCATGATGTATCGTCCGATGGTCTGCGATCCTTGTTTGAGCCGCTCGGCCAGGTAACCAGTTGCCCACCCTTGTTTCTAAGCCAACAAAAGGATAACGGTTTACAAGACATCTCCTCCTATAATCCTGCAGAAGTCCTTCATGATCTCGAGTTAACATATAGGTTTGTTCTGTCAACGTAAGATAGCATCCAATGTCCTCGGAATCAGAAGCCGTGATGCATTCCCAAAACTGAAGTAACCCTGGTTCTTCGTGGAAGTTAAATTCGTCAAACGCTTCACTGACAATGGACTCTGTTGTTGGAACCGGCGGGAATATGCTGGCGGCAGGAACAACCATGATACTGTATTTGCAAACAACAGCATTGTCTAGATCACGTCAGAGCAATGTATATAATTTTAGCAGTTCCAAAAATCAAAAACTACTTCAAAAAGCAAACTCAACACGGTTGTTGTTAAAAATTGTTCTCGCTCAACCCCTTGTGTTTATACATTGTGTCTTCCTAAGACTACATTTAACGACTGAACTACGTTGTTAACTCTAGAACTATGCGTAATGTGCCACCTCAGACATTTGGGGCGCTAGCCCACTACACATATAGTGTCGTGGCTTTAGACCATTCGGTGTGAAAGGGCATGAACAGAGGGCGTTAAGCGCCATGTGGCTGCCACGTAAGCAAGAGGGCGTGGTAAAAAAACGCACGGGGTGGTGTTGGGCGTGGAAAGGGCCCCACCTAGTGTTTAAAAAAAACTAACCAATCACAAACCTCCTACCACAAACAACCAATCACCTCGCGCCACATCACCAACCAAATTACCCCCGCCCCACACACAATGCTGTTGAAAACGCCAAGCACTGGGTGGTTTTGTGGGAACTTTCATACCTTTTTTTATAAATAAAAAAATAAATCTTCACTGTTCAGTTATTTGTTTCACTAAACCCCCTAAATTTGAGACTTCACTGCATACCAACATTCCGTTCATCATCTCCGATAAGAAACCCTAAATTAACAATCGATTACCCCCAAAGCCTATCCTTAACCCTAGAAACGACATGATCACGGACCCGCTTCAGCCCTATCCCGTTCCGACCCGAACCAAAACAACCTTTTTGATCGACCCGAATCCGTTTTGACCCGACCCGCCCATTTTGCGATCGTGATCGCAGTATAATTATTCTTTTCATAATAATCTAAATCAAAATTAAACTATAATTGAGCATTTGAGTATCAGTTACCAAGTAAGACTAGCGTTACTTACTTGGATGTTCGAGCTGAATGACTAATGTATAGAATCGAAGAGTGAAATTGATGCAGAATGATACGAATCAAAGGAGGAAGAAAGTAGAATTAGAAGGCAAACCGACCATGAGGCATATCATATGGTTTGCTGCTGTTGTATAGCCTCTTCGTCAGTATTGCATCACCGTGATGCTCTCAAATAAAGTGGCCTTTTAAATCTGACGTATTTTTCAAACTAAAGAATAATAATGTTTACCTTTTTTAAGTATCCCGGCCCAGCAGCCAATTTGGAATAAGATGTCTTAGATTCTTATCCGTTCAATTTTCATGTACATGCAGATTGGTTTTCTCTTATTTGTAAAAAAACAAAGTAGTGAGGTTTTCATGCGCTTTTAATCAAATTTATATCGGAACGTGGCACCAATGTTTTGTTTGGACGATATTAGTTCAGATTGTCACTGTAAAGAAAAAGGTCAATTATATTTGACACGTTCGAGTTTAAACAAAACGTTTATAGAAATGTAGATAAAATATACACCATGCAACAATATAATTGAAATACTATAACACGTTCCTTAGAAAAGGAAAACTAAACCACGTTTTGGTAGAACAAATATGTCGCATTGATGTATTTGAAATACTATAAATATTGATAAACGTTGTGGTGAGAATTTGATTGGTACCGGTTCACTTCATTATGAAAAAAAAATGAGTAAATTACTTTGCGTAAAAAAGACTTTAACACAGAGAAAAAAAATGAGTAAATTACAAAAATCATCCTTTACGTATGTCACTTATTGCAAACTGTGTCATTTGTCTTCAATAATTACAGAAAACGTACTCGATGTTTGCAAACCCTTGCAAGTTATGTCCTTTAACCCTAACTCAGTTAATTTTTATGGTTAAATCTGACCAAATGGACCCCACATGAGGGTATTTTTGTGGTTAAATTTGACCAAATAGACCCCTGATCTATGACTTACTTCGACATCAAAATGCTCTCTAAACCTTATATTATCTCAAACAAATTCGAGAAGTGTGGCATATCCGTTCATATCATCCGAGTAGTCAATGTTGATTTATGCCTGATGAAGTCACAGTAATTATGAAGTCATCTGTTTCTTTTTACGGCTTTGCGAAACAAAGTAGCTCCCATATTCTTTAGGGTTCAGGTGGAATAGCCGATCCAAGAAAACTAGAAGAGCCCTTGATTTAATTTATATTTATACAAGTTAAAGCGTCATGCCTGTTGCATATGCTTCTTTAATTGAGCAACTCCCCCACTTAACCCTTCTTAGCAAGATCACGACTTTTTTTTTCTAGATAGTGTAATTCGTTGAAAAAGACTAAAAGCCGGATCATTCTTTTGGTTTTAAAAAATACGCCTTCCACATATCCTTACACATAGTTGATGGACTTAAAAAATTCTAAAAAAGTATAGAAAAACTATACTTGTATTTAAGAAAATAATATGTTCTTTTTATGGTGTATTTTTTTTAAATATAGTATAAAAAGTTATGGACGTTCAAAAGAGATGGAGAACTTAAAAAAAATCCATAATATTTTATACCAATTTTACCCTTTTAGTCCTATTTTTTTCTTGATTTTGCCCCTCTAATCTCATCCCTTGATTTCCTAAATCTAAGGTTATAGGGTGTGGTCATGACCCGCATGACCACCATGACCCTCTACGTCAGCGTCATGTCACCCACAAGGCCCAAACCCTCCGAGGACCCAAATCTTTTTAATTTTGTATAGAATTTACATTTAATAAGATAGAATATATGTGCGCTGAATTGAGAGATAACATAAATGAGTCGTTGTACTAGTGGTTACTGCCTTGCTTAAACAATAAGGAGACGCCCGGCGTCTCCAAATTCTTTATTTTAATGTTTAATTTGTCAACTGCATATTTCCCTTTAATTTAGAAGTTACTTCCTAAACTTAGCTAAAAATAACTATTTAAATTACATCCACATAAATTTTAGTGATTTATGAGTTTATATTAAATGGAGATTTTCAAATATGGCCCAAATTTTTATCTCGCACAACGCCTTTTTTTTGTGATTTTCGGAGACGTCACCACTATCCTAAGGGTGTGGTCAAGACCAAAACCATAATTCTCTCATTTATTTTAATTTATTTTTGTCTAAAGGAAAAGAAAAATGAAAAGGAGGTCCGTGGTTGCCATGATTTAATCCACACGAACCATAATGGATGAATGAATGGGGTGGTGTAGCAATGGATTAATGCTCCTACGTTGTTATGCTTTTGTTAATTTGTTTAAATATACAGCGATGTGGAATTCATGTGTTTTTATCCCGAAAACCACATCACATAAGTCTTCAACGATAGCCTCACGATCCAGCCAGAAGACATTCTATAACGGATACAAGGCATAAAGTGCATAATTATAGATCCAGTGTCGGATCTTGATCAAAAGTTCCGTCGGGGCGGAAAGTCATGGAACCCCAAAAAAATTCCTGTTGCTATGTTTCGGATTATATGTTCGGGTCGACTATTCGATTCGGGTCACTAGATCCACTTGTTGGAGAAAGACGTCTAAATTAGATGACATCTAATCGTTGACAAGTTGCACCATGCACTATGACGCCCAACATAAAAAAAAAAATCATATTAAAAAATTAGCTTTAAGCCAGTTATACCACTTTATGTCTTAATTTTTTTAACACCAAAATTTTGAAAATTTGAACACCTTTATCTTATGTTTACCTTGCATTTGTGAGGAACTAAACCCATAACCTCACATTTATAAGGGGGCACCAGACCAATAGGTCATGGGTTATGTCTTAATTTTTTAACCAGATTTTATGTTTAAATTCCATTTAATACTTGTTTTTTTAAGATAATAATAAATTCTGTGGGCTGCTAATTACCAGTTGGAGTAATAATTTACTTGATATCTATTTCTATCAAAGCATGTATATATTGTGAAAATTACCCATGATCTAGTCGGCATTGAATGTAAAAAAAAGGTTATTTAAAAAAATCTAGATGGTGAGAACTGATAACATGCATCTGACCAAGAAAACTGTTTGAATTCATCCTTATCATAAAAGGAGAAAAGGTGGTTGACATCGACACAAATTGGAAGTCTCGATCAGATAAGGAAAATTAGTATCTTTATTATTTTATTTTTCTTGTTGCTCAAGTGTAGGAGTGTTTATTAAAGTGGTGAAAAGAGGACCACATTTTCTATTTGAAGTCAGGGAAAAATAGGGCGATAATGTTAAAAAAAAAAAAAAAAAAAAAGATGTTTAAATCGTGCACATATTTCGTTAATAGGTTTCAAATTGATATCATTTTTTTTTCAAAGAATAGGATAATTTATTTTTTTGAATCAAAAAAAGATGTTTAAATCGTGCAAACTTTAGAGTGTTGATCAATGTACCTTGTTATCTGCAACATAACATCCCCATTGGATCGCTTATTGGATCGATGGATCACTTCTTTCCATCACTTAGACCATGTGTAGTGGTAGAACACTATAATGCCCCCACCATGGGGCGTTTTGCGCCATGTGGCGTCCTAGTCAGCAAGGGGGCATTATAGCAAAAGTGGTGTAGTGGTGAAGAATTATAATGCCCATATATGAAAAAAAAAAAAAAAAGTGAAAAGCATATGTCAGACAAAAGCTTGAAAAGTGATTGGAGGAACAAGTTGAAAAGTAAAGGTGAGCCACAAAAGTCAAAAAGCATGGCAGAGATTTGGGCGTTTAAATAAAAACGCCGGCCCCTTTTTTTTCGAAAATAACGCCTGAAAACGCCCCCTGTAATGGGGGGTTGGGCGTTATAGGGCGTTTTCGGGCAAAAATTTTTAAAAAAAACGCCCCATTACGCATGGTCTTAAGCGGACCACACTATATCATATCAAGATCGATACACGTTCCATAGACATGTCTATCAAGATGAGATCTTTTGGGTGAAATGTGTAGGTAGATAATAAACCCCTAATGAATTGCGCGCCCAATAAATATATCTATGCTTTAAGAAGTTTAAACTTAACTATACTATGACTTCTGAATAAGACCCTTTCGCCCACTATTCATATAACAAAACAAGAAAAGAATGTGTCATCAGTCATCACACTGCTATGTGTTCGAAATAACACACATGCTAATGAACTTTACCCCTCTTGAACTTGACTCGGCCATGCAAACTTGGAGGTCTTCATCACTTGAAATTGGAAGACGGTTACCTTTGGTATCATCATACTCGACACACAACTCTTGTTGCTTTTTTAATTCTGGAAATCTCTTTATCACTTCCCTGCGCAGGTCTCTGAATTTAGCTGAAAGGGGCAGTGTAAACTTGATCAAATCATCATCGTACTCAACTTTCATCGTCTTCCCCATATATGTGGAATTCAGGCCCTCATCCTGCAAAGAATTGAAGCACAATAAAGATAAGTTCATGACTTCATGTAACATAGCTTTCTGTTACCATTATGTGAACCACAAACTCTTGAAACGGGTGATGAATTGATTAAAAGATTTGTTGAAACAATGGTTAACACAAAGGATAACCAAGAGGGTCGTTTCACGTATGGGGTTCAACCTCTTCTCTTGCTCGTGCCAAAGGCCTAAGATCTGCAAAACAGTAAACACCGTTAGTCTCGTTAAGAGGGGAAAAGGGGGTTTTCCCTCTTAACCAGGCTCCGGCGTGAGAATAAGTACTGCTCTGAGATGAATAAAACAGTGTGTGTATAGAGTGAGTAAAAAGAGCCAAGATGCTCAACCTGAATGATGAAGGGTCCTATTTATAGCCGGATGGTGAAGAAGGAGGAAGCAGCTGTGCCAGCTGTGGGTGTGCGCCAGCTGTCCGACCAAGGGGAATATCCTCTTGGTCTGCTCTGTCGCGAAGGGTGTAGTGGTACACGTGGCGTCCTTCTATTCGCTTACGCTGGATACCTCGTACTGGTTGCGTCAGACTTGCTCCCTGGATTGTCGCAGGCCTATGTGGCCTTCTCTCAATGGTGACACGTGTTGTCCTTTATGTTGGACGAAGCATCTTTGATGCCAGCTATGGACCGCCTAGACATCTTCTGGAAGCTTCTAGAAGGTCTTGGTGACATGGATGCCTTGTGTGCACAAAAAGTGGTGTGGTCCCTGCCATGTAGGCAGGGAATTGGGACCATACCTCTTCAAGTCCCCCCAGTCCAGTGTGTCTTCTAGTTGAGTTGATCGTCTAGGAGGGATTCTGGACTTATGAGAGTTGTGGTTTCTATGCATCGCGTTGGAGTTGGTGAATATAAGGTGGGTCGAGTGGACGCATGCCGCATGGGTCTTGGCCTTTGAAAAAAGTGAGCCAAATGGACGCATGCCGCATGGGTTTTGGCCTTTTGAAAAAAAATGAGCCAAATGGACGCATGCCGCATGGGTTTTGGCCCTTTGAAAAAAGTGAGCCAAATGGACGCATGGCGCATGAGTTTTGGCCCTTTGAAAAAAGTGAGCCAAATGGACGCATGCCGCATGGGTTTTGGCCCTTTGAAAAAAGTGAGCCAAATGGACGCATGCCGCATGGGTTTTGGCCCTTTGAAAAAAGTGAGCCAAATGGACGCATGCCGCATGGGTTTTGGCCCTTTGAAAAAAGTGAGCCAAATGGACGCATGCCGCATGGGTTTTGGCCCTTTGAAAAAGGTGAGCCAAATGGACGCATGCCGCATGGGTTTTGGCCCTTTGAAAAAAGTGAGCCAAATGGACGCATGCCGCATGGGTTTTGGCCCTTTGAAAAAGGTGAGCCAAATGGACGCATGTCGCATGGGTTTTGGCCCTTTGAAAAAAGTGAGCCAAATGGACGCATGCCGCATGGGTTTTGGCCCTTTGAAAAAGGTGAGCCAAATGGACGCATGCCGCATGGGTTTTGGCCCTCTTGTGCTTTCTTCTGTTGGAAGTTTGGTGGTTATGGGGAAGCGTTTGGTGTGACCGTCTGACATCCCTGTCTTTTCGGAGGTGAACAGTTGCTTTTGCAGTGACTTTCTGTCACATCAGCAGACCCTGTTGCCCATGCTTCCCGAAAAATGAGCCGACGTCTTCTCTCTCCTGTGACGTGTCAGTCATCTATTGGGCGCTTTTTCTGTTCCCTGACGGTTCACTACCCATCGCATTAAATGCGATGGGTATAAATATGGGGCGGTTATCTCTTTCTTCTTTCACTTTCAAATTCTAAGTGCAATTTCTCTCTACCTTCTTCTCCTTTGTTCTATCTTTCCCCTTTTTTCAAGTCGTTTTCTTCTTGATTTTTATCATGGCTGATAAGAATCCTACTCAAAAGAAGAGGAAACATAAGAGTAGAGCGCCTCCTGGTCCTGACCAGGCCCAGATTAACTGGAAAGAGGATGAATTCCAGAACCTCGTTAGAGGACATAACTTTCGACCTGAGTGGGGGGCTCGATATCCTCCGTCTGGATCTACTGCACTGGATGCCCCCCCTGGTTTTATCACTTTATACGCTGCTTTTTTCCGGGAAGGCAATTTTAGGTTGCCCATTACTAAGTTTGTTGCTGACGTTCTGGGAGGCTATGGTCTTCATATTTCTCAAATAAATGCTATTGGGCTCCCCCGGATTACTCACTTCGAGTTTGTTTGCCGGTCTTATCGAGTTGAACCGACGTTTCCAATGTTCAACACTTTTTATAGTGTTTCGTATTCCAGTGGGTTCTACTCTTTCCAGGCTAGGATGGGGGTTGCTCAGGTGTGTTCGGTGCCGATAAAGGGCATTCATGATTGGAAACAAAAGTTTTTTTACATTCGTCGTGGTGTGATTCCGACGGATATGTCGTATAGGCATGTGGAACAAGGGGTTCCCAGGGTGGATGTTCTTCCCAACTATGGTGATCAAGACTGGTTTAAGAAGATAACTGCGAAGCCGACGGCTATTTCTCAACTGGATGAGATGGCCTTGGTTGGTGCAGGGATGAGTTTGTTGTGGGTTCCTAAACATCCGCTGGGTCAGCCTGCTTATAGCCATAAGGGCAAATGTATTGTTCTTTCATGTCTCATCACGTGATTACTTCCCTTTATGCTTATTATGTGTCCTTATTTTTGTTTCCACTTTGTAGTTGGATATAGTTTGCTGAATGCCTTGGACCCGAAATCAGCGGGTGCCATGGTTGAAGCTATCCAAGCTGATGGGAATCCAACGTGGTTGGAGCAAATACATGACCGTTTTCTGCATCCTACCGATGCGAGCTTGAGTGGATACGCCAATGAAGTTCTTGGTGAGGATGATGAGGACGACTTGGTCGACTCTGGTCGAGAGGAAATCGTTATCCTTTCTAGTGGAAGTTCTGACCAGGATGTTGAAGATCTAATATCTCATTCCGCGCGTGCAGGTACCGTGCCTGGTGGTGTTGCTGAGGCGGTACATGGGTTTGCTGAGGATGATGACGATGTGGAGGCATCTGTTGATCCGTCTGCCCAGTTGGAGACGAGGAAAAGGGCAAGGACGGAGAAATCTGTAAGAAGGGAAGAGAAGAAGGAGGGCGGAGCTGCTGGATCTTCTCGTAAGCAACCTTCTACTCTTCCTTATCTAGATTATGTGGTCGTGTCTGATACGTTGTCTGGCCTAGGCCCTGGGGAGGTGCGTCAAGGGTCAGATCCTGATGATAAAGCCACTTTATCTGAGCATATGAAGAAGAAGGCTCTTGATGATCATAAGCGTCATCTTGATGAACAAGCTGCTGCCCTTCTTGCGGCCAAGAGGGCCAAGCTTCAAAAGGATGCCCCCCCGGCCCCTTCTGAATCTGAGGTTGATTTGGGTGTATTTAGTGGGGGTCGAGGGAATTTGTTGGAGAAGATATTTGAGGCCGTGGAACACCAACCATATCGGCCGGTGTCCAGGCGAACACGTCCATGTTGTCATGCAGTAATTTCTTTAGCGCCGCACGCGTTAGGTCAGACATTGCGGGTCCCAGAGTGACCGTTTGTTCCGGGTATGCGCTATTCAATACCCATTTTTCTGCCTCTCTGCGCGGTGCGGGCTTGCTTGCTTTTGCCGGCCTGATTTCGTCTGTTGCTAGCACTTCCTTGCTTGCGCATATCAACGCAACGCCTGTTTCGGTTGGAAAGCCTATGGCAGAATGTGGTGCGGAACAGATCATGCTGAAATCTCCTTGGGACTCTCGTCCTAAGAGGATGTCATGTCTTGAATGTGCCGGTAGCACCATAAATGTGACTTCTTCAGTTCTTGAATTTCTCCCATCAGAAAGTAATACTGGGAAAGATATTTGTCCTAGGGGAAAGACGGCCTCATTGCAGAATCCAGTTAATGGGTAGTCAACTGGTTCCAGGCGCGCCTTATCCTCTTGGTCGAATTGATTGAAGCACTGTTCATATATGATGTCTGCGGTGCTTCCGGGATCAATAAAGATGTAATCTGTTTGGTAGTGGCCGATCACCCCTGGAATGACTATTGGCCGCTTTTCTCTTGGACCTCCCCTGACAACTGGGAATACTACTTGCTTCTCGCGCCATGAATCATCTTGCGTGCGTTTGTTGTAGTTTTTTCTTGGTCGCCTTGGTCCTCCTTGCACCATATGAGTTTCTAGCTTTCTGAGCTTCTTGTTGTCTGGACCTTCATCTCTTCGTTGTATCTGGCGGTAATCGCGCTTTCCTCCTTTGACTAAGTGACCGAGCTTTCCGTCTCTTAGAGCTCTTTCGATTTCTTGTTTTAAGCTGAAGCAATCATCGGTCAAGTGGCCCGTGTCTTTGTGGAATTCACAGAAGAGATTTGGGTCCTGACCCCTTTTGTTGCGCATCTGCAAAGGTGGTTTGAATTGATGGTTCTCTGTAGCTAAGACTTCAGAAGGTGTTTTAGTTAGTGGAGTCCACTGCTTTTCTCTATTTTCGCGCTTTACTTCTTTTCGATGGGCTATCTGATTGATCGTATGGCGTGCGTCGTCCCGTGGGGGGCTTCTTTCTCTGTTCCCAGAGGCCCTCCAGGGTTGATTTCTACCCCTTTTGTTGTTTCGATCGTGATGGTTGTGTGCGCGCTGACGGTGATCGTCACCGGTCAGTTGCCTATCTGTCTGCGCAATGGTTTTGGCTGCTTCAATGAAGGTTTCCCAGTCTTTGGGTCCTCCGTCGCGCCCTTTGATTCTTTTAACCAGATCGTCGCATTTGACTGCTCGCATGAAGTGTGCGCGCATCATCTTTTCCGGTATGTCTCCAATTTCCAAACATTCTTTGTTGTACCTCGTAATAAAATCCTCTACGCTTTCGTAGTCTTTTCTGTATATGTTCAGACAATCACCTGGGTCTCTGGCGTGTCTTCGCTGTTGAGAAAAGTGTGCTAAGAATTTTTCTCGGAAGTCGACCCATGATTTGATTTTTCCAGCTGGTAAATTGTCGAACCAGATGCGTGCCGCACCAACGAAAGTTTGAGCGAACAAGTGACACCATGTTGGTAGGTTCCAACCACCTGTTGCTCCTGCGCCTTTGAACACCTGGAGGTGATCATCTGGGTCCGTCAACCCATTGTATTTACCTACGTTGTGTGGTAACTTTGTTTTGTCGATGGCCGCGCACGCGATTTCTGGAATAAATTTTGAATTTTCAGCCATGTCCTCAGGGCGATAGCTCAAAGTGAAGTCATGTTCTGCTTTGGGGTTGTACCCTGCGCGCTTGGTTGGTTTGTAAGCCTCGTGCTCTGGAGGAAGTCTGCTGAACACTGTGGACTCTGCCTTGTACGTTGGGTCGTCTTCTTCCTCTTCCCATTCTGTATTCATGTTGCGTGCGCCCAATCGGGTTTGGATTGGTCTTCGTTGTTGATTGGAAGTTTGGACGAAGTTGCTCTCTGTTTCAGCATAGGTATCGCGCGTGTCTTGTATGCTGGGTCTTCTGACCTGTTGCACTGGTTCTCTTTCTGGTCGTAAGTTCCACGCGTTTGTCTGCTGAGCCGTGTGTGTACTCAGAGACCTTGGTTGTGGAGTTACGAATGCTGATTGGTTAGCCTGTGCTTGGAGCAAGGCTTGTTGTGCGCTGAGCTGCGTATAAACGAGGTTTATAGACGCCATCTGTTCGGCATACCAGGAAGCCAGAGTTTTTCCTTCGGGTAGCCCTAAAAGTGCAGAATAGTTGAGTTGTGCTTGTTCCGATGGTGCCGAAGGGCCTGGCCCATGGCTTACAGTCTGTATCGGCGGTGGGGTTTGATGTAACATCCCTGTTGGAGGTTGGAGAGCAGCCCCGTTTGTGGTTTGAGTGATGATTCTTGTTGGTGTTTGGAAAATGGGTCCAGTTGTGGTCTGGCTAGCAGCCCTGGACGCACTTCCAAAAATGGACGGAAACTCATTGTTCAGCTGGCCTTCTTGGATGGTCTCGTTCCTTTGACCGCGTTGGACGTGTGCCGTGTCCGAAACGAGTTCAAAAGAAGAGATTTCTCCGTCAGCTGGGTGTGAATGATTCTGGTCTGCCATTTTCACGAGTGTTTTCTAAAAGAGAAAAAGAGGTGAGAGTGGTCTTGCAAAAAAGCGGATGGCGCCAATGTTGAAACAATGGTTAACACAAAGGATAACCAAGAGGGTCGTTTCACGTATGGGGTTCAACCTCTTCTCTTGCTCGTGCCAAAGG
Organism: Helianthus annuus; assembly: GCF_002127325.2. Lineage (NCBI taxonomy): Eukaryota > Viridiplantae > Streptophyta > Magnoliopsida > Asterales > Asteraceae > Helianthus > Helianthus annuus. Next base: position 10,763,938 of record NC_035449.2, read on the forward strand.
CCTAAGATCTGCAAAACAGTAAACACCGTTAGTCTCGTTAAGAGGGGAAAAGGGGGTTTTCCCTCTTAACCAGGCTCCGGCGTGAGAATAAGTACTGCTCTGAGATGAATAAAACAGTGTGTGTATAGAGTGAGTAAAAAGAGCCAAGATGCTCAACCTGAATGATGAAGGGTCCTATTTATAGCCGGATGGTGAAGAAGGAGGAAGCAGCTGTGCCAGCTGTGGGTGTGCGCCAGCTGTCCGACCAAGGGGAATATCCTCTTGGTCTGCTCTGTCGCGAAGGGTGTAGTGGTACACGTGGCGTCCTTCTATTCGCTTACGCTGGATACCTCGTACTGGTTGCGTCAGACTTGCTCCCTGGATTGTCGCAGGCCTATGTGGCCTTCTCTCAATGGTGACACGTGTTGTCCTTTATGTTGGACGAAGCATCTTTGATGCCAGCTATGGACCGCCTAGACATCTTCTGGAAGCTTCTAGAAGGTCTTGGTGACATGGATGCCTTGTGTGCACAAAAAGTGGTGTGGTCCCTGCCATGTAGGCAGGGAATTGGGACCATACCTCTTCAAGATTCTAAAAGGACCATATGTGTGTTTAAAAGCATAAATTAAACTTTTCAATGCATTTAGTGAAACTTTAATTCGAGGCTTTTTAAGTACTTATTTAAGGTTCCACAGGGGGGACAAAACACTGCAGATAAATAGGACTCATATCCATTAATATGATTATATACTGCACTTACAAGATTAACGAAAAAAGACTAACCTTTAGTAGATTGTGTATTTGTTCAAAATCTTCAACATAACTTTCTTTAGGTAGAGGCGTGACATACTCAATGATTCCCACAAGTTTATTCCCATCACCCTGGTCACGAAACACAGGCAAAACCAACTGCCCCTTGCCTCCTACGTCTGCTGGATGTTGATCTTCGGGATTAAGCGCATGATGTATCGTCCGATGGTCTGCGATCCTTGTTTGAGCTGCTCGGCCAGGTAACCAGTTGCCCACCCTTGTTTCTACTCCAACAAGAGGAAAATAGTTTCCAAGACATCTCCTCCTGTAATCCTGCAGAAGTCCTTCATGATCTCGAGTTAACATATAGGGTTGTTCTCTCAACGTAAGATAGCATCCAATGTCCTCGGAATCAGAAGGCGTGATGCATGCCCAAAACTGAAGTAACCCTGGTTCTTTGCGGAAATTAGATTTGCTAAAAACTTCTCTGACAATGGACTCTGTTGTTGGAACCGGCAGGAATATGCCGACTGCGGTAACAAGAAATAGCTTTATAGCTTCCATGATACTGTATTTGCAAACAACAGTATTGTCTAGATCACGTCAGAGCAATGTATATAATTTTAGCAGTTCCAAAAGTCAAAAAGACTAAATCAGAAATCAAAGTGCTTTTAGTTAAACTATTAGGGTGAAGGGGGTGCACACCTAATAGGTGAGTGCCCTCTCTTACGCCAAACCAATCCCCGTGTGCCACGTCAACTCCCCTCTTAAACTCCCCTAACACCCCCATTTGATGGCGCCACTCCCCTCTTAGGTGAATTGGTTTTTTTTTAAAAAAAAAAAAAAAAAAAGAAAATGTGTGATTGGACAAGCCCCTTCTCTCTCCTCCCTCTCTCCTCGGTGGCGGCTCACCGTTCCTCTCTCCTCTCTCTTGGTCACCGCATGGTTGGCGGCACTCTACCGCTCGGCATCCATCCTCCCCGATCCCCTTTACCGATTGTGCCCCGAACCCCCTTACAAACTTTTGACGGAAAAGTTAGCGAGACCAGCCGGTCGGACCGGGAACCGGGGGTCTGACTGGGAAAACCAAGTGGTCGAGCCGGATTTTTTAAGGGTTGAACCGAATTTCGATTTTATTTTTTGAATTTTAACCTATTTATTTTTCTAATACTTACGGCATAACCCAGTTATTGAGTCTAATCCAACCGGTTCGGCTACCCGAACAGTGGTCCTAAGACGGTTCGAAGACATTGACAAATAATCTAAGAAACTACAAAAAAAAAACCTATTCTGATGCCAGGTTTCATCTTTCACTGTTCTGTTCAGTTCATGTTCCACTAAACCGCTAAATTTGCGACTTCACACATGAACAAAACCCTAAATTAACATCCCAAAATCTTCCAGATAACCCCAGAAACGACATGATCACGGATCATGATCGCAGTAAAGTTGTTTACTAATAAACATAATTAAACTATAATTGAGCATTTAATTATAAATTATAACCAAAACCAGAGTTACTTGCTTGAAGGCTTGATCTTAACGAGTAATGTGTAGAGCCCAGAGAGTGGAATTGAGGGCAGATAAATGCAACGGAGATGCAGAATGAGAATAATAAAGAATTAAAAGGGAGAAAGATATTAGTGGGAGGAAAAAAGGTGGGGGTCCGGGTCATTGTCCCTTGCCACGAGGGATTTATCTGGAGATTATTTTTTTAAACCGAAAGAATCTAATTTAAATTTATCCCCTTTTTTGTGCATTAGGTGTTTGTACATCATGCAGTACAAGTTTTCTCAACACATACCAGATTGTACTCTTTGCTACTGATGACGAACACTTGTTTAAGAGAAAACATTTGGCTACCAACACGTGTCGCGTTTTGCTTGACACGTGTCGCTTCATCTTCCACCATCACATCACACCTTAAAAATCTTAAAAAGTCATTTCATTAAATACCCACTTGCTTCTGATTCACACGGAGAGAGATGGCTTTCAAACATTTGCCAAAGATTATCTGGAGATGGCTTTTGAGGGTGTGATATTCAATGCACCCTCCTTCCACATTTATAATATTTGCATTCTATTTTCTCTTCAAACGAACCGGAGTTGTTTTGTTTGTTAAGAAATATATATATTTAAGAATTGTTTATAAACGCTAATTGAATGAGATTTTATGTTCATGTTCATTTGATAAGGAAATGAACTTGGTTGTATTCGTTTTTTAATTTTAGGCCACGAACGAGAACGAACATTGATGAATACAAATGAGCACAAACTAATATTCATGAATACAAATGGACACAAACAAATACACATAAGCGTTCACGAATATAATATATAATACAGTAACACTTATTAAATATTTATTTGTCGAAATTTTGAAGTATTTAAATAAAAAAATATAAAAACTAAAAACCTAATGAACTATTGAGCACAAACGAACACATTACCGAACGTTCACGAACATAAATGAACGAATGTGACCTCTATTCATGTTCGTTCATTTAACTAAAGGAACGTAATTTCTTGTTCGTGTTCGTTTGTTTAATAAACGAACACAAACGAATTTCTCGCCGAACTTTGGTTCGTTTATAGCCCTATTTGTCATTCCCCTTTTTTACACCAGAATTTATCAACTTGAGTTTTGACCAGGGCCGGCCTCAAGGGCTTATGACTCTAGGCAAAGGCCTAGGGCCTCCAAAAGCAAGGGCCTCAGAATTTATATTTGTTTCATATACTATATTAGTTTTGGCCTACATAAACAAAGTGTAAGGCCCAAATATTAACAGCTCTATTTGTAAAAAAGGAAACCTTTCTTGCGGCCTCCAACCCTCAACGCGCGCTCGTGTATCCCAAAATTGGGATCGGATGATTACCCTCATATGATTGCCCTCAACACCTATTTAATGTTTGCATATGTAGGGTGAGTTTGTATGGCTTGTTTCTATTTTTTGTTGGGTGAATTTGGCTATTCTAGTGCTCACTAGAGACAACGATGTGTACAGATGGTTGTTAGAAATGAATAAAAAGTCTTTTGTTGTTAAAAAAAACTAATCATTGCTTCGATGTCACAACTATCTATCTCAATTGAAGATTTGCAAGTCTCAAAACACTAACAGCTATTATTTTGCAACATCTACTAATCTTGTGTTGTGTATATATATATATTGATGATTGCTCAGCCCTAAAAAATAATTCAGTTTCGCAATTTTAATCTTTAGTGTTTGTTATTTTGATTTGCTATCAAAACTTCTTTATTTTGATTTGCAACTAGTTGGTTTTCCCCCGCGCTACGCGGCGGTAACTCAGTTAGTATTAGTTCGGTTGGGTTCGTTTTAATACCGGCATTCGCTATAGTAACTGAAAATGAAAACTAAAGAAATACAGTCGCGATATGCTCAAAAGGGTATAGACGCATATTTTACATCAATCAAAAAACTTAAAAACAAATACCGGTTTCTAATATTGCCAATATCGGTATCGATGTTATTTGGTCAAAATCGATTGGATTCGTCACATATCGAGACTCATATAATTTACAATAAAAATGCATTTTAATATTGTTATCGGCCCTCATACATACAATTAAAAAAAACGTTCTTTTGAATACAAACAAAATGTAAATACTATACATTGCCGGTTCCGGTTCTATTTGGTATGATAGCGACACGATATTCATTTAATGAAAATTTATATCACAATGTTTAACAAGTATAGTTACAGAGTTAGATTAAAAAAAAATAACATGAGCAGGTTACTAAAAGAATAAACTAAATGATAAATAATCTTTTATTAAAAAACTTACAAAGATTATTTAAAAAACTCAAAACACTATTCACCGCAATTCAAATTAATATGTATAATTGAAACTATCATTTTGTGTTGTGTATATATATTTGGATTAGCTATTAAAATAAAACTATTATTTTGCAACATCTATTAATTTTGATTTTCATTTGAAAGTTCTTAGTTTATAATTTTTCGGGTCTCAAGCCCGGGTAAAGGAAGAGGACTTTTAGTTTATATTTTTTGTTGTTTGCATACCTTTTTTGAAAGAAAAATTATACAAATTTAAAGGGCTTCCACTTTGTGTGTCGCTTAGGGTCTCCAAAAACGTTGGAACGGCTCTGGTTTTGACCATAGTATAAAAGCTCTAGGGAAGGTTTAAGGCACTATAAATAACTATGTGTTTAACATCTGACTTCCCAGAAATATGAATAATGAATGTAATTCCAATCGCATCAACCTTTTAGCTCGATAAAATAATAAATAAACAAATCAAGTAGAACTCTCGTTTATGTTGACTCAACTTACCTACGGCCCTAGTTATTAGGCCACCCCACAAAAGAAATGTTGGCGGCTTTTGAGTGTGGCCCATTCCTCCTTTCCCAAATGTTCTCCACCTCACCTTTTCCTTTTCTTATTTTTAATATATAGTGATAGATTATGGGATACTTTCAAAGTCAGCCGGCCCACCAGCCAAGCAGTCAAGCACACAATTCACAAACCTATTTTTTATGTTATTTTAAAGTACGAAAACTATAATAATATTTCTGGTTTGTTTATAACTTTTAAATTAAACCATTATGTTTTCGTACACTCCGTTGCACGAAGTATTTATTTTTACATGTGTTATGGTATAATTTTTTTCAACTGTCTAAGTTTTTACGTAAATTTTATTTAAACTTGAGTCAGTCAGATATGTTCTCATATCCCTATTAGTGCCTAGTAGGTCACCTATGGTGGATAATTGTGGTGATCTAGAAATTAAGTCCTCCCAAATTGGCATGGGTGGGGAAGAGGCTACGAATTACCTAGTGTTAACCGCCTATGTTAAATAGTTGTGGTGGCTTAGAAATTGGCCGTCTTTATCAACAGAATTGATGCCCCCCCCCCCCCCACACACACACACTCATTTAAGCAAGCTTTCCATTCTACATTTTTAATACACTTGCAATACCCCTATCTATGTCTTACTTTGACATCAAAGTGCTTTCTGAACCTTATCGTAAACAAATTCGAGAAGTGTGGTGTATCCATTCATATCATCCAAGTACTACTGTTGATTTATGCCTGATGATGAGTCACCGTAACTATGAAGTCCTCTGATCCATTTTATAGCTTTGTGAAACATAGTAGCTATGATATTCTTTCGGGTTCAGGTGGAATAGCCAATCCAAGAAGACTAGAAGAGCCCTTGATTTGATTTTTACAAGTTAAAGTGTCATGCCTGTCATGACTTAACCCTTCTTTAATTGACCAACTCCCCCACTTAACCCTTCTCAGCAAGATCACTGACTTCTTTTTTTCGGATAGTGTAATTTTTTTTAACAGAAAATTTCTTTACTCCTATTGTCTGTGGGGCTCGAACCTAAGACCTCCCCCTCCCAAGGTGTTAAAGGCATTGCCTCTGCCAATGGACCACCACCCCATTGGTTCCGGATAGAGTAGGTTGTTGAAAATTTCTAAAACCCGGATCATTCTGTTGGTTTTAAAATGTCAATAATTTGAAAACAAAATTGGTGTCAGCTAAAATTTATCAAATTGCAAGAGACATGAGATAGGTATTAATACATAATGATATGTAAACTATGTAAGACTAGTTCAAATAATTAACATATATAGATTAGATTGGTTACACCTAACACTCCTACAAATACTCATGTGTTCTTGCTATTTAATAGTCTTTTGTAAGAGAATATTTCACAGAATTATAATACCCTTTCAAAAGAAAGGTATTAAAAGACAATATGGTCTGGCGGGTTAATACGGGACTCTCTGATTTGAAGAGTGTGATAACCTTATACATGAAGTGTACTACTAAAAAAAATTCAATTAGGTCATTGGAAAATAAGTTTTGCTCTAGACAAGTCATTCAATCTTTGATCCTATATATTTTCTCTGAATACCAGACATCAATTAACTTTTTTTAATATTATTATTATTATTATACGATGACATGGCTTAAAATACCAATATAATTTAAAAAATTGCAAAATATATTTAAAAAAACTACAAAAAAAATAGTTGCGAAATTTTTTTAAAAAAATACTAAATATTCCAATTTTAAAAAAAAAATTGTACAAAGATTTCAAAAAATTGCCAAAAATCTTTAAAATTGCGAAAATTTTTAAACTTTTCAACTTACCCTTTTAAAAACAAATAGCAATTTTTGTAAATATGAATTAACATTAAAAAATCCCTTTTTTTCTTTATCAATATTCTTTATATATAATAAACCGAAATAATCATGATGCCAATCCCTAAAATCAATTATATGAATGAATTAGAGCTCCAATTTTAAACTGTATAGATCAATAAAGCAATGGAGTTAATTACCGGAGTTGTATACGTGATCCTGCTGGTAAGGGTTAAGCGGCGTTGTTGCTCAACGACTCACCATATATGGCTAGGAGAAAGCTTCATGCGTCGATATGTTAACTTTCCAAAATATTATTCCTTAGCCTCCAAATATATTTAGAGACTGTACTCTTTCATGCTTTATGACCAAAATATTATTCCAAATATATCTAGAGACAGTACTCTTTTATGCTTTATAAGAGGGAGAGGACCGACAGGCGTCGAGGAGAAGGTGAACATGACGGAGAAACGAGGTAGGAGAAAAGAAACACTGCAAATGTTGGACACTGTGGGAGAGAAATGGGATATAGCTAGGGAGTATTTGAAAGAACAAGGTGCAGTGTGTGTATATATATGTTGCACACATAATATAGAATATATATGCTTCTCATCAATCATCATTTCCTGGAAATATCATGGATACATTCGTGGAAATTTCATGCTCGCCTAATGAATACTATTTGAATTCTTGAGAATGTTAAGATGATACAGTTCAAGAAATTTGAACGTGTAAAGAATTAATAAGAAAAGCAGGTAGAGTCATATTTTCGGCCACCAATAAAATTTGATAATTAAAATGTGGTCATATAGGGAAAAAAATCACATGGCTTTGCTGAACTAGAAATAAGAAAAAGTAGAAAAGAATAAAAAGTTTTGTATATGCAGCAGCAGTTCGATGGATTAACATGAGGTCATAATAGAGAAATGAAAGTGAACCGATCCAATTTTATAACCTCTCTTTTCACTAACTTTTTTTAAATAATTATATTTCTTTGGAGTATATTACAAAATGGACTATTATCTCACCAAGTCACCAACAGAACCGCAAGTTCCTCGTATCAACACAAAGATGTACTTGTAGAGCTGTTGTTTGTTAGTAGCTCATACTGAACTCATAAGCCTAGCCACATAAAGGACATAGCGTGTAAGTCTTTAAAACATTAAGTAAAAAACTCGTTATTTTAAAACATAAAGAAAATCGTCTGAAATTCACTATAAAGATAAAGGACAAAATTTGAAATTCACACCGAAAAATCTATACTATATAATAAAAAAAACCTGTTTTTGGACATTTGTCATCCTCTCATTTAATTGATTAAAATTATTAATAATACTAAAAATAATAATATTTAATCTAAGTTAATACAAATTCTTATTATTAATAATATTTAATCAAATCTAAAATCTAATCTAATACAAATTTTTATTATCAATAATATTTAATCAAATCTAATAAGAATTCATACGAATTCTAAAGTTGATATTAACTTTCAAATAACTAAAAAATTATCCCGTAATATACGGGGTAATTCGTATCAATATATGATTATAATAATTAATGTATGATAATAAAAATATCAAATAATAAAAACCATATACGCTTTTTAAAGTAAAAAATATATTACAACTAGGTTAGAATCCCGTATATTACACGGAATAAATGTAATTCTATATACCAAATAATATAAAAATAATAGGTTCTACCTTTAACTACTTTAGTTTAATAAAATAAATAAATCATTTACATTATATTAATTTATATTTAGCATACATCTTTTGTTAATTTCAGGATAAATAATTTTGAAATCTGATAAATAATTTAAAATATTAGATTATCTTCTATACGAATTGTTTAAATTTATATTAAATTTAATTTTATAATTATCTTTTAATTGATATTAATTATCTATAAAAAATAAATGGCTTCAATGAATGACATGTGTCCTCTCATTGATTTCTTTTATTATATAGCATAGATTTAGATTGATATAAATAGATTATAAAGGGTTAGAAAAAAAGACGTTGAGGGTTATGTTAAAAAATTATTCTAAAAGAGCAAAAGTGATATAACCATAGGGGCCAAAATCATAATTTACTCTAATATCAAATTAGATAACTAAGTTTGAATTTGAAGTAAATTGATAAATATAAAAGTAATAATTAAACTAAATAATATTTACTATAAGGGTTATATATAATTAATTAGAAGAAATTAAATTAAATTAATAATTATCCATAAGACATGACCTAATATGATGACAAGTGTCTCTAAAATGGTTTCTTTTATTATATAATATAGATTCATGAAGCCCGTGTATTACACTTTATTATAATATAATAATAAAGTTATAATAAAAACTCATGATGTTACAATGTGATTAATATAATGTTAAAATTCTTTTCATAACTTTTTATTATTTTATTCAATCCGTGTAATACACGGGGTTCTAACCTAGATTATAACCCCGTGTATTAGATCTATAACTCCATTTATTTGAAACTAGGATTTCTACAATTATATGGGTTGTGTTTTTTTATTATTTATTTTTTAACTTCTAATATATATTATCTTATTATTTACTATTCAAAGCTACATTTATATAACCCGTGTAATACACGAAGTTTTTAAAGATATAACTTTTTATCATTTGCTATGTAAAATTAGATTTATTCAACACGTGTAACACACGGGGTTTTTTAAGGATATAATTTTTTTTTATTATTTGGTAGATTTTTCAACCCCACTATACACGGGTTTTTAAAGATACGACATTTTTAGTATTTAATATACAAAATTACATTTATTTAATATGTGTAATACACAAAGTTTATAAAGATATAACTCTTTTTTAGATCTATTCAACACGTGTGATATACAGGGTTTTTAAGGATGTAATTTTTTTATTATTTGGTAGATTTATTAAACCCGATTATACACGGGTTTTTTTTAAAGATACGATGTTTTTAGTATTTAGCATATAAAATTACATTTATTTAACCCGTATAATATACGGGGTTCATAAAGATATAACTACATTTATTCAACCCGTGTAATACACGGTGTTCTAATCTAAAATTAATAACATATATAAATAAAATACTAAAAACGTATTATTAAATATATGATTATAATCTTTTGATAATTTGGAATTTGTATGAATTCTTATTAGATTTGATTAGATATTATTGATAATAAAAATTTGTATTAGATTAGATTTTAGATTTGATTAAATATTATTAATAATAAGAATTTGTATTAATTTAGATTAAATATTATTATTTCTAGTATTATTAATAATTTTAATCAATTAAATGAGAGGATGACAAGTGTCCCAAAACAGGTTTCTTTTATTATATAGTATAGATATTTATTCAATCCATGTAATACACGGGGGTTTTTAAAAATATAACTTTTTTTTTATTATTTGGTAAACAATGTTACATTTATTCAACCCGTGTAATACAATGGTTTTAAAAATATAATTTTTTTATTTGGTATATAATATTACATTTATTCAACCCGTACAATACATATGGTTCTTATGGATATAACTTATTTTATTATTTAATATATAAAATTACATTTCTTCAACCCGTGCAATAAAGGAGGCTTTTAAAAAGATAATGTTTTATTATTTTATATATAAAATACATTTATTCAACCCGTGTAATACACAGGGTTCTAACCTAGTATAATATATTTGAAAGTACTTGTAATAATACAATACTATAATATATAAATTAAAAATATTAAAAAAATACACATACGTACCATTTTAATGGTATGCTTGATTACATTTTCAAAAAGTTTTTTTTTTCAAAAAATACATGTTATTATATTTTTTAATTCTAATTCTAATTAATTATATTTAAAAATAGCATGCTACTAAAAAGCGCGCCTGAAGCGCAAGGCGCAGCTACTGGGTCTTTTTCGCTCAGCACCTTCTGTAATTACAAGAAGCGCCCAAAAAGGGCAGATTTTAGGGTTTTTTGGGGGCGTTTTGGCCTGAGGCTCACCCCACATGTATTTGAGACGTTTTACTGCAGAAAAATGTTGTACTTTGGGTTTTTTTACTTGTACTTGTAAGTGAAATGGTATAAAAGCCTTATTTATAGCTATATTGTGGTTAAAGGAAGCTAAAAACCTATGGGATATGTATGTGATATATAAAAAAAATTATATAAACGTCTTGCGCCTCGGGTACGAAAAGCCCACTGCTTTTGTGCTTTGCGCTTCGCGCCTCAATCTTAGATCTTGTCGCTTTTGTGCGCCTCTCGCTTTTTAAAACCAAGATAGTATGTTATTGATCGTAGGTACGCTTGCATATTTGATTATTCGAGAAGTACACTAATGTGTACTGATTTAAATGTTTATAATTGTGGATTACGTTAAGTTAATGGTGATGAAATTTATTGGTATTTTATGTGGTGGTTGGTTAATGGTCATTCATTCGACTTAATAATATGCAGCCCACCAAGAATTAAGCTACAGCCCACAAGCGCAAGCCTAGGAGCCCACTAAATGGAACAAAGGTCTTGGACAGAATCGGTTTAATAAGGTGGATATCATAGCAATTAAGTATTTTATCTAATAGTATTTACTTATGTTTATGGGTTTAAGTTTACATATACATCCAATTTGATTGGATATACATGATCACATTAGGTATTGGGTTTGAGTTTGCATATATATATAATAGCAGGGGCGGACCTAGATCGATAGGGGTCTAGGTGGGCAGGCGCACCCCTTGAAAAAAATTAGTGTATTTATAGGGCAACATCCCGATTACACTCTTTGAAATTTTGATTAAACCTCTCATTCACACCTCTTGAAAATATTTCATGCCTCCGCCACTGTATAGTAGACATGAATATGCATTAAGTTGTGTTTGGGGAATTTCTAAAATAAATGATTGGATAATATGAGAGTCGTGTGGACACTTTCAAATTGAAACAATTAGATGGTTTCCTCAAATGTATCAACCGGATAAGCGGAGAAGGGGTGGTCACTAGTGATAAAATTTCATCACTCACAATATCCAATCATGTTCCGCCATGTCAGCAACCATTTTTCCATCACTCACAAGTTTTTTTAGTGGGGGTGGTCATCACTCACCACCACACCCAATAATTTCCCCCCAACCAACAATACACTCACAAAAAAAAAACCATCACGCGTTGTAAAAATAACGAAATTGGGTTTTCGTTAATATATAACGCGTTATACGATGAGGTGGGGTGGGATTTTTATGTTCCACGCGTTATTTTTGATGTTCCACGCGTTATTTTTGATCCGCCCCGCCTGGCCTAATGAGCAATCCCATTATAGTTTTACATATTAAATTTTATTCTAATGTCTTTTGTATATGATTGTTACATGTTATGAGGATATTGGGCTTGTACTAGTATTGGACTTGGAGCATGTAGCTGGGCTTGGAACATGTAGCTGGTGGGCTTAGAAGACATGAAGTTGTGATCCAGTGTTGCGGTTCAAGTTCAACCCACCTGGGTGGTTGTTTCATAACACCAGAGAGTGATCTTGTTTTCTCTCTCTTAGAAATTCAAGGGTTTGATCATTGTAATACAAAACGTATTACAGATCTTGTGATTCTTATAGTTAAATAAACGCTTGTTTTGGGTGTCTTTAGAGTTGATTAGGTTTTTGGCAATTTGGCTGGTGGGTTGGGTTGGGGGGTAGGTTTTCTTTTTTAGTTTTTTGGGTGTGTGTGTGTGTGGGAGGGGGGGGGGGGGGGGTGTTTAGGTATTTGGGTGGCAGGGCCGTCTCCGAAAATCACAAAAAAAATTTTGGCCCTGTTCGAGATAAAAAATTTGGGCCCTATTCGGCTATTCGCAAATCTTCATATAACATAAACTCATCAATCATTCAATCATATATATATAAATACTAAAAATTCATAATACTACGATAATTGTTATGAAATAGATAAAACAAATTAACAAAAATAGTGTAGCAAAAATGATCAAAGTATCGAACTTACTTGCTAAGCAAACAGTGTGGTTCTCCTAGCGTTTTTTGAAGCAAAGCTCTCGATCAACTCCTTGTAATCCATAGTATCTAATATTTCACTTTCAATAGATATTGTCGCCAACCCGTTTAGCCTTTCTTGTGACATTGTAGAACGTAAATAGGTCTTCAACAACTTCAACTTTGAGAAACTTCTTACTGTCGATGCCACGGTTACCGGAATTGTCAACAACACTTTATATGCATTTATAGCATAAGGATAAGTAGTACTGCGTTGGAAGATATAGTCTAAAACGTCAAAAGGGTTGTCAATGTGTCTCGGTAAAAATGTAGTAATCAACTTCAACTCCGTACACAATTCTTTAGCATCAATATCGGATTCTCCTTCATACTTCAATGCATCTTCAAGGCGATAACAACACTCCTTAAGCTTGGCTTCATCAAGAATCTTCAACTTTTTAGGAAACAAAAACCCAAATATTTTTTCGAATTTTTGGTATTGTTCAAATCTTGTTTCAAGTGAAAAAATAGCTTGATCAACAATACTTAAAAAATAATTTACTCTAAAATCCTCCTCGGGTGAAAATGTTACTTCTTCTACACTTGATGATTTATCAAATTGTTTTTTCCTATATATCACACGTTTTTGACGAAATTCCGCATTAACACCTATTTCATTTGCAATTTCTCTAGCTTCATCAAGTAACCCCACTTCTCTATAATTCTTAAAGAATTTAATTAATTTGTCCACTTCATCAATAGCAACATCAAGAACAACATCTTTTGCTTGCAACCGTTTGCTCACCACATTCACCTTTGATAATAATTCAAACCAAATGACAATTTGTGCCAAAAATTCAAAATCACCAAGTTCATACTCTTCTAATGATTTAGCTTCACTTATGATTTTAGCATCTCTATCCGTCCCCCTAACTTCTCGCAAAGCTTTTCTTACATCTCCAAGTTGAGTTCTTATAGGCTTAATACTATCTATACGACTTTCCCAACGAGTTGTAGACAATGATTTAAGAGTTAATCCTTTAACATTGTCTTTCAAAATTTGCCACCTATTAATAGAATGGGCAAAGATAGTATATAACCGTGGTATTGTTCCAAAAAATTCCTTAGACTTAGTAATTGTGTTAGATTTTGGATGGTGGTGTAGTGGGCTTAGGTTTTAGGTTCTTGGACAGTTGTCACTCTATACTGTCTTCATACACTTCTTATTTTTAAAAGCTTTTGTAGAATAACTTAACCCATATATATACTTCTGACAGTCCTTTATGATGATGGAAAAAGAATAATAAGTTTTCTAGTTTCTTTCAATTAAGAATGATAAGTTTTCTCGTTTCTTTCAATTATCAGAATATAGTTGTCAATCCAATATACTACTTACTAATCAGTAGTGAAGGTGAAACTAGAAATTGTTATTTAGTTTTTGGGAATTAGTTATACATGCCCATATGCACTAGTTTTTTCAGTCATTAGATAACTTTTTTTTTTTCAAACTAACACACTCTTTAATTTTACTCTTAGTTTTACGTTCAATTTGGGACTTGAACCCTCAACCTCAAGGAGAGGGACACCACTTTATACACCTTGATACTGCTATACTAGAAGCAGGGGAGCAGCTTTGTAGGGGCCAGGGGGGGCACCCGACGGCCCGAACTTTTCGCTCAGTAGTGTCCGATATATAGTTTTCGTATATAATTTTTTAGGTATATACGTTTTCGACCCCCTGTTTTATAATTTTTTTAGGTATATACGTTTTTGACCATCCGGTCGGAAATCTCAAGCTTCGCCACTGGCTAGAAACTCTTAGTTTAGTTTGGTAATTATTAGATAACTGAATTAAACTCTGCCCATCTTCTCCATTGCAGTTCCGATATTTTCGGTCTTTTCGACAGCCGAATCAGCGCCAACTCCTTTATGTCTCATATAATTTTGCTAACTGGTGTGTTTTATTTGTTAAAGATCTTTTCATTCCGGTTTAAATAAGTAACCAGTAATTGAAAGTTTTACAGCTTGGAGTTTTTGGGCTACTTGTATGTTTTGTTTCATCTTTTGATTTGTATCTCTTGTTGTAATGTTTTTGGCCCAGCAACTTGTTGGGCTAAGTGAATGAATGAAAACATTGAAATTAAGAAATAAAAAATTAGATAGCTGAATTTAGGCTTTATATAAGTTGTAGTTAGGGCATGTTTGGCTAAGCTTTATGAAACAACTTATTGACTTATTGGCTTTTTGAAAAGTCATAAGCTCCAAAATAATGTTTGGCAATGAAGGTGTATGTGAGAGAAAAAAGCCAATAAATCACTCCATAATGACTTTTTCAAAAAGCCAATAAGTCAAGTTCTTTCGAAAAGCTTAGCCAAACATGCCCTTAATTCGTACCAAGGTGTTGCAATGTTGCATCTCTCAAGTGGCGAGGGTTGCAAGGATACGGGTATGGGATACTAACACAAACGAGACGGTGGCCAGAGCAGATCTACCCTTCAAGAAGGGGTAACCTCCGTTACGCCATGACGCTCCGATAGTACTAATTATCATATTGGAAATGAGTTTCCTAAATCCTTAAAAGCAATCGTGTTTTCTATGTCTAGTAGTAATTCAAGACAGGAGAATGGTTGTGTTGAATCACCCATCAATTGGGTGGCTGGTGTTCCGGTGGTGGTGTTTCCACGGTGGGCATATATGCCAGCGAACGCAAAGATGATTGAAGATGTGTGGCAAATAGGGGTGAGGATGAGGAGGCAGGGAGATGGGGTGGTGGAAGGGAAGGAGATTGAGAGGTGTGTGGAAATGGTGATGGCCGGAGATGACGGAGATTAGATGAAGAGAAATGCGCATAAAAGGTTTGGGTCTTTAGGGGTTTTTAAGGTGAAATGCCCTAAATACCCCTCCGCCATTAAATTGATTAACAATATTATAACACTATTAGAGGCAGAGGTGCAGATTATGAAAGATGAAAACTATAAAGGCACAAAGTGTAAAAGAAAATTTCAAAGAGGCAAATTGCTTCCGCTTTCAAATCGCTATCAAACCACATGAAAGGCAAATTGCATTTAATTCATTTTAATCTCTAAAAAAATATAATGCAAGGTGTTCTTGTGGCCTTGTCAATAATTAATGCAAGATGGCCGTATGTCCTTGTGACCTAGTCTAATAATTAATACAAGATGGCCTTAGACCCCCCGTAACGGGGCGTTTTTTTAAAAAAAATTTGCAAAAAAACGCTTTATAACGCCGGAACCCCCATTACATGGGGCGTTTCCGGGCGTTTTTTTTTTAAAAAAATGTTGTTGGCGTGGTTTTAAAAACGCTGCGAATTGGAAAGAGGCCAAAAATTCGACCGTTGGCAACGGTCAAAAACTTATTTTTTTTTTTTTAATTCTAAATTTTACCCACTATATATATATCATTCCATTTTCTCCAATTTTTTATAAAATTTCTACTACTTTCTCACCCACTCTCTTCTATTACTTTATAAAAAAACCTCCACTTTCTCCTATTTTTTTACAAACATGCATCCATACCGACCCCCGTTTGGTGGCCCCGCAAGACCCACGAACCCGAACACAACCCAACCGCAAACCCCGTACAACCTACAAGACATGGACCCGAGCTTTTTAAGTTACGCGGCTTACTTGAGTGGCGCCCCTCCTTTTGTTCCTCCCACCTACGGCTTTGGTCAAGCCGGCGGGTCGCAACCGTCACAACCCGAACCCGAATCCGAACCCGATGTCGAGGTCGTGCCGGAGTCGCAACCCGAACCGGTGCAAGACAAATCGAAACGCGGCAGAAGGTCGCATAAAAAGAAGGAAAAGGATGAGCCTCGACGTGCAAAAACAACCATTAAATGGACGAAGGACGAGGAATACACGTTGAGTCGGGCGTGGCTCGATATTTCGGAGGACGAAGATACCGGTAAGTTATTTTTTTTTTCTGTTTTTTTATATTCTGTTTTTATATTTCTGTTTTTTTTTCTATTTTTTATATTCTGTTTTTATTTTTATGTTTTTTTTTTCTATTTTATATATTCTGTTTTTTTTTTTTCTGTTTTTTATATTTTAAATTTCAACTTATATTTTTATTTTTTGTTTTTAAATTTGTAGCAAACTTTCAAACGGGCCCCATTTTTTGGGATAGGGTGCGTGCACTCTTTTATAGCTCGTGGGGTCAAGGCGAACATCGGGACAAGGATTCAATTTCTAGCAAATGGACCGACATCAACAACAAATGTCACGCGTTTCAAGAAGTTTACCAACGAAACTACGATAATCGCCCGAGCGGTGAAAGTGACGTCGGGGTTTTAACAAAGACTTTGGAGGAGTTCGATAGGACGAAAAGCCCTTTCACGTACTATAAGTGTTGGGAGCTACTACGAAAAAGTCCAAAGTGGGCGCTTGTTAATCCAATGACGACAAGTAGTAGACGCCGGGCTAAAAGGTCAAAAACATCATCCTCCGCCGACCCGTCAACTCCGACATCCGATGCCCGTAATGTTGATTTAAATGAAACGTTGGACGTTGACGAGCAATTTCAAGACGAGTTGGCCCGACCCACCGGTAGAAGAAAGGGAACCGGGAAAAAAACGGTCGAGTCGTCTTCCGATCTCGGCCTAAAGGATGATTTCGAGGAGATGAACCGTCGTCTCCAAGATATTCACGACCTCGGCCACAAACGTTGGGAGATTATGAAAGACCGAGTAGTTGAAACCAAAAAGTTCAACGAGTTGCAAGAGGCGCGACAAATGGAAAAGGACATTGAGTTTTTGTCCAAACCGATCGACCACCTCCAAGGCGACGCGTTGATCTTGGCTCAAATGCGTCGCCAAAAAATACGAGAAAAATATGGACTTTAGATCATCTAGTTTTTTTTTTTTTCTGTTTTTTTTTTCGGTTTTTTTTAATTTTCTGTTTTTTTTTTTTGTATTTTTTTTCAAGTATTGTAATTTATATTTTAAATTAATGAAGACTTTATCTTTTATATTTTAAAAAAAAAATAATTGTCAAATGATTGAGTGGGCATTATTGGGATAATGCCCCACTACACCTTTTTTTCTATAATGCCCAAAGTATGACTAGGCGACACGTGGCGCATAATGCCCCATGTTGGGGGCATTATTCTTGTTTACCATTACGCATGGTCTTATTTAATAAATGAATTGGCCTACATTGTTGTCTCTTGAGGTGGCTTTGGCCTTCGGTGTTATCTAGATTTTGCAATTTGCAATCAGGTCCCATTTCAAGTTTCATCTCGGAGTTCGGGTGTGAAAGAGTGGCGGTATTCGATGTGTGGCTGCCAAGTGAACACGCGTCAGAAAAGTGGCGTAGTGCAAAAATGGGAGGAGTAGGAGCGGCGTGGTTAGTGGTGTTTTTATAAAATAAATAAATAAATAAACATCAACCAATTAAAACACACCCAAAATCCATCCACCAATAGAGAGTCTTCACCTCACAACCCAAAAACCCCTCACGTCGGTGGAAAACTCCCCGCCCTCACCACCACGCCATGTCCACGCCACCACGAGGGGTGGTGTTCCCGTCGTAGAAGGGCCACAACGCCACTTTTCAACGCCCACACTGTATGGTCTAAGGCCTTCGGTGTTATCCAGATTTTGCAATATGCAATCAGGTCCCATTTCAAGTTTCAACTAAGTTTTTTTTAGTTTTTACTCTTTTCTGTAATCAACACGTACTTTAACTTTCGTGGATTTATCTTAGTAGTCGGAATTTTTGTAATCAACCCGTACTTTAACTTTCGTGGATTTACCTTAGTAGTCGAAATTAATCCTTGATTTGTTTTCAGGTATCGACTATAGTTCCTTTGTATATGTTAAATTATTAGAAATTTATGTTTCCTTTAACCTATTCCATAACAAACTCCATTTTGTACAAATATGTTGTAGAGAATGTAAGAGTGAGAATGATCTTTGATGAATGTTATTATTATTTTGTTTATTCGTTTTCACTATTATAAAAAAAAAAAAAAAACCCTCAATTATTTGCACAAGTAAAACTCCAAAATTTTGAATTTTCAAATTTAAATTGAAATATAGAAAAAGAGAATTGACGGGGACAACCTAAGATGTTTCGTCTTAACTTCGTCTTAGACGTTATTATTTATTTTTTGAAACTAAAATTGTTTAATTATTGTGTACCAATATTAGACGTAACACAGAAAACAAAATATCTTTATAGATTTAATTATTGTCACTTGGGAGAACACAAGTGCCACATCAGAAAAATTGACTGAGTTAGGGTTCAGTTAGTTTGGGAGTATTACCGGCCAATAAGTTGAAAATTAGGAGTGGTGGTACGAATGAAAAGTTTGGAGTGCCATCGACCAGCTAGTGAAAGTTTAGGTTATTTAAATCCAACTAGTCATAAGCCTTCCGCGTTGCGGGTAGGGGCGTAAAACCGTATTACCAGTATTGCGGGGTCGGGGAGTAACCGTGCTAAATAGCAATCGAACCACAACTAAAACCGGAACAAACGTAAAACCAAAACATGAATTTTTAACACCAAGTGACTCACATGACATAAAACTACCAAACATCGTACTAAATAGCAACCGAACAAAAAAAAAAAAAAACTAAGAGATCAAACGTGACAATCAAACACCTTGCTAAGTAGCAATCAAACGATAACCAAATCCAAATGTAATGAATTATAAAAATAAAAATAAACGTCTAAAACAAAAAATGAAAAAATACCCTAAATTTATCACACACAAAAAAATAAAAACACAAAAATAAGTTACTATTCATCAAGATTTGATGAATTAATAGATAGATATATCCATCAGCTTAAAAAACTATACTCATATTTTCAAAACAATAAACTTAATGGCTATTTTGCTAATTTTAGTAGTAAACTAAGGCTACTTTGGTAAACAATTTTACAAATTTAAAAGTAACATGACGGTGATATGTTCAAATCAGGCATGACTCACTCAATTAGACAGGAATTGGTTTTTAATTTCCACAACGAAGATTAATTAAAAATATGATGTCATATAAGCTACGAGAGACTTGGTTTTAGCCGGCGTTAAATAATATTTTTCGATAATTATCTGGCCCGGCACATTTTTTTTAAGAAGATACTAGTGAGTAGAAAACTGCAAGCTAACATCAAATGGTTTGTACGATTTAATACACATTAAATGAAGCAAGTCAATAATCAAACAATAATAGATTTTCTTTTGAACGGCTAATTTCTTTAATTTTCTGTCGTCTGTGGGACTTGAACTCAAGACTTTCCCCTTCCCATCCTAGATATTAAATAATATTTTCGATAATTATCTGGCCCAGGCACATAACCATTGTTTAACAAGATATTAGTAACAAAGTGCAAGCTAACATCATCAAATGAAATGTAAGATTTAAGGCAAACTAAATGGCCCAGTCAATAATCCATCAATAAACGACTCGTGTAGTTGGTATTAGTTGTGAGTTAACATCAAATGAACAGTAAACTAGATTTTATCCCGCGCGCGTTGCGCTGCGGATTCCACCACAATCACCCGATACTTTAACCCAGACACACCCCTCAAGTTTTGTATTCGTCTTTCCTCTATAACATGATTAGGGCACTGTATTGAACTGGTATGCCGAAACCTTTAGCAACTTCTTCGCGTTAATTTCTTAAATGAAATTAGTTTATAAAAAACTCACAACTAAAAAGTAATTAAGATAACCAAAGATTGTACCTTGAAGAAAGCAAAGGATGCTATTTTTTTTTTTTTTTTTTTTTTTTGATACTGAAACTACAAACTTTATCGTAGCTTGCAAAATTAACTTATAGATGTTTTCCCAATCTGCTCACAAATATACATCATAGCAAGCTAATCACATTGCATTACAAATCAGACATAACTTATTCATGAACTTTATGATAAACCTTTATAATTTTGTATACAAACGAGTTAACGCTAACCCGCGCGTTGCGGCGGGATGTTGATAACGTGTTCGGTTTACTTTGATGATATGCATACATGATCGGCTAATGCTCTATTGTGCAATATGTGAACATGTGTTGGCTAAATCTTAATCAAAACCATACATAATCTACAAAATTGTTTTGTAAATATGTTGTATCATTCAAACTTTGCTACTCCTGTTGACTATTGCGTTCAAAACAATAAAGAAATTTCTATTTTGACTTTTCAATTCAAAAAATTCTGTTAAAAAAAAACAATTTGCGAACAACACATATAGGAGAGGTAATTTGTAGTCAGTTTGGCAAATTGAATGAGAAGGGCAAGAAATTTCTATTTTGACTTTTCAATTCAAAAAATTCTGTTAAAAAAAACAATTTGCAAACAACACATATAGGAGAGGTAATTTGTAGTCAGTTTGGCAAATTGAATATCGAATGTCTTCACGAATTTACACAAACACACACACATTCAAACTAATTCATCACCGTCAACACTTTGATTTGATTGTGGGTAAAAAAAAGGTTCAATCTTTTCCAAGTATCTATATCTTAAAATCATTACTGCAAATAAATAACATAATCTTTTATCAATAATGATAAAAAAAACCACACAGAAACAGACGAAATGTCTAATTAAAAACATTTGATTCATTTGAATTTAATTATTATTATGATATTCTTTGCACAAAGTAGAATGATCACATAGTTTCACTAAAATGGCAAATTAAGTAAAATCGCAATTGGTATATAAATACGGAAAATGAAAAGCAAATGATAGATTGTTGATAATTCGTCAAGAAATTCAAATTTACAAAGGTATAAATGGAATAAAATCAAAGGAATGTCTTGCGTAAAAGTTAAAAATGGTGATAGTAAAGATTTTGTAAAACGGTTACAAATAGTCTAGAATTACGGTGAAAATTAAGATGGTGGCGGTTGAATTTTTATTAGGTTGGAAAGTGGGTAAATAAATGGATTGATTAATTCATGTAATCTACAGATACGAAACGGTGTTATTCTTTTAAAGTCAAGCGGTGCTATCAATCCAATGAAACAATGGAACATTCATAAGGGAAGAAGTTATTTAATTCATGTGGCAAGAAGAGAAAAAAGAAAGAAAAAAATAGCGAAATAAGTGTAGAGGGGGAATCGAATTCTGGGTTCTCTTCGTTGGGGAAAAGTTGCGACCACCACCCACACATAGAAGATCTTGTGATGTTCATTCCATTTAGTTAGTATACGTATAATACCGACGTGACTTTTAATGAATGGGTACAAACCCTAAGTTGGTAATTGTATATATGTATAGTATCTCCGTATATCATTATCATAGACAGTAATGAAATTCATAGTTTTCGCTGTTATTGCAGACACATGTGAATTTGAAATTGTATTAGTAATCTTAGTATATCATAGTCCCAACTAAAGAAGGAAAAAAAACAAAAATCATGGTGAAAACATATGATTGAATTCACTGAACATAAAATTTTTTAATATTACCTTTGATGTGATCGTAAATGGTGTAAGGTTAATTGAGATTGAAGAGTAAGCAATGGAATTATTTTGGAATATTGTAGAATTGGGCGAGTCGGTACTCGGTATTATTAAGTATTAAAAGAGACTACGATGATGTGGCGTTCAATTTGATTTTTCTGAACTGTCGTTATGTTTCGTTAATGCCTCTTTGTTGCTTTAGTATGATAATAAACAAAAGGGTGAGTGTAATAAAGGGGTGTGTTTTAAATAAAAGGGTGGATGAAAACAAAGAGTTATGTGTTTTAAAGAAAAGGGGATATGTTTAAGGGGTATGTGTTTTAAATAAAAGGGTGGTGTAATAAATGGGTATATGTTTTAAACAAAAGGGTGCATGCAACCCTTGTAAGTATATAATATAATAATTAAGTAAGGGGTATGTATGTGTGGTTTTTTAAAAGTCACAACTTTTCATTTCAGAGATGCAACCCTTATAAGTATGTAATATAATAATTATAAGCAAAGGGGTATGTATGTGTGATTTTTTAAAAGTCACAACTTTTCATTTTAGAGATGCAACCCTTGTAAGTATATATAATATAATAATTAAGCAAAGGGTATGTATGTGTGTTTTTCAAAAGTCACAACTTTTCATTTTAGAGAGACAACTCAAGTTACTTTTTGTAGGGTTATATAATGTGCCTCTGCTTTGTTGTTCCTTTTCTTCTTCTCCTCTTTGTTTCTTTAATTGTATCCGAAACATGACATGGCTCAATGTAACAATATGGTTTGTTGAGTATGGACACTAATTTAACAAAACACCAAACTCATTAATTTAAATGATTGTCTTCCTTCTAGATGCTTTGATATATCATTCCCATCCATATTAGACATTATTTTCTCTGCGTAACTTTCACGTATGTACCCAGCAAAATATACAATTTTATTTTTCAAACTCAAAAATCATTGCCACTTTAGTTGAATCCGGTCGCCGATATTCTGTTAACCCGACCATCGTCCATGGATTCCGTCGTTGAAATCCTTAAAAACCGCAACTCGTTAGCCTAAATAACCCGCCACCGCCGAAGCGGCGGCTCTCCTTCTCGCCGCTTTCTCCATCTAGCGAGATCGATCGTTTCTCATGTGATGTAAGGTCACCATAACCTCCACGGAACCCTAATCTACAAACCGTTGCCGCCGTTTGATGCTTCGATTGAGCCACGACCGCTGAGCAATCGGAGAAACGAACACCGACCATCGGTTGCTCCGCCGGATAATATAATGCACTGCCCAAAAGGGTTATCGGAACATCCTCAGAGTACACCTTCTCTCTCGCCATTTTCTTTTCTCTATCTGCGATTCTTCTGGCATCTCCTTGAGATTTGAGAAAAGGGTTTGCATAGTGCTTTGAAATAGGCATAACCAACGTCTATTGGTAGATGTGTGGGCAGGTGTGTGAAGGAGAACCAGTCAATCCTTTTTATTTTGAAAAACACCCAAAGGCTAAGGTACAACCAACCAATGCAAAACCTTGTTGCTTAATTATAGTGGTTAATGGTTAATGGTTAATGGTTAATGGTTAATGGTTAATTCTCATTTTAGTGTTGTGGTTTAATTAAAAAATGTCAATTTAGTTTAAACTGTTTTTTTTTCTTTCATCCGTGTCTCTAAGGTTTTCTTTTTTATTATTATTATTATTATTATTATTATTATTATTATTATTATTATTATTATTTTATCCAATAATCTAACTTCTTAAAAAAATATTAGTTAAGTCAAGAGTATTTCTGTCATTTTATATGTTTTGTTTTTGTCATTTTAATCCGGAACTCTTTTCAAATTCATCTTTTTTTTTTCTTTTAATCATTTGCGTTGCAGCGGTTGTTGTAAAACTGTGTCAAGTAGTACCAATGCTATACCACTGTCAGCGACCATCAACACCGGAAAAACTCATAAAAACAAATTAAATAAAAATGAAAAAATAACGTTGAGCGAAAAACAGACGTAAAATCTTTGAATCACGAACGCTCGTTGCAAAGAAATTAAACCGAAACGTAAAACATAGAAAAAATAACTAAGTCAATCCAGAACTCGCACGTTGGTCGAACTTGTTAAACTGAGAAAAATAGATGTGCTGCGACGGGCCAGTCAAACGGGAAAAAATATACAAAAAAATGCTGAACCCCCACATGCACATTGCGGTGTATTAACTCACAAAATTTAGAACGAAACGAAAAACTTGGGAAAGATGATAAGTATGGTGGACCAAAATTGAAAATAAAAAAGAGTTTGGATTAAATTGCAAAAGATGAAAAACTTTGAGTTAAAGGTAAAAAAACAAAGGGTCTAAATTGCAAAATTGAATAATCTTAGATAAAGGTGAGGATAAAAATAAATGATATCTATATATTATTTATTAATATATTAGTATTAAAAGAAATTTATTAAATTTCTTAAATAATTATAAATAAAATTTATGATGTTAAAGGAGAGAATGACACGTGACATTATTTAGAGTCTTTTATTATAGAGTTAATTACTGTTTTCGTCCCTGTGCTTTGTCAAAAATCACTATTTCAGTCCATTAGTTTAAAAATTGCGATTTTAGTCCCTGTGGTTTTATTTTCATAACCATTTCAGTCCATGTGAGGTTCTTTTCCTATTCAAAGTCATTTGTTTTCTTTTAATCATTTCTATTATGTATTTGTGAGGTTCTTTTCCTATTCAGAGTCCATTTGTTTGATCTATAGAATGTGTATTTGTCTGTTAGTTTATATGATTTATTTTTTTCGAACGTAAAGGCAAGCTAGTGGAATGGTTAAGCAATTTTACTTGTTTATTCAAGCAATCAAGTGGTGTTGTCAATACTTAAATTAGATATAAAAAATTTAAGCACAAAAATAAAAAATATATAATATTCTCAAAAGTAGTTGACTAACCACCATGAACGTTAAATGTTGTAGAAATAAATAAATGGTAGAGAATGATTGAGTATTTTTCCTAGAAATTCATAAGATCTTTAAAGTCATATATATGAAGAAAAAATGAACCACCCTATTACCACGTCTATCACGCCACTTTGACTTTCAAGCAGATTAGGCTAAAGGGTGTGGGGAGCATGATTGGGTCATTAATTGTCATATAGGACCATTAATAAATTGCTACATCATCCTCTTGCTTCATCCACCATGGTTGGCATGGATTAAATCATGGCAACCATGAGCCTCCTTTCCTTTTTTACAAATAAATTAAAATAAAAGAATAGTGGTTTGGGTCATGACCATACCCATAGGGTAGTGGTTTTGAATGATGAATTAAAAACAAGTGACATGATGCTGATGTGGAGGATCATGGAGTCCATAAGGATAATGACCACACCCTATAGCCTTAGGAGTTATTTCTGAAAATTTTCGATTCTATATCAATACTTCTATATATAGAAATATAATAAAAGAAATTTTTTCACATTTTTAGTACACAACTACAAAATCTCAACCATCTTAACTTCACTTTTTTTTTTTCATTCACTATGTTCTCTGAATAACAACATAAACGCTTTTTGATCCGAATCATCCGTGTTTTGCAAACCATCACCTGATTAACCAAGACGACTTGTGGCATGTCAATCAAAACACGAACGACACAAACATGCTTAAAAATATAAATTAACATACTTATATTTTTAAGTACGCTATATTGTTAGAGTAAATTTATCTTATAAAATATAACACAATTTCGAGTAAAATATAACATAATGTCGAGGGAAAAAAGACACAATGAGTCGCAAAAAAAGACACAATGACGTAAATATAAAAAATATACAATGATATAAACAAAAAATTCTAAAATCTACAAGTTTAAAATTTAAAAACGAAAGCATAAAATCTCATATCGTAGAGTTCGATGAGACAGTTCAAACGTTGCTAGAATGAGGTCAATCGGAGTCTGTTTGATAGCCTTCTTATTTTTAGGAGATTTTGCATTTGTTCTTAATCCTATATTTTTATGTGATTTTAGTTTAGTTATGTTTTAACTTTTTATTAAAAACTTTGTTTGTATTTTTTTAAATAATTTTAATTTAATGTTTTCTAGGATTTTTGTTGTTTTAAATAAAAAAAGGAAACAAATAAAAAACGAAGGACTGGAAAATGATTTGTGGGCTTTAAACCACGCCAGGGTGTTAGACCATGTATAGTAGTTATGGCGAATAATGTCCTACTTTTGGGCGTTGTCCGCCAGTGTCGTCCTAGTCAATAAAGGGTCGTTTTTCTAAAATGGGTGTAGTGGGGATGTGGGCATTATGTTAAAAGGGGTGTAAAGAATTAAATAAATAAAAAAAACCATGAAAAAAAATTGATTGGGCATAGAAGAAGAGGGTTACATGTGATTGGACCAACAGCATCTTCAAAATGGGGCAAGAGCGTTGTTTTCAAAACGTCATTCAAAAAAATCCAAGAAAAACACCCCGGGGGCCGAGACTCGGGCGTTGTTTGGCGTTTTCGGGAAAAAACGCCCCCTTTTGCTACGACTACGCTTGGTCTTACGGGCGGGGCCACCTGACACTTATGTAAAGTAGACGTGACGCCTTAATTATCATAGGGGCTTTACTCCACACATCCAGCTGGGGTTCATTTTGAACAATGAGATTGCATGCTTGTTCACAGAAATCAACGCAAACTTCTGACCTTTGAACCGTGTAAAACGTTTTTTGAACTTCTGTCGGTTCATTATATATTTGTCAAATGTGAACCCTCTTCCACCGAAAAGTAAAGGCAAATGCACGCCACAAAACCTCCAAACATTAATAAAAAATACACAAAATACTAAAAACTAACCTGATTTTTTAGGTGGTTTAGAGTTTTTGACATGGTTTCTTTCCAATTTTTTGTAGCTTATTTGATTCTTAGGTAATAACTAACGGATCTCGTTACAAGGTGGCGGAGTACTTGTTCTAAAATATTATATTTTGTGTTTGATGCATTGATAATTCTAAAGCTTATACGATTTTCAAATATTAAAATGAAATAAAAACATTGATCAGACCACCATTTATGTAATCTTCCGCTTAATACCACATAACTCACCACCTAGCATCCCTCGTCTTAACTTTATACAAACATCAACAATATAATAATCTGTTTTTATCCATTAAAAAAAGAAACAAAGGGACACCCATCCGAATTTACGTAAACCTAAACTTGAACACAAAACAAGACACTAGGGTCAACTACCTAAGGTCCAAAACCCCTTACCACCATCGTGCTCTATATTTTGCTTCATAACCGTCGTCATAAGAGTATGTGTAGTGTGGGGTCATGGGCGATGCTTTGAAGGGGCCGGGAGGGGCGCCGACCCCCCGGAACTTTTCGGCCAGTAGTGTTATATATGTAGTTTTCGTATAGAAATTTTTGGGTATATACGTTTTCAACCCCCCGGTTCTATAGAAATTTTTGGGTATATACGTTTTCGACCCCCCCGTAAAAAATTTCAAGCTTCGCCAGGGTTATGTAGATGTGGGGTTATACGAACCCTTTGACAAAGAGATGGAAACTGATAATGTAGTTTAACTTTAGATTTCTCGTTCGGAGCTCATTTATATATTTGCTTCTCTTTTCATATAATATTTTATATCTTTTAAACATTGATTTATATATAGTACTCAAAGCTAAAATTATTTAAGAAAAAGAAGATAAAAACTTATGTATATTTATAATTTTAAAGTTTTTATATTAGTAGTTACACCATTTTAATATCCTATTTTTAGGTCTGTTTCAATAGGAATAGTCTAATTATTAAAGGGGTGTTTCAATAGGAATAGTCTAATTATTAAGGGGTGCTGTTAAACGTCTTCCCTCTCACATGAGGTTACGTTTAACCACCCCTTTTAAACCAACCATATGATTTTTACGTTGTCCTTTTCAAATTATTCATTCATGATTTTGACCATAAGTACCTTAAAAGTTGTAATAAACTTTAGGTACATAACTGATGCAATGATGCGGGCCCAAGTGTGGAGGAGCGGACCATTTTGTATTTGGAGGTCTAAGATCGTGTAACCCCACATCTACATAACCCCGGCGCGCGCGGGTAGAACTTGTGGTAAAACATGTCATAAAGCTATAATGGAGTAGTAAATGCTTTACCTTATAAACACCCACTCACTTTGTTCCCACACCAATGTGGGACAAAGTATTTACCACCTTTTGAGACTTTCATTCCCACACCTAGACTTTCTACCACCTCTTGTATATATATAAATATATATATTTATGCATGATATTAGACTTCTAGTATATATATAGGCTCTAGATATGAATATAAATATAAATATATATATTTATGCATGATATTAGAAATTACCGATATCTCACCGATATCTCACCACGATAAATGATATCTCAAATATCGGTCCTTGACCGATAACCGGTATTTTTCCGCATTAACTGCATAGGGTTTGTAGTGGTATTGTATCGGAGGAAAAATGAAAGTTTTTGGAAAATGGTTTGAAATCTTATGGGAAAAGTAGTGTTACCCTAAAATTCCATAGGATTCCATGCAGGGGCGGACCTATGTCTTCTTTAGGGTGGATGGGCGGCACCCCTTAAACAAAAATAAACAGTGCATTTTTAGATATAAAAACCTCGATTACATCCTTTGAAAATATTGTTAAATCCATCATCTGTACCTCCAGCAAATAATTACTGGGTCCGACACTGATTCCAATTGATAAACCGGCCAACTAGTAATGTTTTACCATCTTTATTCCCATAAAATAATTGTTTACTAGTGCATGGTAGGGACAATACAACGGCATGATATATTTATTTAGTACACACCACAATAGAAAAATGGTTGGCGTGGAATGTAGATAAAACTTGAATTATTATTCAAAGAAATCTTATCTGCCCAATTTTGAAATTTCATACGGCCGGTATAGGGAATTCATCAGGTTCAGGATTTTGTGTACAGGGTTCTAATATATAACAGATATGCTAAGGGGAGTGATCTCTTTAGAACCTCCAAGACTTGCGGTTTCGGGTGAGTCGAGATACTTGACCCGGCTTCAGGTATTTGGAAACAAAGATGCCACAATCACTGGTATGTCTTTCTTGCTAGTCAGGCCTGTCTTTTAACATTTCCTTAGTTGCGATTAATATTTGCCAACAGATAAAAGCTGAGATTATTAAAATCCAATAACCTTTTGAAAAAGCGGTTTTGTTTTAACCATTGGTCAAGCTATTCCAGTGTTAAATTGTTTTTCTTGATTGTAAAACAAGTTACTTATGAGATGTTTAACTAAACTACAGATTTTGAGCTTGGAGCTGACAAAGTTGACCCAAATCATCAGAAAATACAGGAAAAGATAGAAGCTGCACTAAAGGCCGTAACGTTCCGGGAGCAACATGTTCTGGTTCAGTTTTGGTCACCTCAAGAGGCTGGGAACCACCAATTACTTACAACCATAAATCAACCATATGGTCTTGGAGTAATGGATGCAAAGCTTAGTTCGTATAGACGGGACCCTTTGGTTGTAGATACGGACCGTGAAGAGGAAGACT
The DNA here is from genome assembly GCF_002127325.2 of Helianthus annuus. Classification (NCBI taxonomy): domain Eukaryota; kingdom Viridiplantae; phylum Streptophyta; class Magnoliopsida; order Asterales; family Asteraceae; genus Helianthus; species Helianthus annuus. The sequence continues at coordinate 10,793,769 of NC_035449.2, forward strand.
GTAGTCCTGTAGCTCGGGTATTTAAACGAGGGTTGCCTGAGTGGGCTTCTGATTTGAATAATTACACCCGAAAACAATTTCCACAACAAGAGCGTGCAATTCGTTGCAATCTCCATGGATACTTGGCTTTGCCGGTTTTTGATTCGACGACAAGGTTATGCGTTGGTGTTCTTGAGCTCTTGATGTCTTCGAAGTATACAAGTTATGCATATGAGGTTCAACAACTTCACAACGCACTAAAGGTTTCTTTCTTTCTTTCGTCCCGAATTTGATGATAAATATATCTCTCACATTCTTTCATACCCTTTTCTCATTTGTAAATTGTTTTTTTTTTTTTTTTTTTTTTTTTTTTTTTGCAGACAGTAGAGCTCAGAAGCCAGCAAGCATTTGATTATCCCGCTCTAAATGTGAGTTGGATCTTTGTAACGGCGGTTACAATTTATAAACCAACCCCGACTATTGTTGTTGCAATTTCAAATACATGTATAAACAAAAATCTAACGTTGTCAGTTGTCACTTGACATCGGTCCACTTAAGACCAAATCCGTCTATGATGACTGTGAAGTTTAATACTTTGTACAATTACTTTGTACAATTTTTTGTCGAATCACCAAATGCTTTGGAATGCTTATGTACAGGTTCCTAATGAACGCAAGCGGAAAGATTTCGATGAAATCTACGGTATTCTGAAAACGACGTGTGACATCCACGGTTTACCTCTTGCTCAGACATGGGCCGTGTCCCAACACACTAGTTTTGTTTCCCATGAAAAGGTTGTACAAAAGAGCTGTAGTAGTTTTGACACTAGATGTGTCGGGAAAGTATGCATGTCAAGAGCCGCTCTACCTTTTCATGTTCAAGACCTGGGCGCGTGGTCTTTTTTGAAAGCGTGTCGAGAACGACACCTGGACGTGTCCCGTGGCTTTGTCGGCAAGGCGTTGTTATCCCGCGGTTCATGTTTTTGTGAAGATGTAACAAAACTCAGCGAAGAAGAGTACCCTTTGGTACACAACGCACGCATGAACGGGTTGACCATCTGCTTTGCAATCTTCTTGCATAGTGTTGAAGTCAAAGACGAGTATGTCTTGGAGTTCTTTCTACCGCCAGACATCAAAGATAGCGAACACGTATCGAACTTTGTGCAGACATTGAAGCAGAAGATTGAAATAGCTTCCGGATTTGAACTCGGTGACAGCTCATGTATACAAGAAGTTGGACCACCTACAGAAGTTGGTAAATCTTTAAGTATAGACGCTCATGCTATCCAAATATCATCGATCACAACAACAAATAACAACAAGCTTGAGACGGTCACATCAGATTCAGAGTCGGTCATGGTAAATATAGCTAATAAAACCGAGTCTTCTGCAAATGTATCGAACCAATGCCAGTCCAAACAAGTTTACCTGGAGGATGATTTTGGACGACACGACTCTAATGCAGTTGGTGCACGAAAAAACAATGAAATGATATCCTATCCCGGTGTGAGTATGCAGAAAACGAGCGATAACATTACTGATGCAGGTGAAAAAAACAACCGTTTGAAACAAGGAAGAAAGCGTAAAATAGACTCTCTTACAATGGAGGCAGTTAAGAAACATGTTGAAAAACCAATAGAACAAGCAGCCAAGAGTCTTGGTGGCAAGTTCTCTTACTTGTTCATGTTTTTTTATAAACTTTCGTTTTGCTCCCTGTGGTTTGGTCATTTTAACGGTTTTACTCCAATAGTTTAAAAATAGCCATTTTCCTCCCTGATCTTTCGAGTTTGTCGCCAATTTGCTCCCTAATCTTTCGAGTTTGTCGCCAGTTTCCTCCCTGATGGAGTTAGAGGCGGGGAGCAAAATGACGATAAGTTAGAAAAATCAGGGAGGAAAATGGCTCTTTTTAAACTATTGGGGCAAAACCGTTAAAATGACCAAATCACAGGGAGCAAAATGGAAGTTAACTCTTTTTTATATGTTATAATGATATTTGGCCCAATTTATTCTTCTTTTTTTTTTTTTTTTTCAGTTAGTCGGTCTACATTGAAGCGTTTTTGTCGAGAGCATGATATGCCAAGTTGGCCGTTACCAAAGCATAGCAAAAAAACTGTTCATACTACCAACTTAAAGCCGTCACAAAAATCACGGCCAAAGCAAAACTTGCAACGGCCTTCAAATATACGGCTCGGTTTATTTTCTGCTGTGTTCCTGATGGTAAGGGTTAAGAGGTGGAGTTGTTCAATTAAACGTCATGGATTTTCCGGAAAATGGTGGAGTTGCGGCAGGCATACGTATCTTCCTTCGAAATCCGATTTTATATACCAAGCGGCACGCCTGTTTGTGCAGTTGAGACGGTGGAAAAATAAGAAATCAACGAGGAACTCATTGCGTAGTGGTGATCACAAATACGCAATAAACATTATAACCCCGTATTCGCGTGTTGCGGAACCTACTCTTGTTCATGCACCCCCGAAACAGACCATGACGAAAATCTCAAATATAAAGATGGTGACAGTGAAGGCGACTTTTAAAGACGATATGATAAAGTTCCAATTTCCTACTTCATCGGGCCTTTTGGAACTAGAACACGAAGTGGCACGGAGAATTAAGTTAAAAAGTAGAAGGCCTCATTTAAAATACAGAGATGAAGACAACGACCTGATACTCCTTGCTTGTGATGCGGATTTACAACAGCTTTTAGGGTTTGCAGCTAATAACAGTACTATCAGATTAATTATTGTAACCGATGATTAATTATAAAACTACGCTTAGATTTATGATTTATGTAAGCACGTCCCCGACTTTCTAAAATTACATGTATGTTCCCTATGATTTGACCATTTGTTAGTTGGATAGTCCCTAATGTGGATGGAGATAAGTTAATCCAGTTAAGTTCATGTGAAATTACAAAACCTCTTACTATTAAAAAATATAACAATTATTAATAAGTAAAAAAAAAATATAATTAATATTTAAGAATTTAAGTGGGGCCCACCACCCACCACCTACCCCACCCACTTCATCTTCTCCACTCTAAACCACCCACCACCATCTCCACCTTTCAGCACCACCACCACCATCCAACAACTCACCACCGCCTATGTTTACCACCAGCGCATTCATAAACACCCCGATAGCACCTATATAAGCACATGCTTCACCTTTCTCCACCCTTCATTCCCCTTCCCAATCAACAAACACTCCACCAGAATCAGCCTCCGATGCTCCGGCGTCCACAATCTGCTCACCAGCTCAATCGAGCTCAAGAAGAAATATTAAGCCCTACCGAAGCAACTGTCGTGCTGCTGCTGGCAACCTAAGGCATTTCGTATAGGTTGTGAAGAAGGATGTTGATTTTCTTAAGAAGAATATCAGTTCAGGTGTTAATAACCGAGCAAACCACAGGGAAACATGAATGTAATTTTTAAAAGTTGGGGACTAAAGGTGTTACATTGACAAACCACAGGGACTATCCGTGCATTTTACTCCAGAAATAAAATGTAAGAAATTGAACCTCATCAGAGTTGTGAGCAACTTAAAGTCTTAAACTAAGCTTTGGGTTTGGATGAATTCTTACCTTGTGACTTGAGTACAAAAGTTCATTCTGATTAATCCCAATTAATCCCTATTAATCCCTAGGTGGTACCTCACCGCCCGACTAGCGCCTAGCGCCTTCTACAACATTGAGTGTATGAATGTTTTATAAAAGATGTGATGTACAGTTATGTAGCAAACTTCTATCTTTTCGATGTGAATATGGTCAGATGTTTCAGAGTGTTTTATCAGTTAATGTGATTATGATAATTTGAACGTACCTGATATTTTATGAGGTGTTGTTCTAAAAGAAGTTTCAATACATTAGATCTGCAAGTTTAAAGAAAACGACTGCTTTGATACAAGGAAGAGATTGTGAAAGCAGTTAACTAACCGTTTCAAAAACTTTGTTTAAAGAATACTCTTGCACTTGTCAACAAAAACTAAAACTGAAAGAGTTTACAGCTTCAGTTAACTAGTTAAGTTATTTTTTAAGACAATCCAGTTTTTAATTGTTTTACCATATTAATATTGTTTGAAAACCTAAAACAGATGATTTTATCATTAATCAGATAAATAGAATCCTTGATAAGAGTTTACCTATTTCTCTAGATCCTAAAGGTTGTGAAACAGGTCTTTAAAGCACATCTTGACTTTTAAGATCTTACTATAAATTGTCCGAAAGTTGCGTACAATTCTAAAAGTTACCTTCCTATCTGGAACTGTTTCTTATGTTGCCCAATATGCCACTAAAGACTACAATGGGAGTAAAAATTCTTCAAAGATTTACATTTCCCCTCTTACTACCAATAGCAGCAGACAGTCACTGAAATTCTCTATGTGGTGTAGCGGAACAGAAAGGTTAATAAGTTTTCCTGATATGTGCCTCTGCTAAATCTCCAACTTTCATTCTACTGAAAACGAATATCCCAGCTGAACCTAAAGGAAGATTTGCCATCTCTAAACGTGTATAAGAACTCTCTATAATTATGCACATACATGCACGATTTCGTAAGCTTCGTAGACTCGACAAGTCGCTCCGCTTATAGAATAGAATGCAAGCAAGCTAGCGACTCTCCTAGTAGCGAAGGAAAGGGGCATTCGGGAAGCGACTAGTCGCTTCTGGCGAAGCTTCTAGAAGACCGATCACTACATAGAGAGATCCATATGCCAGTCATGAGCGAGAGCGAAGCCTAGAGAGGCGCAGGACAGGATTCAAGAGCTTAGAAAGGGTCAGGAAAGGAGCAGAGAAGGGGTTGGATTTCACCTATGATCAGATCAGCGGGCAACCATAGTTTACTTTTTTCGTAGTGTTGTTAACGTTGTTGAAAGCTCATTACTTATTTGAATGTAGCTGTTGTTAACTATTTCATGGCTTGTGGCCACTATCTCACTAAAACTCTTTCTACAAAGCAGGCTTGTGAAAGATCCTAGCTTTTGTCTGTATATCTTATAATTTTAACAATTCAAAGCAAACCTAAGGTGAAAAATCCTAATATATCAAGATTCAAAAGCAGCGAAACCCTATAGTTGTAAACTAAAGAGGCAAAAATTTCCATATGAGATAATAAGCAAATTGCATGAATAAACAAACAAATGATCGGAAGAAATTATAGACCTGGAAAACAGATCGGCAATCGTATTACACAGAGTAGATCCGAACTGACTTCAACGAGGAAAAGCACCCCGGTGGATGATAAACTGACCGAAACCCTAAGGGGATTTTCATTTTCAAACCATCTTCTTTGTTGAATTTCATGAATTCTGTTTTTCTCAATGAGTGCTGACTGTGTGTCTAAAACATCTTTGGGGTACTAATGGGCCTGGAAGTGGAAACGTGGCCCAAATTCTGATATGGGGAATGGGCCCAATCAATCGGATTGCAATGGTCTCAGTCCATAACAGTGGGCTCGGCTAAATGTGGATTATTTTTCCTGGAGAGCGTCGCTAGGTAAAGTTCCGGAAAAATGGCACTTGTGAATCGGGGTATCATTGTGCACGATAAGCTATGTGAAAGATATGGAGTAGAAGAAGAGTGTGTTGACCATTTGCTCGTAAAGTGACTGAAATCCGAATCCATTTGGTGGAGTGTTCTAGTGTGGTTGAAGCTTTTGGTTTCGACGACATTCGAAACATGTCATCAGATGTTAGGATGGGTAAAAGAGACAAAAGGGTCGAATGATTGGAAGAAAATGATATGGATGATATTGCAAATGACATTGTGGCAGATTTGGAAATCGAGAAATGATAAATGTTTAACGACTCGAACAAAGAAATGGAACAAATAGAAATCAAAGTGATGCCATTTTTACGGCTAAAGAGTATATCGAAACTCAAAAACTTGAATTAGGAGAGATGGTGTGAGTTCAATTTGAGAGATGTAGAATTGTAGACCTTTTGGTTGTGTTGTTTTTGTTCCTTGTATTGTGTTGTATTTTTCGGGTTTTTACAGCTTGTCTGGCCCTTTGTTCTATACATCATGGAAGTTTCGTCATTCAAAAAGAAAACTTGTTCTAGCTATCAGAGATATAACCAGAACAATAAAGTTCGTCTAATTAATACTTTATGAAATCTACTTGGAAAAGAAATATTGGGGACACAATGGCGTCTCTAAGAATGCCTAAGAACGCGGGAGTCTTCGATGAGTAAAAAAATGGGCCCTAGATTATAAACACAATAACTCATATATAAAAAATCAAGAATACAATGTAAAATTTCCATTTCCAACATATACATGTACAAGCTTGGGGGAATAGTGCCAGGCAGCTGCCTGGCACTCCCCTATTGGACCAACTCATTTTTAATTTAATTTAATTCCTAGTTTAAAATTACGCTTTCGTCCTTTGTTTAAAATTATGTTTTTGCCACCAGCTCAAAATAAAATTATATTTTTGCCTCTAGCTAAAAATTACGCTTTTGCCCTCGGTTCAAAAACTCACTTTTAATTTTGTTCCCAGTTTAAAATTACGTTTTCGCCCACCGTTTAAAATTATGTTTTTGCTCCCAGTTCAAAATAAAATGTTGTTTTTTCCTCTAGCTCAAAATTACGATTCTGCACTCAGCTCAAAATTACGTTTTTGCCCACAGCTCAAAATAAAATTAGGTTTTCCCCCTAGCTCAAAATTATGATTTTGTTCTCAGTTTAAAATTCTAATTTCGTCTCAGTTCAAAATATAATTTACGATTTTGTCCTCTGTACAGACATACATGTTATGAGAGAGCAATATTCGACTTATTGCCCCGCAACGCGGGCGGGGCAAAAACTAGTTATGGTAACAATAAACAAAACAAGTATTGTTTGGGGCCAATTCGTTAAATGACAATTAAGTTTATATGTTTATGCAGGAGAGGATCAAATAGGAAGTATAGTTTGGGTAGGAATGGTAGGAAACAATAGGGTTATGACATGTGGTAAAGTTGAAAAATAAAGGGGAAAGATATTTTAGTCAATTTTATCTAATCTTCTCCCTTTTTTTTCCATGTAACTTCAAAACCCACCATTTTCAACCCTTTCTTCATTTTCTATCTCAATAGTCACTACATCATAGTGCGATTTTCGTCTTGATTCAAACACCCAATCAACGTGTTTTTCAACTTTTTTTTTGAAGAAACCCAGTTTAATTTCATAGAATTTCTCATTTTTTCCCATTATTTTGAAGCGAATCACTCGATTTGTTCGATTCAATCGCTGATAAGTGTTTCTAGCATTCAAATTTCGTCAAGCGTTAAGAAATCGGCTTCGATATGTGTAAGAAATTTTTGACTTTAGTTTTTACGATCTGGGTAATTGAGTCATTGCGTTTTACAAAGGAATGAAAAAACACTTTTTTGTGTTTTCAGCCCATTACGTTTTAGAAATAGCATATTTCTTTGTGTTTTTTGTCCATTGCGTTTTAGAAACAAGACATTTCTTTGTGTTTTCAGTTCGGTGCGTTTTAGGAAAAGGAAATTTCTTTGTGTTTTTAGTCTATTGCGTTTTAGAAATAACATATTTCTTTGTGTTTTTTTGTCCATTGTGTTTTAGAAACAATATATTTTTGTGTTTTTAGTCCATTGCGTTTTAGAAAAAAAAAACATTTCTTTGTGTTTTTAGTCCACTGTCTTTTTGTCCATTGCGTTTTAGAAAAAAAAAAACATTTCTTTGTGTGTTTTGGCTATTGTGTTTTAGAAAAAAAAAACATTTCTTTGTGTTTTTAGTCCATTGGGTTTTAGAAACAAGATATTTCTTTGCGTTTTTTGTCAATTGCGTTTTAGAAAAAAAATCATTTTTATGTTTTTATCCATTGCGTTTTACGCATCTGAGTTTTATTTTTTTCCCGAGAATATAGTAATAGTATACTAGTATACTCGTTTCAAAGATAAAAAAACGCTCATTTTTTGTGCAATTTTTATAAAAAAAATAATGTCATGTGAAAAAATCATTAACGTTTAAAAAACGGGGGGGGGGGGGGATTGAAGGAGAAGTAAGCTATTGCCTTAGATTGACTAGAATACCCATAAACAAACCCATGCCCCTCCTTTTTTGTTCAATTTCACTCATTTAATCTTAGCTCTTGATTAATAAATAGATGGTCAAAATTACTTTCTAACCTTGTTTATATATGCCTAAACTAAATAGGATAGGTTAATGTCTTTTAAAACATATTGGGTTTTAACAGTTAAATTTATTTATATGTTTTTTTAAAGAACATATATTTGTTTAACAATTTCATACGTAAACTAATTGTGATAGTTTTCATAAAGAATCTGTTAGACTATACGGTATGAAGGGGCTTGAAGATGAGGCATTATGTGACATGTGGATCACGCGTTAAAACGTGGCTTGGTGCTAAAACGGGCGGTGTGGCCCGGGCGTGAAGACATGGCGTTTTTCGACACATGGCACACACCGTTTACATTTAAAAAAAACAGTTAATAATAATTAAACAAATAACGTGACATAACTTAAAAATAAAAAAAACATCACATAACTTACAATAAAACATTAACCAAGAAAACGTATTATTTGCCATGCCGCGTAGTGTTTGAAGTCACCGTCGTACGTGTTGTGTACTCGACGCAAGCGATTTGGATGATGTCGCCTTCGTTTAGCTCACCATCATCGTTGTCCACACTGTTGACAGTCGGCTCAAATCTCACACTATCCATATGAATCATCCGAAAACGTGAACAAAGTGTGTGCACTGTTCGGATGGCCTCACCCCTACGTTTACAAAAATGGTAAACTCGATCCCAAAACGGAGATGTACACGGAGCCTCGTGGTTGGTCACCTCCACGGCCCACGATTCGCACAACGCAATGTCCTCTTCTACGCTCCATGGAATAACCGGCATTTCCAAGTGTTTTTTGGTAGGGTATTTTGACATGTAAAATAGAAGAAGTGATATGTGCGTTGAGAAGTGGTGTATTATATATATATATATATATATATATATATATATATATATATATATATATATATATATATATATATATATATAGGGGACCGCTAGAATGAGAACCACCTCGAGTTGTAAGAACCGCGAGAACCACACCGTACGGGGCGAGGTGGACCAAATTTACAGGACTCGTAAACCACAAACTTGTGGTGTAAAAAACTACACGCACGACATTTTTAAATTTTTTTTTTTTTACGAATGTGTTTATAATACATGCATCTACGTTTTTGAAAAAAAAATTGGTCCACCTCGCCCCGGATCAAGTAGTTCTCGCGGTTCTTACAACTCGAGGTGGTTCTCATTCTAGCGGCCCCATATATATATATATATATATATATATATATATATATATATATATATAAGGAGAGTAATTTTTTTTAACTAGCGGTTTGGGGAATCGCTACTTACCACATCCAATAAAAGCATGCCACGTTACACCCAATTGCCCTTCCACGCCGGTGAAATTCCTCCCGCCCACTACACAATGCCAGTAACAATGCCATGTGAGGTGTGGTGTGTGCGACGTGGAGAGGCCTAAACACCACAAATCCACAACCACACGTCCACACTGTTAGGACCAAAAACACGATTCACACAAACACAAGAACTATCTGCAGCAAGCACACACACTCACACACTCTAAATCACAAGAACAAGAACACAAGATTTATAGTGGTTCGGTCTAATCTGACCTACATCCACTCCCACAACTAGTTCTCTTCTTTATTAGGTGCTCACAAAGTTTACAGACATGAATGAGAAGTATTTATATGGGTAACAATTAGGGTTGTTGACTTTACTACATAAACAGAGAATACTCCTGCTAGCTGCAAAAGGAGTGTAACACATAACACCCCTACTAGTCAAATCCTCCACAACCCAACAATCTTCCACTTGGAGGCTTTGACAACTTCAAACTGCACTCCATGCAACTTCATATTCATAAGTACCTCTGTAAACATTTCATCTTCACTAGTTGTGGGCGGCCTTCTCATCTTAAACTGAAGGCCCGTTGAAGCTCCCACTGAGCTTCAACTCATCAGTCGCTACTCGTGACTCGTTCTCTGTCCCTATCGGTTCCCACTGACACGAACTGCCTGATCTTGGAACATCCTGAGAACAAACACTCTCCGAATAAAGCAGATAATCAACTGGAGAGACTTTGACAGCTGAAATACTGGTTCTCTTAACCCACTGTCGTCTGGTAACTCTGACTGAAGCACGACCCGTGCTCCCACTGCCACGAATGCCCCTGACTGGTTTTACTAAACCTTTTCTAGCACGTTCAACCTGAATCTGACCTGTGACTCTGGGTTTGCCATCTGCAAAGCAAACCTTCTTCTGCCCACGAGATTCTGTGAACCGGATCTTGGTCTTCTTCTGAACTGGGAGAACCTCTCCCTCAGGCGGTACACTGACCATGTACAATGAGTCTCTCTTCTTGCCACGTGCAACTACTAAATTTCCCTTAGTTACCTTCCACTGTCCACTACCGAACTTAACCTCGTGACCCTGATCATCCAGCTGCCCGACTGAAATAAGCATTTTCTTCAAGCCTGGAATAACTCTCACGTCTCTTAAAGTCCACGTAGATCCGACTGGAGTAACTAAGTCAATATCACCCATGCCTGTGACATCTAAGACTTCATCATTTGCAAGTCGTACCTTACCAAAATCCCCAATTTTAAGATTCCTTAATGCTTCACTGCTGTGGGTAGTGTGAAATGAAGCACCAGAATCCATAACCTAGGAATCCACACTGCTCTCCACATTACAGATCAAAACTTCATCATCTGAATGGTCTACTGCAGCATTAACTTCTTTCTTATCGTTTGGACATTGATTCCTGAAATGTCCAACCCCTTTACAGTTCCAACAAGTCACACCATTTCGAGCCCTTGACTGACTCCTTTTTCTGTTCTTGCTGCCACTACATCTGTTATTCTTCCTTCCTCTGCCGACATGCATTAAATCACCCGAAGATCCACCTAAATTTCTTCTTCGGACATCTTCGCCCAGAATAAGATCCCGCATCTTCACAAACGTAAACTTGCTCGTATCTGAAGAGCTCGTAACAGCAGTTACGGTTCCGGACCAACTATCGGGTAATGAGGACAATAACAATAGGGCTTGAACCTCATCATCAAACTTGATGTTCACAGACACCAACCGAGACAATATTGAGTTTAAGTTACTGATGTGCGCTGTAACTGAATCACCTTCCCTCATCCTAGTGTTCACAAGCTCTCGAATAAGATAAACCTTGTTCGCTGCAGAAGGCTTCTCATACATATTCGATAATGCTGCCATCATTCCTCTAACTGAGGTCTCCTTCTGGATATTGAATGCAACATTCTCCGATAGAGAAAGCGTTATCACTGCCCTGGCTTTCTTATCCATCCTATCCCAATCTGCTTGTGGCATTTTTTCTGGCCTTTCATCCTCGAGCACTACATCTAAGTCTTTCTGACAAAGTAATGCTTCAATCTGCATCTTCCACCAACCAAACTTTTTCCCGTCAAACTTTTCAATTTGCACCTTCCCGTCTTCTGCCATGATAACACAAGCACGACTAAACGAAACTGAAATCGAAATAAGCTGTAATCAACACTGAAACAAATAGAAACAGAAAACACATGATTCAAGTTTCTATGATCTTCAAACAGACGGTTTAGCACTTGTATCTCAGTACTTATCTCTTTGGTCAAAGTTGAGGGGCCTTTTTGCAAATAAGAGAAAGTTGATTTTCTCTTAAAGAAACAAGGAAAAAAGGAACGCCCAGTTCTTTCTTCTTCCTACGACCTGCTCCCACAAACTTCCACAAAATCAAGCAACTCAAGTGCAGAATTGAAACCCTAGGTCTTCAATTTTGGAACCCTATATGCGATATCTAGCAAGGATGGCCTTCAATTTTGTAACCCTAGGCGGCGGCTATTGGGTTATCGAACCCTAGTCGCAATCTGCTGAAGATGTCTTCAAATCGGAGCCCTAATCGGAGTTAGGAACTGACGGCGGTGGCGGCTGTGCTAGCGGCGGCTGGTTCAGAAACCCTAGACGCTATGTCTGCGATTGTGACTGAAACCCGAGACCACGACTTGTTCTTCAACAGGTAAGTGTTCTTCTTCACCTCTTACCTAGTTTGTGTGAATCAATCAAGAGCCTGAGCTCTGATACAAGTTGTTAGGACCAAAAACACGATTCACACAAACACAAGAACTATCTGCAGCAAGCACACACACTCACTCACACACTCTAAATCACAAGAACAAGAACACAAGATTTATAGTGGTTCGGTCTAATCTGACCTACATCCACTCCCACAACTAGTTCTCTTCTTTATTAGGTGCTCACAAAGTTTACAGACATGAATGAGAAGTATTTATATGGGTAACAATTAGGGTTGTTGACTTTACTACATAAACAGAGAATACTACTGCTAGCTGCAAAAGGAGTGTAACACATAACACCCCTACTAGTCAAATCCTTCACAACCCAACACACATATGTTCTTCTTGTAATAAAACTGAATAAATAACGAATCTATAAAGTCATATATGATACTTTAAGATTGTCATCATGTAAAGTAATAAGATAAATGAAATTATTGTGGCATGTTGGTTCTCGGACACATGTGCGATTGTGGGTTCTCAATTGCTCAAACAAATATCTATTCTCAATTAAAAAAAACTACAACTGCTAAAACCGGTAGATTGTTGAGCTTGAACGCCACGCGTTTCAAGCAAGAAGCCGAAGACCAGTGGACGGAGTCCTTAAATCTTTGGTTAGAAGTGCTTAGTACAAGGAACACCACTCTTGAATGGGTAAGTGTTGAACCAGTAAGAGTTCTGAACCATTAAGTGTTGAACCAGTAAAGGTCTAAACCATTAAGAGTCAGTATAATGTTTAACCGTTTAGAGGCACATGTTTGACCAATTCAGATGACTCAGTATAATGCTTAACCATTTAGAGACAAATGCATGTTTGAATCATTTAGACATCTGCTCGCGAAACAAACAGTCTGAACCATTAAGTGCTTAACCAGTAAGATGTCTGAACCATTAAAAGCTTTATTAAGAGCTAAACAAATAGCTTAGTAGGCTAATTAACTGTTTACATCTTCAACATCTGCTTCAAGACTCTTGAGATAGATAGCTAAACATTTAGCTAGTTAACCCACTCAAGGAGGTAATGTGAACCAAAGGGTAATCATTATGCTTTTGCTCTCAAGGTCTCCTGTTGGGGAGTATTTCATCATGAACTGGTTTAAATAGAGATGAACGCGGGTCCAAAACTAGCAGTTTTTTTCCCTGATGGACCAGGTCATATTTAAGTGATGTTTTTTCTTTTATTCAGTTGACGTGTCATGGTAGGTGGCGATTAACTTATGGAATTTTTTAATGTTTACTTGTTTTAAATATCAATTTTATATGTAAATGTTTTTTTTTAGAGTAAACTGCCATTTTGGTCCTTGTGGTTTGGTCACTTTTGTCACTTTAGTCCAAAACTCAAACCTTTTGCATCTGGGTCCCTGTGGTTTCAGTTTTATTGCTATTTTGGTCCAAAAATGAAATCAGGTCATATTTGTCTTATAAAATCCTGCTCTTTTATCATTTTCCTCAAGGGCAAATCAGATCATATTTGTCTTTTAAAATCTGGTATTTATTTATAAAAAATAAATGACCATTTTGCCCCCGAGAAAAGAGGACAAAATAGCAGGATTTTATAAGACAAATATGACCTGATTTCATTTTTGGACCAAAATGACAATAAAACTGAAACCACAGGGACCCAGATGCAAAATGTTTGAGTTTTGGACTAAAGTGACAAAAGTGACCAAACCACAGGGACTAAAATGGCAGTTTACTCTTTTTTTTAATTCAGAATAATGAAGAGTCTACTTTAAATAAAAAAACTAGCTGCTATTATTATATGTTAATTATTTTGTTTATTTTAAAGTTCATGTATTTTGTGTTAGATAAAAACTTTATAAATCCAAAGGGCCCTTTGGTCTTGCAGTATATCAAATTTTGTTAAATGGTGCTGCTTTTCAAGAGGTTGAGCGTTCGAGTAGTGCGGTGGACAATTGGTATAGAATTAAAAGTACATTAGATTGTTGTTTCTTAGAAAAATAAAAAATTTGCGTTGCCAACATAATATATATACTCGTCAACAGACATGGCTAGTGACATTGCTAGCGCTAGAGAATAGTGTCTGAATGTAGTCATAGAAGTGACACGAATTAATAATAATGCAAATAGCGACGCGACTAAAATTTTGATGCAAAATAGCGACTTCATGAAATGAAAATAGCTATAAAGAACGAGGTATTTAGGTATTTTCTGAGACGTATTAGCAAGCTTTGCTAGAGGCGTATTTTTATTTTTATTTTTATTTTTATTTTTTTTTGAAATGTAATTTTTTTTTTTTTTTTTTACAAAATGTTTCATTCCAATCATCAGGGCAAATTACATAAGGATAGCAGGTAGACGAGCAACAAACTGCGCCGCCATCCCTTTTTGAATAGAAAACACTAATCTACTAAAAACAAAGCCTCGCCCCTGAGGGGTCGAAAAGTTGCTATGGACCACACGCTGAACTCTAGACAAGAACCGAACTGCCTCCAGCGCCAAGGAGCCGAACGTGTTAAACGCCAGGGGGACAAAGGCATGTTGATTATCCTCACAAGTTTTCGCGTGCTTTTCCACCTTCTATTTTTATTGAAAAAAAAAAAAAAAAAAACGTTTTAGGTGTCGCAAATTCTGTGATGGTGTAATTCTGATGCATCCTTGTTGTTGTTGATAAAAGCGTCGCTGGCATGAAATCGTAACTATATGATACTTTTTGTAGTGTGCATACACAGATATAAGCAACCAGAATCATAATCAGAAAACTTTATTTATAAAGGACAAACCCAATTCCAACATTACAAATTTAAAATACATAATTTGACCCTTAAACTCTTAAAGACCTTTAACGGAATTACAGAAATAGAAATAAAGACAACACCTGAAGGTTTAGTATGAAACAACAACTCCGAAATGATAATAAAAACATTATGCTTATCATGTTGCTCTTTCGATAATCATTTTGATTGGCATCATTCCATTGGAACTGGCATTGGCTATGCATTCCCAGAGGCCATCGTCGCTTAGAATATGAAAACTGTTACGATTGCAGTCTATATATTTGATTCGAAAAGCATTCTGATTCACTTGTTTAAATCTCCGAGTCACTTCAACCCATAAGTCTGTGATTCCTGACATCAATGGTAGTGAAAACTTTATGATTTCATTGTTGTATTGAACTTTAATCACCTTTGCCATTGGTTTGGTTGCTAAGTTCTCAGCCTGCAAATTAAGGGTTATAATTATATATTGATTATCTAGTATAAAATAGATCACAGAAAGTAAAAAAAACACACACATATAGGTTTTTATGATGTTGGGTTTAATCTTGATGAGTTTGGTGGTGATGTAGTGGGTTTAGTTTTAGGTTATTAGACACTTGTCACTCTATAAATCCTTCTTACACTTCTTACAATTAGAAGACTTTGTAGAATAACTTGACCCTATAATATATCAATAAATTGTGAATCTGATTGAAATCTTTAGCATAACTTTTTTTGGGGATAGTTGTGACAAACTCGATGACCCCGAGAAAAATATCGTTACCATCCCTATCAGAAAATACAGGCATGACTAACTGTCCCATAAACTGATCACGGGCTCGACTTGTCCTTTGATCTGAATTACCTGTTTGAACTGCTAGGCCAGCAAACCATTCTTGATCAACGGGTGTATCTCGTCCAATGAAATTGTATTGGAGACACTTCTTCCTGTAATTCTCAAGCGCTTCATTGTTTTTATTTGATCGAGATGGTTGACCTATCACTGTTAGAACCATCTTCTCATTGTGAACTGGTGATCCAAGTTCCCAAAACTGGAGACAGCCTCGGCGTCCTTCGAAATTAAATTTCTGGAATACATTGTTAATTCTGGACTGCATTTTTGAAAGTTCGAAAGAAATTCTGAACTGGAGAAGAAGATAACTTTGCTAAAACATGTGATGATCTGGGCCACATTTATAATGATAAAATAATCAAAAAGCTAAATTGGGGTCCAAATAACTAGTCATGTGAAGGGTTCAATAATACAATCAGGTCAAAGTTTAAAGGGGTCAATTAACCAGGGGCATGCAAGATTTTAGTGTATTCTATGCAACTCTTTTTGACATACTTCTCACGGAATTAATAAATCTTACATATTTACCGTAAAACTAACTCTAAAAATATTTTGCTTTTAACTTTATTCCAATTAGTTTTTTTAAAGGTATTTTTTTGTTCTATGTACATTCTGTAATTATTATTTATTATTTATAATTTATAATTTATTTTTATGTTTCAGGAAACTAAAACATTAAAATTTATATTTTAAATTACTTTTAATTGCTGGAATCCATTGGTAAAACTTGGAAGAATATGTTGCTAATTCGTATAATTGGTATGTAGGTATCCTTCGCTATTTTATCCATTAGTAATCTGTTGTAAACAACCACATTCGACAACTTACAAAAGTTGTATGTGATCTGTGGGTAAAGTAGTCCGTTTATCCCACGATAATGTGTTCGTCACTAGTATGTTGAAAAAGAAAACTCAAAACATAAAGTTGTGATATGCTCTAAAGAATGTTGACACGTGTTTTACATCAATCAAAAATCATAAAAATGAATATCATTAACGCTTCCAATAGTTCTGATACTGGTACCAATGTTGTTCAGTCGTAATCAAGTTTGTCATGTTGCTGATACATACCGGCACTTACTATAGCTTATGATACAAAATATACTCTTCGAAGTTGTTCAAACAACATCAGTTCCATTTTGTTCATTACAATAAATAAATATAACGGAAAGGGGAAACTGCGTCGATTTAAAAATAAATAAATAGATAATTGTGAGGTACCTTTGATAGTATGTATGTTTGTGCTTGATTACTTGTACTTTACTACTCATGATTCCCTTTTAGAAAAAAAAAAAGAGTTTTGTCGAGTGTAAACAAAAATGTATGTTGCTACGACCTACTTGGGATTTTATTTTATTTTTTTGAACGGCCAACAAACTCAATCCCGAGCACTCTCGGGGCACCCACTGGACAAACGGAGTACTCCGAGAGTAACCCGAGTCCACTACCAATTCCGGGGAAAACCCGGTAACCCACCCGCCCATAGGCACGACAGTGAAATTACCGGTAAAACCCGTTTGGCTCAAGGATCCAACCCAGGTTTCCCTGGGTCTCCTATCATTACCCACCAGTGCCTCACTCTGCACCAAGTGGGAGTCAAACTTGTATCTCTCAAGAGAAATGTAAGTCCTCCACCACTTGATCTAGAGATCATTGGCTACTTGGGATTTTATAAAATACTGATACATTAAAAGTTTTATAAGGAAACAAAATATGTTCAAATGATAAAAAAATGAAAGTAAAAAAGAAAAATAAGGTGCGATAGATATCGTATTACAAAAAGGCATTAATCGAATTGTGGACAGAATTAATTGGCCAATTGGAAGGTTGGGCCCGCATGTGCAGTACTAATTGAACCCCTTGTTTTGCTCACTTATACGGTTGGACCGGGTCAAATGAGCAATTGCAAAAATATTAGAACCAGACCATCGAAGCCAATAAAAGTAGAAGTTGGTTTGTATGATTTGATCTGAACCTTTCATTTTGGTGCTATTTTACACAAGCTTCTGTCATATGACATACAATACGTGTTATTATTAATTTTGTAATAAGAAAACCTTATTACTGATTTTTTTTTTGTTAAAAATAAATTTCATTCCAATCATCAGGGTAAATTACTGATTTTGAAAATATTAATAAATTGCTTATGAGGATTTGAGTTTTTTAAATTGTTTTTGTAAACAAAAAATGTTCTAGATGTATACTGAGTGAGTAAAAGAATTGTAAATATTACAGTAACTGAATTTGTGTATCCATCTAGAGTGTTATGTCAAATGATTACTTTCACAAGAAAAATTGAAATTTGCTTTCTATTACTTTTGTTATTTGAACCTCAAATAACCTATTTGGACCCCTCAATAAGAGAATTGTGGACCCTATCGCTGGTCTGGCTGGTTATAAAAGTGACTGAACCAGGCCATAGATTGAATAAACTGTCACAGTTGATCATCTCTGGAACTAGTTCAAAACACAGTTCCTCAACTAGAAGATCAGATTGGTTAAGAATGGCCTGTATTAGTATGAACAGCAGCTGCACTGAGCAAACCACAGTTGTGGTTTCACCTGGTGAATCTTCTCCCTTCATTAATTGTGAGTTCAACTAACATAAATTCATGGTTCATTCACTCTTAGTTGTTTCTAGGAAACCAGCTTTTGTTTCTTGTTCTTTAGTATTTATTTCTTAATATGATTTCAATTTATATAACAGATACTCTTCTAGTCTTCTTGCATCTCTCTCTCTCTCTCTCTCTCTCTCTCTCTCTCTCTCTTCGTCTGTTGTTCAAAATGCGATATATACTCCCGAGACCTTCTCCGGCTTATCTCTCACTTTCAGATATGACGGTTGAGTACAGTACCTCCATCGTTTTCGACTATGTCTCAGATGCTACGAGCTACCTACTCCTGTTTAGTGGTCTTCAAAGAGAAGCCTTCGCCGTATGCTAGTTGTGTTAGAATGCAGTTATATTCTATGTAGACATACTTACTCCCTTTTATATTTATCTGTTTTATCATATTTGGTTTTGAGCTTGATTTTATGAAGAAAAAGGGGGTCTGATTTAGCTTCTGCTTCTTGACATACAAGATCTACTTTTATATTCATTATAAACTTCCCGGTTTATGGGATGAAATAGATCCGGTCTACGGATCTCGATTCCCTTGAGATTCTAGTACCTTTTAAGTTTTCTAATAATTCGAACCATACAGATATATGTGCTCCCATTGATGGCGAGGTGCTGAAAAAGATCATTTCTATCCTTGAAATTTTACCAGTTAAAGACGGTGAATCTGTTCTTGTTCTGTTATGGGTGCCAAAGGAAATTGGAGACGCATGTGTGCTTACTATAGCAGCATGTATGCCTTTTCGTGTTTTTGGGAACAACAAAGAACTTCAGAAATACTATTTAGCCTGTTTAGACCACAAACTCTATGTGTATAGAGATGCTAAGGAAGAAGCGGCATTCGGTCTTGCAGGCAAGGCTTACCTACGCTGCACTCCTCAACAAACTCAAAACGTGCACGAATACCCCGAAGATCAGCGTCCTCCATGTGAAGATGCTATTTTTACTAAGAATTGGGGATCCTTTGCTGTGCCTGTGATTGACACTAATAAACGTGTGCTTGAGTTTGTCATGGATACACCGCGGGATTATAGCAATGATATTCTTGTGGTTCAAAGACTCCTTCAGGTTTGTCCTGCCCTTAATAATCTACATATTTTCGTAGATATATATGGCTTTGTCATTCCTCAATATCCAAATAAAGTAGTGTACCAGTTATTTATAATAAACTTAAGTTATTTTAAACATTTAACCTTCCGTATTAGTTACCTAATTACATACTAACAACTTACTATAACATTCAAGTCTAGTACGAAAATTGCAATCATTTTTATAGATTTCTTTGGGTTTAGTCAAGATTTGATTAACTTTCGCTATGTATAAATTCAGTTCGTATTTTAACAAAACACTAAACCGAAAATTGCAATCATTTTTATAGTTTTCTTTGGGTTTTATGAAAATCTGATAAACTTTCACTTTGTATAACTTTAGTTCTTATTTTAACAAAACACTAAACATTTTTATCATATTCATTTTGTAAATTTATACTGCTTGATTTCCTTTATGTGTAAATTTATTCATAGATGTTACATATTCAACCTTTAAGTGAAAAATGTATATTATTAGCATAGTACATGTTTATGTTCTTTGATTATCAAAGAAAGGTACGTGAATAAATATGTCGTGTCATTGTCAGAAGTTGATTAAGTTCTCAATAAAAAAAACTTCTACTTGAAATGTAGGGGAAAATTACTAAAATAACGAAAGTTACAAATCTTATGCTTCACTTGCAGGATGCCGGTTTGCAAATTTCGATCCAAATGGATCACAAAAAAAGACGTTACCTAAAACCCAAAAAGATGATCCGTAAATCAAAGTCATTTGACAATACGAAGTATTGCCGTCTTGCTCCATTGTTTGGACTGAGTAAGGCCTATGCCGCAGAAATACTTGAACGTAAGCTTCGTTCACCTACATATATAGTAAAGCTGATAATAATTATATTTGTATTACGATTGATGATAGTTTTGTTCTCACTTACACATGTACTCCGTGTGTAGTTAAACCAGGTACCTTTACGAATGTTTGTAGGAGAGTAGGAATTCCGGAATGGCCATGTGTACGAAATACCAGAGCTTCTTCTATCCCGGAAACTAAAATCAATCAAATGATAGCCGAGATTAGCTCTTTTGTAACTCCGAATGCTGATTTGATATCCATCTCGTACGTCATTTTTAGCTTCCACATTCATTTAAATGCGGGACGTTGGACTTGTTTACAATGTATCTTCTTCAATTTCTTTGTAGGGATAATGGATTTCCTAAATGGCCACCGGAACAAACTATGACTAGTGATTCTGATGCTTGTGTATCAGAACTTGCTAGTCTTGATTTCATGGCAAAACTCGATGAAATGGAACGTCTTGATTTCATGTATGATGAAGAAATGATCAATATTGATCACGTAAATGCTGATTTGAACTCTATCGGGTAGGTTATTTTAAAACTCACATTCATTTGAACATGGGAGACAAGGGTTGTTCAAAAAGCTCGCGGCTCGCAGCTCGCTCGAAAAGAGCTCAGAAAAAACTAGCTAAAAACACAATTTAATATGACCTGAGCCGAGCCAGCTCATTCTGTAATCAAGCCAAGCTCGGCTCGTTTAACTTCAAACTCAAGCTCGAGCCGAGCCATGTTGCCTTGTTCAATTTCGAGCTCAAGCTCGAACCCACTCTGGCGAGACTCTTACAGTGGGACATTAGACACGTTTACAATGTATCTTCTTCCTTTGTAGGGACAAAGGATTTCCTGAGTCGTCGCTGGAACAAACTATTACTATTGATTCTAATGCTTTGTTGCCCGAACGTGTTGATCCTGATTTCATGGCAGACCTTGGTGCAATGGAATTACATGCTAACTATGCACCAAGCACTAAACATCTTGATTTCATGGATGATGAATTAGAAAGGATGAATATTGATAGTCTAGATGCTTTTTTTAACTCCATCTGGTAGGTCATTTCAAAACTTTCACATTCATTTGATTATGGGACATTGGACTTGTTTACAATGTATGTTCTTCGGTTGTAGGGACGAAGGATCTCACGAGTCTTCTCTGGAACAAGCTACTACTATTGATTATGATGCTTTGTCGCCTGAACGTGTTGGTCCTGATTCCTCGGCAGACCTTGGTGAAATGGAACATCGTGATAAATATGCGCCTAGCATGGAATAACTTGCATGATGATACATGGATCAATGATATGTTGGCAGCATAAAATTAAATAAAGTGATGCAACAAGAGCTATAAGTTGAGTTTAATGTCAACTTGATAGGACTCGTATGCAAAAGCGGAAAGTGAGTGTTTGGATGTGTTCTACTGCTTGGCTTAGGTGTAGAACCATAATAAATAAGTAGTTTTGTTTCAAACATAACAAATATCCATGTGACCTTTCCTTTGTAACGACATTATTGTTTGTATGTTATTTGCTTTTGTTGTCCAGAGGTGTGTGTTTAACAATGACAAATTGGATTTAAATAATCCCAACTTTCTCAATTTGGCCGATAATAATCCCAACTCAGTTATTGGCTGATAGTAATCCGAACTGGTCCACTTTTAGCCGATAATAGTCCGCCGTTAAAATAGCTTAACGGAGTTAAGTTTTTTTTCCGAATTACAAATTGATGTTCTATGGATTTTGATCAGAACGAGGATACGAGTCGATTTATGTAAAACTTATCTCGAAACGATGCTTCAAACGGCTTGATTTTTGTTAATCGGAAGTTTAAACACCCGAATTGAAGCACCGTTTTCGCCGTTTGGGGCAGTATATCGAGGTAAATTTTACATCAATCAACTCGTATCCTCATTCTAATCAAAAGCCCTAAAACATCAGTTTGTATTCGGAAAAAAACTTAACTCCGTTGAGTCATATTTAACGCAGACTATTATGGGCCATAAGTGGACCAGTTCGAATTATTATCGGCCAATAACTGAGTTGTGATTATTATCAACCAAACTGAAAAAATTGGGATTATTTAAATCCAATTTGCCTTCAAGAAAATTAAATACGAATTACCCCATTTTGTACAGCCATTGTGGCAGAAATTGGTTCCCCAACAAATAACACATATCCTGAAATGACACATCAAAAACAGAGGATGTTATATGTATCATGTATGTAATACATATGCCTTTATTTAACTGATGTTAGCTAACATCGTTTGATTTATATGTTCAAATGAAATAAAACTACTATTACAGATTAAAAAGAGCGAAAATGCAATTTGAGATGTGATTCATAAGGCTATCTAAAGTGGTCAAAACGTTATGTTCAAAAAAGAAAAAAAAATCTATTGGGATGTGATTTGTATATCATAAAAATTACTTTCTACACATTGTTTATTGTGTGTTTTTGTACCAAATGGTATATTACTATGTGGTGGTGTGTAAAGTAATTTGATGATATACTAGGTTATAGACCCATGTGTTACATGATTTTGAGGATAGAAAATGAAAGTCTTTAAGATAATTATGGAGTTGATCGAGTTATTTGGAAAAAAAAATGTGTTTTCAATTTATATAAACTTGAATGAGTTTTTTTAAATAAATATGTTATTGTTGAGGTTGGTTGCATTTGAAGGACATAACGATTATAAATTTTGAATTATTTTTTATATTTCATATTATTTCTTGCATCACATAATAAATATAAATTCTGATATGAATACATATATAACCCTAATATGAATTGTACATACAAAATAAAAAAAAATATAACATTACTCATTTTAAATGATGCGTTTACGAAGAAAGAATTTTGTTTTTGAATATAAAAGAATTAGTGTATTTTATTTCAAATTAATTTATTCTTATTTTAAACATTGTTATCAAAGTAGAAGATGGAATGGAATTAGTGTAGGTCCCTTTTTCACGGAGGATAACGAACCTAAACCTTGTTATACAAACCTACTAGCGAGTGCGGAATCCCAGCTAGCAAGCAAACCGAGTTAGTAGCAAGTAGAGAAACAAACACACAAGTTCACCGATTAACACAACTTGTATTAATGCAATGAGGGTTCGGTTACAAGCTCAATGTTTACAGAAATGTTCTATAAACTCTCAAAGTGTGTGAGTGTTTCGGACAGGATGCTCTCTGCTGTGTGTCTCTCTGTGTGACTTTTCTGTGTGCATCTATCTGTCTCTCTCTAAAACTCAACACTACATGGGTATATATATACCCAGCCTAGCATGCCTGATCGAAGGATCTGATAGATGGTCCGAAGGATCATCTATCGAAGACCAAGTATTCGAAAGATCATCAAGGACCTCGAAAGATAATCTTTCGAGGTCTATGATTCGAACCATATCTTTCGATGAGGTCGAAGGATCCACATTATCCTTCGACCTCTTATCCTTCGACACAGTACATCTTTCAACTGTTGACTAAGTCAAACCAGGAGGACGGTTGACTTTGTCAACTTACAGAACTGACAAGGACATCGTTTACATACAGACCGAATACAGACAAAGTACAGACACAAGTGCACCAACAAACTCCCCCTTGGCTGTAGCTTTGTCTTTATCTTCTATAGTTGTAGACTCGTCTCGAACTTCGACGGTCTTGGGTCTTCGAGTTCTCAAAACTCTGATGTCCTTTCAAGTCTTCAAAGTCGGAGGATCTTCAAAGTCTTCACGTCTTGAAAGCAGAGAGTGTATCAACAAACTACCCGTATCATGTAGGAAGTGTGTTGACAAACTCCCCCTTAACATAAGCTCCCCCTTGAGTTATGCTCGTGAAAAGACTTTATCTTTATGAAGTGAGATCCTTGTGGTGTTGATGATGGCCAACGGCAACTCGATCATTTTCATCACTTGAGCGCCTTCTCGTCGTGTCTTCATTCCAGAGCTTGTCATCGACTATGTTCTCCCAGCCTTTAGAATCTGCACATGCAAGAAATCTAAACGCATAATGAGAACAACTGCTTGGAATATAGTTAACATACACACATGACACACGAATGACCATGTCATAATCAAACACCGTCCGACAGTTTGAAAGTTTAAATTTGTCAATTTTAGTTTTTAACTTTCAAACATGCAAATTTTTGACCGTTTATGAAGATTTAGTCAATTCGGTTTTCGTTCAGGTTTCAGGCAACGAAGACTCGAGCTCCAACATCGTACGATCGAAAATAAAGTAGAAAGAAAATCTTTTTGGCTTTTATAAAGTTTATATTAAAACAAGCCTAAAATCTTTTTGGTATTTTTGAAATTAAAAGACAACAATTTAAAATCCTTTGAGTGTTATCAAACGACATCACCGCTAATGTCGTGCTGATATGCACCAAACGACGAAACTGTTTAAAAGAAAACAATAAAAGATAAGCAGTAAATAAATAAATATATACAAACATTCTTTTTGCGAGTTTCGAGGGTAAGAGAATCATATCAGTGTACGGTCATGCCAAAACACTCTTGTTGTTCAGTTAGTTAACATTAAGATAAGCATCCTATAACAATTATCGGTATTGTTGTCCACTTAAGCTCAACTTATCAGATGTAATCATGGCGAGGGGATACGTTAAGGTATGATTTATACTTACCGACCGGTGTTCATCCACATCACGACACATTCCCGTATCAAGGTATGCACGAGAGTTCATCTTACCGGTGAGTATACCGATTATCATCTGTTTGACTGTATAAAATGTGAGATACTCACTTATTTTGATTTGAAAACAAGTCCTATGTGATATAATCACTTATTGATGAGGAACTTGATTTTCGTATGCATGAGGGCACAGGTGCAAGTCCGTGAACAGGTCAGTACTTCCGTACAGCAGAGAGACGAACTTGACACCCGGATAAATGTGATATTTTATCACTTATTTGATATGGACATGTGATTGTTTATCACTTATTGAGGTCGAATGCAGTATGTAATATGTACACGTATGTATAGTATCATGGAAGATCTAGACTTGCGTCCCCGTTATTTTTCGGTAAAAGATACAACCATGATACCCAGATGATAAGCAGCATAAAGACCGAATATCTCAGAACCTCGGCAATCTATCAAACGAAATTTCGGTACTAAGACCATATGCCAATGAATGGTTCCCACCTGGTCTTCAGTCGATTAAGATTTATATCACCCTGCACACTTTAAAATGATTGTGAGCCTACCGATACATCTTATATAGAGCTGCTTATCGTTTTACACTTAAGGTTTAAAGAGGTTAGGATAGACCACTGATGTACTATCATTTTCTCTTTTGCTCGCCAGGAAACTCATTTTTGATTTTCTATTGTTTTTGTGTTTTTGAAATTTTTCGATGTTTTTGGATTTTCAGATTTTTGGATTTACTCCCCCTAAAATCAATAAACTAAGACAAATTTAAAACACAAAGGTATTTACAAAAATGATTTTCCGATGTTGGTTTTACTCTTGCTTGACCTTAATGCCGTTTACCAATAATAAAAAGTCAAATCTTGATTTGTCAAAAGCTTTGGTAAATAAGTCGGCACGTTGGTCATCGGTGTGGACCTTAACAACATCGATTAGCCTTTTCTCAAAGCAATCACGTATGAAGTGATATTTGATTTCGATGTGTTTGGTCTTCGAATGCTGCACAGGATTTCTAGTGATATCTAAAGCAGCAGAATTATCAACGTAAATAGGAGTAGTTAGGAATTCAAAACCGTAGTCCCGCATTTGTTGTTGAATCCAAAGAACTTGGGAGCAACAACTTGAGGCAGCAATGTATTCAGCTTCGCATGTTGATGTAGCTACACACGTCTGCTTCTTGCACTGCCATGTGACTAGGCGATTTCCTAAGAACTGACATCCAGCCGTTGTGGATTTACCGTCGATTTTGCATCCGCCAAAATCAGAATCACTGAAAGCTACCAATTCAAAGTTATTATCCCTAGGGTACCACAGACCGGTGTCAGGGTACGCCTTCAAATAACGAAAAATCCTTTTAACAGCAGCAAGATGAGAGGCCTTCGGGTTAACTTGATATCTGGCAAGCAGGCACGTTGGGTACATTATGTCTGGCCTTGATGCTGTGAGGTACATAAGAGATCCAATCATAGCGCGGTAGTTTGAAGGGCTAACAGCTTCTCCCTTCAAGTCAGGAGTAATTCCGTGATTGGTTGGCAATGGAGTACCAATGGGCGTTGCATCTGACATCTGGAACCGGCTCAAGATGTCACCAACATATTTAGTCTGATGGATGAATATCCCAGACTCTGTTTGTTGAACTTGTAGGCCCAAGAAGAAAGTCATTTCCCCCATAGCACTCATCTCGAATTTATCCTGCATGATGCGCTCGAATTCCCTACACAAGACATCATTAGTAGAACCAAAAATAATATCATCAACGTATACCTGTACCAGAAGAAGATCTCCATCTTGTTCTTTGATGAAAAGAGTACAGTCGATAAGACCTCTACGAAAACCGTTCTCCAGCAGATAGTGAGATAAGGTTGCATACCAAGCTCGCGGTGCTTGATGTAGACCATAGAGAGCTTTGTTGAGCAACCAAACCCGATCGGGATGGATAGGATCTTCAAAACCTGGAGGCTGTTCGACGTACACCTCTTCTTCAACCACACCATGTAAAAATGCACTTTTCACGTCCATCTGATAAACCTTGAATCCTTTGAAGGACGCATAGGCTAGAAAGATTCGAATTGCTTCGAGACGTGCCACTGGTGCATAGACTTCGTTGTAGTCGATCCCTTCAATCTGACGAAAACCTTGAACGACTAAACGAGCTTTGTTTCGGATAACAACTCCGCGGTCATCCTTTTTGCATTTGAAAACCCAACGGGTACCAATCTTCTTGTATCCAGCAGGTTTCTCTACGAGTTTCCAGACACCCAGCTTCTGGAATTGTTGCAGTTCTTCCTGCATTGCTTCAACCCAAGCGTTATCTTTCAAGGCTTCTTTCCACGTTCTTGGTTCTTCCTGTGAGACATAACACGCGAAAGACCAATCGTTTTGTTGCCCGGATTCTCGAATAGCTGCATACAAGCCTGCATTGTTGTTGTTTCGCAACATGTTTCTTGTTTGAACGCCACTTTGCACATTTCCAATGATGTTTTGTTGAGGATGGGTATTATGAATCCTTGTTTCTGGATTATCTGGAACTGGAACATTTATACCCAGATTGTTGAGGTTAAGATCAACAACCAATTCAAGGCCCGGAATTGACGAAGAGGATGATGCAGTAGCCTCAGCTGTTCTATGAGCATCCACTGGAGGAGTACCCTCTGAAGTACCATGAACTGCTGCTGTAGGAGCTTCCTGATCTGCATCTAGAAATTCATCATCCTCTGAAGATTCGTTCAATTCGTTTGCATCATGAAAATCCTCATTGTTGAGAGTATTATTGTTCACCGAAGAAGATGGTTCTTGATTAACAAGAATCGGACGAACCACCGGTGAAACTGTTGCATTGTCACTCTCGAAAAACATCCTAGCCGCAGCATTTTCTTCAACGGCTTCAACATTGATCGAATTGAAGAAGTCATCATACTCAAACATCCAAGGTTGACCCGGATTTTTGACTGGCAAGGTGTGCCTTTGTACTCTGACCTCAGACCATTCCTCGACCCTTTTAGTCTCTAGATTCCAGACTCGTAAGTTAGGGGTGGCATACCCAAGAAAGTATCCATCAATTGCTCTTGCCCCAAACTTTCCATTAGGATCGATGATTGTGCATGGAGCTCCAAACGGTTCTAGATAAGACAAATCTGGTTTCCGTTTTTGAAGAAGCTCAAAGCAGGTCTTGTTGTGCCTTTTGACTGTAAGAACTCTGTTCAATGTATAGCATGCAGAGGCCACAGCTTCAGTCCAGAATGGAATGGGTAGCTGCGACTCTACCAACATTGTCCTAGCAGTCTCGATCAATGTGCGGTTCTTACGTTCAGCGACACCATTCTGTTGAGGAGTATAAGCTGCACTAAACTCATGAAGAATACCCTTTGAAGTGCAAAACTCCGCCATGGAATGATTCTTAAATTCAGTACCATTGTCGCTACGTATCCGCCTAACCTTCAACTTATACAAATTCTCAATCTGAATGATCAAGTTTTTGATAATGCCAAAGGTTTCACTCTTGTGTGCCATGAACGCAACCCAAGAAAATCTTGAATAATCATCAGTAACCACGAGGCAGTATTGATCACCTCGAATACTCTTGTGCTTGACAGGACCGAACAAATCCATGTGCAAGCGTTCAAGAGGAACTGCCACTGTGTTGATCTTCTTTGTAGGGTGCTTCTTCTTTGTTTGCTTTCCTTTCTGGCACGAAACACAGACGTCTTGAAGATGGAAATTTTTGAGGGGAACACCATTCACCAATTCATTTGAAACCAAATGATTCATTTTTCGTAAGTGAATGTGACCCATTCGTCTGTGCCAAGAGATAGTGTCTTTTTCTGTGGCTTTGGAAACGAAACAAGTTGCTTGTGCAGACGTAGTAATAGCCTGGCTCATGTCAAGAACGTACAAATCATTTATTCTTGGAGCCGACAAGAGAATCCATTCTTTTGGAATTTTGAAGCCGGGTTTCAGCACATAACATCCATTAGCATCAAAGTGTACTGAGAACTGCTTGTCACAGATTTGAGAAACACTAAGAAGATTGTGATCAAGTTGTTGCACAAAATTGATCTTGTCAAAGCTGACAATCCCGTTAGATATCATTCCTTCACCCGTTATATATCCACCTTTATCTCCAGCAAAAGCAACATAACCTCCTCTAATAGATTTAACGTCGTAGAGAAGCTTTATGTCGCCTGTCATGTGCCTGGATGCCCCACTATCAACAATCCAGTGACTACTGATAGTTCCTCCTGAAGCACCCTGCACATGAACTCAAATGAATTAGTTGGAGATGGGGACCCAAGCCATTGTGGTCTTGGGTCTTCCATTTTCATCAATGACAATAACTTCTTGTCTTTGATGGTTGGTGAATTGTGATGGTCCCCCTGATTCAGTAACCGATTTAGGTTTCCATGTCTGTTTTGTTTTACCAGTATCTTTCTTTAAAATTTTAACTTCTTGATTGTTTGAAATTGTAGAAGTTTCTGGTTTTACAGCAACAGATTGTTTTTGAACCACATCAGTTTTAATTGCTTTTTCAATTTTCTTGACCTGTTGCCTTTTCTGTTTCTTTTCCCTTTCTTTTACAAGTCGGGGATCTTGTTTTATGGAAACAGTTGGCTTATGGTCAGTTTTGCCACGGGGATCATCAACCTTTCCTTTTTGTTTATGAAGATATGGACAATTACGAATAATATGTCCAATGGTTCCACATTCAAAACATGATCTTCGTTCTACAAACCCCGAAGAATCATGTGATCGTCTAGCCGATGATGTTGAACTTTGTGAACCCGAGGTACTAGGTTTTGAACTGCTTGGTTCATTTCTTTTCTCGACAATAGCTTTCTTGACAAAATCTAAGTTAGATTGATTTTCAAACTTTTCAATTTTGTCCGTTCCCGTCGATTTCACAAAGTTAACCTTTTTCTTCTTCTTTTGGTTCGGCTTCTTGTTAGCTTGAGCCGGTGTTTTACCTTTGGGTTTGGTGTGATTTTGCTGTGTTGGCACTGTTGGTAATTTCTTGTTACCAAATTGTTTTCGAATTTCAGCCTTTGGAATAGGAGGACACTGTGTAACTGTAACTTTAGGTCCTGCCTTTCCCAAGAACTTACTCGTCGAATTCTCAAAGACTTTGCAGATTAAGGATTGATTAACATTCTTAATGGGAAAATCTTTGTCTGAGTAAATTTTATCATCACCAACTAGAGTGTACAGCAAATTCACACTCTCCGGCTCTTCTGCAGATGAGGACTCAGTTGCAACAGTCTTAGCGGGTTGAACAGGGGGATCACATAGAATGTGATTCTCAAGAGGTATGTCCTCATTTTTGGCTACCGCATCAGACTTTGCTGGGACAGTATCGTCAGATTCATCATCAGACGAATCAGCATCCTCAATCACAACTGGAGGATCTTGATTCTGTTCAGCACTCACAAATGTATCTGCTGACACATCTGAATCTGAGGATACTTCCTTTTGGTATCCGAGTCCTGCAGCAAACTCCTTAACATCTAGAGGCACAGAAGGTTCAAAGAATACCCTGTCCTCTTCATCAGGCATGGCGTCATAATTATGTCTCACTGGTGGTGGACACTTCTTGTAGCCTATGCATGTGACATCTCTCTTTTCCTTCTGAACATCAATGATGTGATCTAACACATAGCTAGAGCTCAAATAACTGTCTAGCTTGAGTTGGATCGCATCACTTTCGGTTTTCACACAAGCCATCTCTTTTTGCATTGTTTCAAGACGAGAGATATACAAATTAATGTCCGTCTGTTTTCTTGAAACCATTTTTGTCAATTCAGTTTTATCTTTCTTTAATGTTTCAATCATTGACTTAAATTCTTTTTCATGGTTTTCATGAAACATGTTGGCTTCTGTGCATTTTGAGAGATCCACAGTCAATTTCTGATTGTGGAGAAAGGTCACATCATATTTTTCTTGCAAAGCGTCATGCTTACTTTGCAAGTCACTCAAATTCTCATTCACAGCAGTATGTTTGTCTTGCAAGTCAAACAAACTAGCTTGTAAAGCATCATGTTTGCCTTGCAACTCAGACATACTTTTCTCCAGATCAGCACATCTAGCATGCAACCTAGCACATTCATCACAATTAACAGCAGTGGGTTCATCGACACATACCTGACTTGATGAACCTTCGACATTAGCCATAAAGGCTGAATGGAGAGAAGATGAAGTATAAGCAGCTTGATCCACCAGAATAGATCTTCTTTGAGTTTCTGCTGCAGCTTCCTCCAAAAGTTCATCAATATCTGCATCGATTGCTGCATTTGATGTCTCACCCATATGATCATCGCCAGAATTGGATGATTCTTCATCAGCACTCCTGCTATAACCAGAAGAGTCTTCATCTTCAGACGATTCACCACCACTGGCAGAAGATTCTCTACCACTGGTGTGAACTAACTCTTTCACAATTTGAGCAAAACATGCTGTTCCATCAGGAGCATCACCACCCAACTGGATTGACCAGTCACAACCTTCATCCACCTGAACTGCAAGTGCTCGGTTGGTTTGGTTATTTGCAGGCACCAATGAACGCTCAGTGTTTCTGTTCTGATTCTGCTGGTTGCCTCGGTTTCTGAAGGGATTTTGATTCCCGTGCTGTGCTGGCTTTGTACATTCCCTTTTAAAGTGGCCCCGTTCACCACAGTTGAAGCACTTAACAGCCTGCTTATCGAACCCATACTTGGTGTCTCGCTTACTTTCCAAGCTGGTTCTGCCAGTACTTTCCATCCAATCCTTTGCTCTTCTCACAGCACTCGCAAAGGCCCACTTGATATCCATCAAGTCCATCTCTTCCTTATCAATCTGCCTGTAATCTTCTTGTGTCAGATTAATGTTTCCAATCTGACCTTCTATCAACCCACAGTACGCGCTCACTACAGTGTTAAGTAGCTCCATGTGTTCCTTAGCTACTTCTACACTGACTTTAGAGAAGCTTGAAGTGTCAAGCTGTACTGTATTTGGCTTTGATTGTTGACCTGCAGCAGATGATGTTCCTCCATAACACGCATATTGTGGTTGTTGAGCAGGAGGAGGAGGAGGTGGTTGTATTGGATTTCCATACAGATCTGTGGTTGGAGGCGGCTTTACAGGAACTTGCACTGGATTGCCATACATATCCGTGCTTGTGACAAACGCCGTTTGAAGTGGAGCATGTGAACCGGCTTTTGCAGATGAAGAAGTGGAGGTGCCATAATACATCTCTGGATTCTGTGGCACTGCAACTCTCTTTGCCTTCAACGTTTCTTCCTGATCCTTGTTCTCCAGAAGCTGCACGAAATCGTTGATATTTGTAGTTTTCAACGTTCCGTTGTACTTCAAGATTTCCAGGAAGTTATTCCATTGAGGAGGCAATGCATCGGCAAACTTCTTTACCACCTCTGTTGGAGTCGTTGTGACTTCAAAGTTGGTCAGCTCAGTAAGTAGGTGATAGAAACGGCTTGTCATATCTCCCAAGGACTCCTTATCCATACATGTGAAGCCATCGAATTCTTTCTTCAGTAGATCTCGTCGTAGCTGACGTGTGGCTTCATTACCTACTCCTCTTGTCTTCAATGCATCCCACAGCTTCTTCGTAGTCTTGAAACTGACGAACTGATGATAAATATCCTTGCTCAGTGCTTGAGTGAGAATAGCGTATGCTTTCTTTTCTAAGTCATACGTCTTCTTTTGATCATCAGGAAGATCGGCAAATGTAGCTGTCGAAGAAGCAGCAACCTCGATAGATTGATCGAATTCCGTAGTGAACCGCAACCACAACTCTGTATTTTGACCAAGAATGTATGTATGGAAACGATCAACCCATCCCGGATATTCATTAAGATGCATCAACTTTGGAGGCCTGTTCAAACTTCCGGTTTCACTTTCGCTTAGTAGAAGACTTTGAATACTCGGAGTTTGATTTGAAACAAACGCCCATTGACCAGCTGGAGTGGCATTTGTTTGTGAGGATGTAGATACCGGAGATTC
Organism: Helianthus annuus; assembly: GCF_002127325.2. Lineage (NCBI taxonomy): Eukaryota > Viridiplantae > Streptophyta > Magnoliopsida > Asterales > Asteraceae > Helianthus > Helianthus annuus. The sequence continues at coordinate 10,826,636 of NC_035449.2, forward strand.
GGCCCATGATGGAGATTGACTGGTATTCATGTATTTTCCACTGTCTGGAGCCGGATTTCCCCACCAACTCGGATTCATCTTTGACAAGAAAAATAAATTCTATGTCCAAGTCACGAAAGATGATGAGCACCCGAAAGATCACACACAGTCGAAGGACCCTAGTTCGAAAGATCTCAAACGAAAACAGAAACTTGTTAGCAATAAACAGACCACACTTCGAAAGATCAAATCTTGTTCGAAGGATCAACAGTGCTCGAAAGATCACTGTTGAATCTCGAACAATGATTTCGAAAGATTCAAGAACTCGAAGGATTCCCCTTTGAAAGATCCTTATCTTTCGAGTTAAATCCTTATCTTTCGGACACCTGTCTTTCGAAAAGATTCCTTTATCGAAAGATATGCTTCGGACTTCGAAGGATGGGTCGAAGGATAATAATCTTTCGAGCCTTCTTTGATCGAAAGATAGTCTTTCGAGATCGAAGGATATCTTTCGAGAGGTTCTGACACACTGGCACAAAGTGATGGGTTGGTGAAAAGGTGACAGGTTGGTAAGTCAACTTTCGGCAAAAGGAGGTAAGGTCTGACACAGATTTCTACCAACTTTGAAATGACCTGAAAGTTTACCAAATATGGACAATCTTATCCACACAGTCCGGTGACCGGAATAGTTACCGGAGTATGCCGGAAATCACCAAAACACTCAAAAACAAGTTTTTAAGTTACCCAACCCCACTTTAAACACTCCCGGTTAGTTTAGACACGTTTTTACTCAAAGAAAATGCAAGAAACTAAGTAAAAACAGGTGCAAAACCAAGTGTTTCAACACACCAAAACTTGTAAAAACCCGGTTTTAAACAAGGTAAAGAGCCAAAGCTCTGATACCACTTGTAGGTCCCTTTTTCACGGAGGATAACGAACCTAAACCTTGTTATACAAACCTACTAGCGAGTGCGGAATCCCAGCTAGCAAGCAAACCGAGTTAGTAGCAAGTAGAGAAACAAACACACAAGTTCACCGATTAACACAACTTGTATTAATGCAATGAGGGTTCGGTTACAAGCTCAATGTTTACAGAAATGTTCTATAAACTCTCAAAGTGTGTGAGTGTTTCGGACAGGATGCTCTCTGCTGTGTGTCTCTCTGTGTGACTTTTCTGTGTGCATCTATCTGTCTCTCTCTAAAACTCAACACTACATGGGTATATATATACCCAGCCTAGCATGCCTGATCGAAGGATCTGATAGATGGTCCGAAGGATCATCTATCGAAGACCAAGTATTCGAAAGATCATCAAGGACCTCGAAAGATAATCTTTCGAGGTCTATGATTCGAACCATATCTTTCGATGAGGTCGAAGGATCCACATTATCCTTCGACCTCTTATCCTTCGACACGGTACATCTTTCAACTGTTGACTAAGTCAAACCAGGAGGACGGTTGACTTTGTCAACTTACAGAACTGACAAGGACATCGTTTACATACAGACCGAATACAGACAAAGTACAGACACAAGTGCACCAACAATTAGTTCATGATATCAGATTATATATATATAGACCGTTTATATATATATATATATATATATATATATATATATATATATATATATATATGTTTGACATTTGTGAAAACGATAATAACAAATTATAAACATGATGGAGTTTTAAACTTTTGGTTACATTAAATAGTGATGGATGTATAATATTTTTTGTTATCCCATCTCTTTTTTGAGATAAGTATGTTTTTATTTATTAAGGTAGAGATATTATATTAAAGTATATGTAAGTAGATAATTAATATTAATTATTAAGAAATAAGAATATTAAAGAGATATAATCATAAATATATGATTATTTTAATATATATATATATATATATATATAATTTAATCATTTAATAGTCTTTATATTAATTTACTTATATTTTATTATGATTGAGGTAAAATGATAAATTGTCACATGGCATTTTGGTGAAATCTTTAAAAGTTAAATAAGATTGGATGTTTATTAAAAGTTGAATTAGAGTGACATGTGATATTAAGGAGACTTTTTTATTAGTATATTTGTTATTTTATCATCTTTATCAATAATTAATATTTTAAATCATTTGTTTTAGAAATATATGTGGTTAATCTATATATGTAGTTAATCTTAATGAGGTGTTATATTATCAAATAAAGTAAATATAATAATACATGAATAATTAAATTGGGGATATTAGTAATAATAGTTTTGTTATAGATAATAATAAACCTATGATTAAAAGGCTTTTGATTTTAAAGGATTTTCATATTAAATACAGACATATTAAAAAAATATAATGACCCTATATCGTATGTCATAGAGGTGAATATAATCTTGATCTTTAATATGTAAAATCGGTATATGCAAGAGATAAAGTAATTCTTATATTTTTATCTATATATCATACTAGTGGGAAACCCGCGCGTTGCGGCGGAGTGAACAATACACATTGGAATTGGTTAACACATACTATATAACAATTATATAATCATATATCATTATATGTAAAATGTCAGATGTAAGACCATACATTCAAACAAAAACCATAGAGAATCAGATTATGAAAATGCAACCCAACAACACGATATATGGAACCGAAAACTTTATAAAGCGCTTTGGACTGCACATAAAATTTAATTCTTCCAACATTATTATACCTTTTCGTTTTGCCTACCTGCAGTATCAAACAATATGAATCCATATTAAATTTCGACTTCTTTCAATATGTATCAGATAATACTAAGTGATATTATTCTACTGAACAAATACTAAGCATGTATATATGTCCAGGATTGATTAGCACTTGCTACACTCTCCAAAACATTTTGAACTATCTGTTTTGGAATAGGGGTGTGAATTTCTAACACCACCCGAAAACTCGACACGATCCTAACACGAAATTCGCGGGTTTAGGTTTACTCTAAACGGTTTCATGTTATTTTCAGGTTGAACCCGCGAACCCGTTTAGGTTAACGGGTCGGGTTCGAGTCAACCTGGTCGGGTTGGCGGATTGACCCGTTTAACACATTTATACTATATTATAATTTTTTACAATATATTTTATGTCATAAATTAAATGGGGTAGTATTTTATGCCATGATTGTAACTTAAAAAGAGAAATTAACATAGATTTTGTAATTTAACTATGATATTATTATATACATTTGTGTTTTTTAAGTAAATTTTAATTTTAATATATCAATTTCAGAAAAAATAAAAAAATTCGGGTTGAACGCTTCGTGTTTGGGTTTATATGTATGATACGATTTTCGGGTTCAAGTTCGTGTAAAATTTTCGGGTTTGGGTCGAGTTGAACTCGCCAACCTGCGAACACAACCCGTTTAGCACCCCTACTTTGGAAGTTGGAAAACTACACTGGATATTAAATAATAACTTTATTTATGGAGCAGACTTACTTGGGTGCACAAATGAAACATGATGATTTGAATCTAGGCTTTGGGGTTAAGTAGGGTGATGCGGATCTGGAAGCATGAAGGACTTGGTAAAAGCTTCTGTCCCATTGATTCGTCAAGTGTTGTCAAATTAAGTCAAAGAAGGGTTCAGTAAGATACAAGGTAAGCTAAGCACCTTATGTCTACTAAAAGTTGACACATTGTCGGTCAACCAATTAAGGGAACTTGTGAGGAACAAATTTAAACAAGTTTGAGCAGATATATAATCAATATAATAGATATACAAACCATAACACTTGTGTGAACTTCCTGCATATAAAAAATAAAGAATTAATTTATTTATAACCAAGACACAGAAGAAAATAGTACCGTTGGTGATCCTCATTGCCAAGCCAAAATCAGGAAGCTTAATCTTCCCTGAAGTTGTTAACAGGATATTACCTTCCCCCTGAACACAACTCCATTACCAAATGAAAAGATTCCGAATCTTCATAAACCACATTCAACGTCACAACCCCTGGATGCCCTGACAAATGTTGCATTATCTCAACTTCTCTATGAACCGTCTAGCTCATCCCCTTTCACCAGGGTCTTACACGCAAAACTCCACACTACTAACCCTACATCTACACAGCCAAACAGACCCAAAGTTACCCTTACCAATAGTATCCACACTACTAACCCTTACCTATATTTAAATAAAAGTATAGGTGGCTGTATGCAAAGATATATTTTTAAGATGAATTTAGATTCATTAGAGATATAGAACGTACTCGAAAAGACCAATTTATAAGAGTAAAGTACACGAAGGATTAGTCAAACATCTTTTTTACCAAATAAATTTATAGATTAACAATTTAACATACACTGAATTCAGAATTTCCTTTTCGAGAAAGCGTCTCCACATAACTCTCTAATCCAACAGCTGTTACAGAAACGTCATCAAAACGAATAAATTCAGTTATCACACAAGACACTGCCTAAAGTCAACAAAAAATATGAGTAAAAGGAAAGAGAACAAACCGGGCTGTATCGGACAATCTGTCGTCACAGTTGACTTTTGAGCATTTGATATAATATCAACTTGCAAAATTCGCCCAACATCATATGGCTCGGGTGCACAAACTGATTTGTTCGCACCTGGTGAAAAAATAAATTTTGTAAGGGTGCCACTGATCATCATCATGACTCAAACTCGTTTCACGTATCAACGGGCTTCGTCTTCGATAACTCGACCCTCTAGAGTCATAACCAGGGTACCTAGGCGAGAAGGTAGACGGCAAGGAACCGATGACCCGGTCAACTCCAGGCGGCCCATAGTCTCTATAATCGTGGTTCCACCTATCTTTAGGATAATGGTGAACATAAATTACATTTCATGGCAGTGAAAAACCATCAAATTCAAATTGATTGTACAGACCAAGAGTCAAAGAATTGAATTCCAATGTTTTCTAAAATAACAACATAGATTCCACAGTTGACCAGCTAAATGTATGCAATCATCGAACTGTTGCAATTTTCATACAGATATACGTGCAAAAATAAATGAAATGTCAAAAAAAATGCAGAAACGAATCAATTCACTTACCAGCGACTCAAGATCTAGCGATTTCAACATTCTGATTTCAGTTTCAAGACCTAGAACCTGCGATTGAAAAGGAACTTGTTTCAATTTCAAACATATAAAACGATGAACCGATATATGCAATTCAAGGTGTTGATGAGGAACAAACTTGTTGAAATCTAAAAAGATGAAAATAAGTAACCAACATCCTTGCTACAATACACAGAATCAATCAAAAATCTTCAGCAAATAGAGTGTGTAATTCGATAACTACAGTGTTTCATGGCAAACCCTAGCCGTTTGCCTTTGACGACCACCAATACCACAGCCCCTGGAACCACTGTCGCCGGCAGAGGGTGGAGTGAGAACGTAAGGGGGATTTGAGAGGACAAATTGAAGGTGGTATATAGGGTTATGAGGATTCAGTCGTGATGAAGGTGAAGAGATGAGAGGAAACTGTGATTTGGGTATTAGGGTTATATATTCAATTCCAGGATAAGAAACGATTCAATTGTCTGAGAAGTTAATGTACGGTTATTCCATGATCAAATTCCTAAAACACCCCTATGGTGTCTTAAAATTTTAGAAAAGTTGCAACTTTAGCCCCTTTAAAATGGCTTCTCTCTATTGTACATAATGCTTTTAAATTTGTATGTTTGTCAAAATTACAAATTTGTACATGGGAAATGCTTATATATAGTATATAGATAATATAATTTAGTAACTCAAGCATTATGATATATCAATTTTTTTTTGAGTGAGATGGTGCATAAAAAATTATTTATTAAAGTGGAGAATGGTCTTTAAATTAATTTAGTTATTATTATTATTTATTATGGGTGATGTAGTATAAAAAATTGCCACATAACATTTTGATAAAATCCTTATTTATGAGAGAATGCCATGTGGCATTAAAGGGATTCTTTTATTAGTATTAGATAAATCACACTATAAATTTTAAAGAGGTAGCAAAATGACCAATCGGGATACAAATGAAAAACTTAGTGTACGCTTTTTTTATAATATCAACAAAGCTTTCTATAATATTTGTATTCACAACATTCAAGCCTTTACATGTTCGAATTCTATTTAGTATAAATAAGTAGTTATTTGTACTGAAACATTAATTAATAGAAATAAATATCATTCTCATATCACATGTTTTTTCCTTCAAGAAGTAGGTTATACATGATTTCCTTTTAGCCAATGTGAGAGGCTACCCTATTTGTTATATACATATATCTTTTAGGTTATACAGTGTGAGAAGGGTATGAAGCATATGATGTTAGATATTTTAGTGTAATCGGGATTAACTTGGTCACCAAAGGGAATTATAATATACGTCGAACAAGTTAGGAGGTGCGGGAGTACACGCTTGTTCGAGTTGCTATAATTCCAAGTATTTGGGCAGAGCCGCGAAAGGGGGGGGGGGTTTCCGGGGCAGCGCCCCTGAGAGCAGGGTCCAAGGCAATTCGGCCATATAAAATGACCGAATTGCCCTTCTCGTTAACGAAAAAAATAGATGAAGTTAACCGAGTGGACGAAAACGGCAATGGTGAAACCTTTTTAGACCCACATACGAAAAATGAAACATTTGGACTAAACTAGCAAAATGGCCCAAACCACAAGGACTAAAATGACATTTAACTCTAAAAGTTAAATTAACACATACTAAAACAATACATACATAAAAGTAACATTTTTTGAATCATATTAGCACATAAAAATTAATCAAGATAATTGATTTCAGCAGCATTTTTTATGAATAATTATAGGGAATTCAATTATTGTATATGAAATGTGGTTTGTACTTGATCCTACTCTTTATACCGTAACCAACCTCTTTAATTATTATTATATTTTTGAATGGCAAATTTTTTTACTCTTGTCGTGAACCGAAGACCTCTCTCCCTCCAAGGTATTTAAAGACATTACCTTTACCAATAGACCACCATCCATTGACACCCTCTTAAATTATTTAACATATATTATCTCGTTCTCTTTTTATGAAGAAATATTTTTAAACATACTTTAAACAAAACACACGCTAAAAAAAGCATAACTATTAAAATTACTATATTACCCATGTGCCCTCAGCCCTATCTGAGAATTTCAGTTTCCGGCCCGCCGTCATTCAGCAGCCCTTTCTTTCTACCTCTGCCGATTTGATCAATTCGCCGCCTCTACCAATTCTCCCAGGAGTCTCCCAAGTAAGTAAATCTGAATTTTACAAACCAAATATCAATCATTTAATTTATTTGTGAATTATGTTTTCACTGCGGTTATTTATAATATTTGGGATATATCCGAAATAGGATTTGGTATTTGATTAAGGAACAAAAATTCTGCGTGTTAGTTGTATTAAGACTGTAAAAAATTGCAATAATATTGTTGACATTGATAATTGATGCAGTTATTGTCTATCACAAAAGTTATATTTAGATACCAATTACCAAACATGTCTGATAGGAGTAAAAACCCCAAATTACTGGATCAAACAAACGATAGAAAAAGGGTCCAAACCGCTAGTCGGTCGCTCGGAAATTGCTCGTTCGATTTGAGGCTAGGTTATAAACGAGCCGCTCTGCCCGGTTCGGTTTGTAAATGAGCCAAGCATGAGCAAAGGTCCGCTTGGTTCGACTCGAATTATTATTTTTAATCAGTATGCAAATACATACATATACACATACATATATAAACACGTATATACACAAATATAAATTATACATACATATCTACACGCACACCTATATATACACATAAACATAAATTAAATTTATAGTTTTATTATATACCACTCTATTGGATTTTGGTCCACTCTAGGTTTTAAAAAGCGCGCCTGAGGCCTAGGCGCACTAAGGCGCGCTTTTTCCACAAAGCGTAAGAAAAGCACATTTTTTGAGTTTTTTGAGGTCTGAGGCGCGCGCCTAATGTATTTTGGGTGTTTTTATGTCGTTTTTATGCATGAAAGTATTGGACAATAGGTTTTTTGGCTTGTACTTAGCTATAACTATATTTTGGATATGGGATGCTAAAAACCTATGGGATACATATAAAAATTTATATAATCTTTTTGCGTCCCTAGGGATAGAGGCAAGGTCTGTCTACATCCCACCCTCCCCAGACCCTATAAGGGTCCACTATATACAAATTTACAACTATATTTATACATACTAGCCCAATCACGCCAATAAAAAATTAACACCAAATCTAAAAGTTAAACCCTAAACCACTAAACGTCAGTTTGCTCATCGCCTCAATGTCTCATGTTGTTACCCTAAGTCGATCGTCTCCTACTCTCAACGTCATTGTTCGTGCAATATGATCATCGCCTCATCGGCCACAACATTGTTATTCATAGGAAAAATATCATGACATGAAATGTGCCTGTTTTTAAAGACATAAAAACTTGAAACCCAACATTTTCACTATCTCTCTCCGCAAATTTAAATCGGGCAACACAGTTGTGAAAATCACTCGAAGTTCGCTCAACGCTCACTCGGAATATTCACTGCTCGGAAAATGCTCGTTTGATTTGAGGCTCGGTTTTAAATGAGCCGCTCCGCTCGTGAACAACCTTAATTTGGATACAAATTCAAATGACCTGATGTATAAGATAGCAACTTTGACTTGTTGAACTGATGTATGAGAAAAAAAATAAGTCGTAGAACTATCCTTTTTTATCGTTTGTTTTGATCCAGTGATTTGAGGTTTTTACTCCTATCAATGTCATTTTTTTTCAAAAGTGAGAAGTAGATTATTGGATTAAGATTAATTTGTTACAATTACTAAGGATTCTCGCAGTCACTTTAAGGTGTTTATGGTTCAATATTTGGCCTTCGGTTGCAGACTAACGAATTGTATGCTTTGAACACAGATTTCTTGTGTCTAGAGATGAAGATTCTGAAGGAAAATGCAGGCCCGCTTACGAATTTTGAAGTGCTTGATTTTTTACGATCTAGAGGGGCTGCAAAAGACCCCACACGGGTTCTTGCTTCGGTAGCACCTTCAGAATTCAAGGTTTACGACTACCTGGAGCACACGGCAGCTTCTAGTCAAACAAAAGAGAGCATTACTGAGTTTGCGGCTAAATGTAAACCATACAAGCTTACAAAGTCTGAGATCATTAACATCGTCAACATTAGACCGTCTTCGTCTGTCGAAATTTACCCCTTGATTGAGAATCTTGAGGCACGACTAGAAGAAAGTGTTGAAGAATTGGTTGAGTTGGTTTTGCAAGTGTTTCCCTCTTCTGAAGAACAAAGTAAATCTGATGAATGAATGAATGAAAGCAAACCTTATATGTATGCTACCATTGTTTGTTATCTGTCCTTGAAAATTTAATTAAAATCGACAGTCAAACACATCATTTCTCGTTGGGCTCCCAAAAAGATTGAGCCGCCCTTGCTCAAGTAGACGACACTCGTTACTTGTAGAGGTGGGAGAGGGTCCCTCCGTAAGTTATACTCGTCAACTAGAATAAATATCATTTATGAAACCAAAGATATGTGTTTTAAGCATACTAATATCAAAAGGCCAAAATGATAATGATGCAAGATAATGGACACAAACAGTAATGATTTATTGAAAAGATGAACCATATATTATCTATAACCAAATTCATCAGATCTATTATTGTAACAAATTATGTGTTTGGTATGAACCATTTCCCAGAGGAGAGAATTAGGAGTTGAAACTATAATTGATTGGAACAAATTCTTGTGAGTCCTTAAAGAAAATAATATGATATGCAAGTTCTTGGGAGAATTCATTTTTTTAACTGTATCTGGTTGGACTTAGAAACGGTTCAACTGGTTATATCATGTTGTACGGACGGTTCAACCAGGTTGACTAGTTAACCTTATAATTCCATCATCATCATCATACTCAGTAAATCCCACCAATAGCAAAACTAAGGTAGGGTTTGAGGAGGGTAAGATGTAGACAACTTTACCTCTATCCCGTAGGAATAGAGAGAATGCTTCCAGTGAGACCCCCGGTTCCATAGTAGTTTTGCATCAAGCTTTGGACATAAGGCACAAACCACTCAGCAATTGGGAGAAAAGCCGATTGGTGTATGTACCCCCTTGTCTTTCGTCTATCAACACCACCACATGATGCATGATTAACCGTCACTCGCTTTTTAACGTTATTTTCACGAAATTAGTAAAATAACGTTAAAATTAGTGCACTTTCACTTTTGCCCCCGAGGGCCCACACATATACATTATATGCGCATATCGCTAGCGGGACATTTAACCTTATAATTCCATAAAAAATACAATTTCAAGTCAAAAAATAATCAAAAACTACATTGTTCCATAATAAAAAAAAAATCATTTTTTCAACAAGTTTTATTAAATAAAAGATTACAATAGGTTTATGGCATTGAAGTGTTGAATGCATTAAGTTCATCATCGATTAACATAATGAAATTCACTATCATCACTAATTTAAGCACAAAATTTTAACATGGGATTAAACCGGTACACCGGTATGAACCGGCATTACCGGATGAGTAAACTTCCGTTTTGCTCCCTGTGGTTTTGTCATTTTAATGGTTTTGCCCAATCATTTAAAAACAAACATTTTCCTCCCTCATGTTTTGGTTTTGTCGCCAATTTGCTCCAAGGCCTTAACTCCATACATATTGTATGTTAACTAAAAGGGTATTTGGTAATTTCAAGTATAAAATAAGGGTACTTTGGTAATTTATATTTAAATATAAAGTATTAATATATATATACACACACATAATGAATAAAGTTTTTACTCTCTCTCTACATGATCTCCCTCTCTCTTCTACACCACAACCCACCACCTGACACCGCCCGCCGAACCCTACCTTAATAATTAAACAAATAACGTCACATAACTTAAAAAATAAAACATTAACCAAGAAAACGTATTATTTGCCACGCCGCATAGTTTTTGAAGTCACCACCGTACCTGTTATGGTACTCGACGCAAGCGATTTGGATGATGTACCCTTCGTTTAGCTCACCATCGTCGTTGTCCACACTATTGACAATCACCTAAAATCTCACACTACCCATATGAATCATCCGAAAACGTGAACAAAGTGTGTGCACTGTTCGGATGGCCTCACCCCTACGTATACAAAATTCATGGTAAACTCGATCCCAAAACGGAGACGGGGGTAACGAAGCCTCGTGGTTGGTCACCTCCACGACCCACGATTCGCATAACACAATGTCCTCTTCTACGCTCCATGGAATAACTGGCATTTCCAAGTGTTTTTTGGTAGGGTGTTTTGACATGTAAAATAGAAGAAGTGATATGTGGGTTGAGAAGTGGTGTATTAAGGGGAGTAATTTTTTTAACTAGCGGTTTGGGGCAACGGCTACTTACCACATCCAATCAAAGCATGCCATGTCGCACCCAATTGCCCTTGCACACCGATGGAATTCCTCCCGCCCACTACACAACTCCACTAACAATGCCATATGCGGTGTGGTGTGTGCGGCATGGAGTGGCCTAAATGTCACAAATCCACGTCCACACCATATGGTCTTGTAATGAAACAGAATAAATAACGAATCTATAAAGTCATATTTGATACTTTAAGATTGTCATGTATTATAATTAGATAATAAAAAGTAATAAGATAAATGAAATGATTGTGACATGTTGGTTCTCGCACACATGTGCGATTGTGGGTTCTCCATTGCTCAAACAAATATCTATTCTCAATTAAAAAAACTACAATTGCTAAAACCGGTAGATTGTTGAGCTTGAACGCGGATTACACGCGTTTCAAGCAAGAAGCCGAAGGCCAGTGGAAGGAGGCCTTAAATCTTTGGTTAGAAGTGCTTAATTAGTACCAGGAACAACACTCTTGAATGGGTAAGTGTTAAACTAGTAAAAGCCTGACCAATTCAGATGACTCAGTATAATGCTTAAGAGACAAATGTCTGAATCATTGAGACATCTGCTTCCGAAACAAACAGTCTGAACCATTAAGTGCTGAACCAGTAAGATGTCTAAACCATTAAGAGCTTTATTAAGAGCTAAACAAACAGCTTAGTAGGCTTAAGTGTTTACATCATCAACATCTGCTTCAAGACTCTTGAGATAGATAGCTAAACATTTAGCTAGTTAACCCACTCAAGGAGGTAATGTGAACCAAAGGGTAATCATTATATGCTTTTGCTCTCAAGGTCTCCTGTTTTGGGGAGCATTTCATCATTAACTGGTTTAAAAGAGATGAACGCTGGTCCAACACTAGCAGTTCTTTTACCTGATGGACCTTTATTCAGTTAACGTGTCATGGTAGGTGCCTGTTGGTGCACTTGTGTCTGTACTTTGTCTGTATTCTGTCTGATATAAAATGATGTCCTTTGTTAGTCCTGTAAGTTTGACCAAGTCAACCATCCTCCTGGTTTGACTTGGCCAAACAGTTAGAACCTGATTGTGATATGTCTGTGTCGAAGGATGAGTTGTCGAAGGATGAGTCATCGAAGGATGAGTCATCGAAGGATTGTTTAGATCCTTCGATGAGCTCGAAGGATAAGCCTTCGATGGATGTTGATGGACCTCGAAGGATATCATCCTTCGAGGTATATTTATCCTTCGATAGGTTTCAGATCGATAGATGATCTTTCGATCAGTCTAGTCTATCTGATCCTTCGATCAGTCTATCTGATCCTTCGACCAGACGATCTATCATGAGTATATATACTCATGTAATGTGTTCACTTCATAAGTAGAGAGAAGACAGTCAGTGCAAGAGTGTGTGTGAGTGAACTCAGTCTTGTAGAGAGCGTATTTTCAGTTTGGTCAAGGGCTGTAACCGTGTCCACTGAAATACAAGAGAAAACTTTGATATCTCGTGTGTCTACCTTTCTCTTTGTAGCTTGTGTTCTCATATAAACTACCGGTTTGCACTCTAGCTTGGATTCCGCACTTGCTAGTGTGTTAAACATAACAAGGATAAGGTTTAACCTCATCCTCCGAGGGACCTACAAGTGGTATCAGAGCCGTGGCTCTTTTCCTTGTTAAAAACCGAGTTTATACAAGACTTTGGAGTGTTTGAACAAAAACTCACATGGTTTAGCACCCGTTTTTAGTGTTTTTCTCGCATCTCTTGACGTAAAAACGTGTTCTAAACTAACCGGGTGTGTTAAAGGACGGGTTGGGTAACTTAAAAATTTGTTTTTAAGAAGTTTGGTCATTTCCGGCCAAATTCCGGCTTACTCCGGTGACCGGTTTCTGGATAAGATCCTTTCATTTTAAGTAATATTTTATTGGTCAAATCTTGTTTTGGTAAAAAGGTATGGTCTGAACATACCTTTCTGCTGAAAGATTTCTACCAACCCATCACCTTTTCACCAACCTGTCACTTTTTGTATCAGCTGTGTCAGTAGAGATCGAAGGATATCCTTCGAGGTCGAAAGATCATCTTTCGATCAAAGGAAGTTCGATAGATAATCATCTTTCGAACATCCTTCGAAGTCTGAGACTTATCCTTCGATCCAGGGAATCTTTTCGAAGGATATATATTCGAAAGATAAGGATCTTTCAATTGGAGAATCTTTCGAAATCCTTGTTCGAAATTCAACAGTGATCTTTCGAACACTGTTGATCCTTCGAACAAGTATTGATCCTTCGATCTTAGTCTGTTTAGATTTAACAAGTTTGTGTTTATCTTGTCTTTCGATCAGGGATCCTTCGGCTGGCTGTTATCATTCGAGATATTAACATAGAATTCATTTTTCTTATCAAACATGAACCCAAGTTGGTGGGGAACTCCGGCTCCAGATAGTGGAAAATACACAAGTACAAGTTCAACTCCCTCATGGTGGGGTACATCGGCTCCAGATAGTGGAAAGTACACAAATACAAGTCTATCTCCCTCATGGGCCGAATCTCCGGTGTCGACATCTTCGCAAGCAAATGCCATATCGACAGGTCAATGGGCATTAGTATCAAATCAAACTCCGAGCATTCAAAGTATCTTATTGAGCGAAAGCGAAACCGGAAGTTTGAATCGACCTCCAAAGTTGATGCACTTAAACGAATATCCGGGATGGGTTGATAGGTTCTACACTTACGTGCTAGGGCAAAATACAGAATTGTGGTTACGTTTCACCACAGATTTCGATCAAACAATAGAGGTTGCCGCTTCATCTGCCGGCACGTTTGCCGATCTTCCTGAAGATCAAAAGAAGACGTATGATCTGGAAAAGAAAGCATACGCCATTCTCACTCAGGCGTTAAGCAAAGATATTTACCATCTGTTTGTCAGTTTCAAGACAACGAAGAAACTGTGGGATGCGTTAAAGACCAGAGGGGTAGGTAATGAAGCAACACGTCAACTTCGACACGATCTACTCAAGAAAGAATTCGATGGCTTCACGTGTATGGATAAGGAGTCTTTGGGAGATATGACAAGCCGGTTTTATCACTTGCTTACAGAGTTGAACAATTTTGGAGTAGTGACAACTACAGCAGAGGTGGTGAAGAAGTTTGCTGATGCATTGCCTCCCCAATGGAATAGTTTCTTGGAAATCTTGAAGTATAATGGAGTTTTGGGTACTACAAACATCAACGACTTCGTGCACCTTTTAGAAAACAAGGATCAGGAGGAAACCTTAAAGGCAAAAAGAGTTCCAGTGCCACAAAATCCAGAAATGTATTATGGAACTTCCAGTTCTTCGTCTGCAAGAACCGGTCCACATGCTCCACTTCAAACGGCATTTGTCATAAGCACGGATATGTATGGCAATCCAGTACAAGTTCCTGTTAAGCCGGCTCCCACCACAGACATGTATGGAAATCCACTACAATCACCTCCTCCTGCTCAACAACAAGCATGTTATGGAGGGACATCATCTACTGGTCAGCAATCAAAACCAAATACAGTTCGGCTCGACACTTCAAGCTTCTCTAAGGTCAGTGTAGAAGTAGCAAGGGAACACATGGAGCTGCTTAACACTTTAGTGAGCGCGTACTGTGGGTTAGTGGAAGGTCAGATTGGCAACATTAATCTGACACAAGAAGACTATCAGCAGATTGACAAGGAAGAGATGGAGTTGATGGACATCAAGTGGGCCTTTGCTAGTGCTGTAAGAAGGGCAAAGGATTTCATGGAAAGAACCGGCAGAACCAGCTTGGAGAGTAAGAAAGACACCAAGTATGGGTTCGATAAACAGGCAGTAAAGTGTTTCAATTGTGGTGAACGGGGTCACTTTAAAAGGGAATGCACAAGGCCAGCGCAACATGGGAACCAGAATCCCTTCAGAGGTCAAGGCAACAGGGCAAATCAGAACCAAGTGAGGAACAACGAGCGTACATTGGTACCTATTAACAACCAGAGCCAATCGGGACCATCAAATGCCAACCAGGCACTTGTGGTTCAAGTTGATGAAGGTTGTGATTGGTCAATACAACTGAGTGGTGATGCTCCAGATGGAACAGCATGTTTTGCTAAGGTTGTAAAGGATTTAGTTCACACCAGTGGTGGAGAATCTTCCGCCAATGGTGGTGAATCTTCTGAGGATGAAGACTCTTCGGGATATAGCAGGAGTTCAGATGAAGAATCCTCAAGTTCAGGCGATGATCATGTGGGTGAGACATCAAATGCGTCAGTCGATGCAGATATTGATGAGCTTTTGGAGGAAGCTGCAGCAGGAACTCAAAGAAGATCTATCTTGGTGGATCAAGCTGCTTATTCTTCGTCTTCTCTCCATTCAGCCTTTATGGCTAATGTCGACAGTTCATCAAGTCAGGTATGTGTCGATGAACCCACTGCTATTAATTGTGATAATTGTGATAGTTTGCATGTTAAATGTGCTGATTTAGAGGCAAACATGTCTGAGTTGCAAGGCAAACATGATGCTTTACAAGCTAGTTTGTTTGACTTGCAAGACAAACATGTTTCTTTGAATGCCAAGTGGTGTGAATTGCAAAGCAAACACGAGGCTTTGCAAGAGAAGTATGATGTGACATTCATCCACAATCAAAAGTTGACCGTGGATCTTTCAAAATGCATTGAAGCCAATATGTTTTATGAAAACCATGAAAAGGAGTTTAAATCGGTAATTGAAAAGTTAAAGAAAGATAAAACCGAGCTAACTAAAATGGTTTCCAGAAAACAAACTGACATTAATTTGTATATATCTCGCCTTGAGATTATGCAAAAAGAGATGGCTTGTGTGAAAACCGAAAGTGAGGCGATCCAACTTAAGCTAGACAGTTATTTGAGCTCTAGCTATGTGTTGGATCACATCATTGACGTTCAGAAAGAGAAACGGGATGTCACATGCATAGGTTACAAGAAATGTCCACCACCAGTGAGACACAATTATGATGCAATGCCTGACGAGGAGGATAGAGTGTTCTTTGAACCATCTGTTCCTCTAGATGTAAAGGAGTTTGCTACAGGGCTCGGATACAAGAAAGAAGTATCATCAGATTCAGATGTATCAGCAGATACATGTGTGTCTTCTGCTGAACTGAATCAGGATCCTCCAGTCATTACTGAGGATGCTGATTCTTCTGATGATGAATCTGATGATGCTGTCCCAGCAAAGTCTGATGCGGTGGTCAAAGTTGAGGACATACCTCTCGAGAATTACATCCTATGTGATCCTCCTGCAAAACCCGCTAAGACTGTTGCAATCGAGTCCTCGTCTGCAAAAGAGTCGGAGAGTGTGAACTTGCTGTACACTCTTGTTGGTGATGATAAAATCTACTCTGACAAAGATTTTCCTATTAAGAATGTTAATCAATCTTTAACAAGTAAAGTCTTTGAAAATTCGACAAGTAAGTTTTTAGGAAAGACAGGACCACGTGTTACAGTTACACAGTGCCCTCCTATTCCAAAGGCCGAAATTCGAAAACAATATGGCAATAAGAAATTACCAACAGTGCAAAAACAGCAAAATCACACCAAGCCAAAAGGAAAATCACCGGCTCAAGCTCAAAAGAAGCCGAATCAAAAGAAGAACAAAAATGTAAACTTTGTGAAATCGACGGGAACAGACAAAATCGAAACATTTGAAAACAAATCTAACTTAGATTTTGTTAAGAAAGCAAATGTACAGAAAAGAAATGAACCAAGTAGTTCAAAACCTAGTACCTCGGGATCACAAAGTTTATCATCATCGGCAAGACGATCACATGATACTTCGGGGTTTGTTGAACGAAGATCATGTTTTGAGTGTGGAACAATTGGACATATAATTCGAAATTGTCCATATCTTCATAAACAAAAAGGAAAAGTTGATGTTCCCCGTGACCAAACTGACCGCAGGCAAACTGTTTCTGTAAAACAAGATCCCCGCCTAGTAAAAGAAAGGGAAAAGAAACAGAAACGTCAACAAGTCAAGAAAATTGAAAAAGCCATTAAAACCGATGTGGTTAACAAAACATTTGTTTCTGCAAAACCAGACAATTCAAAAACTTCAGACAACCATGAAGTTAAAATTTCAAAGAATAACACTGGTAAAACAAAACAGACTTGGAAACCAAAAACGGTTACTGAATCAGGGGGACCATCACAATTTCCAAATCATCAAAAGGTGGAAGTTATCATTGTAGATGAAAATGGAAGACCCAAGACCACAATGGCTTGGGTCCCCATCTCCAACTAATCAATTAAGTTCATGTGCGGGGTGTTCCAGGAGGAACTATCAGTAGTCATTGGATTGTTGATAGTGGGGCATCCAGGCACATGACAGGCGACATGAAGCTTCTCTACGACGTCAAATCTATTAGAGGAGGTTATGTTGCATTTGCTGGAGATAAGGGTGGTTATATTACGGGTGAAGGAATGATATCCAACGGGATTGTCAGCTTTGACAAGATCAACTTTGTGCAACAACTTGATCACAATCTTCTTAGTGTTTCTCAAATTTGTGACAAGCAATTCTCAGTACACTTTGATGCTAATGGATGTTATGTGCTGAAACCCGGCTTCAAAATTCCAAAAGAATGGATTCTCTTGTCAGCTCCAAGGATAAATGATTTGTACGTCCTTGATATGAGCCAAGCTATTACTACGTCTGCACAAGCAACTTGTTTCGTTTCCAAAGCCACAGAAAAAGACTCAATCTCTTGGCACAGACGAATGGGTCACATTCACTTGCGCAAAATGAATCATTTGGTATCAAATGAATTGGTGAATGGTGTTCCTCTCAAAAACTTCCATCTTCAAGACGTCTGTGTTTCGTGCCAGAAAGGAAAACAAACGAAGAAACGTCATCCTACTAAGAAGATCAACACGGTGGCAGTTCCTCTTGAACGTTTGCACATGGATTTGTTCGGTCCTGTCAAGCACAAGAGTATTCGGAATGATCAATACTGTCTGGTGATAACTGATGACTATTCAAGATTTTCTTGGGTGGCGTTCATGGCACACAAGAGTGAAACCTTTGGTATTATCAAAAACTTGATCATTCAGATTGAGAATTTGTATAAGTTGAAGGTTAGGCGGATACGTAGCGACAATGGTACTGAATTTAAAAATCATGCCATGGCGGAGTTTTGCACCTCAAAAGGTATTCTTCACGAATTCAGTGCAGCTTATACTCCTCAACAAAATGGCGTCGCTGAACGTAAGAACCGCACATTGATCGAGACTGCTAGGACAATGTTGGTAGAGTCGCAGTTGCCCATTCCATTCTGGACTGAAGTTGTGGCCTCTGCATGTTACACATTGAACCGAGTCCTTACAGTAAAAAGGCACAACAAGACCTGCTTTGAGCTTCTTAACAAACGGAAACCAGATTTGTCTTATCTTGAACCATTTGGAGCTCCATGTACAATCATCGATCCTAATGGAAAGTTTGGGGCAAAAGCAATTGAGGGATACTTTCTTGGGTATGCCACCCCTAACTTACGAGTCTGGAATCTAGAGACTAAAAGGGTCGAGGAATGGTCTGAGGTCAGAGTACAAAGGCACACTTTGCCAGTCAAATGTCTTGGTCAGCCTTGGATGTTTGAGTACGATGACTTTTTCAATTCGATCAATGTTGAAGCCGTTGAAGAAAGTGCTGCGGCAAGGATGTTTTTCGAGAGTGACAATGCAACAGTTTCACCGGTGGTGCGTCCAATTCTTGTCAATCAAGAACCATCTTCGGTGAACAATAATACTCTCGACAATGAGGATTTTCATGATGCAACCGAATTGAACGGATCTTCAGAGGATGATGAATTTCTAGATGCAGATCAAGAAGCTCCAACAACAGCAGTTCATGGTACTTCAGAGGGTACTCCTCCAGTGGATGCCCATAGAACAGCTGAAGCTACTGCATCATCCTCTTCGTCAATTCCAGGCATTGATTTAGTTGTTGATCTCAATTTCAACAATCTGAGTATAAATATTCCAGTTCCAGATAATCCAGAGACAAGGATTCATAATACCCATCCTCAACAAAACATCATCGGAAATGTGCAAAGTGGCATTCAAACAAGAAACATGTTGCGAAACAACAACAATGCAGGCCTGTATGCAGCTATTCGAGAATCCGGGCAACAAAACGATTGGTCTTTCGCGTGTTATTTTTCACAGGAAGAGCCAAGAACTTGGAAAGAAGCCATGAAAGATAACTCTTGGGTTGAAGCAATGCAGGAAGAACTGCAACAATTCCAGAAGCTTGGTGTCTGGAAACTCGTAGAGAAACCTGCTGGCTACAAGAAGATTGGTACCCGTTGGGTGTTTAAATGCAAAAAGGATGACCGCGGAGTTGTTATCCGGAACAAAGCACGTTTAGTCGTTCAAGGTTTTCGTCAGATAGAAGGAATCGACTACAACGAAGTCTATGCACCTGTTGCACGTCTGGAAGCAATTCGGATCTTTCTGGCTTATGCCTCATTCAAAGGATTCAAGGTTTACCAGATGGACGTCAAAAGTGCATTCTTACATGGTGTGGTTGAAGAAGAGGTGTACGTCGAACAGCCTCCAGGTTTTGAAGATCCTATCCATCCCGATCGGGTTTGGTTGCTCAACAAAGCTCTCTATGGTCTACATCAAGCACCGCGAGCTTGGTATGCAACCTTATCTAATTACCTGCTGGAGAATGGTTTTCGAAGGGGTCTTATCGACTGTACTCTTTTCATCAAAGAACAAGATGGAGATCTTCTTCTGGTACAGGTATACGTTGATGATATTATTTTTGGTTCTACTAATGATGTCTTGTGTAGGAATTTCGAGCGCATTATGCAGGATAAATTCGAGATGAGTGCTATGGGGGAAATGACCTTCTTCTTGGGCCTACAAGTGCAGCAAACTGAGTCTGGGATATTCATCCATCAGACTAAATATGTTGGTGACATCTTGAGCCGGTTTCAGATGTCTGATGCAACGCCCATTGGTACCCCATTGCCACAAAATCACGGAATTACTCCAGACTTGAAGGGTGAAGCTGTTAACCCATCATATTACCGCGCAATGATCGGATCTCTTATGTACCTCACAGCATCAAGGCCAGACATAATGTACCCAACGTGCCTGCTTGCCAGATATCAAGTCAACCCGAAGGCCTCACATCTTGCAGCTGTCAAAAGGATTTTTCGTTATTTGAAGGGTTACCCTGACACCGGTCTATGGTACCCTAGGGATAATAACTTTGAATTGGTCGCTTTCAGTGATTCTGATTTTGGCGGATGCAAAATCGACGGCAAATCTACAACGGCTGGATGTCAGTTTTTAGGAAATCGCCTAGTCACGTGGCAGTGCAAGAAGCAAACGTGTGTCGCTACGTCTACATGTGAAGCGGAATACATTGCTGCGTCTAGTTGCTGCTCCCAGGTTCTATGGATCCAACAACAGATGCGCGACTACGGTTTTGAATTCCTAACTACTCCTATTTACGTTGATAATTCTGCTGCATTACAGATCACTAGAAATCCTGTGCAGCACTCAAAGACCAAACACATCGATATCAAATATCACTTCATACGTGATTGCTTTGATAAAAGGCTAATCGATGTTGTTAAGGTCCACACCGATGACCAACGTGCCGACCTATTTACCAAAGCGTTTGACAAATCAAGATTTGACTTTTTATTATTGGTAAACGACATTAAGGTCAAGCAAGAGTAAACCAACATCGGAAAATCATTTTTGTAAATACCTTTGTGTTTTAAATTTGTCTTAGTTTATTGATTTTAGGGGGAGTAAATCCAAAAAAAAAAAAATCTGAAAATCCAAAAACATTGAAAAATTTCAAAAACACAAAAACAATAGAAAAACAAAAATGAGTTTCCTGGCGAGCAAAAGAGAAAATGATAGTACATCAGTGGTCTATCCAAACCTCTTTAAATCTTAAATGAAAAACGATAAGCAGCTCTATATAAGATGTATCGGTAGGCTCACAATCATTTTAAAGTGTGCAGGGTGATATAAATCTTAATCGGCTGAAGACCAGGTGGGAACCATTCATTGGCATATGGTCTTAGTACCGAAATTTCGTTTGATAGATTGCCGAGGTTCTGAGATATTCGGTCTTTATGCTGCTTATCATCTGGGTATCATGGTCGTTTCTTTTACCGAAAAATAACGGGGACGCAAGTCTAGATCTTCCATGATACCATACATACGTGTATATAATGCATTTGACCTCAATAAGTGATAAACAATCACATGTCCAAACAAATAAGTGATAAAATATCACATTTATCCGGGAGTCAAGTTCGTCTCTCTGCTGTACGGAAGTACTGACCTGTTCACGGACTTGCTCCTGTGCCCTCATGCATATGAAAATCAAGTTCCTCATCAATAAGTGATTCTATCACATAGGGCTTATTTTCAAATCAAAATAAGTGAGAATCTCACATCATATACGGTCAAACAGATGATAATCGGTATACTCACCGGTAAGATGAACCCTCGTGCATACCTTGATACGGGAATGTGTCGTGATGTGGATGAACACCGGTCGGTAAGTATAAATTATACCTTAACGTATCCCCTCGCCATGATTACATCTGATAACTTGAGCTTAAGTGGACAACAATACCGATAATTGTTATAGGATGCTTATCTTAATGTTAACTGTCACACCCCCAAAATCCACCTGCGGAATACCACCGCTTGGGAGCGTGACTGACCAGGATCAAGCCATCAATCATATCGAACACAGCATTTAATAATAAAAATAGATAATGTATTTCATCACGACATGATTGATGTTCAAAACCAAACTTTGTTTAAGTAGCGGAAGCATGTAATTAAACCCAACATAGTTAACAGTTTAAAATGTCATAAATGTTTAGCAAGCATTCACTAATCCTTGTCCACAACGACCTGCTCCTCCTTGTGCAAGCTCCGTAAGTACCTAAGGTCCTGCAAGGCATGCAGCAGAGAGTCAACAACTAGTTGAGCGAGTTCACAGTTAAAGTTCAGTAATAGTATAGTGTGAGTAGTAGTATGTTCGTTCGTTATGTCATGTATCGTATTAGTTTCCCATCGCGGCCTCCCAGGCAGGTATGCGAAGATTAGGGGATGTTCTTCCCAAGTATTCTAGACTAGGTTTATTTGTATCGCGGCCTCCCAGGCAGGTATGCGAAGATTAGTAAGTTCAGTTCGCGGCCTTCCTAAGGCAGGTGTGCGAAGACAGTCATAATATCGCGGCCAACCCTTGGCAGGTGTGCGAAGATCAGTTCAATAAGTGTTACTAGTCTAGTCATCGTATCGTTAGGTTCTATCAGCTGAGTATGTACAGTAATTCAACAAATCCCATTCTCACCCGGGAACCCCATGCCTTGGCTGTGTGAACTCACCTTGGGTTGCTCGGCAGATACACAAAAGAAGAGGGTTCTTGAACTAGGGTTGGTCAACCACGTCCTAGCAGGGTTACCATACAAGTCAGGTCTTGACTTAAATAATACACGTTTGTTTCATACAAGTTAACACGTTACTAACACATATTGATCATGGCAAACCACGTAGAAATCATAACATAACATTCTCAACTTGTGCGAGTCGGATGGTTGGGCCATTGAGCTTGTGCGAGCCCAACCATCTTGTGCGATCTAAGTGTCTAAGCCCAAACTATACCCGGCCCAACATATAAGAAGTCCAACATAAAGGTCTCGGCCCATGCAAGAGCCTTGTGCGATCCGAATTGGATTGTGCGATCGGACGAGTCCAGCCCAATTAACCATCCGGCCCAACAGTTACAATCATAACACTTGTGTGGTCCAGTAGCTTTGTGCGACTTGACACTTGGGCTGTCCGGCCCAACAGTTTGTGCGTTTGTGATTGGGGCTGGTTCGGCCCAACTGATAACATTTATATGTGACATTGTGCGATTAGGGACCCCTTGTGCGACTAGACTCCTTGTGCGAGTGACTAGTCTTGTGCGCTCAGAATGTCTTGTGCGACCAGTTCAATCATCCCAATAATCAAGCAAATTCGGTTACAAATAATTTATCAGTTTCCAATTTTACATCCTATCAATTAACATCTAACAGTTTCAACACATGATGGATTTCGATCAAACAAGGTTGTTAACATCCAATTCTTATGAACCCTAAATCATGTTCAAGGAAATCAAGCAACTTACAATATTAAACTATCCGATCCAAACACTTAATACATCCAAATCTTTGTGTAACAATCCGAAAACTTATAACATAATAGCCAATCTAACAAGCATCATCAAATACAATCCGAATCAATACATGATAGCCGATTATCATTCTAATCGATTCACAAGAACATCATTCAATGCATACATGTGGGCCGATTATTAGTACACAAATCATTCAACAACATAATCAATCAATCATGAAACAATTATAAGCACACTAACCGATTAAGAGGGTGATCCGATTCAAGGTATGATCTTCGAGAGAGAGGAATTCTTGGCTGCCTTCGGTTTGCGAAAGAGAGAGAGAGAGGAGAGCTAGGGTTTTGTGACTTGTGTGTGTTATGTTTTGCAACAAAATGAGAAAACAAGTCCCTAGAGAGTGTTTGTTTGCGTATAAGGGGAGTGGGCCGAGCCCAACTCGGCTGCCCTATGGTGTCCGATTACAAGGTGTGGCCCAAATGGGCTTGTGCGATCAATTCGTGTTGTGCGGTTCGGGCCGTTAAATATACACACACATTACATAACACAATGCACATAGTCATAACAATCATTAAATAATATATTTCACATAAGCACGTAGCGTTACACAAGTACAAAGATCGGTTTGGAAATACGAGTTGTCACATTATCCCCAACTAAAAAGAAATTTCGTCCCGAAATTTGGTATGCACTCACTGAGGAAGCTAGGTAAGTTATCGTTCACTGGTTTTCCTGGGGTGTCACATCCTCCCCCCGTTGATCTGGAATTTCGTCCCGAAATTCCGCAGTAGTAGCTTCAGCATCAGTAGTGGTTGCATTGGTTCCGAATAACTGGGGGTACTTTTCTGTCATCTGATCTTCGCGTTCCCAGGTGTACTCTGGGCCACGACGGGAGTTCCAACGAACTCGAACAAGAAGGATTCTCTTGTTTTTGAGGACCTTAACATCCCGGTCCATGATTTCAACTGGCTCCTCGACGAACTGCAACCGCTCGTCGATAGTGAGTTCCTTGAAAGGAACTATGGGGGTCTCATCTGACAGGCACTTCTTCAGATTCGACACGTGGAACACATTATGAACTGCCCCGAGTTCCGCTGGTAGGTTCAGTCTATAGGCTACTTTGCCTATTCTTTCTATGATCTCGAATGGTCCGACATACCACGGATTTAGTTTGCCCCGTTTGCCAAAACGAACCACACCATTCCAGGGTGAGACTTTAAGTAAAACCCGGTCCCCGACCTGAAATTCCAACGGTTTCCTACGCTTATCCGCGTAGGCTTTCTGACGGTCGCGTGCTGCCGCCATGCGTTGTCGTATCTGTGCAATCTTTTCTGTGGCGTCCACTACAATCTCTGGACCCGTAATCTGACTATCCCCCACCTCTGCCCAACAGAGAGGTGACCGGCATTTACGTCCGTACAATGCCTCGAATGGAGCGGCTTGTATGCTGGTGTGATAACTGTTATTGTATGAGAACTCCACCAAAGGGAGGTGCTTTTCCCAGCCGTTGCCGAAATCAATAACGCATGCCCGAAGCATGTCTTCAAGAGTTCGGATCGTCCGCTCAGACTGTCCATCTGTCTGAGGATGATACGCTGTGCTCATGTCTAACCGTGAGCCGAAAGATTTGTGCATCGCTTGCCATAGCTCTGACGTGAATCGTGCATCCCGATCCGAAATGATGGAAGTGGGCACCCCGTGCCTCGAAACAACTTCTTTAAGATAGACGTCTGCGAGAGTGGAGAACTTATCCGTTTCCTTTATAGCCAGGAAGTGTGCAGACTTGGTGAGTCGATCCACGATCACCCATATAGTGTCGTTCCCACGCTGAGATCTAGGTAGGCCTGTAACAAAATCCATGTAAATTTCTTCCCATTTCCATTGTGGTATCTTAGGTTGCTGAAGTAGGCCCGCTGGTTTCTGATATTCCACTTTGACTTTTGCACATGTCAAACACTTGCCGACGTAAGTAGCGATGTGGGCCTTCATGCTAGGCCACCAATACGTGGTTCTGATGTCATGGTACATTTTATCCGAACCTGGATGTACCGAGTAGCGAGACTTGTGTGCTTCATCCATCACAAGCTCTCGTAAACCGCCATAAAGTGGGACCCAAATACGCCCCGTTACATAGTAGGCACCGTCTTCCTTTTGTTCCATTCGTTGCCTTGAGCCGCGTAAGGCTTCAGCTTTGACGTTTTCGGGTTTTAGTGCTTCTATCTGAGCAGTTCGTATCTGTGCAGGAAGACTGGACTGTATAGTGAGCTGCAAAGCTCGTACGCGCCTAGGTAGAGTGTCTTTCCGACTGAGGGCGTCAGCCACTACATTGGCTTTGCCTGGATGATACTTGATGGCGCATTCGTAATCATTCAGAAGTTCAACCCATCGTCGTTGACGCATGTTCAAATCCTTTTGCTTAAGGATATGCTCGAGACTCCTGTGATCGGTGTAAATCGTGCACCTGGTGCCGTACAGGTAGTGTCGCCATATCTTAAGCGCGAAAACAACAGCTCCCAGCTCTAAATCGTGCGTCGTGTAGTTCCGTTCGTGAACCATGAGTTGACGAGAAGCGTAGGCTATAACTTTCTCCCGCTGCATCAATACGCAACCAAGAGCTTGTATCGACGCGTCACAATAGACTACAAAGTCTTCCGTGCCCTCTGGCAAAGAGAGGATAGGTGCGCTGCAAAGCCTATCCTTTAGGTACTGAAAAGCGGTCTCTTGATTGTTGCCCCAACGATAGGTGACACCCTTCTGTGTCAATAGTGTAAGCGGCTGTGCGATCTTGGAAAAGTCTTTGATGAATCGTCTGTAGTATCCCGCCAAACCCAAGAATTGGCGTATTTCCGTTGGTGTACGCGGTGCAGGCCAGTTCCTGATCGAATCTACCTTGGATGGATCAACATGAATCCCATCCCTGTTCACCACATGGCCTAAGAAGTGGACTTCACGAAGCCAGAAGTCGCATTTGGAAAACTTGGCGTACAATTGCTCCTTTCGTAGCAGTTCCAAAATCAATCGTAGATGCTGCTCGTGCTCCTCCTGACTCTTGGAGTAGATCAGAATGTCGTCGATGAAAACTATCACGAACTTGTCCAAGTAGGGTTTGCACACCCTGTTCATCAGATCCATGAATACGGCAGGCGCGTTCGTTAACCCGAACGGCATGACAAGAAACTCGTAGTGACCGTAGCGAGTTCTGAATGCGGTTTTGGAGACGTCCTCCTCGCGGACTCTCAGCTGATGGTACCCAGACCTTAAGTCTATTTTGGAGTAGTAACTCGACCCCTGCAACTGGTCGAATAAGTCGTCTATACGCGGAAGAGGATAACGGTTCTTCACCGTCACTTTGTTCAGTTCCCGGTAGGCGATGCACATCCTGAAGGTGCCATCTTTCTTTTTCACGAAAAGTACTGGAGCTCCCCAAGGCGATGAGCTTGGACGAATGAAGCCCTTTTCCAAGAGCTCTTGTAGCTGCCTTGACAGTTCCTCCAATTCTGATGGAGCTAGACGATACGGTGCGCGAGCTATGGGTGCTGCTCCTGGAGCAAGCTCGATTTGAAATTCAACCTGACGATGAGGCGGTAATCCAGGTAAATCTTCAGGAAACACCTGAGGGAAGTCGCGTACAACTGGAATGTCTTCCAATTTCTTTTCCTTCGCTGATGTATCAGTAACTAGTGCCAAAATTGCAGTGTGCCCCTTCTGTAAACATTTCTGCGCCTTTAAGAAAGAGATGATGCCAACCACAGCACCACTCTTGTCGCCTTGAACTTCAAGTGGTTCTTGACCAGAACGGGGAATACGAATGATCTTCTCGCTGCATATGATTTCTGCCTGATGTTGGGATAACCAATCCATCCCAATAACGATATCGAAGCTTCCCAAGACTATGGGAATAAGATCGATGGAGAATGGTTGACCGGCTAAAACAATACTACAACCCTTGACTACTTGCGTGGCTTCTAGACTCTTACCATTAGCTAATTCTACGACGTGTTTGGTGGGTAAGAGTGTTGGTGCACGTTTTAACAATTTACTGACTTTTAGCGATATATAACTTGTATCAGCACCCGAATCAAACAAAACAGTAACATAAATATCGTCGAGTAGAAACTTACCCATAACCACATTGGGATCATTCACTGCGTCACCCCGACCTAGCACAAAAGCACGACCCCGAGCTTCGTTGCCATTGTTGTTGTTGTTTCCCCCGTTGTTGTTATTGTTCCCGTTGCCCTGATTGTTGTTGTTGCGATTCTGGTTCTGGTTCAGTTGAGGGCAATCACGTTTGTAGTGACCTTCAGCCCCACACTTGAAACATCCCCGGTTTCCACGCTGTGGCTGCTGCTGCTGGTTCTGTGGAGCTGGCGGTGGGAGTTGCTGGTTCTGATTCGCTGGCCGTGAGCTTCTACAATCCTTAGCCTCATTGCCCGGCTTGAGGCATCTTTGACAACGCTCCCTGCGACACCTTCCACTGTGGTGTTTGTTGCACCTGTTACACCACGGGTGAATTCCCCGATATCCACTCTGCCCCTGACTACCTGATGATTGCTGATTCGGACTCTGGTAGTCGTTGGTGCGACGCTGCTGTGCTTGAGACTGAACAGAAACTGATCCCTTGCTGGAATCCCCCTCCCATTTTCTCTTGTTATCACTGGGAGTAGCAGATGTAGTGACAGCAGTAGTAGTAGCACTGATGCGTTTTGGCAGCTTGTTCTGATCCACTGCCTGATCGGTGAGTCGGTGGGCAAGACGCTGAATGTCTTGGATATTGTTGAGGTTAGCCGACGTCACGTGGCTCTGAATCTCTGGCGCAAGCCCCTTGAGATACAACTCAATGCGCTTAACTGGAGGGTCCACCATCGTTGGACACAAGATGGCCAGTTCATTTGACCGTTTCGTATAAGCCTCAATCTCTGACCCCGTCATCTTCAAGTGGTATAGCTCATTCTCCAGCTTGTGAATGTCGTCTCGCGTGCAGTAATCACGCTTAATCAATTCCTTGAAATCCTCCCAAGGTGTGGCGTTAGCAGCTGCCAACCCTAGGATCTGTACTTGCGCGTTCCACCAGGTGAGCGCAATCCCTTCCAACGTGCCAGTGGCATACTTGACCCTGCGAGCCTCAGGGCATTCGCACATTTCAAATACTGACTCTAGCTTCTCAAACCAATGGAGGAGTCCCACTGCCCCCTCGGTGCCACTGAATATGCTTGGACGACAGTCCATGAAGTTCTTGAAGGTGCAGACAGGTTGCTGCGCGTGTTGACCTGCTTGTGCAGCTGCAAGTGCCGCAGCAACTTGAGCTTGAACGAGAGCCTCTAGCTGGGCTTGAGTCATGTTAATTCGTCCAGACATGATCTTCATAGTAAAAGTAGCAAAAGTAAGAATGGTTCGCGGGTAGGGCGATGACAGAAAAGTGTAAGCACGTAAGTGTTCTCAGGCAATAGTGTCATGTGTATCTAAGCGTAATACGAGCAAAGTTCTATATAGTTCTAGCAAGCAGGTAATAAACACAAACCATATTACCTAGGATGTTGAGTCTTGCACGTGGAGCGAAGCGTCGTTGTGGATCGTTGAGAGCACTGTTCTGGTTATAGTCTGGTTTTAATAAAAACGTTTTCCCATATTAAAACCAAGTTCTCTATAACCAATGGCTCTGATACCAATCTGTCACACCCCCAAAATCCACCTGCGGAATACCACCGCTTGGGAGCGTGACCGACCAGGATCAAGCCATCAATCATATCGAACACAGCATTTAATAATAAAAATAGATAATGTATTTCATCACGACATGATTGATGTTCAAAACCAAACTTTGTTTAAGTAGCGGAAGCATGTAATTAAACCCAACATAGTTAACAGTTTAAAATGTCATAAATGTTTAGCAAGCATTCACTAATCCTTGTCCACAACGACCTGCTCCTCCTTGTGCAAGCTCCGTAAGTACCTAAGGTCCTGCAAGGCATGCAGCAGAGAGTCAACAACTAGTTGAGCGAGTTCACAGTTAAAGTTCAGTAATAGTATAGTGTGAGTAGTAGTATGTTCGTTCGTTATGTCATGTATTGTATTAGTTTCCCATCGCGGCCTCCCAGGCAGGTATGCGAAGATTAGGGGATGTTCTTCCCAAGTATTCTAGACTAGGTTTATTTGTATCGCGGCCTCCCAGGCAGGTATGCGAAGATTAGTAAGTTCAGTTCGCGGCCTTCCTAAGGCAGGTGTGCGAAGACAGTCATAATATCGTGGCCAACCCTTGGCAGGTGTGCGAAGATCAGTTCAATAAGTGTTACTAGTCTAGTCATCGTATCGTTAGGTTCTATCAGCTGAGTATGTACAGTAATTCAACAAATCCCATTCTCACCCGGGAACCCCATGCCTTGGCTGTGTGAACTCACCTTGGGTTGCTCGGCAGATACACAAAAGAAGAGGGTTCTTGAACTAGGGTTGGTCAACCACGTCCTAGCAGGGTTACCATACAAGTCAGGTCTTGACTTAAATAATACACGTTTGTTTCATACAAGTTAACACGTTACTAACACATATTGATCATGGCAAACCACGTAGAAATCATAACATAACATTCTCAACTTGTGCGAGTCGGATGGTTGGGCCATTGAGCTTGTGCGAGCCCAACCATCTTGTGCGATCTAAGTGTCTAAGCCCAAACTATACCCGGCCCAACATATAAGAAGTCCAACATAAAGGTCTCGGCCCATGCAAGAGCCTTGTGCGATCCGAATTGGATTGTGCGATCGGACGAGTCCAGCCCAATTAACCATCCGGCCCAACAGTTACAATCATAACACTTGTGCGGTCCAGTAGCTTTGTGCGACTTGACACTTGGGCTGTCCGGCCCAACAGTTTGTGCGTTTGTGATTGGGGCTGGTTCGGCCCAACTGATAACATTTATATGTGACATTGTGCGATTAGGGACCCCTTGTGCGACTAGACTCCTTGTGCGAGTGACTAGTCTTGTGCGCTCAGAAGGTCTTGTGCGACCAGTTCAATCATCCCAATAATCAAGCAAATTCGGTTACAAATAATTTATCAGTTTTCAAATTTTACATCCTATCAATTAACATCTAACAGTTTCAACACATGATGGATTTCGATCAAACAAGGTTGTTAACATCCAATTCTTATGAACCCTAAATCATGTTCAAGGAAATCAAGCAACTTACAATATTAAACTATCCGATCCAAACACTTAATACATCCAAATCTTTGTGTAACAATCCGAAAACTTATAACATAATAGCCAATCTAACAAGCATCATCAAATACAATCCGAAT
Source organism: Helianthus annuus (assembly GCF_002127325.2). NCBI lineage: Eukaryota > Viridiplantae > Streptophyta > Magnoliopsida > Asterales > Asteraceae > Helianthus > Helianthus annuus. Next base: position 10,857,472 of record NC_035449.2, read on the forward strand.
CAATACATGATAGCCGATTATCATTCTAATCGATTCACAAGAACATCATTCAATGCATACATGTGGGCCGATTATTAGTACACAAATCATTCAACAACATAATCAATCAATCATGAAACAATTATAAGCACACTAACCGATTAAGAGGGTGATCCGATTCAAGGTATGATCTTCGAGAGAGAGGAATTCTTGGCTGCCTTCGGTTTGCGAAAGAGAGAGAGAGGAGAGCTAGGGTTTTGTGACTTGTGTGTGTTATGTTTTGCAACAAAATGAGAAAACAAGTCCCTAGAGAGTGTTTGTTTGCGTATAAGGGGAGTGGGCCGAGCCCAACTCGGCTGCCCTATGGTGTCCGATTACAAGGTGTGGCCCAAATGGGCTTGTGCGATCAATTCGTGTTGTGCGGTTCGGGCCGTTAAATATACACACACATTACATAACACAATGCACATAGTCATAACAATCATTAAATAATATATTTCACATAAGCACGTAGCATTACACAAGTACAAAGATCGGTTTGGAAATACGAGTTGTCACTAATAATTGAACAACAAGAGTGTTTTGACATGACCGTACACTGATATGATTCTCTTACCCTCGAAACTCGCAAAAAGAATGTATGTATATGTTTATTTACTGCTTTCAGTCTTTACATTTGAAATATTCAAAAATACCAAAAAGATTTTAGGTGTGTTTTAATATAAACTTTATAAATACCAAAAAGATTTTAGGTGTGTTTTAATATAAACTTTATGAAAGCCAAAAAGATTTTATTTCTATTTTATTTTCGATCGTACGATGTTGGATCTCGAGTCTTCGTTACCTGAAACCTGAACGAAAACCGAATTGACTAAATCTTCATAAACGGTCGAAATTTGCAAGTTTTGAAAGTTAGAAACTAAAACTGACAAATTTACTAAACTTTCAAACTGTCGGACGGTGTTTGATTGTGACATGGTCATTCGTGTGTCATTTTTTTATATAAACTATATTCCAAGCAGTTGTTCTCATTACGCGTTTAGATTTCTTGCATGTGTAGATTCTAAAGGCAAGGAGAACATGGTCGATGACAAGCTTCGGAATGAAGACACGACGTGAAGGCCCTCAAAAGATGAAAATGATCGAGTTGCCGCTGACCATCATCAACACCACAAGGATCTCAAGCTATAAGGATCAAGTCTTTCACGAGCATAACTCAAGGGGGAGCTTGTGTTAAGGGGGAGTTTGTCAACACACTTCCTACATGAAACGGGGAGTTTGTTGATACACTTTCTGCTTTCAAGACGTGAAGACTTTGAAGATCCTCCGACATTAAAGACTTGAAAGGACGTCAGAGACTTGAAGACACGAAGATAGAGACAAAGCTACAGCCAAGGGGGAGTTTGTTGGTGCACTTGTGTCTGTACTTTGTCTGTATTCTGTCTGATATAAAACGATGCCCTTTGTTAGTCCTGTAAGTTTGACCAAGTCAACCATCCTCCTGGTTTGACTTGGCCAAACAGTTAGAACCTGATTGTGATATGTCTGTGTCGAAGGATGAGTTGTCGAAGGATGAGTCATCGAAGGATGAGTCATCGAAGGATTGTTTAGATCCTTCGATGAGCTCGAAGGATAAGCCTTCGATGGATGTTGATGCACCTCGAAGGATATCATCCTTCGAGGTATATATATCCTTCGATAGGTTTCAGATCGATAGATGATCTTTCGATCAGTCTAGTCTATCTGATCCTTCGATCAGTCTATCTGATCCTTCGACCAGACGATCTGTCATGAGTATATATACTCATGTAATGTGTTCACTTCATAAGTAGAGAGAAGACAGTCAGTGCAAGAGTGTGTGTGAGTGAACTCAGTCTTGTAGAGAGCGTATTTTCAGTTTGGTCAAGGGCTGTAACCGTGTCCACTGAAATACAAGAGAAAACTTTGATATCTCGTGTGTCTACCTTTCTCTTTGTAGCTTGTGTTCTCATATAAACTACCGGTTTGCACTCTAGCTTGGATTCCGCACTTGCTAGTGTGTTAAACATAACAAGGATAAGGTTTAACCTCATCCTCCGAGGGACCTACAGTGCCAATTAACTTATGGAATTTTTTAATGTTTACTTGTCTTAAATATCAATTTTATATGTAAATGTTTTTTTTTTAATTCAGAATAATGAAGAGTCTACTTTAAATAGAAAAACTATTATATGTTAATTATTTTGTTTATTTTAATGGCACAAAAGTAACTGAAGATAGGATTTCAATTTGTTTTAAAGTTCATGTATTTTGTGTTACATAAAAACTTTATAAATCCAAAGGGCCCTTTGGTCTTACGGTATATCAAATTTTGTTAAATGGTGATGCTTTTCAAGAGGTTGAGTGTTCGAGTAGTGCGGTGGACAATTGGTATAGAATTAAAAGTACATTAGATTGTTGTTTGTTAGAAAAATAAAAATTTTGTGTTGCCAACAGATGACTGTCGTAAGGGTCATGCAAAAACCTAAATAAGCTACGTAGATAGCGTAAGTAGGGTATCGTATCCACGGGGAATTTGTGGTCAGTGTCACGTTTTTAACTAAGAACTAAATTAACTAGATTGGGGGTTTTGTGAATTTGATTATAAAAACTAGAAAGCTAATTAATAAAGTTGTAATCAATACGAGAAAGAATAACCTCTACCCGGAATCCCAATTACCCGTTTAACATCAAAACCTGTTTACCGATTCAAAACACCACATAGACATGGCCTCGGAATTAATGAATCTGATTAGTTATCAAGGATAGTTTTTAAGATTCACTATGCCACCTAATAACCCGTTCAATTGTATCAACTACCCGCCAATTTACCAACCCGCTAACAACGCAAGAAAGTTGCCAATACGCTTAATAAACGACAAATAATTCAAACACAATAAACGTTTACCAAGAATCCAACACGAGTGGTCAAGCTGTACCAGTTATACGAATCCGCAAACAAGAATTAATGCAAAACAATGTAAAAGTTCATCCGAGTAGAAGTTACGAGAAGTTTAGCCGCACATGGTTGTCATACTAGCTTCGGTAATGATTCGAGAATTGCAAAACATGAAGTATCGATTTGAATGATGGCGTCTGATGGAAAATGGTGCTTTTTCGTTCGTCCAAAACCTGATTGCCGGCTGCTTGTTCCAGAAGATAGCGAACCACCCTAAAAAATCCCATCGTATCGATTAAAAACCTTTTCTTCTCGGCACCTTCCCCCGCGAGTCGCAACAGAACACACATATCACCCCGCGTATCGCGGGGACAAGTATCTGGGCCGGCTTCATTTAATGTCCTCAGGCGTGTCGCGGAGCTAACCAGCTCCTGTGCCGCGTATCGCGGGAATGTCCCTGTTGACTTCCTCCTGTTCAGCTCCATATGTTGACTTGTCAGCTCCTTAAACCTTCATTATTCCCTGTTTTAAGCCCTGCTAAACACAAACATCAGTATTCTATAAGTAACCTAACTCCTACCACTTAACGTATGTAAAGAACTAACAATCGACACTTAACACAATAAACTATGCTTATTTTAACTTAACATCACATCCCCACACTTATCTTTTTTCGTCCCCGAAAAAGTATTCGCAATGGAATCACAATCAAAACAAATGGCTTTCGATATATTCAATTATATTATTAGACAAATCTAACCACACGTTAACCAAGATTTTGAATATACGATCCACTTAAACCCAACCGCCGGTTTCCACGCCCTTATTTTCGATCCATTAAGTTCAAGTAATATATAGTCGTCTATGGATCCCACACTCAAAAGACTACGATTCCAACTATTCCCATTTCAGGCTTATGAGATTAAAAGCTATTAAATCTACCATCTTATATAAAAAACTCTTATGTTAGTCCGATTAAACCTTATGATGGAAGAATGGATGATATTGCGAGCTTACATGCTTCTGTATACGATCAGTTTAGCGGACATACGCCACACGAGTCACCATCCCCATGGTTAATGCCATAAACTTCACGTTTTTTTTTTTTTTACATGTGCTCAGGTGAATGGATGGATGGAATGATTTTTTTTTTCTTTTCGGGCGCCACACTGTTTCGGATTTGTTTTCACAAAAAGAAACAGGTGTGCCAGTTTAATCGGAGAAACTTATAAGTTTTTTACTTATGATGTACCCCTTATACCTTCCACAGTCTCAGTTTTACCATAGCTCCTAAGGCGGGAACCCACAAGACTCCTATTTTTAAGTTATTTTATATCAAATCTAAGGAACCTTTAACCGGCTGGGCCTATCCACATATCCTAAATTAGACGTGTGACCGATTATTTATTATCTCATATATATAGTAATCGAAAAGCCACTGATTCAATTACACCTATCATTTTCCATTTTGTGCAAAAACCTTCACGGGACATTTTCTATTTTTCTAATTTTTTTTTTTTACGTTTAATAACCTATGACATGACAACCTAAACTAGACACTAGTTTCCCCCTCCCCACACTTATTTCCTTCATTGTCCTCAATGAAGAAGGAAACTATGACTCAAACAAACTGAAAATAAAAAAAAATAGAAATAAAAATACAACAACAACAAATGGAACAGACTCCCCTGATTTCTTTGCCACTCTGCATCTGTCTAGTTCCACGCCTCCAAAACGCCTCACACTCCAATCATAGTTCCCAGCCAAATTCGACCCATTAATAATTCTAGCAACATCACCAAACATAATCATAGCATAACACACATATATATATATCAGCCCAACCGGTTAACCCTTACAATTTTCCCCAAAGATGTCGAATATCAAGTTAAGTACAAACCATCATCAGTTAAAACAAAATAAGGGAAAAAATACAAAAGATAACCAAAATCACCGGCGCTGATACTGCTAGAACCATCTACTCGTCATCACCATCCCTCTGCAGCGGCTGATGTGGCGGAAACCAGTCTGGGATGGGAACCTGCTGCTGCTCCAACAGATACCTCATCATGTTCGACTGCATCCTAAACATATCCATCACACTATCATAAACCGTCTCTAGCGTCAGTGGATCAGGTCGCGGAGGCCTCAATGGATGCTGTGGTCTCGGCCTCTCAAGTCGAGGAACAATAACTTGACGCCTCGTGGAATGCCCAGCCTGCATGGCCTCAGACGCCGGTGTTCCCCCCGGTGGTAATACTTGCGGTGACATCTTCACCGGCTTCCATCTAATCGGATCATCTAACTCAACCACCCCTGTCAACTTCAAATCCTCTACATCGAACGGCCCAGTAGCCGGCCCCTCCGTCAAATGCACCTCGGGGTATCGTGCAAACACATCGGTTGCCATCGCAATCCGAGTGACATAAGTCCCCAACTCCAGCTCTGCACCCTGCCTTCGTCCTTTCGCAAACTGTGATAGCAAAATCGTACCCAGATTCGCCTCCTTCTTCAACACCAAACAGTACAAACAGAAAAGATCCATAGTGTTCACTTTATCCTGCCCACTCTTCCTTGCCAGCAACGTGCACGCCAAAATCCGATGAACATATCTCAGAAATGGATCCCTTATCGACGACTCTACTGCCTCCCCTGACCAAACACTATCAGCAATAGTGTTCCAGAACAATGCCAACTCAGACTCCAACACATACTCTGTCCGATAATCCTTCTTCTTCTTGCACGACCCACGTAATGCACTCTGAAATAATTCTCCCTCAGCATAAAAACCAACCGCGCGTGCAAACTGCTCCGCACTCCATACATAGTGATGTCTACCTAAACTGAACGACAACGTGTAAGGCTCAAAATATCGATCCATGTCATATTTAAATGTGGAATGAAACTCCGTTGTTAGCTCAGCGTACTGCGGATCATTGCATCTTAGCGCGTCTAACCATCTCGGGCCCATGAATTCCTCCATTCTTTACCTTTCCCCCATGGCTTCTAACATTTCCCAGTTGAATGTTCTATGCTTATACAACTGCATAGTACAAAACTTATCCCTTCGCGCTAATTCATCTATGCCCAGTTCAAAATCCAAAAGCGTATGATTCCGTAACACCCTTTGATCTACCGGAAGGATTGGTGTTTCCGGCATAGGAGGATTTTCTGGCCCACTGTATCGAATCGGTCCCCGTATTCTCTTCCTTTTCTTTGACCCGGTGCGACTAGATCCTTCATCCGACATCCTGTCAAAAAGAAACAACATCACACAATTAATACCGTAACATCGAACTTGTAACCGTATAGCATTCCCTTCACGGTTACAAGTTTCAATCGAATGCCGAATTGTGCTGAAAAATCATTTAAGTCAGTCAACCCGTTCGAATGGAGATTGAGTACGAACGGACCGACCGACAATTAAAATTCATTTTCTAACTCGATTTCAGCTCTTAAAAATCAGAATCGGCATTTGAAACGAGGTAGAAAGCTTTTTATAATTTTTCAGAATTTTTTTTTTATTTTTTTTTCAAAAGATATATATATATATATATATATATATATATATATATATATATATATATATATATATATATATATATATATATATATACAAACCGCACCCCGACTACCAACCGGCCTACTTCTTCACTCAAACCTACTCGCCTTGACACTAATTATCCACTCGCTTGTAGACATTACGCCTAATAAACACTTATTAAAGAGCATGTCAACTTCATTGACCTTATCACACAACGTACCTTCCCACTCATGCATATGTACCAACTATCCGCTAGCATGCCTTTCTATAATCCTACGTATCCACTTCACATTCAATAATCGCATCTTACTTTCAACCTACGCGCTTCAGCAGCTCGCACCCAACCTATCGCGACCTATCTTTAAACATACTACACTAAATGGTAATATCTGAATTGTTAGCAAACTACTCGACTTAAAATCTCTGTACCTCCTAGATTCGATCAACCCAACACTACCTGTAAAACACATTCCCTGTCTCATTTTATCGCAATTTCGGCCCAATATCACTTAGATTCTTGTTTTCAACCACTCTCGACTCAACATCATCCCTCTCACCATTCAATCATTGACTACCCACTGACATATCTCGACTAAAACTCTAAAGGCATCCTAAATACTCGTTTAAACGTCTCTCGACTCAGAATCAAACCTTCTACCGCTATCTGCACTACCCCTTTTTTTCACGAAATCAAATCAATCCCAAAACTCTCATACAAGTTTGAACTAAACTCAGCCTAAGTTGAGATTCCTGAACCATCTCTATACTCAAATATTTTTTCAATAATCAATCTCAACACCCACATAACAATCTTTAGAATTGCAATCGAACATCGAACATCGATAATATTCTGCATCAAACCATTAAAAATTCAACTTACATACCTGGATTCACTTGAAACTGAAAAAGATAAAGAAATTATGAAGCTTTTGATCAAAACAGTCCAGTCGTTGTTCAGATGGTCGTCGGTGATGCTGATTGTCGGTGTTTTCCGATGAATAATCGGAGATGGTGGCTGTTCGGAGGTGGTTGTCGACGACAAGAGAAGAGATGGTCGGGGTGGTGGATGATTAATGGTCGGGGGTGGTGGGTATGGTGGTACCGGTGAGGTAACAGGTCGGCGGTGGGTAGAGTGGTCGGACGGAAGGTGGAAGAGTAATGGGAATAGTGGAGAGAGCTGAGGGTGAAAGACTGAGCGTGACCCAGGGTTTTATTTGATTGGTTTGGGCCGCGATACGCGGAAGAGTAAGAGGAACCCTACGCGACACGCTAACCTGTTTTAAAAAAATACTGACTTTTTGACTTGCATGCTAGGCGACACGCGGAAATGACAACGGATTCGTCCGCGACACGCCTGGAAACCAATTTTCCAGGAGTTTGCTTAAATTTTTAGTTTCCATGCCTTAGAAAATTTTTGGTTTTTCACTTGTTTTCACCTCCTTCACCCCCCAAACGAGTTTTTATGATAATTCAGCTCTAAAAACATACCTGGGGCTCCTCTTCTGATAGTTCTCTTCTCCTAATCATCTCATATCCCTGCAATACTCCGGAAACAACCTGAAAACAACCGAAAATTGTGCAAAAATGCCCTAAAAACTGGTTTTTCAACCCGAAAATCACCTTGTCCTACCCCCCAACGAGTGTGCGTTGCCCTCAACTGCACTAAAGCCTAACCAAACCACCCGAGCGTCCCCACACTTGATTAACGGCACTGTTATACTCGAAAACTCACTAAAAACAATCTAACTAACTACGAAAACAAAAACATGAATTACAAATGAACCTTAGGCTGCCTCCTAAGAGCGCTAAGTTTTAGATCTTCAGCCATATCGTACCTGTGCGATTACTCAACATACTCGCGGACTGTGCTTACGTATAGCACCTCCACGTTCTTCCCAGGACCGTTAATTTCTCGCGCATTAAAGTACGGCTTCAGTCTATGGCCGTTCACCATCTGGCGGATATGATCATCAAAGTCCTCAATCTCGACATCACCGTGTTTTCCAACTTTGGTCACACGATAAGGTCCTGTCCACTTACTCTTCAGCTTCCCAGGGAACAGTTTCAACCTGGAATTGTATAACCAAACAAGCTGGCCAACTTCAAACACTTTCGGCTTAATCTTCGCGTCGTGCACTTTCTTCATCTTATCTTTGTATGCAGCAGCACAATCGTAGGCCTCATTCCTTATCTCTTCCAGTTCACCCAATGTCAATCGTCTCTCCTTACCTGCAGTATCATAATCAATGTTAATCTGTTTAACTGCCCAAAATGCACGATGTGCAATTTCTACCGGTAAATGACATCCTTTTCCATAGACCAATCGATACGGTGTTGTTCCAATCGGTGTTTTGTACGTTGTACGATACGCCCACAAAGCATCGTCCAATTTATTGGACCAATCCTTGTGGTCGGCTCGCACAGTTTTTTGTAAAATTTCTTTAATTTGTCGATTAGAAACTTCGACTTGCCCACTCGTTTGAGGATGATACGGGGTGGCAATTCGATGATCAACACCATATCTCTTAAGGAGTTTGCCAAAGTTGAAATTCTTGAAATGAGACCCCCCATCACTTATGATCACACGAGGGATACCAAATCTCGAAAAAATGTTCGATTGAACGAATTTGCAAACAACCTTATGGTCATTAGTCTTGGTGGCAATGGCCTCAACCCATTTGGACACATAATCCACTGCCACCAAGATGTAAAGATTTCCAAACGAATTCGGGAATGGGCCCATAAAGTCGATTCCCCATACGTCGAAGATATCGACAACGAGGATTGGCTGCATGGGCATCTCATCCCGTTTCGAAATGCTACCCATCTGTTGACATCGTAAACAATTCTTAGCGTATTCAAACGAATCCCTAAACACCATAGGCCAATATAGCCCACACGATAGCACTTTTCGTGCCGTTTTCTGTCCACTGAAATGTCCACCACATGCGGACTCGTGCACCAATGACAAAACTGATGGAATTTCTTCATCCTCAACACACTTCCGGATAATCTGATCAGCTCCAACTTTAAACAGATCCGGTTCATCCCATATATACTGCTTTGCTTGTGAAAGAAAGTGCGCCTTCCTAGATCTCGACCAATGGTCCGGAATGATACCTGAATGAGCATAATTAGCAAAGTTAGCAAACCATGGTTGAGTATCAATAGTAAGTAAATGCTCATCGGGAAAAGTTTCCAGAATATCATGTTCAGGTCCTTCAATCTCATTCACCACTCGTGACAGATGGTCTGCCACCACGTTTTCGCTTCCCTTCTTATCTCGTATCTCCAAATCGAATTCTTGCAATAAAAGGATCCATCTAATAAGCCTTGGCTTTGCGTCCTTTTTCTCCATGAGATACCTAATTGCAGAGTGATCAGAAAACACAATTACTTTACTACCACAAATATAAGGTCTAAACTTGTCTAAAGCATAGACAATAGCAAGCAGCTCCTTTTCCGTGGTTGTGTAATTCAACTGAGCGTCCGCGAGAGTCTTGCTCGTATAATAGATTGCCACCGGTTTCTTGTCAACTCTCTGTCCCAAAACTGCACCTACTGCATAGTCACTAGCATCACACATTATTTCAAAAGGAAGTGACCAATCAGGGGATTGTAAGATAGGTGCTTCAACTAACTTTTGTTTTAGTGTCTCAAAAGATCTTTTACAATGCTTGTCAAAAACAAATGGGACATCTTTTAACAAAATATTACACAACGGTTTAGTGATAACTGAAAAGTTTTTAATGAACCGTCTGTAAAACCGGCGTGTCCAAGAAAGGAACGGACGCCTTTGACACTTGTGGGTGGTGGTAAGGTTGAAATTACTTGAATTTTGGCGTGGTCCACTTCAATCCCCTTACTCGAGACAACGTGTCCCAACACTATGCCTTCCTGAACCATAAAATGGCTCTTTTCCCAACTTAATACCAAGTTTGTTTCAACACATCTTTTTAGCACTCGTGACAATTGTTCCAGACAGGCCTCAAAAGATGTGCCAAAGATTGAAAAATCATCCATAAAAATCTCCAAAGACTCCCCGACCATATCTGAAAAGATACTCATCATACACCTTTGGAAGGTGGCCGGGGCATTACACAGTCCAAACGCCATTCGCCTAAACGCAAAAGTACCGTAAAGACAGGTAAACGTAGTCTTTTGTTGATCATCAGGATGAATAGCAATCTGATTATAACCTGAATAACCATCAAGAAAACAGTAAAATTTCTGACCTGCGAGCTTTTCCACAATCTGATCAATAAAAGGAAGTGGGAAGTGATCCTTTGAAGTTGCAGCATTCAACTTTCTATAATCTATGCAAATTCTCCACCCGGTTACCGGCCGGGTGGCCACTTCCTTACCATCTTCACCTGTAACAATCTGGATGCCCGCCTTTTTAGGCACCGTCTGTGTCGGACTCACCCAAGTACTGTCCGATATGGGATAGATGATCCCTGCATCCAACCACTTTAAGACTTCCTTTTTCACAATTTCCCGCATGTTTGGGTTCAGTCTTCGTTGAGCATCTCGAGCCGGTTTTGCTCCCTCCTCCGTGATGATCTTATGCATAACAATGGATGGACTAATCCCCTTGAGATCAGCGATTGTCCACCCAATTGCAGCCCGGTTGGCTATCAACACTTCCATCAAAGCTTTTTCCTGTTCAAGTGACAAATTGGAAGCAATAATTACCGGTAAGGTGTTGTTGACACCCACAAAAGCATACTTCAAATGCTTCGGCAATGTCTTCAACTCGACTTGTGGAGGTGACTCGAGTGATGGCTTCAATTGAGTGTCAATATGATCCGGTAAATTCTCGACTTGATGTGTCCAAGTCGGCTTCAATTCCTTAGCAGCCATCACCTCCAACTCTTCTTCCGCATATTCCAATTCCACCTCTATTTCTGCCAACTCCCTGTCACAAACAAAACACGTCTCTATAGTGCATTCCCCACTTTCGTGAGGATAACACCCGTCAATAATGTCTGCCATGAAGCATTCATCATTGACTAGAGAATCAGATGCACGGGCAAAAGCATTCAATCAGACCTTACGATTTCCAAACGTGATGTCAACCGTACCATTTCTACAATCGATTAGTGCATTACCGGTTGCTAAAAATGGTCTACCAAGTATGACATTAGGTTGTTTAGTATTTTCAATTTGCACGTAGTCTAAAACCAAAAAGTCAACCGGGTAGTAAAACTCGTCAACTTTGACAATGACATCACGTAAGATCCCCCGGGGTAGTTTTAACGTCAAGTCGGCCAACACCACGGTGGTGTCGGCTTGTTTCAATGGTCCGAAGTCGTATTGATCGTATAAACTTCCCGGTAAGATGCTAACACTTGCTCCCAAATCCAGCAAGGCTCGACTCATCTTAAATTCACCCACTTGAATGGGGATTAGAGGAGCACCTGGATCTCGGAGCTTTGGTGGAAGATCACCCGACAGAACGGCACTAACTTTTTCGGTTAAAGCTATCTTCTTCAGAAATTTGTTGTGCCGTTTTTGGGTGCAAAGCTCTTTCAAATATTTTGCATATGCCGGAACCTGCTTGATTGCGTCTAGTAACGGGAGATTAATTTTCACCTGTTTAAAAACTTCCCACATCTCATCCTGTTGTGGGCCCCGTTTATTAACAACTTTTGTTTCGGGATTAATTAAAGCCTTAGGAAATGGTACGGTATTACCCTCCATATCCTTCTCCTTTTTGTCACCCGGTTCAGTATCTATCACCCTATTATTTTCGAGATTTTCTTTTTTATTCTTTTTAGGGCTAATAGGTTCCGGCTCCGCATCGGACTCGTTTTCCTCATCAACCTCCTCCACAACACCTTCAACCAACTGAGGAGGAGTCCCAACCTGATTATCATAAACCTTCCCAGAACGAAGAATACTTACCTGATTAATTCTGGCGTTAGACGAACTCCCTTGATGCTGTGGATTCTTCGTGGTATCACTAGGCAATCGACTCGAATCTTTTCTCCCTTGTGCCATCTCGGTCGCCAGTTGGGCGACTTGCTTTTCCAATGCTTGATGGGATTTAGCTTGCACTTCTTGGTCTTTTTTCATTTGCTTCAACATTTCCATAATCTCCCGATTAGAAACCTCCTCGTTTGAAGTATTTGCCTTGCCTTGTTCCTGTTGTTGCTGATAACTTCTTTGGTTGCCCTTGTTGTAATTTCCTTGAGGGTAATTCTGATTATAATTTGATTGACAGTTCTGGTACGGCTGGCTTCCTTGATTCGGTACCTGAAAATGAGGATTCAATTGATTAGTATTACTATACCGAAAGTTTGGATGATTACGCAAACCTGGATGATATGTGTTTGAATTCATATCATAATTCCTTTGCTCTCCATAAACCATGTTCACGTCCTCCTCAGCCGCTACAAACTGACCCGGACATGCATCCAACGTATGTCCCAAATCTCCACATGAATCACAAACCGGAAAGGTTTGCGTCGCATGCACTGCATCCCGTTCACCCAAACCTCGAAATTTCGCTAACTGGCGTTCCAATGCCTCCTTTTCTCTCTCTAACTGAGCAACCCTTGCATTAGAGGCTCCTGTACTTGGTGGTGCCACAATTGGATACTTTTTATTCCTATCCGACTGTGCTTGCCTCTTTGAATCTGCTGCAACAATATCCAAGTAATCCCAATCTACATCCACATGATTTTTCAAAAAGGTACCTCCAGTAATAGCCTTAATATCCCGTATGTCCTCATTTGAAATCCCATCGTGGAATGCAGTAATCAACTCCCATCTTTGAATACCGTGGTGAGGACAGTTACGGATCAATTGATTGAACCGTTTCCAAGCCTCGTAAAGAAGCTCACCCGGTAGTTGCTGGAACTCTCTAATTGCTAATCTCCCCGTTTTAGTTCTTTGCGGGGTATAGTACTCATCCAAAAATTGTTGCTGTAGCTCTTGCCATGTATAAATGCTAGCATATGGCAACGATGTAAACCAATCCCTCGCAGCATCCTTTAATGAAAACTGAAACAATACCAACTTAACCTGATCTGGCGTGAAACCGTGTCCAGCAATCATACCACAAACTGCCTCAAAATCTGCTATGTGTGCATATGGCTCTTCAGTACCTTTCCCGTGAAAAGTAGGTAGCATGTTCAGAATATGTGGTTTTGCTTCAAACGAACGTTCCACATTACCCGGTGCTACTGGCATCACTATCGGCGATGCATGCTCTGCAATGTGCGGCCTGAAGTGACTCTCAACCCCTCGAATATTCGGATCCGGGAAGCGAGGATCTCTTTGTCTTTGTCGAGGTGCAACCGGTGCCCTATGAACCTGTGGCGGGGTCTGATAAGTATCTACTCCCCGTGGCTGTCTCTGTTGCTGATACATCGGTTGATTGCGATTAACTGGCTGATTTTGGTACCCAGCTGGATACCCCATATACCCATCGTTTATCCCCCATTCCTCGTCTCCGTATCCATCATCCCATGTCTCGGTTCTTGCCCTATGATCCACTTGCTCAAACATAGCACCCGACCGGTTCGGGTGTGGCACCAGATTTGGTTGATTCACGGTCCGTAAAGGATCGGGCTGTGGTGGTAGTCGGCTTTCTAGAGAATAGAGTGGTCCACCAATAAAATGAAATTCTCCAGTTGGAGCAGAGGTTGGTTGGGTGGTTGTGCTTGATGATGGCGCAATGGGTGTGGTTTGTTGTTGTGGTTCAGATGTAAATGGAGGCGGTGGCATTGGTGGTAATTCAGTAGTTGATGTTTGTTGTGGTGTTTGCTGTTGTGGGGTGGATTGGTTTTCTGATGGATTCATGGTGTCTTGAATTGCTTTTCCTTTCAAGGCTGAACGAAGAAGCAGATTTTGGCGTGCGGTCTTTTCAATTTCGGGATCAAACAAGAGCGGAGAAGATCTTCCTGAAAACCGAGTATGCATGCAAAAAGATCACCTGCACACAAGTAAACAAGAAAACAAAGCGTAATACTGAACAAGACAAAACTAAACAAAAAGAAATATTTTTGGGTTTTTTTATGATTTTTTTTCAAAAACAATAAAACAATAAAAGAAACGACTACTACTAAACTAACACTAAGCGCACGAACTCCCCGGCAACGGCGCCATTTTGATGACTGTCGTAAGGGTCATGCAAAAACCTAAATAAGCTACGTAGATAGCGTAAGTAGGGTATCGTATCCACGGGGAATTTGTGGTCAGTGTCACGTTTTTAACTAAGAACTAAATTAACTAGATTGGGGGTTTTGTGAATTTGATTATAAAAACTAGAAAGCTAATTAATAAAGTTGTAATCAATACGAGAAAGAATAACCTCTACCCGGAATCCCAATTACCCATTTAACATCAAAACCTGTTTACCGATTCAAAACACCACATAGACATGGCCTCGGAATTAATGAATCTGATTAGTTATCAAGGATAGTTTTTAAGATTCACTATGCCACCTAATAACCTGTTCAATTGTATCAACTACCCGCCAATTTACCAACCCGCTAACAACGCAAGAAAGTTGCCAATACGCTTAATAAACGACAAATAATTCAAACACAATAAACGTTTACCAAGAATCCAACACGAGTGGTCAAGCTGTACCAGTTATACGAATCCGCAAACAAGAATTAATGCAAAACAATGTAAAAGTTCATCCGAGTAGAAGTTACGAGAAGTTTAGCCGCACATGGTTGTCATACTAGCTTCGGTAATGATTCGAGAATTGCAAAACATGAAGTATCGATTTGAATGATGGCGTCTGATGGAAAATGGTGCTTTTTCGTTCGTCCAAAACCTGATTGCCGGCTGCTTGTTCCAGAAGATAGCGAACCACCCTAAAAAATCCCATCGTATCGATTAAAAACCTTTTCTTCTCGGCACCTTCCCCCGCGAGTCGCGACAGAACACACATATCACCCCGCGTATCGCGGGGACAAGTATCTGGGCCGGCTTCATTTAATGTCCTCAGGCGTGTCGCGGAGCTAACCAGCTCCTGTGCCGCGTATCGCGGGAATGTCCCTGTTGACTTCCTCCTGTTCAGCTCCATATGTTGACTTGTCAGCTCCTTAAACCTTCATTATTCCCTGTTTTAAGCCCTGCTAAACACAAACATCAGTATTCTATAAGTAACCTAACTCCTACCACTTAACGTATGTAACGAACTAACAATCGACACTTAACACAATAAACTATGCTTATTTTAACTTAACATCACCAACATAATATATATACTCGTCAACAGATATGGTTAGTGACATTGCTAGCGCTAGAGAATAGTGTCTGAATGTAGTCACAGAAGTGACACGAATTAATAATAATGCAAATAGCGACGCGACTAAAATTTTGATGCAAAATAGCGACTTCATGGAATGAAAATAGCTATGAAGAACGAGGTATTTAGGTATTTTCTGAGACGTATTAGGATGCTTTACTAGAGGCGTATTAAAAAAAAAAAAAAAAAAAAACGTTTAAGGTGTCGCAAATTCTGTGATGGTGTAATTCTGATGCATCCTTGTTGTTGCTAAAAGCGTCGCTGGCATGAAATCGTAACTATATGATACTTTTTGTAGTGTGCATACACACAGATATAAGCCAACTAGAATCATAATCAGAAAACTTTATTATAAAGGACAAACCCAATTCCAACATTACAAAATACATAATTTGACCCTTAAACTCTTAAAGACCTTTAACTGAATTACAGAAATAGAAATAAAGACAACACCTGAAGCTTTAGTATGAAATAACAACTCCGAAATGATAATAAAAACATTATGCTTATCATGTTGCTCTTTCGATAATCATTTTGATTGGCATTCCATTTGAACTGGCATTGGCTATGCATTCCCAGAGGCCATCGTCGCTTAGAATCTGAAAACTGTTACGATTGCAGTCTATATATTTGATTCGAAAAGCATTCTGATTCACTTGGTTAAATCTCCGAGTCACTTCAACCCATAAGTCTGTGATTCCTGACATCAATGGTAGTGAAAACTTTATGATTTCATTGTTGTATTGAACTTTAATCACCTTTGCCATTGGTTTGGTTGCTAAGTTCTCAGCCTGCAAATTAAGGGTTATAATTATATATTGATTATCTAGTATAAAATAGATCACAGAAAGTAAAAAAAACACACACATATAGGTTTTTATGATGTTGGGTTTAATCTTGATGGGTTCGGGTCGACGGGTACAGTTTAAGATAATATCCCTTATGTTACTGATTAAGGGTTAGAATTTTATTTAACTAAAAACTAGGTACAGTATAAGATAATATCCCTTATGTTACTGATTCTTTTGTAATAATCATCATATATAAAAATAATTTTTAACATATTAAATTAAATTTTGTAATATATTTAAGATGTTAAATGCATTGTTTCCCGGTTCCCTACTTTTTTTAGTGTTTCTCATTGAACCCAACCCTATATATGTGTGTGTGTGAGCGCGCGCACGCATGTGTGTATTGAGCATCAAATTCAAAAACCAAATATTTTCGACAGTATTATCCATAAAATGATTAAAAGTTGAAATATGCATAACAATGAATATACTTTCTTTTTAATGTTCTTTTGAAAACAACAAAAATCAACAGTACCCTATGATTTGAAAATGATTGAATAAAATAATAAAAAGAGTAAGTACATATGTTCTTGTAATTCTCTATTAAAAAATAGATTTTGTTTTAAAGGGGCTATATATACCAGTAAGAAAATATGCGTAGTTTATAACTGTTTAACAATAGAAAAATGCAATTGCATAGATTTTGAAATATTACCAGTAAGAAAATATGCATAGTTTATAACTGTTTAACAATAGAAAAATGTCAACAGGTATATGAAATATTAATGCAACAAATATGTATAATATACTAACCTTCAATAAATTGTGAATCTGATTGAAATCTTTAGCATAACTTTTTTTGGGGATAGTTGTGACAAACTCGATGACCCCGAGAAAAATATCGTTATCATCCCTATCAGAAAATATAGGCATGACTAACTGTCCCATAAACTGATCACGGGCTCGACTTGTCCTTTGATCTGAATTACCTGTTTGAGCTGCTAGGCCAGCAAACCATTCTTGATCAACGGGTGTATCTCGTCTAATGAAAATATCGTATTGGAGACACTTCTTCCTGTAATTCTCAAGCGCTTCATTGTTTTTATTTGATCGAGATGGTTGACCTATCACTGTTGTTGGATTATTCGGGTGTGTTTACGGAACACGGGTCGGTGCGTTATCGGATCACGGGTACGGGTCAATTGGTTAGGATTCGAACGGGTCATGGGTTATGGTTATGGATCAGTTCGTTGCATTTTATTTGGCTAAAGAAATGGTCAGTTTGACCGAGTATGTTGGATTTGAGATATGCACGTTGCATATTAGAATTAGTAGCATAGAATATTATTTTATTCTTTTTTAAAGGCATTTGCATGTGCATGTAATTGTAAGTCTATTTAAAGGCATTTGCTTTAATGAATAATTAACCCTTTTCTTTGATATATCGAATATAGCAAGTTTTCATTCCTTATCTTCATACATATTTCACATACAGTGAGTGTGTTGAGTGTGTGTTTGGGGCCTGTAACCAACATTTGGTATCAGAGCCTAGGCTCGTTGAGAAGCGGGTTTGAAGATCGGAGGAAGCCTCCGCCGCCGGCGGGTGTGTCGGTCGGTGGAGGGCAGGCGTAAAAGAAGGGTTCGGGACTGTTATACAGCAGAAGACGGAAGCGTTATGGTGTTTTCGGTAGGCCGTTGTTGTGGTAGACGTACCGGTTAAGACGACGGGGGTGACCGGTGATAAACACTTGTGTTCCGTGGCTGTTAGCGATGTTCAAAGGAAGAACGGGGTTGCTCGGTTGTTAGTTGCGGGTTTGCGCGGCTGGTATACAACCGGTGATAACAGTAAATGGTGAGAACGGTTGCCTTGATCGGTTGTTCGTGATAAGAGGAGACCGGCGTAGTGCATGAAAAGCGGGCAGAATGGATCCGTCAAAGCAGGTGGCTTTGGATTCGTCTCGTTTGGCAAGGTGAGAAAACGGAAGAAGCGGGTGGCTTGTTTTCTTGGTCGGTGGAGAGGCCTCTTGAACAAGGGTGATCGGAAAAAGGTAAAGGAAAAAATTACACGGTGTTAACATTATGGTGTTGGAGTTCAAATCGGGTGACTCGGATGTGACCGGGTGGGTCGTTGATCCGTGATGAGTCAAGATGTGAATGGACGGTTCCAGCGTTATGCCATGTTACATGTTACAGGCGTGGTGTTTTTTATTCGGGTTGAATCGAGACATTGGACGTGATCGAGGTGAAGATCGGGTGTCCGTTAGATGTCATAGTGGTTCGAAACCGAGGTGATTCGGTGCTGCGGTGAAGGCGTAAACAAACACCGATTAAGGGGGTGATTGTTGGATTATTCGGGTGTGTTTACGGAACACGGGTCGGTGCGTTATCGGATCACGGGTACGGGTCAATTGGTTAGGATTCGAACGGGTCATGGGTTATGGTTATGGATCAGTTCGTTGCATTTTATTTGGCTAAAGAAATGGTCAGTTTGACCGAGTATGTTGGATTTGAGATATGCACGTTGCATATTAGAATTAGTAGCATAGAATATTATTTTATTCTTTTTTAAAGGCATTTGCATGTGCATGTAATTGTAAGTCTATTTAAAGGCATTTGCTTTAATGAATAATTAACCCTTTTCTTTGATATATCGAATATAGCAAGTTTTCATTCCTTATCTTCATACATATTTCACATACAGTGAGTGTGTTGAGTGTGTGTTTGGGGCCTGTAACCAACATTTGGTATCAGAGCCTAGGCTCGTTGAGAAGCGGGTTTGAAGATCGGAGGAAGCCTCCGCCGCCGGCGGGTGTGTCGGTCGGTGGAGGGCAGGCGTAAAAGAAGGGTTCGGGACTGTTATACAGCAGAAGACGGAAGCGTTATGGTGTTTTCGGTAGGCCGTTGTTGTGGTAGACGTACCGGTTAAGACGACGGGGGTGACCGGTGATAAACACTTGTGTTCCGTGGCTGTTAGCGATGTTCAAAGGAAGAACGGGGTTGCTCGGTTGTTAGTTGCGGGTTTGCGCGGCTGGTATACAACCGGTGATAACAGTAAATGGTGAGAACGGTTGCCTTGATCGGTTGTTCGTGATAAGAGGAGACCGGCGTAGTGCATGAAAAGCGGGCAGAATGGATCCGTCAAAGCAGGTGGCTTTGGATTCGTCTCGTTTGGCAAGGTGAGAAAACGGAAGAAGCGGGTGGCTTGTTTTCTTGGTCGGTGGAGAGGCCTCTTGAACAAGGGTGATCGGAAAAAGGTAAAGGAAAAAATTACACGGTGTTAACATTATGGTGTTGGAGTTCAAATCGGGTGACTCGGATGTGACCGGGTGGGTCGTTGATCCGTGATGAGTCAAGATGTGAATGGACGGTTCCAGCGTTATGCCATGTTACATGTTACAGGCGTGGTGTTTTTTATTCGGGTTGAATCGAGACATTGGACGTGATCGAGGTGAAGATCGGGTGTCCGTTAGATGTCATAGTGGTTCGAAACCGAGGTGATTCGGTGCTGCGGTGAAGGCGTAAACAAACACCGATTAAGGGGGTGATTGTTGGATTATTCGGGTGTGTTTACGGAACACGGGTCGGTGCGTTATCGGATCACGGGTACGGGTCAATTGGTTAGGATTCGAACGGGTCATGGGTTATGGTTATGGATCAGTTCGTTGCATTTTATTTGGCTAAAGAAATGGTCAGTTTGACCGAGTATGTTGGATTTGAGATATGCACGTTGCATATTAGAATTAGTAGCATAGAATATTATTTTATTCTTTTTTAAAGGCATTTGCATGTGCATGTAATTGTAAGTCTATTTAAAGGCATTTGCTTTAATGAATAATTAACCCTTTTCTTTGATATATCGAATATAGCAAGTTTTCATTCCTTATCTTCATACATATTTCACATACAGTGAGTGTGTTGAGTGTGTGTTTGGGGCCTGTAACCAACAACTGTTAGAACCATCTTCTCATTGTGAACTGGTGATCCAAGTTCCCAAAACTGGAGACAGCCTCGGCGTCCTTCGAAATTAAATTTCTGGAATACATTGTTAATTCTGGACTGCATTTTTGAAAGTTCGAAAGAAATTCTGAACTGGAGAAGAAGATAACTTTGCTAAAACATGTGATGATCTGGGCCACATTTATAATGATAAAATAATCAAAAAGCTAAATTGGGGTCCAAATAACTAGTCATGTGAAGGGTTCAATAATACAATCAGGTCAAAGTTTAAAGGGGTCAATTAACCAGGGGCATGCAAGATTTTAGTGTATTCTATGCAACTCTTTTTGACATACTTCTCACGGAATTAATAAATCTTACATATTTACCGTAAAACTAACTCTAAAAATATTTTGCTTTTAACTTTATTCCAATTAGTTTTTTTAAAGGTATTTTTTTTGTTCTATGTACATTCTGTAATTATTATTTATTATTTATAATTTATAATTTATTTTTATGTTTCAGGAAACTAAAACATTAAAATTTATATTTTAAATTACTTTTAATTGCTGGAATCCATTGGTAAAACTTGGAAGAATATGTTGCTAATTCGTATAATTGGTATGTAGGTATCCTTCGCTATTTTATCCATTAGTAATCTGTTGTAAACAACCACATTCGACAACTTACAAAAGTTGTATGTGATCTGTGGGTAAAGTAGTCCGTTTATCCCACGATAATGTGTTCGTCACTAGTATGTTGAAAAAGAAAACTCAAAACATAAAGTTGTGATATGCTCTAAAGAATGTTGACACGTGTTTTACATCAATCAAAAATCATAAAAATGAATATCATTAACGCTTCCAATAGTTCTGATACTGGTACCAATGTTGTTCAGTCGTAATCAAGTTTGTCATGTTGCTGATACATACCGGCACTTACTATAGCTTATGATACAAAATATACTCTTCGAAGTTGTTCAAACAACATCAGTTCCATTTTGTTCATTACAATAAATAAATATAACGGAAAGGGGAAACTGCGTCGATTTAAAAATAAATAAATAGATAATTGTGAGGTACCTTTGATAGTATGTATGTTTGTGCTTGATTACTTGTACTTTACTACTCATGATTCCCTTTTAGAAAAAAAAAGAGTTTTGTCGAGTGTAAACAAAAATGTATGTTGCTACGACCTACTTGGGATTTTATTTTATTTTTTTGAACGGCCAACAAACTCAATCCCGAGCACTCTCGGGGCACCCACTGGACAAACGGAGTACTCCGAGAGTAACCCGAGTCCACTACCAATTCCGGGGAAAACCCGGTAACCCACCCGCCCATAGGCACGACAGTGAAATTACCGGTAAAACCCGTTTGGCTCAAGGATCCAACCCAGGTTTCCCTGGGTCTCCTATCATTGCCCACCAGTGCCTCACTCTGCACCAAGTGGGAGTCAAACCTGTATCTCTCAAGAGAAATGTAAGTCCTCCACCACTTGATCTAGAGATCATTGGCTACTTGGGATTTTATAAAATACTGATACATTAAAAGTTTTATAAGGAAACAAAATATGTTCAAATGATAAAAAAAAAATGAAAGTAAAAAAGAAAAATAAGGTGCGATAGATATCGTATTACAAAAAGGCATTAATCGAATTGTGGACAGAATTAATTGGCCAATTGGAAGGTTGGGCCCGCATGTGCAGTACTAATTGAACCCCTTGTTTTGCTTACTTATACGGTTGGACCGGGTCAAATGAGAAATTGCAAAAATATTAGAACCAGACCATCGAAGCCAATAAAAATAGAAGTTGGTTTGTATGATTTGATCTGAACCTTTCATTTTGGTGCTATTTTACACAAGCTTCTGTCATATGACATGCAATACGTGTTATTATTAATTTTGTAATAAGAAAACCTTATTACTGATTTTTTTTTTTTTTGTTAAAAATAAATTTCATTCCAATCATCAGGGTAAATTACTGATTTTGAAAATATTAATAAATTGCTTATGAAGATTTGAGTTTTTTTAAATTGTTTTTGTAAACAAAAAATGTTCTAGATGTATACTGAGTAAAAGAATTGTAAATATTACAGTAACTGAATTTGTGTATCCATCTAGAGTGTTATGTCAAATGATTACTTTCACAAGAAAAATTGAAATTTGCTTTCTATTACTTTTGTTATTTGAACCTCAAATAACCTATTTGGACCCCTCAATAAGAGAATTGTGGACCCTATCGCTGGTCTGGCCTATATAAGTGACTGAACCAGGCCATAGATTGAATAAACTGTCACAGTTGATCATCTCTGGAACTAGTTCAAAACACAGTTCCTCAACTAGAAGATCAGATTGGTTAAGAATGGCCTGTTTTAGTATGAACAGCAGCTGCACTGAGCAAACCACAGTTGTGGTTTCACCTGGTGAATCTTCTCCCTTCATTAATTGTGAGTTCAACTAACATAAATTCATGGTTCATTCACTCTTAGTTGTTTCTAGGAAACCAGCTTTTGTTTCTTGTTCTTTAGTATTTATTTCTTAATATGATTTCAATTTATATAACAGATACTCTTCTAGTCTTCTTGCATCTCTCTCTCTCTCTCTCTCTCTCTCTCTCTCTCTCTCTCTCTTCGTCTGTTGTTCAAAATGCGATATATACTCCCGAGACCTTCTCCGGCTTATCTCTCACTTTCAGATATGACGGTTGAGTACAGTACCTCCATCGTTTTCGACTATGTCTCAGATGCTACGAGCTACCTACTCCTGTTTAGTGGTCTTCAAAGAGAAGCCTTCGCTGTATGCTAGTTGTGTTATATTGCAGTTATATTCTATGTAGACATACTTACTCCCTTTCTATGTTAATTAATAGAAGCCCTCTTTCTTTCTCTTTTTTTCTTTTTCGGTTTAAATTATATGCAGTTCCGATCCTAGCTTCGTTGTTCTAATAATTCGAACCATACAGATATCCATGCTCCCATTGATGGCGAGGTGCTGAAAAAGATCACTTCTATCCTTGAAATTTTACCAGTTAAAGACGGTGAATCTGTTCTTGTTCTGTTATGGGTGCCAAAGGAAATTGGAGACGCATGTGTGCTTACTACCGCAGCACATATGCCTTTTCGTCTTTTTGGGATCAACAAAGAACTTCAGAAATACTATTTAGCCTGTTTAGACCACAAACTCTATGTGTATAGAGATGCTAAGGAAGAAGCGGCATTCGGTCTTGCAGGCAAGGCTTACCTACGCTGCACTCCTCAACAAACTCAAAACGTGCACGAATACCCTGAAGATCAGCGTCCTCCGTGTGAAGATGCTATTTTTACTAAGAATTGGGGATCCTTTGCTGTGCCTGTGATTGACGCTAATACACGTGTTGGTGTTCTTGAGTTTGTCATGGATACACCGCGGGATTATAGCAATGATATTCTTGTAGTTCAAAGACTCCTTCAGGTTTGTCCTGCCCTTAACATAACATTCAATTCTAGTAAGAAAATTGCAATCATTTTTATATATAGATTTCTTTGGGTTTAATCAAAATTTGATAAACTTTCACTTTGTATAACTTTAGTTGTTAATATAGCAAAGCACTAAACATTTTTATTATATTCATTTTGTAAATTTGCACTGCATTATTTCCTATATGTGTAAATTTATTCATAGATGTTACATATTCAACCTTTAAGTGAAAAATCTTATGCTTCACTTGCAGGATGCCGGTTTGCAAACTTCAATCCAAATGGATCGCACAAATAGAACTTATCTACATCCCAAAAAAATGATCCGTAAATCAAAGTCGTTTGACAAAACTAGGTACAGTCGTCTTGTTCCATTGTTTGGACTGAGTAGTGCCCGTGCTGCAGAAATACTTAAAGGTAAGCTTGGTTCACCTACATATATAACTAGGGGAAGGTTCATTTGAGAAGAAATTTAATGTGACAAGAAAAAGAAGAAATTAAGGGCATAATGGTAAAACATTAAATAGTTTATAACTCCTCCCATTTATTATGCCATCTTTAATTAATAAGGCAAAAAACATTTTATCCTACACATTTCAAAATTTATCCTACATGAATTACATTTACCGAAATTTACCCTACACATATCTAAATTTATCATACACATTTAAGAATTTATCCTACACATATACTAAAATTTATCCTACACATGTCGAAAATTGTCGTTCACCCTAAATTATTTTATATATCTTGAAAGAGTATATTTAAAAGTGAGTTACAAGTTTAATTAGTTAGCTAATTAATTATAATTAGAAATTTACCTATATGCCCATATTAATAATATTAAATACACATATTAAATGAAGTAAAATAGAGAATTTCTATTGGTTTAAAACTTATTCTTTTTATTCTTAGAAAATTTTTCTTCTCATTTGAACCCTCCACTATATAACTAAGCTGATAGTTGTATTTGTGTCAACTATTGCAATTGATAATAGTTTTTTTTTTTTTTTTCTGACTGACACATGTAATCCTTGTGTAGTTAAACCAGGTACTTTTACAAATCTTTGTAGGAGAGTCGGTATTCCTGAGTGGCCATGTATACGAAATAGAATTACCAGAGCTTCTTCTATCCCGGAAATTAAAATCAATCAAACGATGGCTGAGTTTAGGTCTCTTATAACTCCGAATGCTGATTCAAAACCCATCTCGTACGTAATTTTTAAACTTCCACATTCATTTATGAATGTAGGACATTGGACCTTTTTACAATGTATCTTCTTTCGATTCCTTTGCAGGGATATAGAAGTTCCTGAGTGGCCCCTGGAACAAATTATGACTAGTGATTTTGATGCTTGGTTATCAGAACTTCCTGGTCTTGATGTCATGGCAGACCCCTTTGATACGGGATATCTTGATTCCTTTTATGATGAAGAAATGATCAATATTGATCATCCGAATGCGGATGTGAACTCTATCAGGTAGGTCATTTCAAAACTTTCACATTCATTTGAACAGGTGACATTTACAATGTATCTTCTTCCTTTGTAGGGACAAAGCATTTCCTGAGTCGTCGCTGGAGCAAACTATTACCATTCATGCTGATGCTTTGTTTCCCAAACGTTTTGGTCCCGGTTTCATGTCAGACCTTGGTGAAATGGAACATCACCATGATAACTATGCACCTAGCATGGAATATCTTGCAAGATGATAAATGGATCAATGATAAAATTAAATAAAGTGATGCAACAAGAGCTATATATAGTTTGAGAATAATGTCAACCCGCCTATGTAAAAGCGGAAAGTGAGTGTTTGGATGTGTTCTACTGCTAGGCTTTAGGTGTGGAACCATAATAAATAAGTAGTTTTGTTTCAAACATAACAAATATTCATGTGACCTTTTCCGTTGTAAAGACATTATTATTGTTTGTATGCTATTTGCTTTTGTTGTCTAGAGGTGAGCGTTCAACAAAATTGAATACGAATTACCCCATTTTGTATAGCCATTGTGGCAGAAATTGGTTCCCCAACAAATAACACATAACACATCAAAAATAGAGGATGTTATATGTATGTAATACATATGCCTTTATTTAACTGATGTTAGCTAACATTTTCTGATTTATATGTTCAAATGAAATAAAACTACTATTACAGATTAAAAAGAGCAAAAATGCAATTTGAGATGTGATTCATAAGGATATCTAAAGTAGTCAAAACGTTATGTTCAAAAAAAAAAAAAAAATCTATTGGGATGTGATTTGTATATCATAAAGGGTCTACATATTCACACACCCAATTGCCTATTTCCACACCCTTCAAGACGCCTCGTATAGACCTATACGAGGCGTATAACCTTTCTCAATTTCCAAGAGAATCTCTGATTATGTCATATTTTGTCTTATTTGCCTCGTATACGCCTCGTATAGGCCTATACTGAGCGTCTAGGCGAAAAAAGACTATTTAGCCCCTGATTTAGGCCTATACTGGGGGTAAATTTGTCTTCTCTTATATGCCTCGTATAGGCCTATACTGGGCGTCTTGAAGGGTTTTTTTTTTTTTTTTTTTTCTTTTTTTTTTTTTTTAACGAACATTTTAAACAATATTAATCGTTTTAGCAAACTTTTATACAAAAACAAGTTTTTTTTATTTTAAATAATTAATATTAGGACCCCTCGTTGGTGTTTTTTTTGAGTTGAAAATTGGATGTTTTGGTAGGGTAATTTGATTGTTTTTTGAGGGTGGTGTTTTTTTGAGTAAAAAAATGGGTGTTTTGGTGGGGTAATTTGAGTTGTTTTTTAAGAAAAGTTTCATTTTTTTATAAAAATATTTTACCGTTTTCAAGATCGGCCTTTAAAAATATTCGATCGTAGAAATATTACATTGTTTTTAACATATAGTGTGGTATAGGTCTCGTATAGGTCCCTTATAGGTCTTGTATAGGCCTATCGACGTATACGGGCGTTGTATCATATCCTATATTATCGTATCGTATCGTATTGTATTGTGTCGTATAGTGTAGTATAAGTCTCGTATAGTTCTCGTATAGACCTATATGGGACCTATATGAGACTTATACTATACACTATACGATACAATACCATACCATACAATACGATACAATACGATACTATCGTATCATATAGTGTAGTATAGGTCCCTTATAGGTCTTGTATAGGCATATCGACGTATACGGGCGTTGTATCATATCCTATAGTATCGTATGGTATTATATTGTATCGTATAGTATAGTATAAGTCTCGTATAGCTCTCGTATAGACCTATATGGGACCTATACGAGTGTTGTATCGTATCGTATAGTGTATAGTATAAGTCTAGTATAGGTCCCCTATAGGTCTTGTATAAGCCTATAGGCCTAAACGGGACCAAAACCACACCTATAGTCCTATACGAGTGTTGTATCTTATCCAATAGTCTAGTATCGTATTGTATTGTATCGTATCATATCGTATCGTATAGTGTAGTATAAATCTCGTATAGGTCTCGTATAGGCATTGTATGGGCCTATGGATGTGGTATCGTATCCTATAAGTCTCGTATAGGTCTTGTATAAGCCTATCGTGTTGTATCGTATCGTATAGTTTAGTATAAGTCTCGTATAGGTCTCGTATAGGCATCGTATAATTAATATTAGTGTTATTATAATTAATATGAGTTTCTTATAATTAATATTAGTGTTATTGATATTAATAAAAGTTTTTTATAATTAATATTAGTGTTATTATAATTAATATGAGTTATTATAATTAATAAGAGTGTTATTATAATTAATATGAGTTTTTTATAATTAATATTAGTGTTATTGATACTAAAATGAGTTTTTTATAATTAACATTAATGTTATTATAATTAATATGAGTTATTATAATTAATATTAGTGTTATTATAGTTAATATGAGTTTTTTATAATTAATATTAGTGTTATTGGTATTTAAAAAGAGAAAACAAAAAAAAAAAAAAAATAGACGCCCAGTATAGGGCTATACTGGGCGTCTATGAGGACCAAAAGACTATTATACCCTTGAATTAGGCCTATACTGGGGGCAAATCAGGGGTAAAATGGTCTTTTGGACCCCTCGTATACGCCCAGTATAGCCCTATACTGGGCGTCTATTTTTAATTTTTTTTGTTTTTATTTTTAATATTTAAAAAGAGAAAAAAAAATAAAACTAGACGCCTAGTATAGGGCTATACTGGGCGTATACGAGGGGTCCAAAAGACCATTTTACCCCTTTTTTGACCCCAGTATAAGCCTAATTCAAGGGTATAATAGTCTTTTGGTCCTCATAGACGCCCAGTATAGCCCTATACTGGGCGTCTATTTTTATTTTTTTTTTCTCTTTTTAAATACCAATAACACTAATATTAATTATAAAAAACTCATTTTAGTATCAATAACACTAATATTGATTATAAAAAACTCATATTAATTATAATAACACTCGTATAGGTCCCATATAGGTCTATACGAGAGCTAGACGAGACTTATACTACACTATACGATACAATACAATACAATACGATACGATACGATACTATAGGATATGATACAACGCCCGTATACGTCGATAGGCCTATACAAGACCTATAAGGGACCTATACTACACTATATGATACGATAGTATCGTATTATATCGTATAGTGTATAGTATAAGTCTCGTATAGGTGCCATATAGGTCTATACGAGAGCTATACGAGACTTATACTACACCATACGATACAATATAATACGATACGATACTATAGGATATGATACAACGCCCGTATACGTCGATATGCCTATACAAGACCTATAAGGGACCTATACTACACTATATGATACGATAGTATCGTATTGTATCGTATAGTATGATATCGTATAGTGTATAGTATAAGTCTCATATAGGTCCCATATAGGTCTATACGAGAACTATATGAGACTTATACTACACTATACGACACAATACAATACGATACGATACTATAGGATATGATACAACGCCCGTATACATCGATAGGCCTATACAAGACCTATACGAGACCTATACTACGCTATATGTTAAAAACAATGTAATATTTCTACGATCGAATATTTTTAAAGGCCGATCTTGAAAACGGTAAAATATTTTTATAAAAAAATAAAACTTTTCTTAAAAAACAACTCAAATTACCCCACCAAAACACCCATTTTTTTCCTTAAAAAACATCACCCTCAAAAAACAATCAAATTACCCTACCAAAACATCCATTTTTCAACAAAAAAAAAAAAAAAAAAAAAAAAAAAAAAAAAAACCAACGAGGGGTCCTAATATTAATTATTTAAAATAAAAAACTTGTTTTTGTATAAAAGTTTGCTAAAACGATTAATATTGTATAAAATGTTTGTTAAAAAAAAAAAAAAAAAAAAAACCCTTCAAGACGCCCAGTATAGGTCTATACGAGGCATATAAGGGGCAAAGGGTCATATATGAGGCCTATACGAAGGGTCCTATACGCCCAGTATAGGCCTATACGAGGCGTATTCAGGCAGTCAAACCAGAAGTAACATGAGTCAGACACTGATTTTGATGTAACCCTATATGCCTCGTATAGGCCTATACGAGGCAAAGGGTGTCTAAATAGGCAGATAAGGTGTCTAGATAGTTTGAGCCATCATAAAAATTACTTTCTACACATTGTTTATTGTGTGTTTTCGTACAAAATGGTATATTACTATGTGGTGGTGTGTAAAGTAATTTGATGATATATAAATCACACTAAAAATTTTAAAGAGGTAGCAAAATGACCAATCGGGATACAAATGAAAAACTTAGTGTACGCTTTTTTTATAATATTAACAAAGCTTTCTATAATATTTGTATTCACAACATTCAAGCCTTTACTTGTTCGAATTCTATTTAGTATAAATAAGTAGTTATTTGTATTGAAACATTAATTAATAGAAATAAATATAATTCCCATATCACGTGTTTTTTTTCCTTCAAGAACTAGGTTATACTTGATTTCCTTTTAGAGGCTACGCTATTTGATATAACATATGTTTTTTAGGGGCTGTTTGGTAGCCTCTTAATGACCATTCAGATGCTACCTTTTAATGGTTTAAAACCTCTGAATGAATAAGAGGTAACATCAAGTCTGAATAGTTAAGAGGTAACCTCTGAATGGTAAATCATCACATGTCACATTCTTCTACCATCTCATTGGTAAAATTCTTAATGTTTCCATTAAGAGATAGCCTCTTAATAACCATTCAGAGGCTACCAAACAGCCCCTTAGGCTATACGGTGTGGGAGGGGTATGAAGCGTCACATGATATTAGATATTTTAGTGTAATCGAGATTAACTTGGTGACCAAAGAGAATTATAATATACATCGAACAAGTTAGGACGTGAGGGAGTGTACGCTTATTCGAGTTGCTATAATTCCAAGCATGGTTGCAAAAGTCGCTAGGCGCTCCCTAGTCGGTCGACTGGGGAGTTGAGAGTACTCGGCCTAGGCGGAGAGTACTCGGGGAGTACTCGGACATGTAAAATTATAAAGAAATTAGTTTTTGGAAATTAAATATATGTCAAATAACATAAATTTACTAATATCCATAATAAAATACATGAAAATGATATTCATTCTTTAATATGATAGGCATAGAAATTATGTTTTATTATTTTTTTAAGTCAAACTCGGCCCGAGTTGACCTACTAGATACAATTTTGGCCGAGATTGACCGCGTTTGACCGATTCCGAGTAATTAGGCGGAGTCAAAGAAAGTCGCCTCGGCAACCTACCTTGTAGCGACTACTCGGGGAGTACTCGGCCTTGGAAACCTTGTTTTACAACCATGATTCCAAGTATTCGGGCAGAGCCCCGAATGGGGGTTCCAAGGGGGAACACCCCCTTGGCCGGGGTCTGGGACAGCGCCCTTGAGAGCAGGATCCAAGGAGCGGCAGCCCCTGGCAAGGGTTGATTATTTTTTTAAATGCCTTTGAAGATTATTTTTTCTAAAATTTTGTCAGTTTTTGAAACAAAAAATAAAGGCAGTAAGGCAATTTATTTAATTTTTTTTTCTAAAATTTCGTCATTACGAATTTACCACAAACTTAGTGTTGTTCTAATTATCGAAATCAGAGTTGTATCCGACTGAATTATTCGGAATAATGTTTTTTTTAACGGCAAATTTTTTTACTCCTGTCGTCTGTGTGATTTGAATCCAAGAGCTCTCCCTCCAAGATATTTAAAAACATTGACTTTGCGAATGGACCTAACCTCGTTGGCACCCTCTTTAAGTTGTAACATATATACAAAAGGAAGTTTGAGAAATAGTGCCACGCAGCTGCGTGGCACTTTCCTATTGGACCAACTGTTTTATTATTTTATATTCGTTTTAAAATTACGGTTTCGTCCTTAATTTAAAATAAAATTACGTTTTTGCCCCCACTTCAAAATAAAATTATGTTTTTGTCCCTCACTCAAAATTACGCTTTTGCCCTCGGTTCAAAATTATGTTTTTATCCCCATATTACAATT
The DNA here is from genome assembly GCF_002127325.2 of Helianthus annuus. Taxonomy (NCBI): domain Eukaryota; kingdom Viridiplantae; phylum Streptophyta; class Magnoliopsida; order Asterales; family Asteraceae; genus Helianthus; species Helianthus annuus. Next base: position 10,888,889 of record NC_035449.2, read on the forward strand.
ACAATTTTGGCCCCAGTTCAAAATAAAATTTGCTTTTGCCCCAAACTAAAAATGACGATTTTGCATTTTCGCCCCGTTTCAAAAATTATGATTTCGTCTTCAGTTTAAAATTATGTTTTTGCCCGGTTCAAAATAAAAGTATTTTTTGCCCCCAAATTCAAAATTACGATTTTGCCCCTGTTCAAATTAAAAATATAGTTTTGTCCCCAGCTTAAAATTACGATTTTGTTCTTAGTGCAAAGTTATATTACGATTTTGTTTCTGGTTCAAATTTATAGTTTTGCTATCACTTTAACTTTTATAGTATTACGATTTTACCCAACTCAACAAATACAACTTTGCCCTCAGTTCAAATTACAATATTGCTATCGTTTTAGTTTTTTTAGCAAAACTATAAGAGTTTTTTTTAATTGTTTGACTGGATTTAGTTTTTTTCCATGTGAAGGAGCTGCCTAACACTCGCTCAATAATCCAGACAAACTACAGTTTTGCCATGAGCTCAGAACTACGGTCTTGTCATCGTTTTAGTTTTTTTCTTTCCTAACAAAACTATAATAGTGTTTTTTAATTGATTGAGAATTATTTGGCCATCACCCCGCAACGCGGGCGGGGCATCAACTAGTTATTTAACATATATTATCTCTCGTTATCTTTTTATGAAGAAATATTTTTCAACAACATACTCACTTTAAACACTAAAAAAAAGCATAACTACTATAATTACTATATTACCCATCCATGTGCCCTCAGCCCTATCTGAGAATTTCAATTTCCGGCCCACCGTCATTCAGCAGCCCTTTTCTTTCTGCCTCCGCCGATTTGATCAATTCGCCGCTTCTACCAATTCTCCCAAGTAAGTAAATCCGAATATTACAAACCAAATATCAATCATTTAATTTATTTTGTGAATTATGTTTTCACTGCGGTTATTTACATTATTTTGGGATATCCGAAATAGGATTTGGTATTTGATTAAGGAACAAAAATTCTGCGTGTTAGTTGTTTTAAAACTGTAAAAAATTGCAATAATGTTGTTGACATTGAATATTGATGCAGTTATTGTCTATCACAAAAGTTATATTTAGATACCAATTACCAAACATGTCTGATAGGAGTAAAAACCCCAAATTACTGGATCAAAACAAACGATATAAAAAAGGATAGTTCTACGACTCATTTGGATTAGAGCCGTCCAAACCGCTAGTCGCTCGCTCGGAAATTGCTCGTTCGATTTGAGCCTTGGTTATAAACGAGCCGCGCTCTGCCCTGTTCGGTTTGTAAACGAGCCAAGCTCAAAGGTCCACTTGGTTCGGCTCGAATTATTATTTTTAGTTAGTATGTATATATACATGGTGTGAGGTTCATCGGGGAACACTAAAAAAGTGGGGAACAGTGGGGAACCGACTCAAACGAACTCCGATTGGACTCATTCCAGCGGCGTTGGAACCGTCTCGTCGAACCCTAACTAGGATCCTTTAACCCTAAACCCTAAATCATAACCCCTAAACCCTAAATATATTAGGGTTTGGCTTTTAGGGTTTAGCTTTAGGGTTTAGTCTTAGGGTTTAGCTTTAGGGTTTAGCTTTAGGGTTTAGAGTTTAGCTTTAGGGTTTAGGGTTTAGCTTTAGCGTTTAGCTATAGGGTTTAGCTTTAGGTTTAGCCTTTAGGGTTTTTTGTTTAGATTTTACGGTTTAGCTTAGGTTTTAGCCTTATTTTTTAGCTTTAGGGTTTAGAGTTTAGTAGTTAGGATTTAGTGTTTAGGGTTAAGAGATCTTAGTTAGGATTTAGTGTTTAGGGTTAAGAGATCTTAGTTAGGGTTCGACGAGCCGGTTCCAACGCCGCTGGAATGAGTCCAATCGGAGTTCGTTTGAGCCGGTTCCCCGTTGTTCCCCACTTTTTTAGTGTTCCCCAATGAACCTTCCCCTACATACATATACACATACATATATAAACACGTATATACACAAATATAAATTATACATACATATCTACACGCACGCCCACACATACATATATACATAAATATAAATAAAATTAATAGTTTTATTGTATACCACTCTATTGGATTTTGGTCCACTATATACAAATTTACAACCCCAAATCTAAAAGTTAAACCCTAAACAACTAAACGTCAGTCGGCTCATCGCCTCAATGTCTCATGTTGTTACCCTAAGTCGATCGTCTCCTACTCTCAACGTCATTGTTCGTGCAATATGATCATCGCCTCATCGGCCATGTTATTCATAGGAAAAAGTACTTCAGAACCTCTTATGTCTGCCTCACGCAGACCACGCGCAGACATTTAAGTCTGCAGCTTGTTTGTTTTTTAGAAGTGATTTCATTAAAAAAACCTCTTCCTCACCTCTTCTCCAAACAGACATGTCCTCACATCTTCACCCCTCTTCTTAACTCTTCTATTTCAAAACAATTATCAAAACCCTAGATACTCCACTCCACAGCCGACCTGCTTCACTTCTTCCCCACAACGATCTCGAGCAGCAGCGACATCTCCACAGCAGTGACCTCCAGCGACACCTCCATCGAGATCTCCACAGCAGCCGTCACATCCACAGCAGGTTAGTTTGTTTCGTTTGTGAATTTTGTTTCGTGAGTTTGGCTTAAATTTTCGATTCTGAAGACTGCATCATTGATTCCTATTAATTTTCGTGATTCCTATCTAGCAACATTGTTTCTTGATTTTGCCCTAAGTTCTTAGCGACACCTCCCCCAAGCAGGGTGTTTTTGTTTGATAAATAAAACATTATGTGAATTAAATAAAATAAAATAAAAGTTACTGGTAATTGATATTGTGGCATCTAGACATCTATTGTTCTTCAAAAAGAACATCCTGGATTTTGTAAAGCCTCTGTTGAAAAAGGAATACTTTTGATTTTCTACATGGATTACTTTGCAATACAAACATGTCGTTCTTTAAGCTTTTTTTTTTCTTTTTTTTTTTTGTAGATTTGATTGATACATCAACTTTATATAATGTTCAACAAGTTCGAATTTTTTAGTGATGAAAATATGAAACTGATGTATTGCAGAAGTTAAAAAACAAACAGTCTTCTTCTTGCAGACTGCAGAGGTTTGGTCAACCTCTTCAGCTGCAGATGTCTGCAGATGTGGTCCGCAGACTGCAGACGTTTTACCTCTGAAAAAACAAACAGCACCGAAATGTGTCTGTTTTTAAAGACATAAAAACTTGAGACCCAACATTTTCACTATCTCTCTCTGCAAATTTAAATCGGGCGACACAGTTGTCAAAATCACTCGAAGTTCGCTCGACGCTCACTCGGAATATTCACTGCTCGGAAAATGCTCGTTTGATTTGAGGCTCGGTTTTAAATGAGCCGCTCCGCTCGTGAACAGCCTTAATTTGGATACAGATTCAAATGACCTGGTGTAAAAATGAGCCGCTCCGCTCGTGAACAGCCTTAATTTGGATACAGATTCAAATGACCTAGTGTATAAGATAGCAACTTTGACTTGTTGAACTGATGTATGACAAAAAAACAAATCGCAGCCCTGCGGTTTTGTTTGGTGGTGAATCTGTATCCAAATAAGTCGTAGAACTATCCTTTTTTATCGTTTGTTTTGATCCAGTGATTTGAGGTTTTTACTCCTATCAATGTCATTTTTTTTAAAAGTGAGAAGCAGATTATTGGATTAAAATTAATTTGTAACAATTACTAAGGAAATTTTTATCATGTCATTAGGTTGCAATCAGTTTCAATGTCATTGGTTCAGTATTTGCCTTTATGTTGCAACCAGTAAAAAATGGTTTAATTATGGGCAAAGTGTTATACTTTACTTTATAATAATGTTACGGTAGAAAACTGAAAACAAATAAAACCCATTACACAGTTTTTAAACTTTCTTGTCTCCGTCAGGACATCGCTGATCTCTCGAACATCCTAACAAACAAATCTTCACCTTCACTCTCAGATCCAGTCTTCCTTCCTTGTCAATCCCCCAAATCTCCCATGGCAAACGCTTGGAAGAAATACAAATCCAACAAACTCACCACCCCCAAACTCCTCTTCCTCTTAACCTCCACCTCCCTGATCCTCCTCACCTTCTTCTACCTCACCGCCCCACCCACCCCCTTCTTCAACCCCACCTCACCCATCCACCCCTTCAACTACACCAACACCCCTCAACCCCACCCCATCATAGCCAACCAAGTTGAAGGCCTCAAACACCCATTCATCTACTCCCTTTCCGATTTCGGCTCCCTACCCGATAAACCCCACAAGAACATTGTCCGGATGCTCAAAGGCAAATTGTTTAGGAGACCCGATATTTCGGTTACCGTCCAGGACTTGCTGGACAAGATGAGGGCTGAAGGGAGGACCGGGGCTTTCGTCGATGTGGGAGCGAATGTGGGTATGGCCACATTCGCTGCTGCGGTGATGGGGTTTCGGGTTTATGCATTTGAACCGGTGTTGGAGAATTTGCAGAGTGTTTGTAATGGGATTTATTTTAATCGGGTTGGGGATTTGGTCAGGCTTTTTGAAGCTGCTACTTCTGATCGGCTTGGGAATATCACATTTCATAAGGTATATTTAGTGTATATATGTTTGCATAGATAGTAATTGTTCACCACATTGATTGTTTGGATTCATTACAGTTGGTTGGACGGCTAGACAACAGTGCGGTTTCAGCGGCTGGTGCGAAGCTGGCTTTTAAATCAAATGAAGAAGTTGAACTTCAAGTAAGATCGGTTCTGCTTGATCTAGTGATCCCCGAGACAGAACGCGTTCTACTTTTGAAAATCGATGTGCAGGGTTGGGAGTATCACGTGTTAAAAGGAGCGAAAAAGTTGCTGTCGAGAAAGAAAGGTGAAGCTCCGTACTTGATCTATGAGGAAGATGAAAGACTCCTGCAAGCTAGCAACAGCAGCTCGACAGAGATCCGGAAGTTTCTTGGTGGCCTTGGATACACTCACTGTGTGCAGAAAGGTACCGATGCTCATTGCACTAAGTAAAGATTAGTTGCGGAATTTATAGTTGTTTTCACGGTTTGTTATCACTTTGATTCGGTTGAATGAAATTCCAAAGACGCATAAATGAATGAAATTCCAAAGACGCATCCCGTGCATGATGCGTCGCTCCAAGGACGCATGAGGTGACCAAATCTGAAAGTGGTTTTGATCAATGGCCATTTTTATAATTTCCCATTTTTGAAGTGCTTGAGTTTTAATTTAATGATCTAGAGGAGCTGCAAAAGACCCCACACGGGTTGTAATTCCAAGTTTGTGTCTAAACTAGAGGTTGTCCTGCCGCCGCGTTGCGGAGGGGTTTTAAGCCAAATTGCCTTTTGAGCATCAATGTGTACAAATCATGAGTACAATTTTTTTAGAACAGAAAGTTCAGAAAAAAGGCAAACATGCCTTCCAACAAAACTACATAGTACAAAGAGGGTCAAAAAGCCGGTTGTTCCAGCTCCAACTTTCTTTCTTGGACCTGAATTTGATCCAGAACAGAATTATCAATCGATCTCTTTATGCCCTTAAATTTGTTGCCATTCCTTTCTTTCCAAAGTAGTACATGATTGAACTCCTTAAGCATCAATACAATCTCAAATATATAACAATAAACAAGGATTATGACTATTTCTTCATTTAAGAAGAAATAAAAAAACTGAATGAACTTTAGACATATCGCCTCTCTTTCTCTAATAAATGCTGATGTCTTTCGCTTTTTTTTGGTTGAAGTTGAATAGTTGATAGAAATTTCCAAAGTGCAGAAAACACAAAACGCTATCTTTTCTCTTTTCTTGGCTCTCGGTTTTCTTACTAAGCTTACCACACAATTTACACTCACAGTCAACAAAATCATGATTTTCTATTTCGGAAGAAGTTAACTATATCGATCCTAGTTACTCTTAAACACTGGATCACAAATATACCAAGTTCTTGAAAGACTTGATTTCGTTCAAGCCACCAGCAATAACCTCTAACTACAGCTAATGCTTAAACGGCCCACTTAAATTGTAGTCCTCCTCGCTATTGTAAATTCCTTCTCTAATCATACATACAATTGAAAACATTCCCCCAAACTTCAAAAGTTGATGATGATTGATGAACAAAAGCTAAAACAGGTCGATTAATCCTCGCTTGCATTTCAAAAGGTTTAACTAACAGAATTACTGTTAACATACGCAATAAACAATAGCACATAATGCCTATTACACTTAACCAGTAAGTACTAACACTAATACTACTTTTCATACTAACCTCAAATTGATTAAACCTATTCATACCTAAAATACAGACACCACCATAAATAAACTACTCAACTCATCAATCAAACACCAATACAATTCACAACAAACCGACTCAAACTTCAAATTTACATTTCAAATCACAAAACTGACAGCATAATAACATAGCCACTTACATGTTTGCAAACTTTCTGATCGGCTCCAACATTGAGCTTCATAGATCGAGCAACCAACAGATTTTGTAACCTCCAAATTCAGATTCGAGTTTTTCTGCATATGTCAGTCGAGGCTTTAGACAGGGCAAGCATTGTTTACATCCGTAACCCTAGTTTGCTTGCGACCGGAATTCTCATCTGACCCTTTTTATTCAGCTTTTGGAACTGCCGCCGCCACCGCTGTTAGGGTTCCCGGAAAAACCTAAACGCGTCGCAGGTGTGCCTCCTACAGTCGTCTTTTTCAGACTGAGGAATCCCCCCAGTCGTCTTACCTCCACAAACACACCATCTCTCCGTCGCATGATTTCCCAAGCCAGTATCATCCTTAAATATGCTTGCCCTTTCCGCCACAAAGATGGTCCGGCGGTAGATGCATATGTTCACAGCAGAGTAGTGGTGAGCGATGCCCTAAATTTGGATGTCGCCGGACCTGGATTAGGGGTAGGGCGGTGGTTATCGGTGTTCTAAACGGGTGTGTGATGCTGTTCCTAAGAACCTAGTGTACAGAGATGGCCGGTGACGGAGGCTCTCTAGCCACGAACCAACAGACCGCTGGCGACAACGGTTCTCTGCTCTCTCTCCCTCTAGCCTCTCACTTCTCTCCGCCGGTGGCTTTCTGTGCTCTGGCTTCTCATTTCTCTCAAAAAATGCAAGACTGACCGGCAGATGTAGGTCAAGGAACCTGAAAACTGGAACTGTTCCTAAGAGTCTACCCAAATTGTTATATTAGATAATAGATAATGTGTCTTAGATCACCAACATCAGACCATTAAGAAGACTAGATAATTATATAAAATACTATCAAGTAAACAGACAATTGCAATAGTAATATGAGTTTAATCAAAATTATCCAAAGATTACAATAAAAACATATGATTTTTGGTCAAAATTTTGCAGTTAATCTTCATTGTCAGAGTCGAATGTAATCTTGGTGGCCTTAGGTGCATCTGCAGAAATTTCTTTGAAATGGGCTCCGTAGAGCTTCGACTCCTGAACAATAAAGAAAAAAACATATTGATTTTCATTCTTATAAATAAATAACTTTAAGTTCGGAAATTATGTTCGTTGACCAAAAAGTCAAACCAAGATTCAAAAAGAACAAAGCGCGAACCTTTTTCTTAACATGAGTTCCGAAATTCAAAAGGTTTGTCGGTACATTCTGTCCTGCTTCTCGAAGAACATTTATCAGCTCACCAGAAAGTGCCTTATTCTCCTTCATGAAGAAAGTGTGTGCAACGCCTTTTTTACCAGCCCGACCCGTTCTTCCAATTCTGTGGACATAATCCTCTGTGGTCAACGGGAAGCTGTAGTTAATTACAACTTCAACATCTGGAATATCCAGCCCCCTAGCAGCTACATCTGTAGCGATCTGCACCAACACCAAAAATATATATAAATAATTTTCGGAGTAAATACTACAAAATCATGTCTGAAAATATTGAAGTACCAATCTTCACGGTATAATTATAGGGCTGCAAACGAAACGAAACGAACATGAACAAGACCTTATTCGTTATTCGTGTTCGTTTGTTAAGGAAATATATGTGTTCATGAACACTTACCAAACGATGTTTTTTGTTCATGAACACAAACAAACAGAAATTAATGTTCATGAACACAAATGAAAACAAATGAACACAAACAAACGCAAGGACGTAGGATAGTGGGGGCGGGAGGGAGCGGCCGACCCCCCGAACTTTTCGCTCGGTAGTGGAGAGTATGTAGTTTTTTTGGTATAGAAATTTTTGGGTATGTACGCTTTCGACCCCCCCCCCCCCCGGGTCGGAAATCTCAAGCTTCGCCACTAAACAAACGTCCATAAACAAATGATATAAAACAATGATACTTAATAAATATTTTATTTGTCGAAATTTTGAAGTATTTAAAAAATATAAAAATTAAAAAACTATCTAACACATGAATAGAAATTTTTGGGTATGTACGCTTTCGACCCCCCCACCCCCCGGTCGGAAATCTCAAGCTTCGCCACTAAACAAACGTCCATAAACAAATGATATAAAACAATGATACTTAATAAATATTTTTTTGTCGAAATTTTGAAGTATTTAAAAAATATAAAAATTAAATAGAGGAACACGAACAAGAAATTACGTTCATTTAGTTAAATGAACGAACATGAATAGAGGTCGCGTTCATTCATTTATATTTATGTTCTTGAACATTCGGTAATGTGTTTGTTTGTGTTCAATAGTTCATTAGGTTTTTAGTTTTTATATTCTTTTATTTAAATACTTCAAAATTTCGAAAAATAAATATTTAATAAGTGTTAAGGTATTATATATTCTATTCATGAACGCTTGTGTGTATTCGTTTTTTTTTCCATTTGTGTTCATGAATATTACTTTGTGCTCATTTGTGTTTATCAACGTTCGTTTTTGTCCGTGACTTAAAATTAACAAAGAGACACAAATGAACACCAACAAATTCATTTCCTTAACAAATGAACACGAACATAAAATCTCATTCGATTAGCGTTTATGAACAATTCTTAACAAACAAAACAAATCATTCGGTTCGTTTGCACAGAAAATAGAATGCAAATATATATTATGATGTAGGAAGGAGGGTGCATTGAATATCACCCCCTCAAAAGCCATCTCCAGATAATCTTTGGAGAATGTTTAAAAGTTACTTTTAAATATACCCTCATCCTATACGTAGATATCTTTATCTATATCCATACCATTTTATACGTTCATTTCTATGAAACAATGACCATGATATAAAAGTCAAAGAAGCAGTCTTTTTCATCACCCCTTCACCCAACTCCTCATGTCCACAACCTATCAGCTATATATACAATCAATCAATAAAATAGCAATCAATTAAGCCATATCTTACAGATTTCCATTCATGCATTTCATCAATTTTTTTAACAAAGAAAACTAAAATTTTTGATTATATCGTTTTAAAATAACAAGACTCCATGAATTTAGCCTCGCCACCAGGACCTGTTTTTTCAACGATTTTTTCGTTCATAGGCACCTTGTCCTGCTCATAATACTTACAACCAAAGAACCCAAAATCCAAACACAACAAACCTTTGATTAATTTATACGATTAAATCTAGGTGACACTCTATGGCCTCATAAACACGACTGTTACTTATCCAGTTGGACAACAATAAATACTTAATGAAAGTACAAATTACATATTCAAACTATACGTATAGACATATTTTTTATATATTTTTTAAGTAGACATGTTTTAACACCTTATTCAACCAATATTTTCAAGTAAATATGATTAATTGCCGGATTTACAGATTTTGGTCCTTACCTAAATTTGGTCGGAATCGCTAGACAACCACCGAGTTTTGGTCAATTTGGACTGAATTTGACCAATGTTGACTACCTAACTACTTAATACTTATTAAGTAGCTGATTAGATAAAAATTACTGGGTGAACGATTAAAGGATTAATCGGCAATGCTAGTCGATAAACTATATCATCAAAGTAACACCCTTGTTCCCATCTTCAATTTCTCCATTGTAGTGTTTTCACAGGTTTGTCTTCTCTACCACACAACCGGTTTGTACAATCATCTTCGACGATAGCCGGTAAATGTCTGGGTGGCGGCGCTATTTATCTAAAGACTCCGGTACGTTACCTTAATAGCCGGAGAGAGTGAGTCGTGGATCAAATGGAGAAGCCGCAGCCGCGCCGGTAGCCGGTTATCATTGCATATTTGCGCAGCGGCGGAGCTTGACCAAAAGTGTCGAGGGGGCGTAAAGTGATTGGACCCAAAAAAAAATTTCCTATCGTTATGTTTCAAGTCAGTTCGGCTATCGATTCGGGTTAGGTCAAATAATAATAGTTCCAAATAAAACAAAAAAAAATCATTCATTCAAAGGACCTGTTCTTACACATAAAAACTTGCGATTAAATTTATTGCATGGTGGGTAATCTAGGGTTAAACAAATAAGAGTTAAAATATATTTACAAAATTACTCATCACTTATATACAAAGTGGTAACAAACTTTACCTTAATTTATATATTGTATAAATATTTAAGATATAAAAAGTGGTAACAAATTTTACTTTAATTTTTATATTGTATAAATATTTAGGAAAAATAATTGGGGGAGACGATCCTCTATAATTTTTAAAATTTCCGAACGAAAAATTGGAACCTATACACTTTTAACTAAAACATTGGGGTGGGCGGGTGCAACCCGGACACCAACTAATCTTCGCCTTTGTATTTGCGTCTCCGCCACGCGCCACCAAGACATTTTCCATTTCTCTCTCCTCTCTCACGTGTGAATGAGAAGCAAGTGGGTTTGATAAAATGACTTTCATTCTAACTTTTTAAGATTTTTAAGACGTGATGGTGGACATGAAGCAACACGTGTCACAGCAAAAGGCAACGTGTGTTGGCTGGCAGCCAATTGTTTTCTGAGTACAATCTGGTATGTATGATGTACAAACACCTAATGCAATAAAAAGGTTGCTAATTAGAGATATTTAAATTAAATCCTCTCGGTTTAAAAAAATAATCTCTGGATAAATCCCTCGTGGCAAGGGACAATCGACGTCAATGACCCCACCTGTTTTCCTCCCACTACTATATTTCTCCCTTTTTGATTCTTTATTATTCTCCTTCTGCATCTCCGTTGCATTCATCTGCCCTCAATTTCACTCTCTGGGCTCTACACATTACTCGTTAAGATCAAGCCTTCAAGTAAGTAACTCCGGTTTTGCTTAATAATTTATAATTAAATGCTCAATTATAGTTTTATTCTGTTTATTAGTAAACAATCAATTTTACTGCGATCATGATCCGTGATCATGTCGTTTCTGGGTTATCTGGAAGATTTTGGGATGTTAATTTAGGGTTTTGTTCATGTGTGAAGTCGCAAAATTAGGGGTTTGGTGGAACATGATGAACTGAACAGAACAGTGAAGTTATATAATTTATTTATAAAAAAGTATGAAAGATGAAACCTAGATTATTTGTCAATGTCTTCGAACCGGTCTTAGGACTACTGGTCGGGTGGGTTATGCCGTAAGTATTATAAAAATAAATAGGGTAAAATTGAAAAAGTAAAATCAAAATTCGGTTCAACCGCTAAAAAATCCGGCTCGACCACCTGGTTTTCCGGTTTGATAGGGTGAACCGGACCACTCAGACCCCCGGTTCCCGGTCCGACCGGCTAGTCTCGCTAACTTTTCCGTCAAAAGTGTGTAATAGTTTAACTAAAAGCACTTTAATTTCTGATTTAGCTTTTGATTTTTGGAACTACTAAAATTATATACATTGCTCTGACGTGATCTAGACAATGCTGTTGTTTGCAAATACAGTATCATGGTTGTTCCTGCAGCCAGCATATTCCCGTCGGTTCCAACAACAGAGTCCATCGTCGGAGAAGCGTTTGACAAATTTAACTTCCACAAAGAACCAGGGTTACTTCAGTTTTGGGAATGCATCACGGCTTCTGATTCCGAGGAAATTGGATGCTATCTTACGTTGACAGAACAAACCTATATGTTAACTCGAGATCATGAAGGACTTCTGCAGGATTACAGGAGGAGATGTCTTGAAAGCCGTTGTCGTTTTGTTGGAGTAGAAACAAAGGTGGGCAAATGGTTACCTGGCCGAGCAGCTCAAACAAGGATCGCAGACCATCGGACGATACATCATGCGCTTAATCCCGAAGATCAACATCCAGCAGACATAGGAGGCAAGGGGCAGTTGGTTTTGCCTGTGTTTCGTGACCAGGGTGCTGGGAGTAACCTTGTGGGAGTCATTGAGTATGTCACGTCTGTACCTAAAGAAAGTTATGTTGAAGATTTTGAACAAATTCACAATCTACTAAAGGTTAGTCTTTTTTCGTTAATCTTGTAAGTGCAGTAGAATCATATTAATGGATATGAGTCCTATTTATCTGCAGTGTTTTGTCCCCCCTTGGAACCTTAAATAAGTACTTAAAAAGCCTCGAATTAAAGTTTCACTAAATGCATTGAAAAGTTTAATTTATGCTTTTAAACACACATATGGTCCTTTTAGAATCTTTTAATCAATTCATCACCCGTTTCAAGAATTTGTGGTTCACATAATGGTAACAGAAAGCTATGTTACATGAAGTCATGAACTTATCTTTATCGTGCTTCAATTCTTTGCAGGATGAGGGCTTGAATTCGACATATAGAGGGAAGACGATAAAAGTTGCATACAATCATATAATCAAGTTTACACAGCCCCTTTCAGCTAAATTCAGAGACCTGCGCAGGGAAGTGGTAAAGAGATTTCCAGAATTAAAAAAGCAACAAGAATTGTGTGTCGAGTATGATGACACCGAAGGTAACCGTCTTCCAATTTCAAGTGATGAAGGCCTCCAAGTTTGCCTGGCTGAGTCAAGTTCAAGAGGGGAAAAGTTCATCAGAATGTGTGTTATTTCGAACACATAGCAGTGTGATGACTGATGACACATTCTTTTCTTGTTTTGTTATATGAATAGTGGGCGAAAGGGTCTTATTCAGAAGTCATAGTATAGTTAAATTTAAACTTCTTAAAGCATAGATATATTTATTGGGCGCGCAATGGCGGATCCAGGAATGTTTCCACCAGGTTCCTTTTGATAGATTCTCACTATTTTTTCTAAATCATACAAGGTTTCCACTAATTTTTTTTTTTTCATTTTTTCCAAACCGAGGGGGTTCCCGGGAACCCCCAAAACACCCCTGGGTCCGCCCCTCGCGCAATTCATTAGAGGTTTATTATCTTTTTTTTTTTTAACGGCAAATTTCTTACTCCTGTCGTCTGCGGGACTTGAACCCAAGGCCTTTCATTCCAAGGTGTTTAAAGGTTTTACGTTTGCCAATGGACCACCAACCCATTGATATTAGGGGTTTATTATCTACCTATACATTTCATCCAGAAAGATCTCATCTTGACAGACGTGTCTATGGAACGTGTATCGATCTTGATATGATATAGTGTGGTCCGCTTAAGTGATCGAAAGAAGTGATCCATCGATCCAATAAGCAATCCAATGGGGATGTTATGTTGCAGATAACAAGGTACAATGATCAACAGTCTAAAGTTTGCATGATTTAAACATCTTTTTTTTATTCAAAAAAATAAATTATACTATTCTTTGAAAAAAATGATGTCAATGTGAAACTTATTAACGAAATATGTGCACGATTTAAACATCTTTTTTTTTTTTTTTAACATTATCACCCTATTTTTCCCTGACTTCAAATAGAAAATGTGGTCCTCTTTTCACCACTTTAAGACCGTTTACTTTTTGTTGGAGCAATTTATATCGCATCGACACAATATTTTTTGTGTGGACACCCGTGACTCTTTTTACTAATAAGTTCAAATGATCGACAAACTCAGAATTACATTAATGAACCTTATCAGACTATTTATGCTAAACAGAAATTAGTAGATAAAAATAGACACTCCTACACTTAAGCAACAAGAAAAATAAAATAATAAAGATACTAATTTTCCTTATCTGATCGAGACTTCCAATTTGTGTCGATGTCAACCACCTTTTGTCCTTTTATGATAAGATTCAAACAGTTTTCTTGGTTAGATGCATCTTATCAGTTCTCACCATCTAGATTTTTTTAAATAACCTTTTTTTTTACATTCAACTGCCACATAACCTTATACTTATTAAGGATTTGATTATTTGAATCTATATCACTTTTGTGAAAAACAAACATTATACCATTAGACGACTAGATCATCGGTAATTATCACAATGTAGATACATGTTTTGATAGAAATAGATATCAAGTAAATTATTACTCCAACTGGTAATTAGCAGCCCACAGAATTTATTATCTTAAAAAAACAAGTATTTAATGGAATTTTAATTACCCAAAAATAAAAAAAAGGTATAAAATAGTGAAGTATGGTCGGCGCGAAGAAAAAGCAATGACAACGACCACGAGCCGTTTTCAACTAATTTATTTAGTTTTTCCTAAATAATAACACTGTAAATTTGTATGTTGTGTAACCCCACTCCAATCTTCATCACTGACATACAAATTGAGTTTTCTTTTATATTTTCAATAATATAAATAATTTTTCCTAAATAATAACACTGTAAATTTGTATGTTATGTAACCCCACTCCAATCTTCATCACTGACATACAAAATTTATTGAGTTTTCTTTTAAATTTTCAATAATATAATTTAAATTTTCTTTTCTTTTACTAGTTTACACTATAGCTCCTGAAACTTAATAATGTTACTAACAACCCATCACTTTAATCAATTTTTTCTATATGTTAAAGTCTTTTTCTTACGCAAAGTCATTGTGCTGCTATCATATTGATATCATAATGAAGTGAACCGGTACCAATCAAATTCTCGCCACAACGGCTTAGATAAAATACTTTTATATAACTCTTTATCAATATTTATAGTATTTCAAATACATCAATGTGACATATTTGTTTACCAAAACGTGGTTTAGTTTTCCTTTTGTAAGTAACGTGTTATAGTATTTCAAGTATATTGTTGTGTCGTGTATATTTTATCTACGTTTTTATAAATGTTTTGTTTAAACTCGAAGTGTCAAATGCAATTGACTTTTTTCTTTACAATGACAATCTGAACTGATATCGTCCGAACAAAACATCGGTGTCGTGTCCCGGTATAAATTTCACTAAAAGTAGATTTGTATTTGTATAGAGTTTTTTTTTTTTTGGAAATCGTAGATAATGTACTTGCAATAGAGTATTGCTTCGTATTGTAAACTATATCGAGTGTTTGTACCATATTGATACCGATAAAATAACAGTAGTACCGATACAAGTATTCACCTTTATGATTTTAATCAATGTAAAACACATGTCACTTGTTATCGCACGAAGTGCATCGAACCAAAATCCCAGAGCAAAGCGCGTGAAAACCCCACTACTTTATTTTTTACAAATAAGAGAAAACCAATCTGCATCTAAATGAAAATTGAATGGATAAGAATCTAAGATGGGGATATCTTTATTCCAAATTGGCTGGGACGGGACATATTTTATACTTAAAAAAAGTTTATACTTAAAAAAGGTAAACATTATTATTATTCTTTTAGTTTGAAAATACGTCAGATTTAGGGCATGTTTGGATTGGCTTCTCAAACCACAGCTTATTAGCTTATTGACTTATGGATAAGTCAATAAGCTATTTTTGTGTTTGGATAACTCAAAAGTCCTTATGTGAAATGGCTTTTTGGAAGGAAGGAAACGGAGGTTTTGAAAAGCCAAGTATTTGTGACTTCTTGATTCATATATGACTTTTCAATAAGCAAATTACTAACTTACCCCTTATTTGTGTCCGCCCTATCTGTTCAGCAAGCCGACACAGCACATTCATCACATATCGTTCTCTCCTAACACACAACAGCAAGCCGACACAGCAGCAAGCGGCGGTTCCTTCTCCTTCTCCGGCGGTTCCTTCTCCTTCTCCGGCGGTTCATTCTCCTTCTCCGGCGGTTCCTTCTACTTCTCCGGCGCTCATCGGATCTGTTCACCGCAGGTATGTTTCCAATTCACAGCGATTGCATGTTAAATCTGTTACAAATTCGATATGTTTGCTGTTCGAAATTGCATCTTAAATCGGTTTCAAATTGGATTTGTTTGCTTGTTGTTCGATTAATTGGATCTGTTAATACATGGTAAATATGTTTCAGATTGGGTCTGTTCGATTAATTGGATCTGTTCGATTAATTGGATCTGTTAATACATGGTAAAATTAATGCATATGTTTGTTGATTGTTGCTGGATATGTAAGTGTAAAAATCAGATTGGGACTGTTTTAGTCATTTTACACTGCTCGGAAAATGCTCGTTTGATTTGAGGCTCGGTTTTAAATGAGCCGCTCCGCTCGTGAACAGCCTTAATTTGGATACAGATTCAAATGACCTGGTGTAAAAATGAGCCGCTCCGCTCGTGAACAGCCTTAATTTGGATACAGATTCAAATGACCTAGTGTATAAGATAGCAACTTTGACTTGTTGAACTGATGTATGACAAAAAAACAAATCGCAGCCCTACGGTTTTGTTTGGTGGTGAATCTGTATCCAAATAAGTCGTAGAACTATCCTTTTTTATCGTTTGTTTTGATCCAGTGATTTGAGGTTTTTACTCCTATCAATGTCATTTTTTTTAAAAGTGAGAAGCAGATTATTGGATTGAAATTAATTTGTAACAATTACTAAGGAAATTTTTATCATGTCATTAGGTTGCAATCAGTTTCAATGTCATTGGTTCAGTATTTGCCTTTATGTTGCAACCAGTAAAAAATGGTTTAATTATGGGCAAAGTGTTATACTTTACTTTATAATAATGTTACGGTAGAAAACTGAAAACAAATAAAACCCATTACACAGTTTTTAAACTTTCTTGTCTCCGTTAGGACATCGCTGATCTCTCGAACATCCTAACAAACAAATCTTCACCTTCACTCTCAGATCCAGTCTTCCTTCCTTGTCAATCCACCCAAATCTCCCATGGCAAACGCTTGGAAGAAATACAAATCCAACAAACTCACCACCCCCAAACTCCTCTTCCTCTTAACCTCCACCTCCCTGATCCTCCTCACCTTCTTCTACCTCTCCACCCCCACCACCCCACCCACCACCTTCTTCAACCCCACCTCACCCATCCACCCCTTCAACTGCACCAACACCCCTCAACCCCACCCCATCATAGCCAACCAAGTTGAAGGCCTCAAACACCCATTCATCTACTCCCTTTCCGATTTCGGCTCCCTACCCGATAAACCCCACAAGAACATTGTCCGGATGCTCAAAGGCAAATTGTTTAGGAGACCCGATATTTCGGTTACCGTCCAGGACTTGCTGGACAAGATGAGGGCTGAAGGGAGGACCGGGGCTTTCGTCGATGTGGGAGCGAATGTGGGTATGGCCACATTCGCTGCTGCGGTGATGGGGTTTCGGGTTTATGCGTTTGAACCGGTGTTGGAGAATTTGCAGAGTGTTTGTAATGGGATTTATTTTAATCGGGTTGGGGATTTGGTCAGGCTTTTTGAAGCTGCTACTTCTGATCGGCTTGGGAATATCACATTTCATAAGGTATATTTAGTGTATATATGTTTGCATAGATAGTAATTGTTCACCACATTGATTGTTTGGATTCATTACAGTTGGTTGGACGGCTAGACAACAGTGCGGTTTCAGCGGCTGGTGCGAAGCTGGCTTTTAAATCAAATGAAGAAGTTGAACTTCAAGTAAGATCGGTTCCGCTTGATCTAGTGATCCCCGAGACAGAACGCGTTCTACTTTTGAAAATCGATGTGCAGGGTTGGGAGTATCACGTGTTAAAAGGAGCGAAAAAGTTGCTGTCGAGAAAGAAAGGTGAAGCTCCGTACTTGATCTATGAGGAAGATGAAAGACTCCTGCAAGCTAGCAACAGCAGCTCGACAGAGATCCGGAAGTTTCTTGGTGGCCTTGGATACACTCACTGTGTGCAGAAAGGTACCGATGCTCATTGCACTAAGTAAAGATTAGTTGCGGAATTTATAGTTGTTTTCACGGTTTGTTATCACTTTGATTCGGTTGATTCATTTGAGCTTTGGTTTATTCTGCCATTGTCGCCATCATTAGTTTGATGATTTAGGTATAGTGTCCCTAACTGTTGTATTTGTATTTAGAGAAATTGAAAGATTGCATCAAGTATGAATACATATAAATACAGTTTTAGTATGATGAATGCATGTGGTAAGTTCTCATCTGTTAAATAGGAAAACTGATGTAGTAACGCGTGAAGAAAACGTATACTATGTAGGAAAACATAGTGTAACTGACGATGGTAAAGAAGTTGCAGCTGAAGATGGTGAAGAAGAAGTTGCAAGTGAAGATGGTAATCAACAAGCTGCAACTGATGAGAGCGCAGGTACGATTGTGCTAGAACTTTACATACAAGCATGATGTCTCCTTGATAAAAAACGAAATTCATTTTGGTGGTGGCAACTACATAGAGTCATTTTGGTAGCGGCAACTACATAGAGTCATTAATTTAGGGGTATCCCGAAATTTTTTTACCGTGCAATCATACAATAATAAAAAACGATAATAGATAAAGTAAAACAAATATCTAATAGATTTGTTCTTTTGTTTTTTCATAACTTGAAATCGTTCCATCACATCGTCGTTTTTTACTTTATCAAAAGTTTCTTTTCGACCGCACAATAATAAAGGAATTCGAGTAATCAACCTTCAACTTCAAAGAATTCAAGTACCTAGTTTAACAATAACAAAGAAAACTAGAAACTATAACTTTTTTTGTAAAATTTAAGTTATCTAAACATAAAACATTTATGATTTATAGGCTTATTTTATTGTTCGAGCTTAATTATTGTACAAGTTTTCGGGTTGTAAAAAATGTCCGGGCTTTTAAAAAAATGGGATTTTAGTAATATCAAGTATCTTATTTTTATGTTAAGGGTATCCTCGTGTTTTTTAGGGGTATTATTTGTATAAAAAACAAGAAAAAAAAACTACGAATACGGGGTTGAGCCGTAGCCCGTGCTACGGCTCCTGTAACTATAGTTTCACCCATGATTGAGTTGCTTCCTCGACACAAAGGAAAAGGAAAAGGAGAACTTGGTTCTTAAAAGGGAGAAGAGGTGAGATGGCTTGAGTAATTCTCAGATAAATGGAGTGGATTGTAATGAAGGGGTGAGTTGTCTATTTATAATGGAGGTGAAGTTTTCAAACCCTAGTGGGCTTGCTTGATGTGGGTTGGATTGGTCCATCAAGCCCATTAGTATTTTCTTGAATTAGCTTTACTACTTTGACCAAATATACCACACACCTTATCAAACATCTTTCGACTAAAAACACACTTTATGTGTTTACACCCTTTTTAACTAACTTTTAAATTAGCTCACTACAAAAGAATGTTCTTAGCCATTTGTTGTGTTTTATTCTTAACTTATAAATCAGTCTAGAAGACAATATAATAAACATCAAACTTTAAATGAAAAAAAAAAAACAATCAAAACATAAAATTAATCATGCTACTAAAGTAAGAAAAATGTTCAACAAAAGCAAAACTATTACAAAACAAAAAAATATGAGAAAAAGAGTAAATTTTTCTATACAATAAATTATTCGATTTTCAATTATTCACCTCACTACAATAATTCAAGTTCAGACGATCCATAGAAGAATACCTAGATTTAGACATGGTTACCACAATTGTATAACCGCCATTATCCAAGTAACCGAAACTAAAATACAAGTCCCACCTAAATTACAAGTCACTACACCGAGTTTCTAGAACTCTTCTCTTTTGGCTATTCAAGACGCGTTAGGGGCAATGTTTTAAAAACCGGTAAATACCGGCCGGTATCACCGGTCTCGGATGTGAATCCGATACGAAACACCTCGGTAATATAGTGAAACGACATAAGAGTTGTACTGGCGGTAAAACCCGGTATACCGGTTTGAACCGTAATACCGGTACCAGCCCAAGGTAATTTTTTGGGTCTAAAACTTTGGTTTTTTACGCTTTTCAATGGCCCATCCCCAACTTTAACCGTAAACTGTTTTGGCTTCCCTCACAGACGTAAAAACGATCAAAATCCTAAAGCATCATTCACAACATTCTATCCATCTTCAAAGGTTCATCTTCATCATGCTTCCGGTTTCATTTTCATCGTTATTTTTTCTTATCTTTATCTTTGAATTGTTGCTACTTGTTAAGTAAGAGATGGTGATGGTACTGAATTGTTATTATTGGGTCGGAAGAGAACTTGAGATGATGGGGTGTTGGTGGCTTAATCTTAGTGGCCGATGAAAGTGCATTTGTTGTGGATCCACGTTCGAAACTGAAACAACCCTTCTGCCCATTCCTTTTTAGTATATAAAACCATTGAATTATTAGCTTGATGATGTTTTTTCATACTCGTACTTAATGACACATTACTTAATGTACAAAATATATAGTTAACTAGGCAACCCGGTTAAACCACCCGTTATAACCCGGTTTAACCGGTTGAACTATTTTTTTAGCTCAATCTGGTATGAGTTAAAACCCGGTTTTTAAAACATGGGTTAGGGGCTGTTGGAAAGCTCTTGTCCATCAAACCAACTTGCAAGGGTGCAGAAAACTCTAGAATGGGCTAGAAATTTTGGTCTAAATGCTCCACCAAAGAAGACTCTAGAACAACCTTGAAACATCACGGAAAGACCAACATATTTTGCATGAAATAACCTTGACAAATCACCAAAATGGCCGGTCAAAAGAAGGATCTAGATTAGCAAATAATCAACATAAATGTTAGATTTTTTAATGTAATTCTCTAGAATCCACATGGTAGATTTTTGTAAGGATTGTACTAGGCCAAGAACTATTTAGATGTCCACTACCTTACACATGGTCATGCTAAAATGAAAGTACTCATTAAGAGTCAAAGACTGAGGTTTCTTAATCACCGTCCGACGCTCAATATTAGTGATTTACCTGATACGAGTATGTATGTAAGTAAATGGAGATTAGATATATAGATGTATGAGAGGTAGAGAGTATATAGGGCGCTATTTATTGAGGTCGGCGGCATAGCTACAAGCATGTTGATTCCTTAGCAGGTGATTACCTCCAGAAATCGAAGGTTGCTTCCTCCGCATAAAGGAGGAGAACTTGGTTCTCAAGAAGGAGAAGAGGTGAGATGCCTTGAGTAATTCCCAAGTAAATGTTATAACTCAGGAGAGTAATCAAATTATATGCCAGCACCTTGGAATGCTTGCATGAATCTCTACCTGACTTTGATCTCGGCGGTTTCTCTAACAAGGACACCGCCCCCAAAAAGCCCCAGAAAACTTTGGTGAATGCCCTTTGTTGTCGAATCGCACAAAGTTTGGGAGAAGATTTCCATTTGTCACCCCGCCAGAAAGCCGTCATTGAATGCCTACGGAGGCGTCACGCTCAGGATTTCTTAACTGTTATTCCTATTGAAGGTTTGGGTCAACGTATGTCAGCGGTGGAGTACCGGTCAATCCTTAAGTACCGTTTGATGATCCCCATGTTCCCGAATGATGAAACTTGCCCAGTCTGCCGTAAAGCATGCCTAGATAAATACGGGAAGCATGCATTACACTGTAGAGAGTTGCCGGGGTTTAAGTATCGCCATGACTTTGTGCGAGACGCGTTAATGGATATTCTCAGACGAGCAGGGATCTCGGCGAAGAAAGAGGCACCGGTTAATTTTCTTACAGGCCCGTCGGAGGGGAGATCCACCCTACGCCCAGCTGACGTGCTAGTTTTTGGTTGGGCGGGCGGGAAACATGCTTGTGTCGATCTCACAGGTGTATCCCCACTAGGCGGGTTCCGGGAAAATGGGTTTCTGGCGGGGCAAGCGGTATTGAAAGCAGAGTCAAAGAAGGTGGAAAAGCACGCGAAAGCTTGTGAGGATAATCAGCATGCCTTTGTCCCCTGGCGTTTGACACGTTCGGCTCCTTGGCGCCGGAGGCAGTTCGGTTCTTGTCTAGAGTTCAGCGTGTGGTCCATAGCAACTTTTCGACCCCTCAGGGGCGGGGCTTTGTTTTTAGTAGATTAGGGTTTTCTATTCAAAAAGGGATGGCGGCGCAGTTTGTTGCTCGTCTACCTGCTATCCTTATGTAATTTGCCCTGATGATTGGAATTAAATTAGTATTTTCTTTGAAAAAAAATTATATAATATAAGATTATTATTTACTCCAAAGTACATTAGAAACCTTGTGTCATACACAATACATGTAAACTTTTGACTCATGTATACCATCTAACTTATATTAGCATGTATCTTCTATTGTATAGTTAAAACGACTTACATATTTATACAAAGAGTTATTGGATTTTAATAATCTTGAGTTTCACTTGTTGGCCGACAATAATCCCAACTTGAAAAATTCCCTCCACCACCTGACGTGGAGGGATGATGTGCACTCTGACGTGGATATACGATGACGTGGATGATGATGTGGATACATGTCTCTCTCACCCTTTTCTCCCTATACCTCCACCACCATCATATATCTTAACATATATTTTTTATAGTATAGTTAAAACATGAGTGCGTTGACTTTTTATTGTCCTACGGCCCACTAACAAATTTTGAAGGGAAAATTACAAAAATAGTCGTCGACCACCATGACTTTCAAAAAAGGCCACCACCTCATGCGTCCTTGGAGCGACCTCTCAAGCACATGAAGCGTCAATATGCAGACCTCTCAATCACCCAATAAAAAATTGACATGTGGCGTTTCAAATGTTGCAAGTGGGCCCAGACGCGTCTCATGCACTTCCTAACGCATCCCATGCCCTTCCAGACGCATAAATGAATGAAATTCCAAAGACGCATCCCGTGCATGATGCGTCGCTCCAAGGACGCATGAGGTGACCAAATCTGAAAGTGGTTTTGATCAATGGCCATTTTTATAATTTCCCATTTTTGAAGTGCTTGAGTTTTAATGATCTAGAGGAGCTGCAAAAGACCCCACACGGGTTGTAATTCCAAGTTTGTGTCTAAACTAGAGGTTGTCCTGCCGCGTTGCGGAGGGGTTTTAAGCCAAATTGCCTTTTGAGCATCAATGTGTACAAATCATGAGTACAATTTTTTTAGAACAGAAAGTTCAGAAAAAAGGCAAACATGCCTTCCAACAAAACTACAAATAAAACTACATAGTACAAAGAGGGTCAAAAAGCCGGTTGTTCCAGCTCCAACTTTCTTTCTTGGACCTGAATTTGATCCAGAACAGAGAGGATATAATCTCCTCTTGCACTTTTATCAATCGATCTCTTTATGCCCTTAAATTTGTTGCCATTCCTTTCTTTCCAAAGTAGTACATGATTGAACTCCTTAAGCATCAATACAATCTCAAATATATAACAATAAAGAAGGATTATGACTATTTCTTCATTTAAGAAGAAATAAAAAAACTGAATGAACTTTAGACATATCGCCTCGCTTTCTCTAATAAATGCTGATGTCTTTCGCTTTTTTTTGGTTGAAGTTGAATAGTTGATAGAAATTTCCAAAGTGCAGAAAACACAAAACGCTATCTTTTCTCTTTTTTTTTTCTTTTCTTTTCTCTCGGTTTTCTTACTAAGCTTACCACACAATTTACACTCACAGTCAACAAAATCATGATTTTCTATTTCGGAAGAAGTTAACTATATCGATCCTAGTTACTCTGGATCACAAATATACTAAGTTCTTGAAAGAGTTGATTTCGTTCAAGCCACCAGCAATAACCTCTAACTACAGCTAATGCTTAAACGTCCCACTTAAATTGTAAATTCCTTCTCTAATCATACATACAATTGAAAACATTCCCCCAAACTTCAAAAGTTGATGATTGATGAACAAAAGCTAAAACAGGTCGATTAATCCTCGCTTGCATTTCAAAAGGTTTAACTAACAGAATTACTGTTAACATACGCAATAAACAATAGCACATAATGCCTATTACACTTAACCAGTACTAACACTAATACTACTTACTTTTCATACTAACCTCAAATTGATTAAACCTATTCATACCTAAAATACAGACACCATCATAAATAAACTACTCAACTCATCAATCAAACACCAATACAATTCACAACAAGATACCGACACAACAAACCGACTCAAACTTCAAATTTACATTTCAAATCACAAAACTGACAGCATAATAACATAGCCACTTACATGTTTGCAAACTTTCTGATCGGCTCCAACATTGAGCTTCATAGATCGAGCAACCAACAGATTCTGTAACCTCCAAATTCAGATTCGAGTTTTTCTGCATATGTATGTCAGTCGAGGCTTTAGACAGGGCAAGCATTGTTTACATGCAGCCTTCACCGTAACCCTAGTTTGCTTGCGACCGGAATTCTCATCTGACCCCTTTTATTCAGCTTTTGGAACTGCCCCCGCCACCGCTGTTAGGGTTCCCGGAAAAACCTAAACGCGCCGCAGGTGTGCCTCCTACAGTCGTCTTCTTCAGACTGAGGAATCCCCCCAGTCGTCTACACCACAAACACACCATCTCTCCGTCGCATGATTTCCCAAGCCAATCTCATCCTTAAATATGCTTGCCCTTTCCGCCACGAAGATGGTCCGGCGGTAGATGCATATGTTCACAGCAGAGTAGTGGTGAGCGATGCCCTAAATTTGGATGTCGCCGGACCTGGATTAGGGGTAGGGCGGTGGTTATCGGTGTTCTAAACGGGTGTGTGATGCTGTTCCTAAGAACCTAGTGTACAGAGATGGCCGGTGACGGAGGCTCTCTAGCCACGAACCAACAGACCGCTGGCGACAACGTTTCTCTGCTCTCTCTCCCTCTCACTTCTCTCCGCCGGTGGCTTTCTGTGCTCTGGCTTCTCATTTCTCTCAAAAAATGCAAGACTGACCGGCAGATGTAGGTCAACGAACCTGAAAACTGGAACTGTTCCTAAGAGTCTACCCAAATTGTTATATTAGATAATGTGTCTTAGATCACCAACATCAGACCATTAAGAAGACTAGATAATTATATAAAATACTATGAAGTAAACAGACAATTGCAATAGTAGTATGAGTTTAATCAAAATTATCCAAAGATTACAATAAAAACATATGATTTTTGGTCAAAATTTTGCAGTTAATCTTCATTGTCAGAGTCGAATGTAATCTTGGTAGCCTTCGGTGCATCTGCAGAAATTTCTTTGAAATGGGCTCCGTAGAGCTTCGACTCCTGACCAATAAAGAAAAAAACATATTGATTTTCATTCTTATAAATAAATAACTTTAAGTTCGGAAATTATGTTCGTTGACCAAAAAGTCAAACCAAGATTCAAAAAGAACAAAGCGCGAACCTTTTTCTTAACATGAGTTCCGAAATTCAAAAGGTTTGTCGGTACATTCTGTCCTGCTTCTCTAAGAACATTTATCAGCTCACCAGAAAGTGCCTTATTCTCCTTCATGAAGAAAGTGTGTGCAACGCCCTTTTTACCAGCCCGACCCGTTCTTCCAATTCTGTGGACATAATCCTCTGTGGTCAACGGGAAGCTGTAGTTAATTACAACTTCAACATCTGGAATATCCAGCCCCCTAGCGGCTACATCTGTAGCGATCTGCACCAACACCAAAAAAATATATAAATAATTTTCAGAGTAAATACTACAAAATCATGTCTGAAAATATTGAAGTACCAATCTTCACGGTATAATTATAGGGCTGCAAACGAAACGAACCGAACAAGACCTTATTCGTGTTCGTTTGTTAAGGAAATATACGTGTTCATGAACACTTACCAAACGATGTTTTTTGTTCATGAACACAAACAAACACAAATTAATGTTCATGAACACAAATGAAAACAAATGAACACAAACAAACGCAAGGACGTAGGATAGTGGGGGCGGGAGGGAGCGGCCGACCCCCCGAACTTTTCGCTCGGTAGTGGAGAGTATGTAGTTTTTTTGGTATAGAAATTTTTGGGTATGTACGCTTTCGACCCCCCCCCCCGGTCGGAAATCTCAAGCTTCGCCACTAAACAAACGTCCATAAACAAATGATATAAAACAATGATACTTAATAAATATTTTATTTGTCGAAATTTTGAAGTATTTAAAAAATATAAAAATTAAAAAACTATCTAACACAAACAAACGAACACATTACCGAACGTTCACAAACATAAATGAACAAACAAGATCTCTGTTCATGTTGGTTCATTTAACTAAACGAACCGAATTTCTTGTTAGTGTTCGTTCGTTTATTAAATGAACCAACACAAACGAACTTCCCGCCAAACGGTTCACAAACCGTTCGCTGAACGTTCAGTTCGTTTGAAGCCCTAGGTATAAATGATCTTCAAGGTTTCACTTACCAATAGAGGAGAAGTACCATCCTTGAATAATTGAAGTGCCTCGGTACGCGCCTTTTGTTGTTTGTCACCGCTAATGGAAACAACCTTCCAACCCCTGTAAAACCGACAAAAATATAATAATATTAGTATCAACTAATAATAAGGTCAGCAGGAAGGGGTAAAGCGGTAAAGCAACTCACCTTCTTTGTAACATATTCTCAACCCGAGATGCTTCCTTCTTGTATAATACAAAGACCAGAACTCTGTTCCTGAAAGATTTACGGCCAAGAATTAGTAACTTACAGAAAATATCAGAAAAAGAAATTATCGGAATAGGTTCAAAGTTCTCATGTGAATACATTATGAAAAAAAACATAAATAGAGGTGGTAGAAAGAAAAAAAAAAGAACCTTCTTGACTTGTGGTATTTCTCTAGCAATGTAACTAAACGTTCATCACGTGCTCGATCCTCCAACACCTACATTTAAATGCAAGAAGTCTTATTTTTTATTAGACTCAAAACACCTATCTAACTAAGGTCCAGGTGAGCTTATATAAAAATAGGGGTGAAAATGAGCCGAGCGGCTTGAGATCGGCTCAAGAAAAGCTCGAAACGAGCCGAGCCTTATCGAGCCCGAGCCGAGCTTGAGCCTATTATAAAGCTTGTTTATTTATCAAGCCTGAGCTCGAGCCTGGCATGTGAAGTTTGTCAGGCTCATCAAGCCTTATCGAGCCTTAGTGTATTATTAGTCTTTATTAATATTTAATAACATTTACCCCGTATTTAAAGTTGTCTAGTAAAAGAGCCGAGCCGACCTTATTTAAACTTGTTTACAAGCCGAGTTCGAACCTGATAATTTGTTAGTTTAGTAAACAAGCATGAACCCGAACTTCACTTATCGAGCTCGTGAGCCTAAACGGGTCTATTAATCATATTATTTTATTTAATATATTAATTAGTAGATAAAAAAAGCCGAGTCCGAGCAGAGCTCAAGCTTGAGAAACTGTCAACGAGCCGAGCTCGAGCTTTGAAAACAAAGCTCGAACCAAGCTCAAGCTCTGGCTCGGCTCGTTTGCACCCCTTTTTACAAAAAAAAATGAAATTGTAAGAAATAACAGATCACGGATATTTACAGTACCTCGACTATCTGCATGACATCATGGTTGGCAGCCAAATCCTCTGATCCTACAACAACCTGACAAGAAAGGTCATGTTATAAAAAACACAAATTGCCGCCTATACAAGTACAATTATTTACAACTTCATTTTTACTGTCAGAAGAACACAACTAAACAAGGAAGCTAATAATGATCACCTTAACGGGATTCGGATCCATAAATTCCTGAGAGAGTTGATTCACGGCTAAGGGCCAAGTTGCACTAAACATTACAACTTGACGAACTGCATATTACAGAAAAAAAAGCATGAAAATAGATACAACAAAAAGCTATAGTTTTGACTTTTTAGGTCAAAAAAAATTAAAAGTAAAATTGATCATATACCAGAACTTGTTTTGCTAAGAATGGAACGGACTTCTGGTTCAAATCCCATATCAAGCATCCGATCGGCTTCATCAAGCACCTGCAAAATAAAGTAAAATTCAATGATTGTATTTACATATGGAATATATAGTTATGCAGTTAATGCGGTAAACTTGGTTTAAAAAAGCGGGAAGCGCACAAAAGCGATGAAGCCTAAAACCGATTTTTAAAAAGCGAAGCGCAAAAGCGGTGAGCTTTTCGTACGCGAAGCGCAAAGTGATTATATATTTTATTTTATATATCCCATAAGTGTTTAACATCCAATAGCTATGATGTAGCTATAATTAAGCTTTATATATGTTTTAAAATGAAAAAAAAACATAAATGTACAACATAAAAAGCCTGGTGTACAACACTCAGAAGCATAGAAACACCCAACGTACAAAAAGCGCGCGCCTCAGCTGCGTCTTGTGTCGATTTTCCCCCTAAAAAGCGCGCCTCAGCTGCGCTTCTTGTACATCATGCGCCTTATGTCACACAAGGCGATCTACTTTGCGCCTAGGTGCGCTTCGCGCTTAATCGCGCTTAAGGCGCGCTTTTTTAAACCAAGGCGGTAAAATATCGGATATCGGTCAGTGACCGATATTTGAGATATAGGTTATCTCGGTGAGATATTGGTGGGATATCGGTAATTTTAATATAATGCAAAATTTACATATATAGCAATTTAACAATAATAATTCAGTGATATATCGGTGATGTATCGGTTATATCGGTCAAATATCGGTGATATATCGGTTATATTGGTCAAATATTGGTGATATATCGGTTATATTGGTCAAATATCGGTGATATATCGGTGATGTATCGGTTATATCGGTCAAATATCGGTGATATATCGGTTATATTGGTCAAATATTGGTGAGATACCTGTTATATCGGTCAATATCGCCGATAATATCGGTACCGATATTTTACTAGGGGACCGATATGACCGATATCTCACCGATATATCACCGATATTAACTGCATATACCATTGTTATAGATTAGTAAATTACACATGCATCTTAGAAATTGCATTTGCTTACCACAAAAGAGACCTCCTGTAGCTGGCACACTCCCATTTCTATTAAATCCTTCAATCGTCCGGGGGTTCCAATAACGATATCCTAAGAGAGAGAAAAGAGGAAACGAGAGATATGTGAAATAGTGGCAAGAAAATACATATGTATGTGTGTATACTGTATAAGGGAATGGTTCAAATGAAAACCACTTTTAACGCGAAAACTCGAAAAATAACTAAAAAAGCCTAAAAAACACACAAAATTTTTTTTATTTTTATTTTTTGCAATTTTTTTATTAAAAATCGCTAGTTTTTGTATATAAAAAACTTTTTTTTAAAAAAAAAAATTGTAGTGCACATGTGTAATAATTCACATGTGTAGTGTACTACACATGTGACATGTGCACTACAAAATTTATTTTTTTTTCTTTTTTTGAAAAAAAGTTTTTTTATATACCTAAAATAGCGAAAATTGGTATGAAAAAAAAAGAAATTGGTATGTTTTTAGGCTTTTTTAGTTAGTTTTCGAGTTTTCACGTTAACTAGTGGTTTTCATTTGAACCTTCCCCTACTGTATAATAACTGTTTCAATTCAAACTAACAAATAGATGAGTACAGTAGCCAACCATAGATCAGTACACCAAAAGCTAAATTTTGAATTTACTCGAATGATCTTTTATATGAACGCGCGATGGATAAGTGATCTTACCACTCCAGATTTTAGAGCAGAAATTTGGGGCCCTTTTGAAGTTCCTCCGTAAACACAAACTGATCGAACACCACTAGGTTTCCCAGCATCAGATAGAACATCATAAATCTGACAAATCGAACCCAAATTAGTAAAACCATACATGATTTAAAATCGTATCTTCCAATGAAAAAAAACAGAACTAAACAAGATTATCTTTCTTTGCAACCTCAAAGTTAGGGCTGCAAACGAACCAAACGTTCGACGAACAGTTCATGAACCGTTCGGCGGGAAGTTCGTTTGTGTTTGTTCGTTTATTAAACAAACGAACACAAACAAGAAATTTCGTTCGTTTAGTTAAATGAACAAACATGAACAGAAGGCATGTTCGTTCATTTATGTTCGTGAACGTTCGGTAACGTGTTCGTTTGTGTTCAATAGTTCATTAGTGTTTTTCGCTTTTATATTTTATTTAAATACTTCAAAATTCCGACAAATAAAACATTTAATAAGTGTCAATGTATTATATATTTTGTTCATGAACAATTGTTTGTGTTCGTTTGTTACCATTTGTGTTCATGAACAGTTTATGTTTATCATCGTTCATTTTCATTCGTTGCCTAAAATTAACAAACAAACACAAATGAACACGAACAAGTTAATTTCCTTAACAAACAAACAAACACGAACACAAAATCTTGTTCGGTAAGCGTTCATGAACCGTTCGTGAACACTTATATTTCTTAACAAACGAACATGAACAAGAACTTGTTCGTGTTCGTTCGGTTTGTTTGCAGCCCTACTCAAAGTTAATACAACCATTTCCTTTCACTTATTAAATCATATATATGATGTAGTGCCTATACCAAAGTTGATCCCATAAGTTCTGTTAATGCAGTTAGTGGCGAAGTATAGAAGGGGCGGGGAGGGGCGCCCGACCCCCCGAACTTTTCGCTCAGTAGTGTTATATATGTAGTTTTCGTATAGAAATTTTTGGGTATATACGTTTTTTCGACCCCCCCGGTTCTATAGAAATTTTTTGGTATATACGTTTTCGACCCCCCCCCCCCGGTTATTTGGGTCA
Organism: Helianthus annuus; assembly: GCF_002127325.2. Taxonomy (NCBI): domain Eukaryota; kingdom Viridiplantae; phylum Streptophyta; class Magnoliopsida; order Asterales; family Asteraceae; genus Helianthus; species Helianthus annuus. The sequence goes on from NC_035449.2 coordinate 10,919,478, forward strand.
AGCTTCTATAACCTATGTATAATTGAAATCAAATACACACCTGTTGAGCAAGTTCTCTTGTTGGTGAAAGCACAAGGCAAAGTGGAGTCACTTTCTTGTTACTTTTATTCTTCCTCTTATTCAAAATATGATTCATAGCAGGTATCCCAAATGCCAAAGTTTTCCCTAATCAAAACCCACAATCAAAGATCAAAACCCCAAATCACAAACCCATAAAAATCACAACTTTCACAACAAAAACACCAAATTTACCTGACCCAGTTTTAGCAATCCCAATAAAATCACGCCCATGTAATAAAAACGGCCAAGAATTCGACTGAATCGGCGAGGGTTTACTAAAATTCTTACAACACTCCAACAGTTGATCAGAAAGATTAGATTCTGCAAAAGTATTCAAAGCTTTGTACTTTGAATCACTTATATCCTTCCCAGAAACCACAACATTATCCTCACTTTCTCTAACCTCATCCACACCGCCATTAACTTCCTTAACTTCTTCTTTTTCTTCTTTCTTTTGCTTCTTTTTCTTCTTTTTTTCACTCAACTCTTCTGACCCATTTGAGGTTTCGTTTCCATTTACAGTTTCTGGTTCAAGCTTTTCTTTTTTCTTCTTTTTCTTGTCTTTTTTGGGTGCTTCTGCTTGTTCTTGTTCAGGTTGTTGTTGTTCTTGATCTTGAAGCTTTCTTTTGTGGTCTTTGTTCTTGATCTTCTTGTCGGATTTGGTGGTACTGTCGGTGATAGTCGGCATGTTGAAGGAGGAAGAGGAAAGACGGTTTCTTGGTGGGCGTAAGAAGGTTTTGTGCCCACTAGAAACTGAGAGGCTGGAGATGTTGGAGGTTGAGTTTTTAGGGTTTTAGAGGTTGTGGATTTTGGGTTTTTTCAGTTTTTCTCCTTCGGAATTAAGAGACTGGCAAAATTGCATCAAATTTCATATGTGATGGAAATAAGGGTATTAAATTGATATTTACCTCAAATAATTCCAAGTAAACGTCATTGCACATTGTCAGTCCCATCTTTTTTTATTCCCCATGACAGCCCTATTTTTCAACTATTTTTCCTTCACCGGTCCATAGTTAAAAAAAACTTAACGGAGTTAAGTTGTTTTCCGAATTACAAACTGATGTTTTAGGGCTTTTGATCAGAACGAGAATACAATTCTATTGATGTAAATCTTACCTCGAAATGGTGCTCCAATCAATGAAAACATTGTTTCAATTCGAGTGTTCAAACTTCCAATTAACAGAAATCTACTCGTTTGGAGCACCGTTTCGAGGTAAGTTTTACATCAATAGACTCGTATCCTCATTCTTATCAAAAGCCCTAAAACGTCAGTTTGTAATTCGGAAAAAACTTAACTCTGTTAAGTTTTTTTAATTGAGGACTGATGGAGAAAAAATAGTTGAAAGGTGGGACTACCAGGATAATAAAAAATGTGGGACTGCCAATGGCCAATAATGTCTACTTGTGATTATTAGAGGTCAGTATACCTTAAATTTTTAGAGTAACTTACGAGTCTATGTGTCTAATTGATTTTAACCATTTTAGTCCAAAATCAAAAAAGTTTAACGTTCTGGGTCTCTAACCACTCATTTTATAACATTTTGACTCCAACTTTTTAACACTTGTACTTTTGATTTTGGTCTCAAGTGGTTAAAACCACTAAAACACAAGCACTCAAAACGTTATAAAATGAACAGTTAGAAACTTAGGACGTTAAACTTTTTATTTTTGGACTCAAATAGTTAAAATCACTAAAACACAAGAACTCAAAAAGTAATTTACTTAAATTTTTAAATTGATGTTAAATATTTTTGTTATGGGTGCGTGATGTTATAGGTACGCCACCCTCACAATCTAATACTATGTGTTGTATTGGTTCATACGCGCCTTACTGAGGGGCAAAAAAGTGATATGGGCCGAATTGGTCATGTCATTGTCATGTTATTGTTAAGTACGCCGTTTCTTTTGTCAGGGTGAAAAAAGTGATATGAGTTGTATTGGTTGATGAAAAAAGTGACATGGGGTGTATTTATGAGGTAAAAAGTGACAGAGTCGTGTATTACTCTGATAAGCCTTGCTATATGGGTTGTATAGCAGCTAGGATACCGATATCATGTCATTGGTGTATCGATATTAGTCTCCCTTCTACATTTTAAGATATAATAAGAGTATTAAATTTTGCATTTATTGATATCGGATTTGATGGAAATATTTGGTTAGAGTAAATTACGTTTTCGCCCCTGTGGTTATATCACTTTTACTATATGAGCCCAAAATAAGAATTTTTAACATATCTGCCCCCATGGTCTCTATAACTAACCATTTTGGCCCCTAAGTCTAGAGATCATGGGGGCCAAAAAGTTTGGTTATAGAGACCATGGGGGCTAAAATGGTTAGACTTAGGTGCCGAAATAATTAATTATAGAGACCATGGGGGCAGATATATTAAAAATTCTTATTTTGGGCTAATATAGTAAAAATGATATAACCACATAGGCTAAAAACGTAATTTACTCATTTGGTTATATGTTTTTATACATTTTCATATTTGGAATAGTAAATAACAAATTACTTATAGCCAAATGTTGTATAACAATATACAACTCATACATCAAATGCATAGATAAAGTATGTACATAAATACCAACATGTCCTTGCATTTAGTTGACACCTTGGTTTAGACAATTTATATATAACGTTTTTATAGTTATATCATTCTTTGACCGTTTTCAAAGCAAATAAATCACCACAAATTTCCCATATAATTCTCCATGTTACATGTTATTTGCACTCTTGGATAAGATTAAATATTGTCCTCACCAGCCTTCATTTCGATTATGATTGGCTCCGGGGGTATAAGCATCGCTATAATCGATTTAATGGGGAAATATATGGAGATGTTGGGTGTGGGGGTGAGAGTGGTTGCTAGATTTCATTCTCACTGCCCTCAAACCGCTCGTATGTACTATCATCCTCCTTCGAACTCCATCGACAATAGATTCAAATCTCGTGTGCCATCAACACTCGAGAACCAAACAAACTTAAACGGGTTCAGGTGAGTATCAACTTCAATACCAAAGAGAGATCATGATCCTCAGGCTCGTTTGATTATCGATGCTGAAATCACTTACTCAAATTCCTTTCATTTTTTTCTTTCGCCTTCGGTTGGTTGTAAGGCTTGGAGTTCATTTTTATTTTATTTTTGCTCGGTGGGACAAAAGTGTAAAGAGGAAGGAGCATTATTTAATTTTAATTACTAAGATGTAATTGCTTAGTAAAAAAATAAGATAAAAAGTAATAAATAAATAAAAGAGGTCTTTTGATTTTGGATGAGAAAAATACATGGTTAATATTCTAGGAGACTTGACTGTCATGAATTCATGATTATAAGTCCAGTATGGATTTCCTAACCTTTTGCAAAGCTTATGGATGATTTTAAGTATATAATGGTTCAAAGATTAAGTAAGTTGCATACTAAATCAGATTAAGTAAGTTGCATACTAAATCAGATGTTAGTTTCTGATTATTTCATCATTTATTATTTTATTCTATCTCGACTTTAAGGTGCTGTTTGTTTTTTAAGAGGTAAAATGTCTGCAGTCTGCGAACCACATCTGCAGACATCTGTAGAAGAAGAGGTGAACCAAATCTCTGCAGTCTGCAAGAAGAATGTTGTTTGTTTGTTAACGTATGCAGACTTCTAAAATAAACTGGTGGTGGTGTACGGACGGTGGTGGTCCTGCTGGACGGTGATGGTGGTAGACGGTGGTGGTGGGTGGTGGTGGTGGTGATGGATGATGGTGGTGATGGACGGTGGTCGTGGTGGTGATGGACGGTGATGGACGGTAGTGGGTGGTGGACGGTGGTGGTGGTGATGGGCGGTGGTGTTTAACTCTCTGCAGACCTTAGAAGATCTTAGTAGTGGCTAGGCCAAGTCTGCACCAAAAAAAGCTCGCGCAGACGTTTTTTAATGAAACGTCTTCGGAAAAACAAACAGTCTGCGCGTGACAATATCTGCACGTGGTCTGTGCGGCACAGATAAAAGAGCTTGCACAGAGCTTTTCAGAAAAAACAAACACCTAAATTTGTATTCACATGTTTAACTAAACAGATCGTATTCAGATGGGACATATTTAACCTGCTACTAGCAGGATACCTACTTTCTAATGGATATCTCAGTCTACAAAGCGAAAAATGAGAACATTAATAAACAAGTCGATCCATCAACCATTTACGACCCGTTTAACCTATTTATTACCAACCAACCGCCAGCCTTTTTGACCCATTCAGATAAAAGGGTTAAACGGATCGCGTTTGGGTTACTCAACACGAATAAATAGATTTCGTGTTCGGATTTAACCCGTAACATCCATGTGACACCATACCATTCATAATGATTGTGTCGTCAACCAAATGTATTTCATGTAAGTTAAAGCATTCAATCAATAAAACCCTATCAAGTTATGCTGTTTCTCAACTGTCACATACCCTTCATCCTTAACCACCAAAACAAAATTCCGTAACAAACTATAAATCTCATCAGCCCTCGGGTTACACGTGTCATCCGCGCCAAAAACATACGTCTCGTTATTCACCTCAATCCAACTATAACCCGGCACCTTTTCAACCCCTCGAAGTTTCATCATATTTCTCGTTTTATTAACATCTTCCCATTTCCCAGCATCCGCCTGCACATTCGACAGCAGCACATAATATCCTGAGTTCGTGGGGTCCATCTCAAAAAGCTGACTAGACGCCGTTTCAGCCAGCTCAACATTCCCATGAACCCGACACGCACCTAACAACGTGCCCCAAACACCCGCATCGGGATCAAACGGCATAGACTTTATGATCTCATACGCTTCGGTTAACCGACCTGCGCGACCGAACAGATCGATTATGCACGCGTAGTGCTCCATTCGTGGTGCGATTTTATAATCGTTTGTCATGGATTTGAAATAATGGTAACCTTCGTCAACCAAACCGGTGTGATCGCATGCGGAAATTATTGCGAGAAAGGTGACGTGATCGGGGTGGAATCCGTGTTCTTTCATTTCGTGAAATAGCGAAAGACATTCGCGAAGGTGACCGTGGTTTCCATAAGCGGAAATGATACTGTTCCACGATACTTCGTTTTTAATCGGCATTGTGTTGAACACGTTTCTTGCGGATTCTAGGTTTCCGCATTTAGCATACATGTCGATTAACGCACTCTCTGCGTAAAGATCGGTTTTCAACGCACCTCTTGTCATGAACCCGTGGATTGCTTTTCCATACCCGAGTGATGGTATATTCGCACACGCAGAAAGAGCAGCCGATATGCTTACCGAGTCGTATTTCGCTCCTTCGGAACCCATTTCACGGAAAAGCTCAATGGCTTTCTCGGGTTGACCGTTTTGACAAAAGCTAGTTATCATGGAATTCCAACAAACGGAATCCTTCTCAGACATTTTATCAAACACTTGGTGTGCAAGATCAAGTCTTCCACATTTTGCGTACATATCGACGACTGCCGTTCCGACATGACACCTTCCTTCTAACCCGTTTTTTAAAATTTGACCGTGCAGTTCTTTGCCTAATTTTAAAGCAACCAAACCCGCACAAGCGGGTAAAGAACTCGAAAGCGTAACAGCGTTCGGTTTCATTTGCTTGTTAAGCAAAAACCGAAAAGTTTCTAAAGCGTCAAAGTTCATCCCGTTAAGGACATAACCGGATATCATCGCAGTGCATATCACGACGTCTATGTCTCTACTACAAGTGAAAACATTACGTGCCATTTCGACCTCCCGACACTTAAAATACATGTCGATAAGCGCATTCTTTAAGAAAACATCCAAATGCACATTTTGTCGTAAAATGTAACAATGTATCTCTTTCCCGTGGTTTATAGATGCGGACTCAGATAAAGCCGGAAGAAAGCTTGCTAACGTGATTGTGTCCGGTTTGGTTCCGACGAATATCATTTCACGAAGTAAATCTAAAGCTTCATTCATGAGTCCATTCTGCACATGCCCGCCAATTATAACGTTCCACGTAACCGAACCGGCTTCTTGTACGCTATCGAAAAGTTTCCGCGCGTCAAACAACCATCGACACTTTGCATACACCGCGATTAGCGTGTTGAGAACCTGAGGATCCGACACCTGTCCACATTTGATAAGAAGACCATGAATTTGCGTGCCGAGGTTAACATTCGCATCAGACGCACACGCAGACAGAACACACGCGTATGTCACCGACCCTGGTCGAGTATCGGAACTCCTCATCTGGTTAAACAGTAAAACAACATGCTTTGAATCCCCATGCTTCAAGTAACCATTAAGAATAACATTCCACAACACATCATCTCTCTGAGGCAATTTATCAAACAGTTGGCGTGCATCATCAATGCAACCATTTTCAGCATACAACTTGATCAAAGAACTACCTACATAAACATCCATCTCAAAACCCATGATCCGAATCGTCCGATGAACAGATTTCGCCAACCCAACCGCTCCCAACCGACCACACGCCTTAACCACATACGGAAAAGTATACTTATCAGGACAAGTTCCATACCCCAACATCTTAAAATAAACCAAGATTGCAGAATCAAAACACCCCATCATAGTAAACCCTCTGATCATCCAATTCCACGGTGACGCGTAGACCAAATCGAGTTTATAAAACACACTCTTGGCATCAATGAATTTGTTACAAAGTATGTACATTCCGAGTAATCTTGACCCCAGTAGGCCCACGTGGTTGATTCCATTGACGATTATCTGAGCATGAAGTTGCTGGCCTTGATGAATTACTTGTGGGTCAGGATTAGGGTGTGAACAAGATTGCAAAACTGATGCAAGTTTGGATATTAAATCCTCCTTTGTGTATTGGAAAGACCCGACCGATGTAATTTGGGAAAATCTCCTGTGGAATGAGATGTTCTTTGGGTACATTTTAAGTCAAATTACATCCCTTTTGGAAAAACTGAAACAATAACTTTAATATGTTTTCATCTGATAACAGTTATTTAAGTCCAATTGTCTTAACTGTTGAAAAGATAGCAAACTGGATGTTGTTATCGTTTGAAACAGATGACTGGGTTGGAAAACCCCCCAAATCGAATTTGATTTCAGGGTTCTGCGGGGATTTTCAGGTAATTCGTAATGAAAAGATATGCAATTTAAGGGTTTAAGAAGACATTGTAGGGTGAAAATCTACCAGGTTGGTACTAGCCACTTAGCCAGAGAAACGAACCCTCATGACAAATCATTAAAAATGATTCTGAAATGAGTAAATTGCCATTTTAGTCCCTGAGTTTTTTCCAAATTTACCAGTTTAGTTCAAATAGTTTTTTTTGTGCATCTGGGTCCCTGACTTTTACATTTTGTTGCCATTTTGATCATTTTGCCTAACTCCATCCAAAAACTCCATCTTTAACCAGGGGTATTTTGGGGATTTTCATTTTAAATGTTTTTAATTGCTATTTTGATCCAATTCCAAAAAATCAAAAAAATTCCAAAAAATCAAAAAAATTCCAAAAAATAATAAAAATTCTAAAAAATCATAAAAATTCTAAAAAATCCAAAAAATCCTAAAAAATCCAAAAAATCCGTTTTGGCGCGAACCGTTTCGAACCGTACCGTTTCGAAGCTGAACCGTTTCGACGCGAACCGTTTCGACCCGTACCGTTTCGAAGCCGAACCGTTTCAAGCCGAACCGTTTCGACCCGAACCGTGCCGTATCGAACCGAACCGTTTCGAGCTGAACCGTTTCAAACCCGAACCGTTTCGAGCCGTACTGTTTCGAAGCCGAACCGTTTCGACCCGTACCGTTTCGAACCGAACTGTGCCGTTTCGACCCGTACCGTTTCAAACCGAACCGTTTCGACCCGTACGGTTTTGAACCGAACCGTGCCGTTTCGACCCGTACCGTTTCGAACCGAACCGTTTCGACCCGTACGGGTCGAAACGACACGGTTCGATACGACACGGTTCGGTTCGAAACGGCTCGGTTCGATACGGCACGGTTCGGCTCGAAACGGTTCGGCTCGAAACGGTTCAGGTCGAAACGGTTCGGGTCGAAACAGTTCGGTTCGAAACGGCTCGGTTCGATACGGCTCGGTTCGATACGACACGGTTCGGTTTGAAACGGTACGGGTCGAAACGGTTCGGCTTCGAAACGGTTCGCGTCGAAACGGTTCAGCTCGAAACGGTTCGGGTTCGAAACGGTTCAGCTCGAAACGGTTCGGTTCGGTTCGAAACGGTACGGGTCGAAACGGTTCGGCTTGAAACGGTACGGGTCGAAACGGTTCGCGTCGAAACGGTTCAGCTTCGAAACGGTACGGGTCGAAACGGTTCGTGCCAAAATGGATTTTTTTGGATTTTTTAGAATTTTTTGGATTTTTTAGAATTTTTATGATTTTTTAGAATTTTTATTATTTTTTGGAATTTTTTTGATTTTTTGGAATTTTTTGATTTTTTGAATTGGATCAAAATGACAATTAAAAACATTTAAAATGAAAATCCCCAAAATACCCCTGGTTAAAGATGGAGTTTTTGGATGGAGTTAGGCAAAGTGATCAAAATGGCAACAAAATGTAAAAGTCAGGGACCCATATGCACAAAAAAACTATTTGGACTAAACTGGCAAATTTGAACAAAACTCATGGACTAAAATGGCAATTTACTCTTCTGGAATACAAGTTTTTTTTTTTTAGTAAACTGCAGGTTTCATGTATTCCATGGTATTTAGTTAAAACATCATCTTATATTCATCTTTCACGTTTTTGATGCCCTACTGTTTCAAAATTTAACATGTTTTGTTTCTAGGGGTTGTTTGTTTAGCACTTAATGAGGTTTTTAATGGTTCAAACTGTTTGTTTCGCAAGCAGATATCTGAATGGTTCAGACATTCACCACTAAATAGTTAAGCATTATACTGAGTCTGAATGATTAAGACTTCTAATCTGAATTGGTCAGACATTTGACTCTGAACGGTTAAGCATTATACTGGCTCTTAATGGTTCAGACCTCTTACTGGTTCAGCACTTAACCATTCAGAAGTTGCCAAACAGCCCCTTAACGAAGGTTAACTTCTCTGTTAATTAACATCCACAGCTAAAATGTGAGAGGTAAATTTATCATTTCAAAATAACACATGTTCATCTTCAAAATGATTTTTTGTCAAAATCGACCCAACCTTTTTGACGCTTATTCTAGAGTCAAGAATCTCACCAGAAAGACGATTCTTTCCCAAATTAAGCTTCATCAATTGCGTCAACGACCCAATACTCGGATCAAGTGCACCAAGCATTATGCGACACAAACAAACTGTTAGAAGTGTAAAGGGAGCACACCGAATAACCCATTTGAATGAAGACTACGAAACTTAAGATTCCGGCAACCGGAGATCGATTTCGGAATCATTTCGACGAACTAGTTACTCATGTCAAGAAAATTCAAATTGTTTATATTCCCAATTTTTAACGGAATACGGGAATAGTACCAAAAAGTCGGTTATCGTTGACTTTGAGCTGACACAAATTTGTGAAGTTTCCAATCTCCGACGGGATGAAACTGGTCAAATAGTTCGAAAGGAACAATAATTTTGTAAATTTTTGGAGTGAAAATGATGCAGGCCCAAGTGTGGAAGATTGAGCCATAACATTTCTAGAGGCATGTGACCAAGCTATCAAAGGGTGATGCACGAAAATGACCATAACTTTGACTACGTGTCTCCGTTTTAGGCATTCTACCAGTCAAATCGAAGGGGCCTTGCCCAAGTTCCGGTCTAAAAAAATGCATTCTGGTGGAAGTTACGAGGACTTTTATCTTTTCCTTCATGTTTTATGCATTTTGTTTTTGGGCTTTTGTTTGGCCCGTGGCCCTTTTATGGCCCGTTTTGAATTTCTAACTTTATTTAAGTACTTGTCATGTAATATCGATGGTCATTCAATAATTTTGCAATAAGAACATCCTTTTATTTCAAATTCTCGATCCTTTGGGACGAATTTGGATGGTTTGGGGAAGATTGTCACGGGTATTCTCAGAATCAACGTGATCAATTCTTTGTTACCATTTCACATGCTACATCAGAAAAGATTTGTTCAGAATCTTATCGAACAATTGGTTATACGAAAGATTAAGAGGTTGAAATCATGAGATTGGGAGGGATAAAAAAATCAAAATCACCTACACAATGTATGGGTTGGGTCGACAAAATTAGGTCTGTAAAAGAAGCCAGAAGCACTTTCTCAACTTCTTCTTCCACCTTAAAACCAGATCAGTGATATGGTGGTTGTTCATCAAAATGCTTTAGGTTTAGGGGATAAAGATGAATTGAGAAATGTGTTTGTTGGAAACCGACCAATTGTTATGGCATAGGTGTTGGTTTGAGGTTGTCGGTGATGGTGATTGCTTGTAATGGAGGTGGAGGTTGAAACGTTGGGCTAAGAAGACGAAGAAGATTGATGTTGAAGTTAAAAGGATTATTGGGATAACAATGTGTTTAATGCTAATTATAGAACTAACTATGAGACATAAATTATCCATACTTTTGATATAATTGAAATTAGGAACTTGTGTTTTAGGTTATTGATAAACATGTGCATACACCACTTCCAATACGCTTAAGATATACATCAAGAATAAAGATGAATGTTAAAAGTTCACTGGAAATGAAACTAGTTAGGGATTGGATATCAAACGAGAGAGTAATGATGAGTTGGATTGGATTGATCAAAGATTGGTGATTAAGATCCACATACATCAACTGATTGTAGATTAACGAAGATCAACGGCAATAAACACCAACTGAATGAATATTAAGGTAGATAAAAGCCAAAGATGATGATTTGGGAGCTTACAAAGATCAACATATGAAAACCGATATCAACAAATAAAGATCAAATCCGAATCCACAAACTAATTATTTGGGAATAAAAAAACTATAATAAAATAGTTCTGATATAATCATAACCAACTTACAAAAATATTGGCTTTATAAAACAATGATGTTTTCCCGAAGGTATTTTATAAAACATCAAAACAATATTTATAAAAAAATAACGCTTTTAAGTTTATAAAAAATGGCTTTAATGTGAATTTTGAAATTAAGTGGATGATGTAGGATGGAGATACAAAAGGAAGTTTATTTGGCTAAGAAGGCTAGGAAGTGATTTTGACCATCCATTTAGTTAATCAAGGGCTCAGATTAAATGATGGAAATTGAAGGGAAGCAAAGAGGCGCGTGGGTTTGTTTAGGGGCATTCTAGTCAATCCAAGGCAATAGTTTCGCACTCCTCCAATTCCCCCCCCCCCCATTTTTTAAACGTTAATAACTCTTTCATACGACATTATTTTTTTATAAAAATTGCACCAAAAAACGAGCGTTTTTTATCTTTAAAACGAGTATACTATTGCTATGTTTTCGAATTTTTTTTTGAAAACCAAGTTGCGTAAAACGCAATGGAAAAAAACCCAGTTGCGTAAGACGCAATGGAAAAAAAAAAACCAAAAAATGACATTTTTCTAAAACGCAATGCACCAAAAACACAAAGAAATGTCTTATTTGTAAAACGCAATGGTCAGAAAACACAAAGAAATGTGTTATTTCTAAAACGCAATAGCCTAAAAACTCAAAAGAAAGTGTAGTTTCTAAAACGCAATGGACTGAAAACACATAAAAATGTGTTTTACCTAAAACGCAATGCACCAAAAAAACAAACACATGTCTTATTTCTAAAACGCAATGGCCAGAAAACACTTAAAATGTCTGTTTTCTAAAACGTAATGGACTGAAAACACATAAAAATGTTTTTACCTAAAACGCAATGCACAAAAAACACAAAGAAATGTCTTATTTATAAAACGCAATGGCCAGAAAACACTTAAAAATGTCTCATTTCTAAAACGCAATGGCCTAAAAAAACAAAAGAAAGTGTTCTCTCTAAAACGCAATGGACTGAAAACACCTAAAAATGCGTTTTAGAGAGAACACTTTCTTTGGTGTTTTTATGCCATTGCGTTTTAAAACTAAGACATTTTTATGCGTTTTCTGGTCATTGCGTTTTAGAAAAACACGTTTTTGAAGTGTTTTTAGTCATTGCCTTTTAGGTAAAACACATTTTTAGGTGTTTTTAGTCCATTGCGTTTTACAGAGAACACTTTCTTTTGTTTTTTTAGGCCATTGCGTTTTAGAAATGAGACATTTTTAAGTGTTTTCTGGCCATTGCATTTTATAAATAAGACATTTCTTTGTGTTTTTGGTGCATTGCGTTTTAGGTAAAACACATTTTTATGTGTTTTCAGTCCATTGCGTTTTAGAAAACAGACATTTTAAATGTTTTTTGGCCATTGCGTTTTAGAAATAAGACATGTGTTTGTGTTTTTGGTGCACTGCGTTTTAGATAAAGCACATTTTTATGTGTTTTCAGTCCATTGCGTTTTAGAAACTACACTTTCTTTTGAGTTTTTAGGTTATTGTGTTTTGGAAATAACACATTTCTTTGTGTTTTCTGGCCATTGCGTTTTACAAATAAGACATTTCTTTGTGTTTTTTATGCATTGCGTTTTAGAAAAATGCCATTTTTTAGGTTTTTTTTCCATTGCGTTTTACGCAACTTGGTTTTTATTTTTTTTTCGAAAATATAGCAATAGTATACTCGTTTTAAAGATAAAAAAACGCTCGTTTTTTGGTGCAATTTTTATAAAAAAAATAATGTCGTATGAAAGAGTTATTAACGTTTAAAAAATGTGGGGGAATTGGAGGAGAGAGAAACTATTGCCTTGGATTGACTAGAATGCCCCTAAACAAACTCACGCGCCTCTTTGCTTCCCTTCAATTTCCATCATTTAATCTTAGCCCTTGATTAACTAAATGAATGGTCAAGATCACTTCTTAGCCTTCTTAGCCAAATAAATTTCCTATTGTATCTCCACCCATAAATTCTTTACAAAATCTCAAAATCAATATACTATTTTCATGTTAAACTGGTTTTCAACTTGAGAGGTCAAATGACATTATCTTGAGACTCAAGAATATGATGAAAATGTGTTAAAATGGGTTTGCCAAAACGGATGAGATAATTACAACACCATAGAACAAACAAGCTAAGATATCGTCTAGCAGTCGATGGTAACGATTGCCAAATTGACCACTTGACTGGCAGTCTTGGCTTGCTTTGTTCTTATGTTGTGCCAAGAAATAGGACATCTTTCATTTAAAATCACCTCTTTTACTCTAAACTCTTTCTAATATAATTGTAAACCGTGTCTCTCTAATAGAAAGGAACCAATATCAAGAGTAAAATAGAAAGGTTGTCCTACAACTGAGTTCTCGTTCATTCTTGTATTGAGCATTGTATTGTAAGCATTATTTCTTATCTTTGTGAGAGACTTGTAAGGGACATCACTAAATTTGTTTAGTGATTTGAGATAGTGGTGATCACTATCACTTGAGATAAGTGAGACGAAAAAGGTGATAACTTCCTTTGAAAGAGTGAGACATTTGTACAAGGTGATCACTACATTTACATAGTGAGATGTTGGTGTATCGGTGAGCCCTGTCGTTTTAGGGAGATGGCCAGTGGAGCAATTCAAGATTAAAGGATCCAAAAGAGGATATAGAGGGATTAAGCATCCCTTGAACTAGGGCTGGCAAATCGTGTCTTATCGGGTTTAACAGGTCTCTAACGACGCGTGTAACACAAGTATTAAACTTGAATACAACTCGTTTAACTACTTTATATCTCATGTCTATAACACAATTTTACGTTTTATGTACCAAGAAGAAGAAATGATGGATCCTAACCTCATAATTATATTTATTTACGATTTTGTCATTCCTTCCATTGATCTCTTTACATACTAGCATTTGATGACTATTATTGATAAATTGAGTGGTTGGGTTTCAAACAAGTGTTAAACCTTCAATTGATTGTGTGGTTGGTTTTCAAATTCAATTGATTGTATCGTTGGGTTTCAAACAAAAAATTACGAGCGTTAGATCTAGGAATGAAGAATGTTAAATATTGAAACCTTAGGCACCAAGAATGTTAAATCTTGAGCACAAAGATTCTCAAATGTGTATAACAAAACATGACGTTCTTTCATGCCAAAAAAACATCATATTTTTCTACGAGTATAACATAAAGCACAAACTTCTTAATCACCACCATAGTTTACTATGTGTATCGACCTATTTCTTATACCTTCAATCACATACTTATCAATAGATTATTATTTGCCGGCATCATATTCTTTAAAACGATGAAACTCCCTATGCATCGACTTGTTTCTTATTCATGTTTTTTATTATGATATTCCTTGCTATGAAACAATGAACTCCGTTTCATATATGTTATTGTATCGCAAGTGTACCCTAAAACTAGGGATGACAAAAATACCTGAGCCAGGTATACATGAAACCCGAAGCATTTGGAACGGGTATGAGTGTGGAAAAAAATATCTCACGGATACGGGACGGGTTTGGGATTAGATGATATCCGACCCGATTACCCGAAACTATATACCCGTTTACCCGAAATATATAACTGAAAACTTTTAAGTTTTATATTTATTTTCCATTAATTATAGTTTAGTAATGTTTCATTCTTGTAGCTTTATTATTTAAAAAATAAACTTTTCATTTTAATTATATATTTTGATGTCATTATTCATATTTATATGCTATGAAATAAAAAAAATTGTGATTACTATTATAATATACTTACATTTTTTAAAATATCAAATATTATTACGGTGATGATGATATGTATGATATTTATCATAATTTAATATATTATACAGATTTTAAAAGCATTAAATTATAAAGGAAAGTAAAAAATATATACGTGAAAATCGCAATGGTATACCTGATACCCAAAGGGTAAATACTCCCAAATACCTGACGGGTAATGAGTCAGGTATGCGATAAGATTTTACAACCGGATATGAGTATGGGATTAGCCATACCTAACCGATTGTCATCCATACCTAAAACTCATCGACTTGATATCGGGTGAATTTGATAGATATACAATATATTTATTTCATTGAGTGTATCCTTGTGTCCTCATTCAGTAAGTTACTACACGTTAAATAAAACAGCTATCAAACATGTGAGAAAAAACCAAGAAATAAACGATGCCATTATACCACCTATGAAATTGAACATTACAAAGCCTAACCAAAGTTACCAAACTCTCGATATCCCAGCTGGCTATTTCACACCCCAATTTTTAAACCCAACCAATCACATACATATCTTTTCAGTTTTGTTCTCAATCAGGAAAATGTCCGAAGAGAATCATGAGACAAATGAAGTGGTAAGGCCAAGGTCCATGGAGCACGATGAAAGCGGGCACTCGGTGGATCAGGACGATGAAAGTAGACGCTCGATGGATGTTAAAGCCATGGATACGAGTGTGGATCAGGTGAAGAGTGAAACCGAAACTGAAGATTATGACGAATATGAAGACGACAAACCCACAAGGGGTGAGGTTATGGGTTGGTGTTTTTATGAACTATCTTCCTATTTTACACACACTGTTCTTATTACAGTCGTGTTTCCCCTCATCATAAGCCAGACTTTTAGTAAACCGCCACCTGAACCGGCTCGAGGTTGGTACAAGAATGTTAGAGGCCTTGATTGCACCAAAAAGGAAACCACTTTGTATGTCTCTCTTTTCCTTTCAATATAACTTTGTTTTATAAAAACTTATAGGAAAAAGAATTACAAAAATAACCTACTCTTCTAAGACTATGTCATAAAAATTTCACCTACCATATTTGTATCCGTAGTTATTAAAGCGAGCGTCCAGGCGCAAATAAAGCCCTGGGCCCAACAAATCGCCCTGAGTGCGGCTCACGCCTTTAATAACTATTCTTCAAGTCATAGTTATTAAAGCGAGCGCTCAGGCGCGCCTGGGCGCAAATAAAGCCCCGGGCCTGAGTGCGCCTCGCACATTTAATAACCATGTTTGAATCACATATCTAATTCATTCTAAACAAATCTATTGCTTGATTAATTTCAGGTTTGAAGCACTAACATATGCCAGAATAAACGTAGGTGACCTATCATTCTCCCCACTAGAATGGACTTCAATCTCTTGGTTTTCCGGCCTAATCCTCGCCGGACCGCTACTCGCCTACATCTCCATCCTCCTCGACCACCGTCAAAACTCCCAACTCATCACCGCCATCGCCACCGCCATCGGAGCCATCTTCTGCCTCCCCGCCGGAATCATCAAAACCCCATGGATCATACCTCCCTACATCGCCGCCATTGTCGCCTCCAACACCGTCGGCTCCGCCTTCCACAACCGCCACCTCGGCCTCATGGTCCGCGGCTTCGTCGGCGCCACCATCCGTAAACTCCACTTCCCCAACCGCCAAGCCATCTCCAGCTGGCTCTCACTCTACGCCACCGCCGGCGGCTGCCTTGGAGCCGCCGCCATCGCATCGTTCACTTACTACATGCTTCGAAACCCCGAAGGGTTTGTTAGTTTATGGGTTGTTTCTATCTTTAGCGGGATATTATGGTTCGTTGGAATCGTACATATCCTCACTGCCGTTAGATCAAACGGAATTGGATCATCAGTTACTAATTGTAGGATATCATCTAAGTACTTCATTTCAATATTTAACTACCCGCATGCTGCCGGAAGTCTCGTCGGAGTTTTCCTCTCGTCGTTCTCAACAATGAGTATATTCACCGGGGCTGTGCTTTACATTGTTGGTCAACTTTGTACGCCTCCACAAGACATATTATTCACTTGGTTGACTTATTTCTTTTTTCCAGTTTTAGCACTTCCGTTATTACATCCTGTTCAAAAAGTTATACAATCTGACGCCGTTAAAATGCAAATATTCGGTTTCTTGCTCTCCACGTTAACTTCCGGAATGGGGTTTTACTACCGGAAAGAAAACTGGCATAATAATCATGTCTTGGTTCTTGCTGCTGCACAAAGTATAGCTTCTGGTGTCCTGCATGCGCATAGTCGAATTTTGTTGATGGATTGCGCGCCGGCGGGTAAAGAAGGGGTGTTCGCGGCTTGGTTCGCGTGGGTTCGGATGCTTGGAGCGTTTGTCGGGTTTGCTATTGGCTCGAGTGGTGTAGGGAGTGTTAATAGGTCGTTTGGGGCGGCGTTTGTTGCGGCTGTTATTGGCATTGTTGCTTTGATCTTTAGTAACATTAGTAGTTATGGCGGGGCTGTGGCGGCTGGTCATGTGCGAAAGCGACGTGAGACGGAATCGCCGGTTCGGGGATCAAAAGATTTGGCTAAGGTTGAAGGAAAAGAGGATTTGGAGGGAACACAAGATAGAAGCATGGAAGTTTGATTTATGTTTTGTTTTTTTTTTTTTTTTTTTTGTTTGGAAATATTTGTGGTTTGTTGAATATTGGGTTCTCTTTGTTCTTGTATTTTTCATTCTTTGTTAACAAATAATCCAGGGATGTTTCTTTTCTTAATTTTAAATAAATGGAAGATTTTGGAAATAAAGGGGGACGAACATAAAATGAGCATGAATGATTAAGTCACAAATTAACTTATACCCCATCGTAAAGTGAACCTAATTCGTATTTTCCAAGTGACCTTTGGTTCAATAATATAGGTGGGCTCTCTTAATCAAGTGCCGATGGTTCAAACCCTATTGTATGTATTTAGGTGGATTTTAAGTGATATATAGGCTTGTAAACGAACCGAACAAATATGAAAAGCATGTTCATGTTCGTTGGTTTAACTTCAATTGAATGAACGATCGGACACGAACAAGGTTTTCTTGTTTGTGTTCGTTTATGTTTGTTCGTTAATAATATAAACGAACGATTGGCGAATGGTTCATGAACGTAAATGAACGAATATAACTGAACATAGGTAAATATGAGTAAGAATGCGTTGGGCCTAAAAACCAATATAACTTGATGTTGGGTGTCGAATCCAGCAAATAAATATAAAATAAACCTACTTGACACACTAAAAATAGTACGAATGGAAGTCAGGTTCGTGTCCACAGGGATACAGATTAACGAATTATGTCAAAACGTTTTAGACACATATACGGTTGTTTTGAAAAGTGGGTTTTTTTAGTTTAACTAGAATGTAAATACAATTTTAATTTTTAGATTAAAAATAAAAACTAATTAAAGTGGTTGAAAAATTCAGATGTTAAAAACTAACTTCAACACAGGGCAATTTCTTGATTCGGTTCGACTTACGATCATTAACGGTCACGGTGCAATGATCCTTTTAATTAATAGTTTGTATCAATACTAGATGTCACGCAGTTCGGACATCCACTCCATCTAATGTCTAACCAAGCACAGTTCGTCGGTTAGAGCCAACCCGCTACTTTAAGCTCACGCCGTTCGGATTTTAGTGTGCGGGTTGCGTGATAGAATTATCGATTATAATCAAACACAAACGTCGTTCGGTATGTTTAACTAGATTGTATGATTCTATAATAAATGCAAATTCATAGACAAATTTGAACCATTATTTGTTCCTTTTATCAAAACTTAAAATCTGATTAGAGATTTAAATATTGATGAACTTTATTAGAAAAATTAATAAATTGATCAGGTTTACTAACAATCTAATATTTTCCGGATTGAATCCGTATTAAAAGTAAAGATCACACAAACAAAGCACTAAAATAATTGAATCTAACGTGCTCATTTCACATAAATTTATGAATCAAATCAAAGAAAATAAACTCTAATGTTGAAACTATACGGTTCTAGCCGGACATAATAGCTGTAACAATCAAGTTTAATTCAAAACAAAATATCCAAAAAGAAACTTAGGAAACAAAAAAACAACCTTTGTTGTTCTAGAAATCTCCCCAAGATTATGCCAACTGATCTCAAGTTTAAGCCGTCAAAAAAAATAAATAAATAAATAAATTCTGGTCCCCCTCTTGCGTCCACTTTGTTGATGAGATTGTTATTCTTTTTCTTTTCCTTTTTCTAGTGGACAGGCCTAAAGCCCAAATGCCAATCTCGTTAAGCTACCCAAGTTTCCAAGACAAAAGTTTGTAGCAATTAATTTATCTTTTGTTATGGTCCACCATACATGAGTCCCATTTAATGGATGGGAATGGCCCAAAACGCAATTATATTAATCACACAAAATATATAACTTCTTCATCCAGCCATTGTTCTCTAACTCCACATCTGATTTGCTAGCACCAATTTAGACAATGACTGCAAACAATCACTCCGCCCCTACAATATCAACCAAAAACAAACCAAACTAGATTCCATTCCACAAAACAAGTATTTCGCAAAATAATAAATTATAACTATGAAATATGCATGCATGATATATGACAAAATTTAATTTTAACATGTTGTAAACACATGCATAAAAATGCAACCAACACTTGATTAAAGTGTAATGAGTGAAATTTTAATTTCATAAAACTACACTAAAGTATAATGGGCCTAACAATCTTAAATGAATATATCAACAAACATAAAAGAAGAAGCTTAAACAAACATGAATGATCGAGTGTTCACGAACACAAAATGAACAGACGATATATTTGTTCATATTCAAATAAACAAAAATATTGTTCATGTTCGTTTGTTTATTAAAAAAAACATAAGCATAAACAAACTTTCTGTCAAATAGTTCATGAACAGTTAATTATAAGTGTCTCTTTCTAACCAAAAAGAACTTTAATTATATGGGCCACCGTGGTTAAAACTAGGGGTGTGTATTGGTTGCTTTGGTTCAATTTTTACCATTAACCATAACTGCTAACTTCAGTTACGGATTTTCTTAACCATAACCAAACTTCGGCTATGGTTAATCGGTTATGAAGTCGGTTATGGTTCGGTTTCAGTTAATTTCGGTTATTAACCAAAAACTTTAACTAAAACCGACTTTTGGTACAAAGTTAAAAAATTATACGCTAATAGGCCTACAAGATAAAAATGAAACCCGTCATGTTGGACTTAGTTTGAGCCTTTTTTATAAGACAACCATGACTACACTTTTTGTTTTGAACTATCGATGACACCGCTTTTAGTAAACTAATAACGTACTCAGTGTTATAGAGAAAATTCATACGATCATAACACCTCTTTTCTTAATCAAAATAAGAGCATCTACATCAACATCATTTTGTTACTAACATACTTTTATTTTAGTGAAAAACCTCTACACAGTTATTGTAAAACATTAATCTATTACACCAAATTATAGACTTAACATTACAAATTCGGTTTGGTTTCAGTTATATCGGTTAACCAAAACTTCATAATCGTAATTAGGGCTGGCATATCGTGTATACCCGTACACGATAAGACACGACACGATAATACACGATACACGAAATCCCATACACGAACACGACACGATAACTTATCGTGTCCTTTTTTCAAACACGAACACGACACGATATACACGAAAATTACCTGTTAATACCTGTTAACACGACTGTTCGACTGTTATACACGAAAATTACCTGTTAATACCTGTTAACACTGAAAAAAACACGAACATGACATGTTATATGAGAGTTACAGAAGGAGTTTAGGGTTTTATTTATTTTTTAACTGAATGAGGAATGAAAATAGAAAGGAATTAAGAAACCCACACGCACATGGCTGATGAGTTTTATTTGATTTAATTTTTTATCGTGTACTAACGGGTATTAACAGGTAAACAAGTATTTAACCTGTTTATACACCAAAATTAACAGGTAATCTCGTATCTACCTGTTTGGTACATGATACATGTTAAGGCCATACACGATACCTATTAACTTCGTGTAGGTTCGTGTCGTGTATTCGTGTAAAATTACCAGCCCTAATCGTAATCATAACCGATTGGTCGGTTAACCAAAACTTCATAACCATTACCGATATAACCATCGGTTATGTTGGTTATAAACTTAAAACTCAAAAACCCTCTCTCTTCTCGCCTGTATAGGGTTTAAGATACCTAACCACAACCGTTGTAATTCACCGGCGACAAATGGCCACCGTGTTACGGCGTCTTTCGCTGAAGACAATCGGAAACCTCCACACATCTCTTCAACACACCGGATCCACTCATCCTACTACCACTCCAATTCCATCCCAATTCATCATCAGAAGCCTCCAATCTCTTATTCTCCGACATCCGTATTCTCGAAACTTGTGCACCGGTGCTACCTACCAACCACAATACGAAGCTTCAGTCGCTGCAGCATTAAATTTGGATAACCGAGTTCCCGCCACAATCATCACCGGTTTTCTAGGTTCTGGAAAGGTCCGTAACTTGTACAACACATACAGTTCTGTTTATAAGTTAGTTATAATAGACTTTAGGCATGTGGATGATGAATTGTGTATTTATTAAGTTCTGATCATGTGTGAAATTAGGTTAGAGGAAAGTTATAGAAATTGAATTTGATCATTGGATGTTACTTGGATGCAGACAACTTTATTGAATCATATACTAACAGCTCAGCATGGCAAGCGGATTGCCGTGATCGAAAACGAGGTATTCGAGACGTACAGTGTTTAAGCTTACTGTATTAACCAATGTCTTAAATACCAGATACGGGCCGATACGATAAAGTAGGGATGGGATTGGTATAGTACCCGTACCAGTACCGAAATACCGGTACCGAATTTGAACAAAACTAGGTACCAAATACCGAACCAAATATATAGGTACGGGTACGGGTATTTTCGGTACGGTACCCGCTTTGGTACCATTTTGTTTTTATTTAGTTTTTGAGCACTTGTACGAGTACTAAATAGGTAAAATTGACATGAGTACCAATAGAGTACGTGTACCAAATAGGTAAAATTGGTACGAGTATCAATACGAGTACTATAAATACCATAATACGAAATAAAACATAATGCAAAAAAAAAACTTTTAAAGGTCTACATAAAATTCGGTACCAGTACCCGTTTTTACCCGTACCCGTACCAATACCGAAAGTACCGAATACCAAAATCAATAAAACTGGGTACCGATACATGTACCAAATACCTGAAATCGGTACGGGTACGGGGACGAGTACGGGTATTTGGGAAAAAAAGCCCATCCCTACAATAAAGGCCGGTAAAATCCGAATACGGTATGTCTTATGTACCGGCAGTAAATCCGGTTTTCCGGTTCTAATTGTTGAACCGGTTTGCATTATTTGATATTAAGGTAATACGGACCTTTCATATTTCTGGTAATTAACCCGGTGCCTTCCATTTCAATTTCAATTAACCATTGTTGTTGAAACTGTTACTCACCTCGTCCAATGTAATATTGTTTATAAATAATAAAAATGTTCTTAAAATGCTTAATATTTTACAAGAAAATAGTTGTTTTTTAGATAAAATCATGATCAGTTACATAAATTCTAATTGAGAATGGATTGTTTTTTGAGATGAATTTGTGTTCTATGAAATTATAGGGTTATTTGGTAACCCGGTTGAACCATTTCAGAGCCCACACCGGTATGATTTAAAAAACCGGTTTTTTAAAAACATTGGTATTAACTGCAATTAAGTGGCTAATTTAACTACTTGTTATTGCAGAAGTATCTTGTGTTTTAGGGTTTTGGTGTTCTGTTATATGTAATATATATATATATATATGTGGTGTTGCAGTTTGGGGAGGTGGATATTGATGGTTCTTTGGTGGCTAGTCATTCGTCTGCCAACGAGGATATTGTTATGGTTAATAATGGTTGTTTATGTTGTACTGTGCGTGGTGAGCTTGTCACGATGCTTTTGGAGTTGGTTAAAAAGAGGCGCGACAAATTTGATCATATAGTGATTGAAACCACAGGTATACATTTGCAACTGTTAGACTCTATATATATTATTTGTATAGATTTTCTCTTGTGGTAGTGAAATGAAATTATACACTTTGTTTCATACATTTGCAGGCCTTGCAAAACCTGGACCAGTGATTGAAACATTTAGCACCGACGAGCAAATTTCACGTTACGTGAAACTTGATGGAGTTGTTACTCTGGTTGACTCTAAGCATGCCATGCAGCATTTGAATGAGGTGAAACCAAGATTTGTGGTGAACGAAGCAGTGGAACAAGTTGCATATGCAGATCGCATTATTCTCAACAAGGTACTTTTTTTTACTTTCTTCTGATGATCAAATCAATAATGCATTTGTATCTTTATCCGACTGCTATTAATTTCTGCTTAACAATATTGCAGATAGATTTGGTAAGCGATGCCGACTTAGAGGCTTTGAGAAAGAAAATACAGGTAAAGTTTTCTTACATATGACTATATAAGTTCTTTCTTTGGGAACTGTAAGTTACGCCCCACTTGCGGTATGCGCATATATGTGGGCGCTCGGGGGGCAAAAGTGAAAGTGCACGAATTTAAACGTTATTTTACTAATTTCGTGAAAATAACGTTAAAATAGGGGGATGGTTAATCATGCATCATGTGGTGGTGTTGATAACCGAAAGACAAGGGAGTACATGCACTAATCGGCGTTTGTCTTAATTGCTGAGTGTTATGTGCCTTATGTCCAAGGCTTGATGCAAAACTACTATCGAGCTGGGGGTCTCACTGGAAGCAGCCTCTCTATTCCTACGGGGTAGAGGTAAGGCTGTCTACATCTTACCCTCCTCAGACCCTACCTTAACTTTGCTATTGGTGGGATTTACTGAGTATGATGATGATGATGAATTGATGATCTTTGGGAACTGTAAGTGTTATATATTACAGTCACCTCTTATACCCCTCTAACTTGTTGATTAATGTCACATATTTAACAACAGTACAACACTGATGGATTTTATAAGAATATAGCTCGGTGCAGAACTGAAATACAATAAATACAGGAATCATGTAGTTTGTTTTAAGTAGGAGTGTAATCAGATACTTCAATAGCAATTTTGACGGACATAGCATCAACAAGATGGACCAAATAGCATCCGTAAGTAACCTGGAGAGTAGAAACTTGAATCGAGCGCAATAACAATGAACATGAACAACATCTTTAACAGTTTAACTAACTCCCGCATGGAAGGATTACAGCGAAAAAGTGAGAAAAAACCTGTGTGGGAGATCAATTCTGTGCCTTTTAAGTACAATGCATGACATACATCAAACTACCAACAGCACTCGCATATTTTTGTTGAGCCACTGCTTGACCATATTTCACGTTAAGGTTGACACGCGGATTAAAAGGAGTGTTAATTTCTTAAATTCAAGTGATGAAATTTAGGGGCTGTTTGGCAACATCTGAATGGTTAAGTGCTGAACCAGTAAGATGTCTGAACCATTAAGAGCCTGTATAATGCTTAACCATTCAGAGGCAAATGTCTGACCAATTCAGATTAGATGTCTTACCCATTCAGACTCTGTATAAATCTTAACCATTCAGAGGCAAATGTCTGACCAATTCAGATTAGATGTCTTAACCATTCAGACTCTGTATAAATCTTAACCATTCAGAGGCAAATGTCTAAACCATTCAGACATCTGCTCATGAAACAAACAGTCTGAACCATTAAGTGCTGAACCAGTAAGAGGTCTGAACCATTAAGAGCCTCATTAAGAGGTAAACAAACAACCCCTTAGTATTTTTTTTTCTGAGTAAGAGATCGACTCTCAGAGATTTAATAGTCTAAATTTCTCGCTTTTAACTCTATCTAGTTCTCCAAGATAAAGTTTTGAGGATAAGCAGGACATCACTTCAGACATATCAATAGTGTTACTGATGTATGATCAATATATCACCAACATACAAATTTTCGCTGTATATCCTGTCGTATATTGTATAATGGATTTTTTTTATCAAACATAGTGTTATTTAAGTTGGATTTGGTGCATTTCGCAGCACATAAATGGAATGGCACAGATAAAACAAGCTAAATTTGGTGTTGTTGATATGGATTTTGTGTTGGGAGTGGGAGGCTACGATCTTGACAGG
The DNA here is from genome assembly GCF_002127325.2 of Helianthus annuus. Lineage (NCBI taxonomy): Eukaryota > Viridiplantae > Streptophyta > Magnoliopsida > Asterales > Asteraceae > Helianthus > Helianthus annuus. The sequence goes on from NC_035449.2 coordinate 10,944,376, forward strand.
TGATAATCATATGATATTTTCTCCATATATATGTAAACACCATGTCCTCTGTTTGTTAAATAATCTTTTGGATATATAATTTCTACATAGTTAATGAAGCTTATGCCGTTGATAATTAAAAACATAATATCTGTTGTTTATGTGTATCTCGCCTTTTGGTTACGCAGAATTGATTCTGAAGTTCCATCAGAGGGTTCTCATTGTGAGAATCACACTCACGAGCATGGCCATGGTATTTATCACTTTTCTTTTTTCTGTATAATTTATTCAGGTTTATTTTAGTATTTAATCATATAAATATATATATTTTTAAACAGAATGCCACCAAGGGCATCATCATGATCACAAGCATGATTCTGCTGTATCTAGTGTGAGCATTGTTTCTGAAGGAACTTTGGACCTTGATGAGGTAAAAAATCATTTTCTCCCTTTTTGGATAAAATTATTTCACTTCTACTTATTTTTATAGGGGTACATCGTTCGGTTAATAGAAAGTTCTAATTTTTGGAAGTGCCTAATCGATCAGTTTGGTCAATTTCGGTTTTAGTTAAATATAGGAAATGGTTTGGTTATTGATGAGCTTCTAGGGCTGCAAACGAACCAAACGTTCGGTGAACAGTTCGTGAACCGTTCGGCGGGAAGTTCGTTTGTGTTCGTTTGTTTATTAAAAAACGAATACGAACAAGAAATTCTGTTCGTTTAGTTAAATGAACAAACATGAACAGAGGTCGTGTTCGTTCGTTTATGTTCGTGAACGTTCGATAACGTGTCTGTTTGTGTTCGATAGTTCAATTAGTATTTTTAGTTTTTATATCTATTTAAATACTTCAAAATTCCGACAATTTAAATATCTAATAAGTGTCAGTGTATTATATATTCTGTTCATGAAACGATTGTTTGTGTTCGTTTATTTTCATTTGTGTTCATGAACATTAGCTTGTGCTCATTTGTGTTCGTCAACGTTCGTTTTTGTTCACTGCCTAAAGTTAACAAACGAACACGAACAAGTTCATTTTCTTAACAAACGAACACGCACATAAAATCTCGTTTGATAAGTGTTCGTGAACGGTTCGCGAACATATATATTTCTTAACAAACGAACATGAACAAGGTCTTGTTCGTGTTCGTTCGGTTCGTTTGCAGCCCTATGAGCTTCATTTTGGGCTTGTTTTAATAGTTTTGAGCTTTGACAAAAATAATATATACAAATTACATATTTGGGCCTGAGTTTCTGGGCCTTGACAAAAACAAAAGATTACAACTGATTCCCTTGTCCTTGATTGCCATTTAAAAAAAAGACAATGTCCAGTTTGGTTAATTCTGTTTTAATGATGCTTATAACCGAAACTGAACCGAAGTCGTAGGTTATCAGAAGTTTAAAACCGATTATGAAGTTTTTTAACCTTAAATTCACTTGATCCATCCCAGCTTGATGATTGGCTTGAACGGCTGGTTGAAGAAAAAGGGGACGATCTTTATAGGATGAAAGGCGTCTTATCAGTGAGTGATTCCCAGACACGCTATGTTTTTCAGGTTCTATTTTATTCATATTTCAAGTTGAGTTATTTCACTTATATGTGTTCTTTAACAATAAAACTTGAGGTGGTTATGTTTGATTCGTTAGGGTGTGCATTCGACACTAGACGGGTGCCCAGGCAAACCATGGGGTCCAGATGAGAAGAGAGTTAACAAACTTGTATTCATTGGAAGAAACTTAGATGAATCCGCTTTGAGAAAAGGCTTCAAAGGTTGTTTGGTGTAATTCTATCTTGTTTTTCATATTAGTCCTATAATGTTCATTTTGTACATCGTAAGGACTGTATGAAAGTACGATCTAACAAAGAAATGACTGATGTGACATTGATACAGATGTTTCACCGTTCAAAAAAAAAGTTAGAAAGTTTTTCATATTAGTCCTATAATGTTCATTTTGTACTTCATAAGGACCGTATGAAAGTACGATTTAACAAAGAAATGACTGATGTGACATTGATACAGATGTTTCACCGTTCAAAATAAAGTTAGATAGTTTTTCATATTAGGCTGTTGGGTATGGTGACGGAGGTGAAGACGGCGACGGGACGAAGACGGAGGGGGCGGGATGGGGTGACGGAGAGGACGCCGGAGAGAGAAGGGGGCCCACCATTTGGATCGTCCTCAACGTCAATATTCCGACGTTGAAGACGGGGACGGAGCTGAGATGAGACGGAGGGGGGCGGGATGGGGTGATGCCGGCGCCGGTCGGAGATGGGGTGGACGACGCCATCATACTGAGCAGCCTTAGTCCTGTAATGTTCATTTTGTACATCATAAGGACCGTATGAAAGTACGATCTAACAAAGAAATGACTGATGTGACACTGATACAGATGTTTCACCGTTCAAAAAAAAGTTAGATACACAACCCCAACACGTCTTTAACGAAAAAGATTTTCTATTGTTTTGTTTTGTTTGTGTAGACAGCTAATGAGGGTTAATGATTAATGTTTATGATGACATTTTCTTTGCCCTTGAATATCTCTCGTCCTCCCATTTTGTCGTTAAATGTGGGGTCAGATGGTGGAATATTCTACTGCTACCCGTCTTTCTCGGCTTCATTGTCACGTGTCCTCTCCCTTTATTCCAAACTTTGTATCGTTTCTATTTTTTTCAAACGATAAATACAATTTTCTGCTTCCACAGTTTAAGTAACAAACATGACATTCAATCATTACAATATTCCAGTTTTTTATTTCTTTAAAATTTATTTTTAGATTTTTTAAAGTATTACAGTATTCCAGTTTTTTATTTGTTTTAAAATCATTGCTATATTTTTTAAAGTATAAAAGTTTCTTGTATTTCTTAAGGAAAATAAAACATGTATATTTTAAATTAAGTTAACTACTCAACAATATTTTTATTTATAAAATTGATAGGATTTTTATTTAAACTGATTTCTACAAATAATATTGTATAATATACATTGTATTTGTATTGTATTTTTTAATATAATAAAATGATGGCTAGTGAATGTTAAGTCTTCTTAATGATTCACAGATAGCATGTTTGTTACTGTTTTCAGCTTGAGTGTCTCGATTTAATATACTCATTTTATGAAAAGATTATTGGAGTAAAATCGACGTCAAACATACTTTTTATAAAAAAAGACCGAGTTATTTTCATTTAATATTTTAATTATTTTAAACATTGATAGAAAATAAAATATAAACGATTGCTACACAAGATATTATGTAGCAAGTATTTAAAGTTTCAGCATTGAATAACATTATTTTGGGTCGTTGATTAAACTAATATACGGTCTCATTTCAAAAAAAACTAATATACGGTCTAAGATTGATTTCGAATTCATTCTGTGGGGGTAAAATAGAGATTTTGGTTTGATATTTTATTTTCATTAAATACTAGTTTTGTCAAATATTTACTTAATTATTTTTCTAAAAATATTATACTATAAAATTGAGTATAATATTGTTAGACATATTTTTTTTTTTTATTCAAAAAAGACATTTGAAAAATATAATTCACTACACGAAAACTATGATGATTTACCATTACAACTGTACCAGTTACTTATAACCGTGTTGTTCTACCATTTACAACTATACAGTTATACCGTAATAACAACACCATATATGACATAACATAGTAATATGATATAACATAACATTTACAATATAACATAACATTTACAAAATGGTAAAGATAGTTATACCATGAATTAGGACCAAATACTAAGGATAATATAAATAAGAAGGGTAAGAAGATTCTAGTTCATTGATCTTAGATTTGGAGGTTGAGCTTAGTTTTATGGAAAGAAAATAATGGAAGGGCATAAAAGGAATCCTACATTTATGAATTTTCTCTCGTCAATTCCCCCACCAATTTAAAACGTTCATAACTTTTTTTTCATACGACTTCTTTAAAAAAAATCACTATAATAACGAGCGGTTTTTATCTTTAATATGAGTATCATATTGTCATATGAAAATAAAATAAAAAATTTCATTTTTACCGGGATTTTTTTTTTGTATTATGTCAAAGGTTTCGGTCATCGTGTCTTTTAATTGAGTTTTGGTCATTACGTTTTACTAGGTTTTCTATACATTGTGTTATTATCAAAACATATAACACAATGTTAATTTTGGTTTTACCTATTGCGTTTTTATATGAACCTATAACACAATATATATGACACAATGAAGATGATGTTATATCTGGGTTTTCTATACATTGTGTTATTGGTTCTGGTCATTGTGTTTAATTTGTTATCCATTGTGTTTTAATATGTTGTCCATTGTGTTTTAATCGCTTGTTCATTGTGTTTTAGTTTGTTGTGTATTGTGTTTTTAGTTTGTTGTTCATTGTGTTTTAATCTGTTCTTCATTGTGTCTTTTATCTGTTGTCATCAATTAATTGTGTCTTTTGTCTATTGTAATCAATTGTGTTTTTATTTAGTTTGATACTTATTGTGTTATACGTTATGGCCACTGTGTTATCTGTTATGGTTATTGTGTTTTAATCTGTTGTCCATTGTGTCTTTATCTGTTGTCATTGATTGTGTTTTTTGATCTACTTTCCATTGTGTTTTACGTCATGTTCATTGTGTAATACGCAACTAGGTTTTCAAAATTTTTTTGAAAAAAAAACAATACGGTACTCATATGAAAGATAAAAAGACGCTCGATTTTATGGTATATTTTTTTTAGAAACAAATGATGTATAAAAAGTTGCGGACGTTTAAAAAATGGAGGGAAATAACATGTGACTTGCATATGCATATCCTTTTCCTCTTGTGGATAAAATTACCCCTTTCCCACTTGATTTTTTCTAGGACACTTTTCTTTGTACTATAACTCAACCCGTTATTCCGTATAACATGTATTTTGCGAGTGTAATTAGGCACAAATACCCCTTACCTATAGAACCAATAATGTACACGTGACACATTTTTATAGCTTTCAACGTTTATTAAGCAAAACTGAATTTATAGAGGATGCGAAGTGATGAAAATCATGAAAAGCTTTATTGATTTACCTTTTTTTCATGAAGTGATGAAAATCATGAAAAGCTTTATTAATTTACCTATTTTTCATAGTTTGTTAGAATCCTTAATGAAATTTTAATATTATTTTCATGTACCCTTGTTCAAAGTGTAGAAAGTGATTTAAACCATCAATCATTTTAATCCAAAGGTCAAGATTAATGTGGTAACAAAACCGTAGATAATAGAAAATTTCAAATGGTTGAAAAGCTAAAAAAATTAGCCTCCATTGTTAGACCTTTTGTTTAAATTTAGCTTCATCATTATTTAAATTCAAATAACCTTTATACCTTTTATTATTATTTTTTAATAAAAAATACACCATAAATGAAGAAACATTTATTATCTTCAATTTGAGTGTATATTTTTAAGGGTATCTAATGAATACATAATCATGCGTCATTATGTATACATGTACTATATGTTTATAGGGCCAATGAGCTTGTGGTGGAGTGGTAAGGGAGAGACTTGTGTTTCTATGAGACTCAAGTTCAATTCCTGCTTCTTCCCATTAGTTTTCAGCGGCACCTGGTGATGATGGGAGACTAGGCGAGTAGGCGGCGATCGCTAGTTCGATCCTTGAACTGAATGGGTTTTACCTCACCGCACTGTCGTGCCTTTGGGCGAGTGTTCACGGGCTTCTGCCCTAGGTGAGGGTTTTCCCCAGTTCGGAGACGGGTGTATCCCGATGTGGTGAATTTCGCCAGTAGCCCATTTGGAGGATTCGTTGGCCATTCAAAAAAAACTATATGTTTATAGGGGTAAGATGAACTAAAAAGTTTATTTTGTCTAACTAAGATGAGAAAGAATCTTAACCATCTATTTTTCAAATCAATGGTTAAGATGAAAGTTTAGGAAAAAGAAGGAGTGCAAGGGAATCATATTTATGGAATTTCTCTCTCCACATGCAAGATATATGCATATTCCACCCCGTTTTTTAAACGTTCATAACTTTTTTATACGACATTATTTTTTCATAAAAATTTCACCGTAAAATCGAGCGTCTTTTTATCTTTAATTTGAGTACCATATTGCTATATAAAACATGAAGACTAAAAAACCCACTAAAATGTGTTGTATTTCTATGTTATATAACATTTTTTTGTGCTGGATTTTTTTTATATATTTTTGTGCTAAATTTTTGTGCTGAATTTTTTTATCTTATATTTCTTTTTCTCAATTTTTTGTGCTGGATTTTTTTGTACTACATTTTTTGCTGAACTTTTTTGTGCTATATTTTTTTTACTAAATTTTTTTGAGCTATATTTTTTTGTACTAGATTTTTTTGTGCTATATTTTTTTGTACTACATTTTTTGTGCTATATTTTTTTGTACTAGATTTTTTGTGCTAATTTTTTTTTGTACTAGATTTTTTTGTTGTATTTTTAAAAAACAAAAGAGGTGACACATGTCATTTTTACTACTATTTATAAGAACCAAAATGTTCTTTATTCCTACTTATTAGGAGTGACACATGTCATCATCATAATCCTCTTATTAGACTATTTAGGCAAAATCCACTTTTTAGTGGATCTTTCTCGTATGTTTATAAACACTTGATGTATGATTATGGTGCATAATTATATGAACGCATATGCCCCTTTTAAAATCACACATGCCACACTCTAGTGACATCCACATTTTTCAAGTTAAAAACGCTTGTACAATAAACTCGATATAATCCATATACGAACACAAATAATTATGAAAACTTAATCATAAACCAAATATCTAAGAATATAATAAAAAGTAGGCAAAAGATCAAATACAAATAATCTTAACATACTAAACATACAAATTGAAGGAAAACTTAAAAAGACAAGATAACATTTTTGTAATTACCACCAATTATCAAAGTTACTATACAAATGTGAACTCAACCAAAAATACCTAAAAAACACAATTTTTTTAACATTTTTTATTAGAAAATCGCTACATTTTGTTAGCAAAAAAAATTTTTTTTTTGCTGCTACTAAAAGTAGCGATTTTTTAATAAAAATGATAAAAAAATAAAATAAAATAAAATAATTTATGTGTTTTTTTTTATTTTTTTAGGTTTTTTGGGGGTTTAGTTTTTAGCATTTTAGTTTGGGTGGGGGGGGGGTTAGGTTTTTTTTAGGTTTTGGGGGGAGGGGGTGGGTTTTTTTTAGGTTTTTGGGGGTTGGGGTGGTTTAGGTTTTTTTTTTTTTTTTTTTTTTTTTCGGGGGTTGGGGGGTTAGGTTTTTTTTTTAGGTTTTTTAGGTATATTTGTAGAATAACTTTGATATTATTGATAATTACAAAAATGTCACCTTGTATTTTTTAGTTTTCCTTTAATTTGTTATGTTAAGATTATTTGTACAAGAAATTTACCCATAAAAAGTAAAGATAACCAAAAAGTGCAAGACTTAAATCTATACCATTTTAATTTTTAAACACCAATGCCATTGAAGACTCAAATTCCGTCAGCTGCGAGTTTGACAAAACTAGAATCTCAGGTTGGGTTTAAGCGGAATCTAACACATAGTGGTTTTATAAATGATACTACTTTATCTGTGTTTGAAACAAAGCAAAAAACTAACACTACTGAAGGGGTATGGTCCTAGATCTCGCGCCAGCTGACCGCGAGTGACCATTACCCTTATCAAAAAAGCCCACCAGCAAAGAACTTATCTGCGTCCGTGCGGGCATGCACGAACGCACCCTTCGAATCCAATCGGTCTAGTGATAAGAAGAAGCCTTACCTTGTGTATGAAAACGGGTGTACATAGCGATGCGGCTGGCACCGTATCATATGAACATTTTCGTCACGACAAGGGATCTGGGCAACAGCAACAGTCACCACGAGCGACGATGCGGCTTGGCACCGCATCTCGCATATGTCTTCATCAGAACGAGAACGCGGGAACATCAAAGGTTACCGCAGGCAGCGATGCGGCCTCGCACCGCATCCTGCCCATAAGGCAAGTAGGACTGACACCACAGAGCAAGTGGCACCACTGGCAGCCACCTGTCAGTCCATACGTAAGCAGCAGACTGACACTGCAGTAGGACGTGGCTTCACCTCCACAACCGACAAGCCTGACACACCTGCATAAGGGCTGCACGTCGTCAGTCTGTCCCCTCCTTAACTCCTCGGCTATAAATACCAACCCAAACCAGGTTTGTGGTATCTCTTCACAACTCTCTCACTACTACAACTATCACACTTTTCTTCCCAAACAAATTACTGATTCTCACGGCTTGTTTCCTTGTGCAGGAGATCAACCAGCGGACGATCTAGCCACCGATCCTCGGGAAGTTGAGATTAACCCTACTTGACGAGACCAGTGAGTAAACCACCTCGGTTAACCATTGTTTCATCATTGGCGCCCACCGCTACTCTTAGCACCATAACCCATACCGCATGTCGTTTTTTACATACCCCTCAAAAAAGGCAAAAAAATATGTATATATCACTACATTATGTAAAGGGGTATAAATACATCCTCATATACCCACGAGCACACGTGGAATATGCGGAGAAGACACACATGAGCCCGCACAGGTGTGTCCGATACTCAGAACCAGCGTTGTTTTTGGTCTGCGAAAACCGCTTCTCAGGATGAAGCCGACCGCACTCCAAATATCTTCAAGCTTCAAATCCCTCGTGTCCGGTTCACAACCACAGAGGGTGTGCAATGTCACAACCCTCACTAAACCAGGTATCCGTACGATTTAATTAATAATTAATTGCTGCTTAATTACTGTGCTTACTTGAAATTACTGATGAACTGCTACTTGATTTCTGATACTTGTATATTCCTGCATCATACTTTACAATACCGTCACTACATTATTTACATGCTAAACCTTAGTGACAAACTTGATGCACAAAAGCACAGTAGCACTATGAACGGATAACCTATTGAACATGCTGATAAAGCCAGCATCAGGCAGATACTGCCTCTACTTACCATGTAACTAGAGGGGGACACCTCTTGTACAAATTAGATTATTTTATTTATTTGTGTCTAATATCTTTAAGACACAATAACCATTGGATTAAGAACTTGTATTTGTCTATAAATAACTTAAGATGGCACAAGAGATTATTCACAACACAACACCCAAAATTTACTCCCTCTCTTGCTCTCCATACTCTCGGCCGAAACCCCCTCCCCCTCTACAACCATTTTCGAGTCTTGATCATTCCATTCCAAGGTTATACAAGCTTCAAGGGTCACGTATTAGGAGGCTTGGTGCACTCGGAGTTCGAAGGACCTCTCTATCTAGCTTTTATCCACCTCTTTTTCGCATAGATTCTTCCCTAGCCTCGAGCTAGAGGTATAATGCTTAAAACACCCTCTTGAACTGTTCTAAAGTGGTTAATATGTTATGTAACGGTTAAAATTCGGAAACTTGCAATTTGAAGCACAAAAGTCTACTAAAAATGCAAGTATTGTTGGTTAAAAGATCACTAGTTGTGTAAATGTTGTAGTATTGATTTTGTGTGGTTATCTAGACCCGATCTATGTTGTGGTAGCTCGGATCATCATTTAACCCGGTTTGGTTAAGGTCATGGATCTTGACATAAGCTTGTTTTGAATGGTACAAGGGTTAAAAGGTGAAACTCTACCACACGCGAATCATGAACTTGTGTAAAAATGTTTTACTTGTAAAATAGTATTTAAAACTAGCAGATCTACGTATCTGCAAGTGGTATTTTCAAAGGACCAAGCGTTAAAGAAAATCATGTTTTCTAAAAATAGATCTTACATTAACAAGCATGATTTTTATAAACCACAAGTGTGTAAACACTTGTTAAATGAAAAGTTTCGACAAAATAACAATCTTTGTAAAAGATGACGAGAAGTTGTAAAGATGGAGTTACTCTAAAAACGAGGTTTTTACAAGATCAAATTACTTTATATAAAGATCCACAAAATATAATGGGATTTACACTATAGTTTCGGAAAAACTACAAGTTCATGTGACTTATGCGATTTACATACTTGTCGACTAGTTGATGTGTCGGAAATTGTTGATTGAATAAAGAAGTTGTTGAAATTGATTTAGTAAAAGAAAATGATACGCTTGAAAGCGTGGCCACCTCCAGTTACAGAGGAAACTCTGGCGAAATTTTTCTAAAAACCTAACACTTAAAATTATTTACACTACAAGTGTTAGAATTATTTTTGACATGTTTTCAAAATATATTTCGCCACGACTTTATTTACAAATATTCGGAGGTGGGATTTTCACAAAAACTAAACGTGATAAATATATATTCGGTAAATATATTTTCACCACACTGTTTATGATTATTTTGTGAAAATACATAAATATTATTTTTAGGGTAAAAATAATATTTACGAACGTTAACAGATCCAAAATAATACGAACGCCTCTACGATAATTATATAAGTTACACCGGTAATTACTATTACCACACGAATGATAAAACGTAACTTACGCATTATACGGAAATATTCATGAACGCGTATTTTATCGACGTATTATTTTTGGGGAATATTATGTGAAATGGAAATATAATATTTTTGAGAAAAATATTTATATTTTGGAATTAGAAATAAAAATATATTAAGTGAGACTTAATGATATAATTCGAACGCACATGTATTAAATCCCCCATCCTTGGGAAGGAGATTAACTACCAAGTATATACGAAAAGTAAACACGGAATAGTTGTCTAACTATTTCCCAAAAACTTAAACTATAAAGCTAAGGCACGGCCGTCCGTCTAATAGATTTAGCACATGTAGGTCGTTGCACAGCTGCCCGATTTGGGGTACTTGGTAGAGACGCACCGACTGTGAGTTCATGTCCCCCTTTTCTCTTAACTGTTTTCAGTTTTCTAAACTGCGGGGGTGAAATACATGTTACTATGATTACGAATATTTCTTACATGGTATGGTCAGCTAAGGAAGGAACTGTTAGGTTATGTGATTTGGGTAGGTGAAACCTTAAGAACATTAGTCCTCGTAGTACGATCGACGGATACAAGTGATAGGCCTATTTGAGCATAACAAACCCCACCCATGCGCCCTAAGGTTGGACCATGTGGTGACCTTGTCGTAACACCACCCATGCGCCCGCAGGTTGGACCATGTGGTGACCTTGTCCTATCCCCTCCCATGCGCCCGCAGGTTGGACCATGTGGTTACACATTAACTGATATGTTTCCTTATTTGCTTTCATACCAGAGTTTACAAAATATTCACACTTACAATGGTTATAAAGGTTTATTCGCGCGCACATACTAAACACATGAACTCGCTCAACATTATTGTTGATTTTTCAACTTACATGTATTTCAGGGAATTAAAGGATCTGGCACGGTATGGCACGTTTTCCCGCTGCACTAGTTTCCGAGGTCATCCGGGGTTTAGGGAATGTGACTCTTTCCTGGACAAGTCACAGTCCTTAAACCATGCTTATGTTATGTTTGAGTTTGTAATGTTTGTTGAACAAGGTTATGGTTGTTAGGGTGTTTTCCCGTTAAAACAATGTTATGGTATTTTGGTTCTAAACTTAATCAAATGGATGATCTTGCATGTTTTTAATTCATATAGCTTTGTTATGATTAAGCTATGGTATTAAGAAGTCACACCAAATTAACCACGCTTCCGTAAAGCCAGGGTGTGACAGCATGGTATCAGAGCTCAGATCATAGCGAACTAGGATTCCTTCTCGAGTCTAGACTATGATCACTAGGGCTCTCACGAAAACATTTTTACTGCATACCACTTAAGTCCAGATCCAAAACCTTTTTATAAACAAATGTTGAGCACATTTTATTTATTTATTATTTAGACTCAGTCTTGGAGGCTGAGGCTCGGTCTTGGAGGCTGAGGCTCGATCTTAGAGATCGAGGTAGATGGCTAGTGAGACTAGGAAGAGTAGGCTCAGTCATGAAGGCTGAGGCTCGGTCATGGAGGCCGAGGCTCGATCTAGGAGGTCGAGGTGGATGATAGAGCAGTCTTAGAGGCTGGGAGGAATTTGGCTAGTGGGACTAGGAATATCAGTCTGGGAGGCTGGGAGGCTAGTGGGACTAGGAGATTTATTTGATTGTTTATTACTGACTAACATGTTTATATGTTGATGTGATTGATTGTTATACGTATATGTGTTTTTGTTACAAACGTCATGCTTTCATCATGTACAAGAAAGATGGACACTACGAATCCCATGGCCATAGCATCAGACGACGTAGTTCATCGGAGCACGAGGTGCACATTCCCAATACTACCAGCACAGACAATGACGACATCCAGCCCTTTGCGCTGCCTGAAGTCGTAGCAGAGCCTACTGATGGTCATCTTGTTGGGAATTTGCCACTCACGATGATCCCTGCTCCTGTGCCCCTTGCCGTTTATCCCATTGTCGATATGCCCCCGACATGGCCTCTGTCGACGATAACGATCTACTAGAGAAGAACCCATTCGAGGGCGAGGCCCTATTGCTGCTGGTATTAGCCTATTGCTTGCGGACGCTCCTGCAGGGGAAACTCCTGCCCATTCCCCTGTCCCAGACTCATTTGAGTTTCTGACATCCGCATTTTCGCATATACAGGGAGTGCAGCGCCATTCACACGACGCCGACCCTGATACGGCATCAACAGCTGCACCGGTTCCCGCACACAGCTTTGAGTTTGATCACAGTATTGAGGGTGATCTTGTTTTTCCACCTGGTTTTGATCCAGACCATGACGCGGAGTTCATATACTCAGACCAGCCCTTGGAGGATGCTGTGGTCCCTATCGACCCTATGTTTGATGATCCAGCTGATTTTGAGATGGAGTTTGTTGATCCGGAGCCGGCTGTGGCCCCTGAGCCAGGAGTTGCTCCCGACCCCGCATTGGAGCATGACCCTGTTCATGCCGATGCACCTGCTGTTGCTCCTTGATTGATCATCTGCTTGGACGAGAGAAAATTTGGGGTAACTGTGCAAGACAATTTATTATTACGGGGGCCCACGTAATAACGACTTGTAGTGCACAGAAATCCTGGTGGACTCTGCGGGTCAAGCTAATGAAAACCAATGTGGCAGGAAATAACTCGAACACGAATGACCAAGGCGATGAAGCCTCGAGTTCATTCTATTTCAAGCAACGAGCCAAATTGGCAAGCCTATGTGAAGGCTCAGTAATTTATTTCCCCACCCATACATTGAGAATATTTACGTGTAAAATTAGGTGAGTACATGATGGCTTATGGTGCTATGTATCTCGTAGACAATTGGGAAGTTGTCTAACCCACTTCATGCCATTTCGGCAGAAGAGAATGCCACCCAGGCGTGACACAAACACCAGTATGTTGCCAAGGATAGAAGCCGAGCTGCAAAAACGCATCTCACAGGCAAATGCATGACATAAAGCACTCCGCACTAAGCGTAGCGATGGCACTACTGGGAATAACCCCCCCCCCCCAAACTGACCGCACCTATAAGCAGTTCCTGAACTGCAAGCCTTTGAACTTCGTCGAAACAGGAAGCGCCATTGCATTTGTCGTTGGTCCGAAAAGATTGACTCCATTCTAAGAATGACTAACTGTTCACCCCAACAGAGTGTTACCTTTACCTCGGGGTCATTTCTAGATGGCACACTCTCATGATAGGATCTTCAGATTCAGACCCTTGGTACAGATGCTGCTTATGCACTGAGCTGGGACGAGCTCAAGGAAATGATTAAGGAGAAATATGGTTCTAAGATTGGAATAACAGAAGTTTGAGATGGAGTCATGGAATTTGAAAATGGACGAACCAGAGATTCCTGAACATGTCCAGCGATCGCACGACTTGCCTAGGGTCGTCACCTACTAAGTCATTGATGTTGTATGATACATTTGGGTACCTGTAAACCTTACATTCTGGTCTCGATTCGTGGCAATGCAATCGCAGTAATCTATTGTTTATGTTCTATGACATGAGATGTTATGTGATTGATTTATTTATAACATGGGATGTTATGTGTTGATATTGTTGTATACTTACGTACACTTTACTTACTATGACCTGACCCATACGATCATCATTTAGAAGATGCCTCCAAGACGGGATGTACGCATACCCACCAACGAGGCGGAACTTCAGGGAATCATTGCTGCAGTCATCGCACAATACGAGGCCCATCACTCCGAGCGCAACGGAGGTACCTCAGGAAATAACCCACCCAACGGCTGCACCTACAAGCAGTTCTTAGGCTGCCAGCCCCTACATTTCGACGGCACTGGGGGTGCCGTAGCCTTCGTACGCTGGATTGAGAAGACGGACACTGTTTTGCGTGCGAGCAAATGCACCCCAAGGGATCAGGTCACGTACATTTCCGGGCTGTTCCGAGATGGGGCTCTGTCATGGTGGAAACTTCAGGTTCAGACAATGGGCGAGGCTGCTGCGTATGCTCTATCGTGGGACGAGCTGAAAGAGCTAACGCATAAAAAGTACTGTTCGAGAACAGAAAGCCACAAGGTAGAAACTGAGTTCTGGAACTTGAAGATGGAAGGTCCAAAAATAGCTGAGTATGTGGAGAAGTTCCAAGTTCTATCGCGTATCGTTCCTTACATGGTAGATCCGGAGTTTAAAAGGATTGAGCGTTTCATTTGGGGATTGGCACCCCAAATCATGAGCATGGTAACGGCATCAAAGCCTGCAACAATCTCTGAGGCCATCAATCTAAGTGTAGCCCTGACGGAAGAGGCAATCAGGATGAACAAATTTTCAGCCACTGAGGAGAAGAAGGAGACTCGTGTAGAGTCATCTGGGGACAACAAGAGGAAGTTGGCGAATTTCAAACAGGGTACCCAGTCGAGTAGCGACGACAAGGCCAAAAAGAGAAAAGAGTACACGGGTATCCTACCAAAGTGCGACAACTGTCGACGTCACCATAACGGGCGGTGTAGATATGGAAAATGTGGTAACTGTGGCAAGGTGGGACATGTCAAGGAAACATGTCGGCAAGGTACTGAACATGGAAATAGAGGTCAAGATGGTAACGGAAATCGCGGAGGAAATAACGACGACGACAACTATCAAGGCAGGGATGGTGACGATCAAGGCTGTGGCCAAGCATGTTTTAATTGCGGTGATGTGGGGCATTTCAGGAAGTATTGCCCTAAGAACACTCAGACACGTGGATGAAAGCTCAACAGCGGGGATAGAATCCAAGCGTGGATATCGGTACGTCTCGTAATAGTCAATATTACGCTCTATTTGACAGTATTGTCAAATTTTAGCTTCAGAAAATATAGTTGTTTTAGTAGTAAGTAACCTAGATATCCAGTTCTCGATAGAACAAGCCTAACAAAAGCTTCGATGTGATAATTGGGATGGACTGGTTGTCGAACAACCCAGCGGAGATTGTCATCCGCACCCCGACGACGAACGGAGAAATGATTGTGATTCATGGAGCAGGATACGCTCCTACGGATCATCAGGCAAAGAAGACACAAAAATTTTCGCACAAAGGATGTGTTGCATTCTTGGCTCATGTCGTGGAAAAAGAAGCCGAAGAACCAAAACCCGAAGATATCCCTGTGATTGGATAATACCCCGAAGTCTTCCTCGAAGACTTGCCGGAATCGTCTCCTCAACGATTAGTCGAATCCCGCGTCAATTTAATTCCAGGCACTGCACCCGTAGTCAATGCATCGTAGCGACTTACATTTTTGGAGATGCAAGGATTGACAGGGAAGTTTTAGCAATGGATAGAGAAGGAAGATAACAGACCAAAATTCCCTTTTGGGGTAACCCCATTACTACTTGTCAAAAAGAAGGATGATGATTTTTCAAATAAACATCATCTACCGGGAGCTGAACAAGCTAACGATCAAGAATAGATACCCTCTGCCAAGAATTGATGATCTGTTTGATCAACTGCAAAGTTCAAGCTTCTATTCAAAGATCGATCTTCGATCTGGATACCATCAGTTAAGGATACAAGAGGAGAGTATCTCGAAGACAGCCTTCAGAACTCGATATGGACACTACGAGTTTCTCGTTATGCCGTTTGGTCTGACAAACGCACCTGCGGTGTTCATGGATTGAATGAATCGAGTTTGTAAGCCGTACTTGGATAAGTTCGTGATTGTGTTCATCGATGATATTTCGATTTATTCAAAGACGAAGGCTGAGCACGAGCAGCATTTAAGAGCCATTCTGGAGCTGCTAAAGAAGGAACAGTTGTATGCCAAGTTCTCTAAGTGCGAGTTTTGGCTACGAGAAGTGCAATTCCTTGGGCACGTGGTAAATGGAGATGGAATCCACGTGGATCCAACCAAGATCGAGGCGATCAAGGATTGGGAAACGCCAAAGACGCCAACCGAGATTCGGCAATTCTTGGGTTTGGCTGGCTATTATCGAAGGTTCATTGAGAACTTTCCAAAGATCGCTCAACCTTTGACGCTCCTCACGCAGAAGGATAAGAAGTTTGATTGGGGAATCAAACAGGAAGAAGCGTTCCAGATATTGAAGGATAAGCTCTGCAACGAGGCAATCTTAGTACTACCGGAAGGTACGGAAGATTTTGTGGTATACTGCGACGCTTCGCGTCAAGGATTGGGTTGTGTGTTGATGCAACGCCAAAAGGTGATTGCTTACGCATCGCGTCAGTTAAAAGTGCACGAAAAGAACTATACCACTCACGATTTGGAGCTTGGCGCAGTGGTTTTTTCTTTAAAGATCTGGAGACACTACCTTTATGGTACGAAGTGCACAATCTTCACAGATCACAAGAGCCTCCAGCACATATTCAACCAGAAGGAGTTGAATATGAGGCAAAGACGATGGGTAGAGCTGTTGAATGACTACGACTGCGAGATAAAGTATCATCCAGGGAAGGCAAATGTTGTCGCCGATGCCCTAAGTCGAAAAAAGAGGATCAAGCCCATAAGGGTTAGGACTTTGGAGATGGTTATTCGAACCGATTTTCCTCTGCGCATTCGTGCCGCGCAAAAAGAAGCTCTCAAGGAGAGAAACCTTGAAGGAGAGTATCTCCGTGGGATGGAGAAGTTATTGGTACCAAACAAGGAAGGAACGTTGTGTTTTGAGAAAAGAATTTGGGTTCCTTTGTTTGGAGGCTTAAGAAAGGTTATTTTCGATGAAGCTCACAAGTCGCGGTACTCTATCCACCCTGGAGCGGATAAGATGTACCAGGATCTTAAGGATTATTATTGGTGGCCTAGGATGAAAGGCGATGTTGCTGTTTATGTGAGCAAATGTTTAACTTGCGCTAAGGTTAAAGCGGAATGCCAGAAGCCTTCAGGACTTCTGCAACAACCAGAGATTCCCAAGTGGAAGTGGGAACAAATCTCCATGGATTTTATTACGAAATTGCCAAGAACGCCAAGAGGCCACGACACCATTTGGGTGGTAGTGGATCGATTAACGAAGTCAGCACACTTCTTACCTATCCGAGAAAAGGATAATACGAGCAAATTTGCCGAAATTTACATGAGAGAAATTATTACACGCCATGGAGTACCTCTCTCGATTATCTCCGATAGAGACGGAAGGTTCGTATCAAGGATATGGAAATCCTTCCAAGAAGCCTTTGGCTCAAAGTTGAATGTGAACACCGCGTTTCACCCGCAGACCGACGGTCAAAGCGAGCGGACGATACAGGCGTTGGAAGACATGCTGAGAGCATGTGTTATGGAATAGGGCGGTAGCTCGGATAAGCATTTGCCTTTGGTTGAGTTTTCATACAACAACAGCTACCATACCAGTATTGGTGCCGCGCCATTCGAAGCTTTATATGGGCGCAAATGCAGATCACCGCTCTGTTGGTCTGACGCCGGTGATAGACAGTTGGTTGGTCCTGATGTAGTCCAGGAAACCACCGACAAGATTGCACAGATACGAGATCGCATCAGTGCGGCTCGTGACCGGCAGAAAGCCTACGCAGATTGAAGCAGGAAACCTCTAGAGTTTGAGGTTGGTGATATGGTTTTGTTGAAGGTATCACCCTGGAAGGGTGTGGCACGCTTTGGGAAGCGTGGAAAGTTGAATCCGCGATATATTGGTCCGTTCAGGATTTTGGAAAGAATTGGGACCGTAGCATACAAGCTGGACTTACCTGCTGAACTAAATGGAGTTCACGATACATTTCATGTATCCAACCTGAAGAGGAGTCCAACACAAGATACCGTCGCCATTCCTACCGACGAAATTCATGTTGACGACACGCTCCACTTCGTTGAAGAACCTGTTGAGGTCACGGACTGGAAAGTAAACAAGACCCGCCGGAGCAGTGTCAAGCTCGTCAAGGTTCGTTGGAATGCCAGACATGGTCCTGAATTCACCTGGGAGCGTGAGGACCGAATGAAAGAGAAATACCCCCATCTATTTCCCAAGAACCCTGCTTCTACAAGCAGTACTTAAAATTTCGGGACGAAATTTTTCTAACGGGGGGAGAATGTGACAACCCTCACTAAACCAGGTATCCGTACGATTTAATTAATAATTAATTGCTGCTTAATTACTATGCTTACTTGAAATTACTGATGAACTGCTACTTGATTTCTGATACTTGTATATTCCTGCATCATACTTTACAATACCGTCACTACATTATTTACATGCTAAACCTTAGTGACAAACTTGATGCACAAAAGCACAGTAGCACTATGAACGGATAACCTATTGAACATGCTGATAAAGCCAGCATCAGGCAGATACTGCCTCTAAGGCCTGTATGAGCCAGAAATATTTTACTACACCCATAGTGAGTGTAGGGATACAAGGGTTGTAGAACTGCGTCTCTAGGAATAAGTTACGATGACTGGATGTGCCTAAAACATACACTGAGCACATAACACAGCACTTTAATTAACATTTCAGCTTCGGGCTAGCTAATAAAGTGCCAAAACATGAGAAAAATATTACTAGACACTTTCCAAAGTGTCAGGAATAAGTTGTGTCACTAAAAATGGTATTTACGACACTTAAAAGCTTTGTTAAGCGCTTTAACGGATTACTATCCAACCGAATAACCGGACTATACCCGGGACATAAAAATATTGACATTAACAATATTGATCTTTTTCTGAGCCAGTTAGGGTCCCTGAACACCCTAACACCCGCGTTAAAACACATCACATAACTAACTAAGTTAACCCCTAAACTTAACTTAGTTAACCTAACTAAATACTTAACATTTGGTTGGATTTGAACCAATACCCCCCCCCCTTGGGCCGATCGGTCACCATGTAACTAGAGGGGGACACCTCTTGTACAAATTAGATTATTTTATTTATTTGTGTCTAATATCTTTAAGACACAATAACCATTGGATTAAGAACTTGTATTTGTCTATAAATAACTTAAGATGGCACAAGAGATTATTCACAACACAACACCCAAAATTTACTCCCTCTCTTGCTCTCCATACTCTCGGCCGAAACCCCCTCCCCCTCTACAACCATTTTCGAGTCTTGATCATTCCATTCCAAGGTTATACAAGCTTCAAGGGTCACGTATTAGGAGGCTTGGTGCACTCGGAGTTCGAAGGACCTCTCTATCTAGCTTTTATCCACCTCTTTTTCGCATAGATTCTTCCCTAGCCTCGAGCTAGAGGTATAATGCTTAAAACACCCTCTTGAACTGTTCTAAAGTGGTTAATATGTTATGTAACGGTTAAAATTCGGAAACTTGCAATTTGAAGCACAAAAGTCTACTAAAAATGCAAGTATTGTTGGTTAAAAGATCACTAGTTGTGTAAATGTTGTAGTATTGATTTTGTGTGGTTATCTAGACCCGATCTATGTTGTGGTAGCTCGGATCATCATTTAACCCGGTTTGGTTAAGGTCATGGATCTTGACATAAGCTTGTTTTGAATGGTACAAGGGTTAAAAGGTGAAACTCTACCACACGCGAATCATGAACTTGTGTAAAAATGTTTTACTTGTAAAATAGTATTTAAAACTAGCAGATCTACGTATCTGCAAGTGGTATTTTCAAAGGACCAAGCGTTAAAGAAAATCATGTTTTCTAAAAATAGATCTTACATTAACAAGCATGATTTTTATAAACCACAAGTGTGTAAACACTTGTTAAATGAAAAGTTTCGACAAAATAACAATCTTTGTAAAAGATGACGAGAAGTTGTAAAGATGGAGTTACTCTAAAAACGAGGTTTTTACAAGATCAAATTACTTTATATAAAGATCCACAAAATATAATGGGATTTACACTATAGTTTCGGAAAAACTACAAGTTCATGTGACTTATGCGATTTACATACTTGTCGACTAGTTGATGTGTCGGAAATTGTTGATTGAATAAAGAAGTTGTTGAAATTGATTTAGTAAAAGAAAATGATACGCTTGAAAGCGTGGCCACCTCCAGTTACAGAGGAAACTCTGGCGAAATTTTTCTAAAAACCTAACACTTAAAATTATTTACACTACAAGTGTTAGAATTATTTTTGACATGTTTTCAAAATATATTTCGCCACGACTTTATTTACAAATATTCGGAGGTGGGATTTTCACAAAAACTAAACGTGATAAATATATATTCGGTAAATATATTTTCACCACACTGTTTATGATTATTTTGTGAAAATACATAAATATTATTTTTAGGGTAAAAATAATATTTACGAACGTTAACAGATCCAAAATAATACGAACGCCTCTACGATAATTATATAAGTTACACCGGTAATTACTATTACCACACGAATGATAAAACGTAACTTACGCATTATACGGAAATATTCATGAACGCGTATTTTATCGACGTATTATTTTTGGGGAATATTATGTGAAATGGAAATATAATATTTTTGAGAAAAATATTTATATTTTGGAATTAGAAATAAAAATATATTAAGTGAGACTTAATGATATAATTCGAACGCACATGTATTAAATCCCCCATCCTTGGGAAGGAGATTAACTACCAAGTATATACGAAAAGTAAACACGGAATAGTTGTCTAACTATTTCCAAAAAACTTAAACTATAAAGCTAAGGCACGGCCGTCCGTCTAATAGATTTAGCACATGTAGGTCGTTGCACAGCTGCCCGATTTGGGGTACTTGGTAGAGACGCACCGACTGTGAGTTCATGTCCCCCTTTTCTCTTAACTGTTTTCAGTTTTCTAAACTGCGGGGGTGAAATACATGTTACTATGATTACGAATATTTCTTACATGGTATGGTCAGCTAAGGAAGGAACTGTTAGGTTATGTGATTTGGGTAGGTGAAACCTTAAGAACATTAGTCCTCGTAGTACGATCGACGGATACAAGTGATAGGCCTATTTGAGCATAACAAACCCCACCCATGCGCCCTAAGGTTGGACCATGTGGTGACCTTGTCGTAACACCACCCATGCGCCCGCAGGTTGGACCATGTGGTGACCTTGTCCTATCCCCTCCCATGCGCCCGCAGGTTGGACCATGTGGTTACACATTAACTGATATGTTTCCTTATTTGCTTTCATACCAGAGTTTACAAAATATTCACACTTACAATGGTTATAAAGGTTTATTCGCGCGCACATACTAAACACATGAACTCGCTCAACATTATTGTTGATTTTTCAACTTACATGTATTTCAGGGAATTAAAGGATCTGGCACGGTATGGCACGTTTTCCCGCTGCACTAGTTTCCGAGGTCATCCGGGGTTTAGGGAATGTGACTCTTTCCTGGACAAGTCACAGTCCTTAAACCATGCTTATGTTATGTTTGAGTTTGTAATGTTTGTTGAACAAGGTTATGGTTGTTAGGGTGTTTTCCCGTTAAAACAATGTTATGGTATTTTGGTTCTAAACTTAATCAAATGGATGATCTTGCATGTTTTTAATTCATATAGCTTTGTTATGATTAAGCTATGGTATTAAGAAGTCACACCAAATTAACCACGCTTCCGCAAAGCCAGGGTGTGACATGCAAACAGCTTCTCATTAGGGAAAAGGATAAGTATGATGCGCGGCCGCACATCAGCAACCCTGACTCCTGATCCTTCAAGAGTCGCATCCAAGCAAAACACTCTTTTAAAGCGAGTCTTTTGTCAGAAAGCCGCAGACACTCATGAGTCACTGTGGTTGCACCTCCAGCTCCGCGAGTGGTAGCTACGGAAGAGCCACGACTAAGTCATCACACAGATGAACGAAGCTACTTCAAGGAAAACTGCTTCTCATTGGAGCGTGAAGGAAAGTGGCTCCAGAACGAGTGCGGAGGAGATCCCCAATCACCTAAGGGAATCTTCTTGAGCAACAAGCCAACGAACAATGGTAACAAGTCTGCTTATGACTTTGTTTGCCCACCTATGAGCCGCATAGAATAAACAATGGTGGGCACAACCATGCCTATGACCATGTTTATTGGCCCATAGCACAGATTCACATTGTTCGACCAAACACGGCCAACAATGACGCAACGAGGTAACCGCAAAGGACGTGCGGTTACTTTAGAGCTAAATTAAAGAACACGAACACCCCACAAAATAGGGATCCGTGTTTCATGTCCAATTGCTGAACATAGAGCTTGAGCAAAGCACTCGCAACATTGCATCGGCTACCGCAAAGGTTACAACTAGAGTTCCAGACGTGGACTTCCCCCGTCACCGTCTCAAAGGTTGGTTCGAAGCCAGCTGACATCTCCCGTCACGGTCTCAAAGATTGGTTCGAACCCAGCTTACGCATCAAGTCACGATCTCAAAGGTTGGTTCGACACACCAACAGGTGGCAACCAGCCTGATGACATCAGAAAAAGGTAGACCATACTATCGGATCGACTGAGAATTTTGCATCAGGCGAAACTTGCTCACCGGTACGGAAGAGACTTCACATGACTCTACCAGATCCCCAGCTTGATTTATGAAAAGCAGAAGCCATCTACATGGCCTAGAATCTTCTCCAGACTCAAAACTACCTTCTAGACACCATAGTTCAGTGCTCCTCCCACATGCAACTTGCACGGGGCAGCAACACTAGACTGGGGGGACTTGAAGGGGTATGGTCCTAGATCTCGCGCCAGCTAATCGCGAGTGACCATTACGCTTATCAAAAAACCCCCACCAGCAAAGAACTTATCTGCGTCCGTGCGGGCATGCACGAACGTACCCTTCGAATCCAATCGGTCTAGTGATAAGAAGAAGCCTTACCTTGTGTATGAAAACGGGTGTACATAGCGATGCGACTGGCACCACATCATATGAACATTTTCGTCACGACAAGGGATCTGGGCAACAGCAACAGTCACCACGAGCGACGATGCGGCTTGGCACCGCATCCCGCATATGTCTTCATCAGAACGGGAACGCGGGAACATCAAAGGTTACCGCAGGCAGCGATGCGGCCTCGCACCGCATCCTGCACATAAGGCAAGTGGGACTGACACCACATAGCAAGTGGCACCACTGGCAGTCACCTGTCAGTCCATACGTAAGCAGCAGACTGACACTGCAGTAGGACGTGGCTTCACCTCCACAACCGACAAGCCTGACACACCTGCATAAGGGCTGCACGTCGTCAGTCAGTCCCCTCCTTCACTCCTCGGCTATAAATACCAACCCCAAACCAGGTTTGAGGTATCTCTTCACAACTCTCTCACACTTTGTTTCTCAAGCAAATTACTGATTCTCACGCCGGAGAGTGGTAACAAGGAGCACACCCCACCTCATCCTCCTTGTTACAAGTCACGGCTTGTTTCCTTGTGCAGGAGATCAACCAGCGGACGATCTAGCCACTGATCCTCGGAAAGAAGGGATTAACCCTACTTAACGAGACCAGTGAGTTAACCACCTCGATTAACCATTGTTTCATCAACTACTATAACACATAATGGTTTGTTTGTATAGGAAATCAAACAAATCTAAAACAATAAGTGTTTCATAATAACGTAATCTTAAATTTTCCTAGGTTGTGTTGTAATTCTATTATTATGATGTGTCACCGAATTGGATTTAATTATGTGTGTGAATGAATACAAGGAGGGACGTGGCACGTGACGACACGAATATTCGAGTCCGCTTGTATACCGGAGGAGAGAATAATCCATGCTGGCCTGTAATCACCTACTCCCCAACACCTCTACTCCCACTTCTAACTGTCCGTCCGATCCTCTTCTCTTCCAATTAATCTGACGGTCATGGTTGCGACAATATATATTCCTTTTTTTATTTTTTAAGAAAAAGAATATAAGCCGGCTGGTGCTGTCATGTTGTTTTCAGATTCGTCGCCGATCTTTCCTCCCGATGTTCCTCGTCTACATCATGAGTACTTGTATCTTTCACTTTCTTAATTAATTAAAATTCCCATAATACCCCTGCTATCCTTTTCTACAATTGTATGTTTCTTCTTGTATGTATTATTACAAGGTTGCACATAAATACATATATAATGAGAAAGCATATATTTGATCCTTAAGTTATACAAGATTATTTAGAGATTTGATTTTGTAGGTCCTATATATTAGAGGGAATGTTTACACTAACACTCACGAATAGGGATGATACCAGTACCGAAAAATACCGATACTGAATTTGAAAAAAAAAACTGGGTAGCAAATATTGTACAAATATATTGGTACGGTGCCCGTTTTGTGGTACCATTTTGTTTTTATTTTTAATTTTTAGCATTCGTAGGGGTACTAAATAAGTAAAATCAGCAGGAATCAGGGGCGGACCTCGCATATAAGAAGGGGCGACCTCCGCTACGGCTTGGCGCCCCGGCGGTAGTGTAAAATTAGTGTAAATCTTGGAAAAATTTGACGTTTTTACGATTTCGCTACGGCTTTTTTATAAAACGTTACGGCTTGGCGGATTTTCTAGATCTGCCACTGGCAGGAATACCAATATAGTATGAGTACCAAATACGCAAAATTGGTACGAGTATCAATACGATACGGGTACCAAATAGAAAAATTCAATACGAGTACCATAAATACTATAATACAAAATAAAATATAAC
Organism: Helianthus annuus; assembly: GCF_002127325.2. Taxonomy (NCBI): domain Eukaryota; kingdom Viridiplantae; phylum Streptophyta; class Magnoliopsida; order Asterales; family Asteraceae; genus Helianthus; species Helianthus annuus. The sequence goes on from NC_035449.2 coordinate 10,969,315, forward strand.
ATATATTATATTTTTTAAAGTTCTATATAAAATTCGGTATCAATACCTGTTTTTACCCGTACTCACACCAATACCGAAAATACGGATACCAAAATCGATATAATTAAGTACCAATACATGTAACGAATACCTAAAATCAGTACAGATACAAGTATTTAGGAAAAAATGTCCATCCCTACACACAATAAACAATTTAATTGAGAGCAACATTTACAAGGAAGTTACCCACAATATTCGTTATACATGAGGGTAAAACCGTAAAGCCACACTTATTATAGTGGGGAATATAAAGCTTTTATAGACAATCCATATCTCTATATCACTATATGTCAACTTAATGATTTCGAATTTTCGAGAATTTTCGATAACTGATTTTATAGTATGATGCTAATTTTGTTTAGTTCTGTTTGATATAGGTGACATATACCTAGTGTGACTTATCAATGATCCAAGGGAATCTAGATAGTTATTCACCTAAGTATTCAAATCTTGATAATATTAGTATTTGTTTTTTTCAACTTTGAGCAAATCTTTACCTAGATCTAATCTGTTTAGTGTAGATGCATCTTGATTGATATAGTCAACTATTGAAGGTTCAACAAGTGATAAAAATTTCGGTTTTGATTCTTCGTGTATAATGAAATTTGAAAAGAGTCGTCGCATACTAAACAATTTAGTTTTGAGAATTCGGTTTCTTTTGAGTCATTCTAAATCTCGAGGATCATGCACTAATCAACACATGTTTGATGCTTGAGCAATGAACTTATCTCCAACTTTTATCTATCAAGTCTTAGCATGATTTATCTTATTATCATTGGGGTTGGTGGTCCAGCGACAAGTGGTAGAGCCAAAGCCTCTTAGAACACCTACGTTTGGAGGTCTTTAGTTCAAGTCTCACATGACTAAAGAAATTCACCATTAAAATAATCTATTAAAAAAAAAACTTATTCAACAAAAATCACTTTATGTAAGTATAAGTAATTATCCAATCTACATTTGAAACTTAAATAAATTCTTTTAAGGGGTTACTCATGTATTAAGGGGAAAGTGAAAAGTTATGCTTTTAATAAAAAGAAGAATATAATTTATTTTATTCTCAAGTAACAGCCAAACAAATTCGAAATTCCTTACATTCCATTTTTACAAGGATTGCACCATATAAAAAGTACATTCGAATTAATATATTTTAACTCATTTTTAATGCTTGCCTCATTGTAAATTCTATACAAGGATTGCACCATATAAAAAGTATATTCGATTTAACATATTTTAACTCATTTTTAATGCTTACCTCATTGTAAATTCTAGTTTTCATTTATACTTTTAAAAATATAAACAGTTTTTATTTTCTGTGTAATAATAAGATAAACCAATTTTGTATTTAAACGGACAATAAAACAAATAAATCTTGTAAAAGAGAATCAATTCCATCATTTGATTCTTTCGGTTTGCTAAGATTCTTTTCATATGTTTAAGATTATTTATGACATCTTCAATAACATAATTGTTAAATTTCTTTGTTGAAAAGTAAAGACGATCCACGAAACAATTAAAATGCTAGTATAAAATATAAAAAGAACAAAATTTATACAAAAAGCTTGTAACATATAAAGTATCATTATTAACTATTTTAACTATTTACCTTTAGAATAATTTTGTCAACACTCTATATGTTCATATAATGTGCTTTATTGATGCGGTTCGCGTGCGCGATCTCAATATATTTAAGTGATCAAGAGAAATGATAACACTTTAGCACGAATGAAACCAGAAAGAGAAAGATAATGTTACAAAGAATCGAGTTCTAGTGACTTTGCATTCGAGTCACAATCTGATAGGTTCACTTAGGATGACACTTAGGTGTCTATTGCTGATATACCATACTTTTGAAATATGGGAACAAAAAAGTGAATCAGACTAAAGTATAGGGACCATCCAAAGTGACCATATTTCGCAGAAGTTTCACTTAGACCATGTGTAGTGGTGAAGAATTATAATGCCCCCATCATGGGGCATTATCTGATACGTGTCATCCCAGTCAGCATGGGGCATTATAGCATAAAGTAGTGTAGTGGTGAAGAATTATAATGCCCATATTATTTTTAATGAAAAAAAAAAGAGTTAAATGCATGTCAGGTTGAAAAGTGGGTGGGCAAAAGTGATTGGAGGAACCAAGGTGAAAAGTGTGGGTGGGCTAAAAAAGTCAAATGAATGTCAGACAATGAAACCAAATTCGGCGTTTTAATAAAAACGCCAACATGCAAAATTGTCAATTATAACGCCCAAAAACGCCCGGTGTAGTGGCGGGGACGGCGTTTTGGGGCGTTTTTTTTGAATTTTTTTTAAAAAACACGCCCCACTACGGGTGGTCTTAGACCCTTCGTTTAAGATTCAATTTACATATACACACACTTATATATGTCTTAATAGCCTTATATCTTATGTTTATGTATAAGACTAGTTTTTCCTACTTCAATTTACATACTACTCATAACACGATCTCAAAAAAAAAAAAAAAAAATTACATCGAGTCAACCAATTAAAACAAAAACACTACCATACTTTTACTTAAAAGAAACTAAAACGATGGAAAGACTATAATTTTAAACTGGGAGCAAAATTGTAATTTTTCAGGACAAATGAGCATGTATCAGGCATGCCTGGACGAATAAAAATTACATCTATGCCCGCCCGCGTTGCGGGGCATTAAATCAAATATTTCTTAGTTTCATAACATGTATGCATGTATTTAGGTTACTTGTACATACTACTTATAACACGATCTAAAAAAATACATCGAGACAACCAATTAAACGAAAACACTACCATCGTTTTGTTAAAAAAATTAAAACAATAACAGGTCTGTAATTTTTAGCTGGGGGTAAAATACTAATTTGTCAGGACCAATGAGCGAGTGTTAGACAACTGCTTGAAACAATAAAAGTTACATTGAGTCAACCAAGCAAAATAAAACAGTACTATAGTTTTGCAAAAAAAAAAAAAGTAAAACGATGGCAATATCATAATTTTTAACTGGGGGAGAAATCATAACTTTTGAAATGGGAGCGAAATCATAACTTTGAATAGAGGGCAAAATCGTAAAAATATTTTGAACTGGGGGCGAAATCATAATTTAAACAGAGGGCAAAATCACAATTTTGAGCTATGGGGGAAAATATAATTTTGTTTTGAACTATGGGCAAAAACGTGAATTTGAGTTGGGGACAAAATCGTAATTTTGAGCTAGGGCAAAAAAATATTTTAGACGGAGGGCGAAACCGTAAATTTAAACTGGGAATAGAATTAGAAATGGGTTTTTGAATTGAGGCAAAAGCGTAAATTTTGAGCCAGGGCAAAAATATAAATTTATTTTGAATTAGGGGCGAAAACATAATTTTAAACAAAGGACGAAACCGTAATTTTAAGCTAGAAATAAAATAAAATTAAATATGGGGTGGTCCAATAGGGAAGTTCCAGGCAAGCTACCTGGCACTATTCCCTCAAACTTCTTTTTGTATATGTAGGATAATTGTAAGGCGGTACGAAATCCGAACCAGGAAGTCTACATGAACCCAAAAAGTATGTTAAAAAGTAAATCTGTACATGACATCACATGTGTATTCATGGATTCACACGAACACAAACTATTTAACTTGAAAGAAATTAATTTTTTATACTGCTCCACGTGGTTGTGGGTTTGAGTCCACGGATAGTGCCACTGAAGACTCAAGAACCTACAACTTGGAGAATTACAGGGATGAACATTAGAGACCGTGTATAAACTGCATAACTGGACAAGAAACAACACCGTTAGCCTCGTCACAGGGAGGGGAGTTTCTTTGTAACCAAGCTCGGACGTGAGGATAAGTACAAATGAAGTACAAGAAAGTCAGTGAGAAAGTATGGAGAGACTTTAGGAGAAGTTCAGAGGGGGGGTGTTTGGGATTGCTTATTTTACTGACTTGTTAGCTTATTGACTTTTTAAAAAGTTAAAACATGTTTGACATGAAATTGTTATGTGAGGGGAAAAGTCAATAAGTCACCCCATTGTGACTTATTAACTTTTTCAAAAAGTCATAAGTTGTTTTGAAAAGCTAAGCCAAACATGGTCAGATTACCCCTTTTGGGAAGTTGAGTGTGGTATTATACCTTTGGAGTGGCTGACGTGACCTTGGCCGGACCTGTCGCTTTCAGGCAGTTATGGGAGTGAGTCCCTAAGTTGGTTACAGAAGATTCCATAGGTTCGGCTTCGGAGGAGTTAAGGTCGGACCAAGTATCAGAGATCATGACCAGGAAGGTCCTATTCGTGTGTGTAGGTCTGGTTCGGTAACTTGGACGTTGCCTCATCATATGTATGATATTTTTTTTTAAACTATAACATGATGTTCATTCCTCACTATTTTTTTTAAATATTTGGTACAAGATACCCAATCAATTTTAACATATACGTATTTTGTCTGAACCTGATTGTGGTTAGCCAAACGTGTCATGTTAAAAGTTCAATGTATATGTGATACTTTTCATATCATTAATGGTATATACCAAATTCTGTCTTATTTTAATGTTTCTCAGTCAATTCAGTGTTTTTTAGGATTAATCATTTAAATGAATTATCTCATTATTGTGTTATGAATAATAAATAATTAGTTTTTGTAAAAAAAAAAAGTTATTTATGCTTTTATTATTTTAAATTGAAATAAGTTGTTAATAATAAGCTGTTCAAAACCAGTTAGTTGTAAATAGTATATTTTTAATTATTTGAAAGTTTACCAATAGAATAAATAATTTATTTCTAATTTTAAATAAACAACGCGAGACATCCCTTGTTTCCTGAATTATGTAAACCACAGTAATGAACCATCAAGATTGTCATATTTACATAAATCACCCCAAACTTCTATGAATTACAAGCTAAAAAAATACTACCATTTTAGACATTGTCCCATGTGGGCCTTTCTTAAAATGAAACGAATAACTTGCCCATGTAACTGATTCCAAATAAAGTAGTACCCTAAATAGGTGCGAATATATACACACGCACACATACACATACACACACGTACACTCCCAATTCATGTGAAGTTGTGAACACCCAAAACAACTCTTGGTTGTAGCTTTAGTCGACAAATGATGCTTGTTATGACTCGTAAACTTTTGGTGTTGGTGTTATTATTCAAAAATATTGCATAGGTGTCGCTCGACTGTCAGCTTCAATATAAGGTTTCCATATCCCTTTATTCCGCAAGTAAAATTATATAAGATCAAATTCAAGTGATACTTGGAGCCATATTTAGGAATAGGGTTGGCAATAGATATTTTTATAAGACACGATTATCCCTGTTTACTGAAAAAGTACACTACTTGGTTTTTACCTTTTTAAAAATAAATAGAACAAGCAGACTACGATCCATCATTTCTTCTCTTTGGTACATAAAACATACAACTGTATTATAGACATGAGATATAAAATAGTTAAACAAGTTGTATTCATGTTTAATACTTGTGTTATTCGCATCGTCAGAGACCTGTTAAACCCGATAAGACATGATTTGTCAGCCCTATTTAAGACTGACACGTAAAAAGCCAATAAACATTTGGGATGCTTTATTTTCTATGATATTCAATGATTTATGTTTTAGGGTAGGTTCTAGTGCATAGTATAAACAAAAGGGTATTTTAGTCATATATGTGTGTGTAACATATATATTTTTAAGGTTAAAGATTTATTAAAATCCTAAATAGAACATTCGGAACTATAGTTTGATCCAACTGGATGAGACCAATGTGCAAAAAGGGTATAACAGTCATTTGTCAATGACACAAACTTCAGTGGAGTGTGTGACTTCAAGGTAGTAACTAGCAAAAGTAGGGGCTACCTATATTCTTTTCAATAGTTAGGGGGCAATTTTAGCAAAACATTAAAACTAATGGATGATCATGTAATTAACAAACAAACCTTGACTTACATTAATTGCACATGGCACATGTCATGTAACAACTTCTTAGTTTAGTTTAATTCCATTGTTTGTTTTAGCTTTTTTAAAACCATTGTTTCCAAAGATTCTAATTTCTATATAACTTGAATAGTTCTCAAGGAATTTATATAGATAGATACATGGTATGTATGTGTATGTCTATATATATATATATATATATATATATATATATATATATATATGTTTGAAGGCTTTAGCACTTTTGGCTTTTGAGTGTGGGGAATTCATTCTGTGGTTGCTTCTTTCTCTCTGTCTTTGTTGTACAAAAGAAAGAACCCATCCATAAATAAACAAAATTCCCAAAGAGGACAAATAAAAAAGAGAAATAAAGGAGAAAACAAATAAAGAAAATAGCTAGTGGGAGAAGTTGAATTTTTGGGAAAAAGAGCATAATCAAGGTTGTAGTGTAGTGGGCACTGGTGAAAGAAACTTGTGATCAACAGTTGATATGGATGGGAGGTATGGTGGTGTTAGTGGCGGTTCGGGTGGCGGTTGTTATGAGTTTGAGGGTGGTGGGGTGGTCATGACTAGAGATCCTAAACCAAGGCTTAGGTGGACTGCTGATCTTCATGATAGATTTGTTGATGCTGTTACTAAACTTGGTGGCCCTGACAGTTAGTCTTTTTTTTTTTTTTTTAATCTGTTTTTGATCATTGTTAATGTGTGTTTGTGTTTCTTTATGTTTTTTTAACCAAAAAGCTATAAACTTGATTATGTTGATGAGATTCTTGATCTTGATCAGAAGTTTACCAATGCCCGGAATCCAAGATTGTTCGAAACAATTGAAAGTTTTGATCTTGATGAGATTCTTGATCTTGATTGTTAATAAAACATATGAAAGTTTTGATCTTGATGAATCTTGATTTTTGAATTATTGGATTACATGTTTTTTTTTTTTTTTTTTTTTTTTTTTTTTTTTTTAAGTTGAATGTTAAAGTGGCTTTTTGAATGCTAATCTAACTAGTAAAACATGTCAAAAGTGATCTAGAAATAACATGGTGTGTTGACTTTTGTGTTGACTTCTACTTGCAATTTTGATCTGATTTAAACTGATATGAAATTTGTTTTTCCAGAAGCGACACCGAAATCGGTATTGAGATTAATGGGCTTGAAGGGGTTGACATTGTACCATTTGAAGAGCCATTTGCAGGTTAGAGTTTAAGTTTGACTTCACAAATTGAAATTTGACATGAATTCTATTTGTTAGGACTTAAAAATGATTCAAATCTGTCATTCTTTTACATAATGAAATGTAGTTTGTTAACTTTTCGACACAAACAACACCCGATTCTCGTCGATTTTGAAGTTTAAATGTCTTGTTTTTGATGTATACAGAAGTATAGACTCGGACAGCAGGCGAAGAAGCAAAACAACGGCGATCCCAACAACGAAAACAGCGGTGAGAATGAACCCTACAATATGCATTCAACATTTTTACCACTTTTTTTCAAAAACATTTTATGATTATTTAAATAATTTATTTAGGTGATTCTTATGAACCCTACAACATGCATTCGACGGGCACGAGCTCTAATTCGTTGAGAACCAACCATGAACCCGCAGGGTACGCATCAACCTCATTTGTCGCGTTACATAATACACGATCTTAATAGTATCTCAACGCAAATACGGTTTTTTTTTTTTTTTTTTTTTTTTTTTTGCATACAGAGAGATCCCTATTGCAGATGCATTACTATGCCAGATTGAAACACAAAAGAGGTTACAAGAACAGTTCGAGGTATGTAACGCTTACTCTCTTTGTCCCATCTCGTTAGAGGGTATTTTAGTCATTTCACGATGTGTGTGTATAGGTACAAAAGAAACTCCAAATGAGAATAGAAACTCAGGGGAAATACTTGCAAGGAATATTAGAGAATGCGCAAAAAAGCCTGTCACTCGACATGAACTCATCCGGCAATCTTGAAGCAACACGCGCCGAGTTAACCAACTTCAACTTAGCGCTCTCGGATCTCATGCAAAATCTTAATTCCGAACAAAGGGAGGAAAACGTTACCAAATTTAGCCTCGATGGTAAGAAGGGACCGGTGACAGTAAAAGAAGAAATGAAGATCAAAACGGAGGGTGGCGGTGGTGGAACTGGAACCATCAGTTTTGATTTGAACACCGGAGGTAACTACGACTTCATTGGGACGAATCAGGATTTACTTGCACTCGGGTTTGCACGACAAAACTAGAGACGATCGTAATAATAATAGCATAATTCATATTTTCTGCAATAATTCATCTAAATTTTGATGATGCCAATTAATGCACGTGATGTAGCTAGATGGAGTAATGTTTTCATGGTGTTTGCCATAAATCACATTGGAATTAAATTGTAGATTTATAACATTTAACATGTATTTTGAGATGATGATGATGGATGGCTTCTCTTAAATTCATTTCAATAAAGTATTATATTCTAAACATCTTTTACCATTGTTTTGAATGATATTCCAACCAATGTTTTGAAAACTGGAACAAAATAAATTAACAAGAAACATAATACATGTGGTGGGAGCGCTAGCGCTAGTCGGGCGGTGGGTACTGACTAGCAACTAATCGGATTGAGATTTTTTTATGTAATCTTCAGTTTTATATATATATATATATATATGCACACATTTTATGTGTAACTTTTTAGCAAGACTCATTTTTTAAGTAGTTGACCGGAAAATGAATTTGGCTGGTTATTGGCCAGAACTTATGATAACCACTGATTTTTTGGTCAACTAGGACTGTTGTTGACCGTCTAGCAATTAATTGGCTGATTAGAGGAAAATTACTCGATGAACCTCCGAGTAGCGATTAATCGACGACTAATCAGATGCTAGTCGGCATTTTTACAATACCATCCCACATGAGTGAAGATATATTTTTGCATATAAATTCGGAAACCGTTTACCGGTTCAACCTACCTGGTTTCCGGTCAAGGAAAACCGGATCAGCGGCTCAATCGGTTCCTGGTTTAATCAAATGGCTTCATACTCTCCTTTAGAAACCAAACCAAACCAAGACAAAATACACAACGAGCACGATAGTTGATGAATAGAGAGGAGCTCATATTAACGTTGGTAAAATGGTCTGATTTTAACGACCAAAAAGGAAAAAAAAAACAAAATTTAGTTTTAACATGTTCTCTTAAAAACAAGAACAATTATATAGATAATAATCTAATATCCACTCAAGATTCAAGAATAAATTAGTTTTACTGGCTGGCTTCTAATTTCTCCTCCTTTTATCAGGTGGGGTCCCACTCCCGAGCCCGGGCCCGGGCCCGGGCCCACCACCCTTTCTTTTCCTATTACTGGACTTAGGTGACCTTGACCTGTATTCATCATCCATCATCCCCACTTCCCCTTCTTCCACTGGGTCAAAATCTTGACTTCTTGATGACTGCCCCTTATGTGAAGTAGAATGATATTGACCATCTTCCATATCATCATCATTGACCGATTTTGACCAATTATGTTTTCGGTTTTTCTCTGACTCAGCAGCCAACTCTATACCGTCTTCTAACTCTCTCTCGATTAGATCATCTTCGTCCATCAAATCCGTTTTCCGGGTCACATCACCGCCACGCGCTTTTCGTCTTTTTTCAAGAGCGGCTTTAACTTTATCTTTGTCGAGTCGTTTTATAGCGTCTTGCGGCGACTGCCCTTTGAATTTCTCCTTCGATGATTCCACTGCTTCCCGTCTTTCCTCATTCCTGTTACCATCTTCTGCCGTGTGACGCTCTTGTTGACTTTCGTTGACTTCAATGTCTCCCTTTACGTTCGGGCCTGATTGATCGAGAGTGGGCCTTGATGAGGTACCCGGCCGAGAATTGCTGTTGTTTGGACCGTCTTCGTCGTCAGGAAGAGATCGGGTGGGACCCTTTTGCGTAACCCCGCCATTTGTACTGCCGTCAACAACTTCGCTCGTTTGAGACGGTGCCACTCTGTTTTGCTCATACAGTTCCAGCATTTGGTTACTGACCTCTGCAAAATGATTAAAAAAAATTAAAGAAAATCATCGAAATATATGTAAAAAAAATTAGAGTAAAATGCCATTTTCGTCGACCAGTTTTGCGACTTTCGTCTAAAGGTTTAGTTTTCCGCATCTGGATCCAAAAAGTTTGAAACCGTGCCATTTTCATCCGGCTCGTTAACTCCATCCATTTTTCTCCGTCAAGTCAGAGGTATTTTCGTCTTTTTTGTTAACTTAAAGGGCAATTTGGTCTTTTGAATACTTGTACATTATGCTAAATCCTTGTACATAAAGTGATTTAGCACAATGTACAAGTATTCAAAAGATCGAATTGCCTTTAAGTTAACAAAAAAGACGGAAATGCCCGTGACTTAACAAAGAAAAATGGATGGAGATAACGACCCGGATGAAAGTGGCAAGATTTCAAACCCTTTGGATTTAGATGCAGAAAAACAAACCTTTGGACAAAAGTCGCAAAACTGGCCAAACCTCAGGGACAGAAATGGCATTTTACTCTTTTCTTTTTATGAAAAGCAAAAAGCACAGACCCTCTAATTGACGTGGGGTGACATCGAACTCCTGCCACCAAACTTTTTCACCGTCTGACGGTAGTTTAACTTTGAGAAACTTGGCGGCAAGGAAAATAGCACCGGCGGCGATGTGGTGGGGTTTAAATTGCAAGCAAAGAGATGTCCGAAGCCTGCATGCCTCTTTTGCATGTCAAAATGGTACGACAGGCTGGCATTTTTACATAGAGAAACAACCACAAATTAAGAAATTATTACAGCAGCGTACCCATCGTTGACAAAATTCCAAGCAACTTGAGCAAGGGCATTTTGGGCAACTTTGAACTTCTTTATTGCTTCTACTAGTGGTTTATATGGATGATGCACGTTAAAATCGAAACCGAGAGTTGCAAGAACAACTCGCTCCCCGATTAATATTAATTCCTTTTGTTGTTCGTACACTTCCTGCTTCAAAAACATATAATAAAAAAAACCAACTGAATAAGTTGTTCCTACACTTCCTGCTTCAAAAACAAATAATAAAATCCAACTGAATGACAGACTGTCTTGGTTTTAAAAAGCGTATAACGATTTGATGCGTTTTGATCCCAAAATCCGATGCGTGACGCGCGAAGCGCACGCATCACGTATGCGAGGTGTTCTTTATCAAAAAAATACAAAAAATAATATTTTAACTTGTCAACCTTTAAACACTCAAATCTAAGATACTTTCATCATTTATAGCCAGATTTGTTCAATCGATTGTCTAACTTGTTCAAATACTAGTCAACTGTATAAGGCGCCACATCGAACCACATCATGTGATGCGCGCATTTTAAAACCAAGATGGATGTTAACCGGTAATGTCGGTTTGATGATTTCTTGAACCTAAACCAAAACCGAAAATACAGGTAACAGGTTAACCGATAATCAGTTAACCATTTTTTCCGGTCTGGTTATATGATTAACCAATTAGCTGTTTCTTTATTAAATATCTAGATTTTCAAACTTTAAATAGTTTTATTTGTTGTCATTATGAATGCAAACATCTCTTATTTACATGTAAATTAAAAATAAAATAAATAATTTATATTCTCATGAACTAATTCATAAAAAAGGCGAAATTAATGTCTCAAAGAAATGGCTATTATATATTACTATGCTGGTAAGTATATGACTATATGGGCTAAAAAATTAAAAGTTAAATTGAGCCATTAGTTATTACTAAACAAAAAAATATATATATAGAAGTGTTGACCTTTTTTGGTCAACCAATATATATCTAAACTTGATTTGTTTTTTCGGTTTAGCCTTCCGTCACCAAAATCTTGAAACATATCCCTGAACCGAAATTTTCAGAAAACTGGCTTGGTTAACCAAAAATATGTGGCGGTCCATCGGTTTTTCTGTTCGGTTTCAGATATTTTAAACACGCCTACATTCCAGATTTTACAGTTTGAACTCAAATGCACGACAATATCTAAAGAAAATTGTGGGTGGGTGGGTGTGTTGTTATACATATACGCACATATAACAAACCTAGAGAGCTAACAACTGAGTCTTTTTAGTAAAGTTAATGATACCTTCTGTTTAATTCTTTGTATAGCCTCGGGATCCTTTTTGTTATTGATTTCATAGGAAACAAGGATTACGTCTTTCAATGGACGAGGTGTTTCTTCAACCTTGCCTGCCAGAAACATGCAGACAGTTGCAATCGTCTGCAATCCAAGCATGTTACCCAACGATAACAATGTACTTAAAACAAGCTAAATTCGATTAAAAAAAGAAGCAAAACAAGAGTAAAGTTATGAGATGAAGCATAACTCACCCTCCTGTCATTCTTTGCATGTGATTGACGAAGAAAGAAACGGTGACAAAAGATTATAGCCGTAGCAATGGTTACCTGGGGCCTGCATGGAAATATCCAACACAATCCACATATTACTATAATAACTCGAAACAAAATAATTATTTTCAGTACGGAACACAGCAGGGCTATGTATAAAAAGCAGCATATATTGAAAATTAAGAATACTGCAACCTCCAAGATTGAAAGCATATCGATTATCAAGTGAAGCATGTATTTACAGTCTCTTTTCCTAGGGATCTGGAAGCACACAAAAAGGGCTCGGCAAGGGTATTTACTGCCAGGCTCAGGCTTGTCGGGTGGCGGCCTGGGAGGGGTTATCCCCTCCGCGGTCAGGGGTACCGTGCATTACCCTTTTTTTTTTCACAAAGAGTGAATTTAATCTGCCCTCAGCATAGTAGCATACCATTCTTTAATTTTAAGAATCCTACAGTCTTCAAGTCTGTTTTGATGTCTTTGTGTTAGGATCAAAGCACACATGGACACAATAAAAACAGTAAAGAACACGAGAGGTGTTACATGGTTTGATCCCGGTGTGCAACCTACGTCCATGGGGCAACTAGGGTTTTCGTATTATTGAGTGATAATGAACTACAAGCTTGGTTTTAAAATGCGAGCATAATGCATGATGCGCCCGATGCGCTAATGAGAACGCATCGCCACAAATGATGCGTTGCATTTACGTGATGCGAGTATATTGCGCACATTTCGCATGATGCGCTCATCGCATAATGTGCTCTGATGCACGCAACATTGTTTCTTATGTTTTTTTCCAGATTTTATGAACTGGGTTCGGTTTTTTCAATAATTAATATCTTAGTATGCTTGATTTGAACCAAAAAGCACAACTCTTATATTCTTATTGCGTCATTTGTTTTACTTCAAGTATATTTTTATAAGTTTTTATGTATAAATAATTTTTTGATATTTTTTTATAAAGAGCGCATCACGCAATTTAAAACCAAGACTACAAGTACAGGAGATATATTTATAGACTAGCTAATTAGGGTTTAACCCATACTAAACTTGCTAAACAAAAAGATAACGGGGCCCGTTAAGAGTCAGGGCCGGCTGGATCCTACTACTCCTCTCCTAATCCACTTGAAGCCACGTCCCAACATTTTGCTGTTCAAGCATTGTTACCATCGTGTTTTAAAATATAATCCGCCCTCAGCACGCCCTTATCTTTAAGTTTAAGAATCCTAACTTCTTCAAGTCTATTTTAATGTCTTACCGTCCAAGTGCTGTTACTTTTATATTTTAAGATATAATCTACCCTCAGCACGCCATTATCTTCTCTTGACGTCCTCCCTTTTATATGGATACTCTAGCCTTTATGGTGGTACAGACCATACTCCATAGAGAACAGACCATCTTTTACCTGACTTGGTTTTGCATTAAAAATTAACCCATCGTTTGCTCTGTTTTCTCTAAGCAGTCAATAGCGGTTAGCAGACCTCAAGGTGTGTAGCGATCCAAATAGCGGTGGCCTATAGCAGTTCCGCTATTAGCGGCGCTAAATACCGCTATTTGGAAACCTATATAGCGGTTATAGCAGTAACGCAGTAGAATGAGGCAACAGTGCAACACAGTAAAGCAGGTAGGTGTTTGATTGTGTTAATTCTTAAATTATGTTAGATTTGCAACAGGTTTTTGATAATGGAATGATATTACTATGAATTTTGATATTACTATTAATATTTTTCAAAGATATATTTATATATATATATATATATATATATATATAGGGAGCCGCTAGAATGAGAACCACCTCGAGTTGTAAGAACCGCGAGAACTACACCCCACGGAGCGCCGTTCGCCATGATTTTTTTTTACAAGTAGATGTGTATATTATAAACACGGCCGTAAAAAATCATGGCGAACGGCGCTAAGTGGGGTGTAGTTTTTTACACCACAAGTTTAGTGAAAAAAAAAGAAAAAAGAAAAAAAATTAAAAAACACCAAACTTGTGGTGTAAAAAACTACACCGCACGGAGCGCCGTTCGCCATGATTTTTTACGGCTGTGTTTATAATACACACATCTACTTGTAAAAAAAAATCATGGCGAACGGCGCTCCGTGGGGTGTAGTTCTCACGGTTCTTACAACTCGGGGTGGTTCTCATTCTAGCAGCCCCCTATATATATATATATAAATACATAAATTATGCATGGTATAAAATTACCGCTATACAACCGCTATAACCTATATATCATATAGCGGACCTTGACCGCTATTCGATTTTGGACTGCTATAACTGCATAGGTTTTCTATTTATTAAAAATAGACTACTGCTTTAAATTTAGTTGCTAATGACTTAGAAAACATAAAAATGTAAGAAATTTAGACTTGTAAGTTCTTTTTATCCAGATAGAAAGAGAACATGAACCCATGGCCAAACTAGATGCTTGCCGAGGCACTATTTTACTTCTAACCTAGTAAAAGGGGGTCTATATGTGAATTTCATGGTTCTCAATCTCACAATGGAAAGATCTGGATCTCACAGAAGTAAAGTGTTAATGCTGGAGGTTTAGTTGTAATCACCCGGCAATCCGGCATATGACTATGCCCTTGGTAAACTAAATGATGCTATTCATTGCCATGGCATTGCACAAAGATTACAAGCAGAAATAAATATTTTTGTGTTTCAGTTAAGTGAAGTTAGCATTTTGGGATACTGAGATGCTATGCAGTTATAGCGGTCCAAAACCAAATAGCGGCAAGGTTTAAAAGTACGGAATCGTGCCTCGAGGCGTTTTCCCTTTGCCTCACGAGACGGAATTAAAAAGTAAAATACTAACTAATTTTATCATCAGATTCATCAATAACATAGAAAAAAGACATGAAATGTTTGAAATTGACACAAAAAGTCAAAACATCAAAAACAAATATCAAAACCCCCTAAGACAGCTTTTCTTAGCACCTCAGCTCTATGAGGCGCACGTACAGTATACCCCCCTGAGGCGCCACCTCAGACTCGTTTTTTGGGCGCACGCCTCAGCAGTTTTTTTAAACCATGAATATCGGTCAAGGTCCGCTATTTGATATATAGGTTACAGCGGTGGTATATCGGTAATTTTTATACCATGCAGAATTTATGTGTGTGTGTGTATATATATATATATATTTGAAAAATATTAAGAGTAATATCAAAATTCAGAGTAATATCATGCTGTAAGATTCCAAAATTAAATTCTCAGCAGCCTATAGCACCGAAGAACCATGAAGATTCGAAAATAACCAACGATCTCAGCAGCCTATAGCACCGAAGAACCAGCAGCGATGAAGATTGAACTTTGTTTGAAGAACCAGCGATGTTGCACCGCGCACACATTACTAGATTAGGTTTAATTAAAGTTTGGACCTTTAGTTTTGGCCCCAAATTAAAAGAAAATTTGATTTTTTGTGGGCTTTTCCCTACTTTTGGCCCTAAATTAAAAGACCTATAAAAGCGGTGCTAGAACGCTATAAAGGAATCAAAATAGCGGCCTATAGCAACGATAATAGCAGAACCGCTATTTTTTTTTGGAACGGCTAAAATATTTCCACACCTGATTTTTGCAGGATTTGAACCCACAACCACTTGGTTGGGAATGCACCACTTTACCACCAGGCAATCCCCTTGGGGATCAGAACCGCTATTTTGACCGCTTTGTAATCTGAGGTCCGCTAACCGCTATACCAGTGCTATAGCACCGCTGTTGACTGCATAGCTGAGATGTCACACATACAACAATACTGTGTATGGATGTATAATGAATGAACTTTAAAGCTATCACAAAAGCATGATGACAAGAATGAAGGTAAAATTATGAGAAAGCAAAACTGCAACCGTCAGTACGATGATCCTAGAAAACTTTATAACTGCAAACTCTTAAGCTGACCAACTTAAAATGATGGGGATTCTGTAGGCCCGTAAATATGACTGATACAAGTATACTATATAAAAGAGTTTCAATATGTATATGGATGAGATCTCATCCTATTAATAGATACAAATATGGCTATAGAAAAAAAATGACCAAATTACCAAAGCACTACAAGAAAAAAAAAACTTAGAAAAATGGTAAAAACAATTAAAAACAGATAGAACCATAAACACCTATCAAACACGTAATAAAAATTATAATGAAGATATTGTCTTAATATAACATATTATGGCAGACCCATAGTGACCCAATAAGTGAAAAACTTTACCCAAACCAACCCAGTTTCCAACAAGACGAACTGAACTTTCCAAGCAGAATAAATCCTAATGCACTTTTCATTAACGATCAACAAATAAAGATATGGACACTAAAAAAAGATAATTTGAGGGGAATAATAATAATAACAAAGAATAAAGAAGCTTACACTTTGAGCCTCATACCCAAGTCTTGCAAGAACGTGCAATATGACTTACGTAGATAAGTTTCCTTCTTCAGATCAATGCCATCTGGTCTAGACGGGGAATTTTCTTCAATTTCTTTCCGTGAAAAATACCACCTGCCACCAGTTTCTTCCGTTTTATCATCAGAATGTCTATATGGACCGCCCTCATACATTCCAAAATGCATCGGATCACTGGACAACAAAGCAGTCATTGGCAGCTTCTGCTCTCTCTTATCAATTTTTTTTTTTTTTGAAAATGATGACGAGATTCCCGATTCCCCTAGTTTGCGAGTTTGTAGAATGCACTAAACTGACATCTGCACTGCATCAGTATGTGCACTAACAGATTTCAGTAAGCAAGAAAGGGCACAACAGGCAGTTTCTCATATATACAGATTTTCCCTAGTTTACAGTGTAACTTAACAGAGGTGTATTAACAAAACTGAGCGAGGAAAACAGAAAGTAAAACAAAACGGTTAGCTGGTTACAGGAATCTTTTAGCATTTATTAACTTACACACCTAGACTAAAATAGGTTCTAAGCCTATGTGGGAATAACTACAAATTCACATGCATAGCATCAAATCGCCAAAACGGACATTGGTAACTTCCTACAGCCTACAATTGATCAAATCATATGAGATGCAAAACACGTCCAGTAAAGATCATATATGATAATTAAAGTAAAAAAAAACAGGTTTGATGAAAAATATTAGGCAAGTCTTATGCGTGACCACATTGCAACCATGACCAATGCACTAGATTTGAAGCAAGTGCAGGGTGCAACAACAGTTCAAATGTTCAATTGAAGTGCCGTATGGCAATCATAGAGGGGTGTTGTCCTCAACAGTTTGCATCATAGTTGTTAATGGCGAATAGCAACAAATACCGATAAGGTACCTATATGCTACATAGCGAATAGCGATAAATAGCGGGCGCTATTTTATAAATAGCAATACACTAGAAAAAGATTTTAAATTTTTTTGTATGTATATTATATCAAAATACCCTGATATATACGCTACTTTACATGTATATTTAACAAAAACCTAAAATCCAGCTGTTTTATAGCTATGTTCAATCGCTATTTATATTTAAAAAGTAACTAAAATCCCACTATTTATGGCTACATACCCTGTAGCGACCTTCGACCTAGACGCTATGCTATTCGCTATAGCGACCGCCGACCGCTATTGACAAGTATAGTTTGCATACGCAAAACAACTAGAAAATGATACAGGGGGAATCACAAGATTACCTAATGCATTTTATACTGTTAAAATACTAATGTAAAGCATGAAAACCTTCAAAAGCCCCGACCAAACCACGTAAAATCTCTCGTGTTCTTTACCGCGTTTCTGTTTGTTTGTTCGTGTATGCTCAGTTTGATCCTTATTCCAAACAAGCTACAATGCAACTGAATGTACATATAACTAACTAAAAAGACTTCCAATTTTCCCAGTCAGAGACCTTTAACTAATGTATGTGTCCAATTTAAGACAACCACCGCCTACAAGAACAGGACCTTTTGCCCAATCAAACCTAATCTCCATTTAACAATAGTCCTCTTTAAGGATAAAGAACAACTGTTCATTAAAATTTAAAATCCAACAATTACTACTTAATTCCCTTTCATATGACTGCAAGAGCTTCAATTTTGACTGAAGCAAACCCTACTTCTCTAATAAGATGAAAAATGTAACAAGTTTTCAAGGAATAAACAACATATATTCTGCTTAACAGCATCGATTTATCTCAAGCTAAACGTTGAATATAGGAATCAAGATCACGTAAATGCATCGGTTACTTTGTGCCCTAATTGAAAAGGTGCTAACAAAACAATAAGATTGCATCTATACAGCAAATATTAGGGAAGCAAAAGGTATGAGATAAAGTAAGAATTACCGGCGATTAGCTGAGGAAGATTGCAGTGTTGGTGAGCGTTTGTGGTCGGTGTTTTTAGGCTGCGCGTATTGATGGAGAGAGAAAGAGAAGAAGAAGAAGAAGGTGTATTGAGAGGGTGTTTGGGTTCCTTATTTTGAGGGTTATTTTGAGGGTAAAAGGACTTTTGAATGGCAAAAGGACTTTTGAAAAGTGTTTGGCTTTCCTTTTGAAGGGCAAAAGTCCTTTGGATTTGTCAAAAGTCAGGATTTCCTGACTTATTTTGGGCAAAAGTCCTTTTGCAAAAGTTGAAAATAAGCTAAGCCAAACATGCCCTGAAATCATGTTTTTTATTTTAGAGTTAACTTCCGTTTTGCTCCCCATGGTTTGGTAATTTTAACGGTTTTGCCCTAATCATTTGGAAAACGGCCATTTTTCTTCTTGATGTTTCGATCTTGTCGTCAGTTTGCTCCTCGGCTCTAACTCCATCCATATTGTATGTTAACTAAAATGGTATTTTTGTAATTTCAAGTTGACATACAAGATTCAAGTACCCTTACATTATACTTGAAATTACCAAAATACCCTTCCATTTAACATACAATATGGATGGAGTTTGAGTCGGGGAGCGAACTGGAGACAAGATCGATACATCAAGGAGAAAAATGACCGTTTTTAAATGATTTGGGCAAAACCGTTAAAGTGGCAAAACCACAGGGAGCAAAACGGAAATTAACTCTTTATTTTATTAGTTAAAAAATGGTGTTTGTGTTTGGGGCGTGGAGAGTGGTGTGGTGTGACGTGGCTTTGAGTCATGGCGTTGAGATCGTATAGGAAATGTGACGTGGAGATTGGATCTTTTATATTGTATTTTTTTAGTATTTAAAGAAACATGTGGTGGTTTTTCACATGCGGAAAAAGTGAATCAACGCCCCATTTGTTGAAATCGTATAGGAAAGATGTGACCCATACATGACAGTTTCTACATGACCATACCCCATGGTCTTACCGAGCCCCCAACACGTATAAATCATCTTGTTTAAGTGACCAAACAAAATTGATATAAAATAGTTAATTGGCTAGTTTCGTAACATGGTTAAAGATATGTTATTACAAAAGTAGAAGGCGTAAACAAACACAAACACTATCGATCGAGTATCAACAAAGCGAGTGGTCACATAGTCAACATGCCTTATTTCATGTCCTCGCAAATCAACGTCTTCTCTCTCCTTCCCACACACCATGACGGCATGACTCCCCCCCCCCCCCCCTCTTACAATCATGGCGTTCTTTCCATAGACCATTTGTGTCAACGGACTGTGTGACTTCCTTTTTCTCACCTCTTTTCTTTGTCCATAATTTTTGAAATCAAAGCACCATTAGTTTCTCTTCCTAAACACCTTTCTATCTCCTCCCCCCCCCCTACAATCATGGCTTTCCTCCCATGGGTCGTCCATGTTCGCGGACCGTGA
This sequence comes from Helianthus annuus, assembly GCF_002127325.2. Taxonomy (NCBI): domain Eukaryota; kingdom Viridiplantae; phylum Streptophyta; class Magnoliopsida; order Asterales; family Asteraceae; genus Helianthus; species Helianthus annuus. Next base: position 10,989,376 of record NC_035449.2, read on the forward strand.
GACTCCTTTTTTTCTCACCTCTTTCCAACTAATTGAACCGTAAACGGTGGATCGAGTTGTCGGTTTAACGGACTTGTTTCATAACATTGGTTAAAATTATGCGGCGATAATGGGATGTATTATAAAAGTTTAAGGTGTAAAGAATCACAAAGAATAACGATTACTATAAGTATCTGCAATGTGGAATGTCACGGAGTTGCCATGCCTACTCTAATGTCCCCACAAATCACCATTATACAACCACAACTGTTCTTCACACACTAATGTTATATGATTAGAGAGATCCACATACCAAAACAAATTAAACACAACTTAACATTGAATAATAAAAATATTTACAGACTACCGTCATGAGACAACGTTTGGGCATATACATACATACTGACATATACTAGAATATTAACTATATGTTTTTATACTAGCGAGACACATAAGTTTTTGATGCCAACAGACCATTTCTTCAGCACCAACTCCTTGATTCTGGTCTACACGTACTTGATCATTCCACGACCCTCCACGCTAAGCTTAATAGCTTGAAGCTGCTTCTTTTTCTTCAACTGCCGCAGCCTCTTGTTCATCTGTCATCACAGAGAAGAATATTTATTATACACATAATATTAATTATAATCATTACTAATATGGTATACTATTGCAATTGATATAGACCTTGACTCGACGTTGATACTCTTGCATAGCTTGTTTGGCTCTGGCTTTAACTTCATCTGGATCTATCTTAGATTGGGGGCGCACCACAAAATGTAGTGGCATTGTTTCGGGCCTTGATGCGGGTAGTGTATAAGTTGAATTTCCAGACTTTAGTTCTCTACAATTACCCAAAAAAACCATCAAACAAGTGAAAGCCATATGTAGCAACTATAATATGTTCTAGAAATAAAATAACTTACGGATAATATTTAGCCGGATCCAGATCGTCATCATCTCTAAACTGCATTCGAGAAGATTTATTTATAGGCCTGTTAATGAGTAGCAAAACAGATTAGAAAACTTGAAGCAAAGAACGTAAATATTAATTTAGTTACAATATTTTGGATAAAAAATTGCAATATACATTTTTATTGATGGCCGGCGAATGGGGATTCTCTCATCCTTAAGGTCCTCAAATCTATTGCTTATATGAAATATTTGTCGACTCTGCATTATATGTAAAATGTTAGTGTCGATTGAAGGGCCAAGAAACTGGTAAACTCTCAACATGTGCATAAAACCTCAAAAAGAAGAGAGACTTACCCATTTGTCAACCAAGTCTTTCGCTAGCTTTCTGTTGGATGCGGTCTCTTCATCGGACTTTGACATGAACATAACGGCCTAAAGAAAGACATGATCGTTAGAAAAAGGAGAGGATAATAATAAGTACCAATTTAGAAACAATAATAAGACCAACCTTTCCTATTCCACTCTTCTTCAATTGTTCTCTTCTATCATCTTGATATAAATCAATTGGGAACTGCAGGATGGATTAAAGCAAAAAAAAAGTATTTAATTACACAAACATAAAACGATATGATTAATCAATCCTTAAGATAAAACCATGTTTATACCTCAGTTAGGATCTCTAATATCGCTGTACTGTACGAATGTTTCTATTGGGCAAGCTTCCATCAGGGAGGGGTTCAAGCCAGTTTTTCAAAAGCGTTAGAACTCCGTGATCCAGGAACTCCAGTTGAAGTTGTTTCCTGTATTAAGAATTGATGGAGATGGTAAATATAATATGTTCATTACGAGACTTATGCGAACAATGCACTTAGCCAGCCACTTACTTAGATAGAGCTTCAATTAGAAAAGGAAGCTTTATGAGTTTATTAATTGCTGGTTTGGATGCCCTATTGAGATTTGCATCTTCTTCTGCTGCAACCTCAAGTTCAGCCATGATCTTTTCGACAACAATTGCAATCTCCATAGCAGTTTTCTCAGTCTTCTTCTTTTTCTTGCCCATCTTGAAAAGTTCCTTGATCTCATCATCTTCTTCACCTAGCTCCTCAGCCTACATGATTAAAAAAATATAGTAAGTTCATAAATAATAAGTGTCATGCAAACCAAGAACATGTTCTTGACTTACGAACGCATCACAACAATTACTAAGAAACTTTTAAATAGGATATGCCTACCTAATTCTTTTACCTGACTCGAAGAATAACCACAACGGTTGCTTCCATGACGATTTACTGGATCGACACCACTATCATCTATAAAGTTATCATCATCCAGCTCCTTTTTTAATGGGGTGTTGTTGATGATTGTTGTGAAAACTACAAAGTTGACAAAAACAATACAGTTAAGGTCGGTTTCATGACTAACAGTAGTACGTAGCATTAATTGTCTAGATAATTAAAAAGAATACAGTTAAGTTCGACTCCGGGTTACTATAAACTGGGGTATCCATAAAAAATGACACCATAAGAAAAAATTTCTGGCTCCGCCACTGTCCATGACGATTTACTGGATCGACACCACTATCATCTATGAAGTTATCATCATCCAGGTCCTTTTTTATACCCTTTTTCTCTTCCTGAACCAGTAATTAAACAAACCTCCATAAAAAACTTACAAAGTTACCATCATATAACATGGTTAATTAATTGTTCAACAGATATTCCTATCAAAATCACTATAAAGGCTACCAGTTTAAAACTAACTAATAATTTACCTCTGAATCGCCTCCTCCGACAATAGTATCCCACATCTCCTTCACTTCTGGAGCATCAACACTCCTTTTACTATTCCCCTTAATTTTTTTATTACTAAAAGACTTGTTCCTATTTCCACAACCACTAACTGAACCATCATCTCTCACCATATCAACTGCAAACTCCACCTCCGTGCGCTTCTTCATTAACCTTCTAAGCGGCTTCGATTTAGAATCGAATTTGTTAAACTCAACCGTCGGATTTAAAACATCAACTTCTTTAATGGGGTGTTGTTGATGATTGTTGTGAAAACTACAAAGTTGACAAAAACAATACAGTTAAGGTCGGTTTCATGACTAACAGTAGTAGCATTAATTGTCTAGATTAAAAAGAAGTGGAACTTACATATTGTTCTTGTAGGACATAGAATTTTTAAGTGGAACTCAACGAAGAAGAAAAGTGATGATTGGAAGCACTTTTATATATACATAGTGAAGGTAGTTGCCATATTTTTGTTACTTTGTTATCAAGTAATAAAATTTCAAATAATTTATTTTACTTATGAATCATAAATCCGATAAATACTATAGTATACTTTGTTAGCAAGTAATTAACAAAAATTCAAATTAAAAATTAAAATTAATCTATTTTACTTATGAATAATCACATAAATATTATAGTCTGCGCAATACTCCACATCTTATCCAAAATGCGTATAAATAATAGGTTTATGTAGATAAGGTAAATAATATATGAGATTTAGGTAGATGAGGTAAATGATTTATGAGATTTAGTTAAGTATATGGTAGGTTAACGAAAAAACGTTAAATTATGGAATATCGAAAGTTATTAAATTATTATTTAATCTTCTAACTTATAATAAAAATTAAGTATAAATCTTTATAACTAACTAGTGTTATAGCCCGCCGCTTCGCGGAGAAGCGGCGAGGTTTAGTATACTATTAATAGGTTTTGGCATTTCATATGCGGCAAACTCCATAATTATAGTTGATGCTTGTATAACATAAATTACTTGAAGGGGAAATTTCTCTCTACTGCGTGACAGACACATGTCGCTTCATACTCCTCCACACCGAATAGTCTAAAAACCGGTTAGCATCTGACTTTTTTTAATAAAAGTTTTATTTATCTCTTTCTTTTTTTTTTGGGAAATACATATATTTAAAAACTTTCCTTTATTTAAAATACTAAAAACGTACCATTACATAAAATTGTACATCATCATCAGGTTACAAGTAAAATAAATATTAATATATTAAGACATAATGTAACAATAAAAAATAAAAGAACATCTTGATCTCGAAAAGCCCAGCCAACTTCTTGGAAATTTCTGAATTAAATTGGTTGACCAGAGAGCTCGATTCAGTTAGGTTAGCCGATAGAAAAGATAAATGGACTTGGATTGGTGAGGCTAAAGGCGGCTTCTCGGTTGAGCAGTTAGACGGCTTCTTAATAAAGGGGCGGGTAATAGTAGCAATTATGTTATGAGGTGATGCAAATGGACACGTGCCTTTTGGGGCTTGCTTGGTTAGAAAGCGAAAATCTTTAGCCTAGCTCTACTAAAAGGAGAGGAGTGATAACAACTCACTAGAAAGCAACTAGTTGTCGCCCTGCTTCCGTCTTCCCTCTCGATAGAGGGCTAAATCACCTACTTAACACTAACCCAACAGAACCAGGAAAGCATAACACCTTTCGCAGTTCCCCTCGCTAGCAAGCACCTAGCTGGCGAGGAAGGAAGACAAACTAGCTCTCCCGTAGGTGCAAAGCCGCTCGCCCTAATGATTAAGCAAAACAAATGTTAACTCTTTATTTTATTAGTTAAAAAATGGTGTTTGTGTTTGGGGCGTGGAGAGTGGTGTGGTGTGACGTGGCTTTGAGTCATGGCGTTGAGATCGTATAGGAAAGGTGGCGTGGAGATTGGAACTTTTATATTGTATTTTTTTAGTATTTAAAGAAACACGTGGTGGTTTTTCACATGCGGAAAAAGTGAAACTACGCCCCATTTGTTGAAATCGTATAGGAAAGATGTGGACCATACATTACAGTTTTCTACATGACCACACCCCATGGTCTTGCCGAGCCCAACACGTATAAATCATCCTGTATAAGTAACGAAACAAAATTGTATACTAATAATTGATAAAGTGAATGACCAATAAATTTGTTTTAAAGATTTTTTTATATGTGTTATTTAGTGGTTTTTTACATGTGTTATGTGGTTCTTTTATATATCTTATGTAACTTGCGTTTGTTTTTTATCGATGTAATTCACGTTTCAATATTTCTTGATATGATAAAGTGAATGAAGAGTAAATTTGTTTTAAAGATTTTTTTATATGTGTTATTTAGTGGTTTTTTACATGTGTTATGTGGTTCTTTTATATATCTTATGTAACTTGCGTTTGTTTTTTATCGATGTAATTCACGTGTCAATATTTCTTGATATGATAAAGTGAATGAAGAGTAAATTTGTTTTAAAGATTTTTTTATATGTGTTATTTAGTGGTTTTTTACATGTGTTATGTGGTTCTTTTATATATCTTATGTAACTTGCGTTTGTTTTTTATCGATGTAATTCACGTGTCAATATTTTTTATCATATCAAGATTTTTTATTTCTCTATGGGTTGCTGTAACGAGTGTAGGTGACGTAATAAAACAAACCGATACCGATCAAATTCCCGCCGTGTTGGTATATTTTTGGTCATATCATGATTTTTTTTCTCTATTGGTTGCTATAACGAGTGTCAGTACCGTAATTAAACTAAACGAACTGATACACACCCACCGCGCAACGCGCGGATTTAATAACACTAGTTGATATAAAACAATTAATTGGCTAGTTTCGTAACATGGTTAAAGATATGTTATTACAAAAGTAGAAGGCGTAAACAAACACAAAAACTGTCGACCGAGTATTAGCAAAACGACTGGTCACATAGTCAACATGCCTTATTTCATGTCCTCGCAAATCAACGGCTTCTCTCTCCTTCCCACACACCATGACATCTCTCTCTCTCTTCCCTGCTCTTACAATCATGGCTTTCTTCCCATATACCATTTGTGTCAACGGACCGTGTGACTTCCTTTTTCTCACCTCTTTTCTTTGTCGATAGTTTTTTGAAATCAAAGCACCATTTGTGTCGGCTTTCCTCCTATGGGTCGTCCATGTTCGCGGACCGTGCGACTCCTTTTTTTCTCACCTCTTTCTTTTGCTGATAGTCTTTTCTATTAAGCCAACTAATTGAACCGTAAACGGTGAATCGAGTTGTCAGGTTTAGCGGACTTGTTTCATAACATTGGTTAAAATTATGCGGCGATAATGGGATGTATTATAAAAGTTTAAGGTGTAAAGAATCACAAAGAATAACGATTACTATAAGTATCTGCAATGTGGAATATTACTCTTGTCGGAAAGGAAAAAAATAGATTGTGTAGGGGCTTGTGTGTAAAGTGGTGTCCTATATAAACCCTCTATTGTAACCCTAATTCTTTGAACTTTTTTAATCTCAATACAATTCAATCTCAATCACTGTGTTTGTCCTATACTTGACAGCATGTTTCTGATCCGTGGAACACTCTGTTCACCACCTACAATCGATCTCAGCAAAAAAAAACTCAAATCAAACCAGAAAAACCCAAAATCAACTCCAAAATCTGACCTGATTCCACTGTCGCTGCAAGAAACCCTAGCTGCGTCGTTCATCAGTTTCGGCGAATTAGCTCAACTCAAGCCTTCGGTCTTGTTCTTTGAACCCTAACCGTTCTGCTCACTGATCGATCCCTGCAAAAAAAAAAACCCTAAAACCGTTCAAGTTCAGCCACTTTGTTCACCCTATCCAACCCTGCAAATCAGTCGCGACATTTGTTCAGACACTCTCCGACCAGTACCGGTACTGCAGTCCTACTCTGGCTGCTGCCGCACAACATCAGCCGTCCAACCCTAGAAACTTTTTGTTTCAACAGGTCCGCTGAACCTTAGCAAAACCGCCCAAATCCGCTAATTGTTGCCGGATTTTCAGCTTATTGTCGCAAGTTTCCCTTTAATCTTGGGAGTTTCCTTTTCCCATAAAGTTTCCTTTCTCAGCTAATTTTTGGTGTATTTGAAAGTCCCCATTCGATTTTAAGTGTCAGATTCCTTTTTCATTAATTAGCTTGATAACTACGCTGGCCTCCTTGGTGTCGGTGGCGGATTTGTGGATTGCGGGCGACATTAAAATCTTGAACGCGAGTTCAAGTTGCCGGTGTATTTGATAAATACGCCGGTAAGATACCCTCGCTATCTAGCGTCGGTTTTCCAAATGAGAATCTTGAACGTGAGTTCAAGTATCCGGCGAATTTAATTGTGTTAAATCCGCTCGGTTAGTAACGCAAATTCAAGTGTCCGGCGAATTTAATTGTTTGTCAAATTCGCTCCTTTTTGGTTATAAAAAAAATGGCAATCAATCATGAAAAAAACAACTCTTGGATATTCAATTCCGGTGCAACTGATACCATGACATTTGAACCGTTGGATATACAATCAATGTCTAATCCTCGAAAAACTCAAATCCATACCGCAAACAATGGAATGATGCAAGTAAAAGGAGGATGGACTATTGAAATTTCACCAACTATGAAATTATCAAACTGTCTCTATGTTCCATCATTATCACATAAATTGCTCTCCATTAGCCACATTACCAAATAGCTGAATTGCACTGTACTAATGCACCTTAATTTCTGCCTTCTACAGGATATCAGGACGGGTGTGATTATTAGACGTGGTACTGAGCGCCAAGGGTTGTATTATGTGGATGAAGTGGCTCAACAGGGTACTGTGATGTTGGCACATGGAACCGAAAACCGGGAAGCCTGGCTATGGCATAGACAGTTGGGACACCCATCCGTTGGCTATTCGCACCTTTTGTTTCCAAAACTCTTTCCTTCAAATGGGAAAATAGATTGTGAAACCTGCTTCCGTGCTAAAAGTCATCGACAACCATTCAAACCTAGTAATACGAAAGTTGCTTCACCCTTTTCACTAATCCACTCTGATGTGTGGGGTCCTGCTCCTGTGATGGGGGGGGGGGGGGGCAGGGTCTTCGTTACTTTATACTATTCGTGGATGATTGCACTCGCATGACATGGGTATATTTTTTAAAAACCAAAGCCGAAGTTTTCGAAAAATTTGTCACATTTTATGCCATGCTTCAAACTCAATTTCAAACTCAAATCCAAATTCTTCGATCCGACAATGGGGGGAATTTGTCAATACATCTATGAAACAATTCTTTAAAACCAAAGGATTAATTCATCAAACCTCTTGTGCTCATACCCCTGAACAAAACGGTGTTTCCGAACGGAAAACCCGTATTATTCTTGAAATGACTCGAGCTCTTTTGATCGAATCTCAGGTTCCTAAATCTTTCTGGCCGGAGGCAGTTGCAACCTCCGTGTATCTGCTGAATCGGCTTCCCACAAAAGCTCTTAAATTTAAGACCCCTTTAGATTGCCTGTCTAAGTCTGCCAATATTCCCCATCCTCTTACACTTGAACCTCGAATCTTCGGGTGTACCGCATTTGTTCATATACCCAAAGTCAACCGAAACAAGCTCGGCCCATGTGCTGAGAAGTGTGTGTTTGTCGGCTATGAGATCGACCAAATAGGTTATCGGTGTTATAATCCAAAAACTCGTCAAATGTTCACCACAATGAACGTTGACTTTCTTGAAACAAAATACTTTTATGACACCCAACTCAGTGGTCAGGGGGAGAACGAATGTATAGACCCTCTGAGCTGGCTAACCCAGCTTCCCTCGTCTGAAGAAGTAACAACAGAACTCCCTCACAGTACTCTGAATCAGTCATCTTCAACCACAACCACACAATCTGAGGAGCACAGTACTACTGAAGATAGTCCATCCAACATGATACCTGAGGTAAGAAATAATGAGAACTCTGAGTTTACTATGTCTGGTAACTATGAGACAACAGGGGAGCATACAGAACCGACAACAAACGAACCTACAGAACATGGTGAACATGTTCAACCAGTTTTTGAAGAGGTTGAACCAGTTACTGAACATGTTGAACTAGGTGCAGCAGAGACAACCGGGAGATATTCTCTCCCTCCAAGAGAAAATAGAGGAGTTCCCCCTAAGAGATACTCTCCAGAAAAGGTGACTCCAAGGTCTAGGTATCCTGTGGCAAACATTGCCACTGGAAATTTGTCTAAGGAAGCTAAAGCATTTACCGCTTCCTTGTGCTCTGAACAAATGCCATCTACAACACAGGAAGCATTGAGTTCTGAAGAATGGAAAAAGGCTATGGAGACCGAAATGGAAGCACTCAAAAAGAATGACACGTGGGAGAAATGCAACCTCCCACCAGGAAAGAAACCAGTGGGATGTCGGTGGGTGTTTTCAGTCAAACTCAGACCCGATGGAACGATACAAAGCTCGGCTGGTTGCAAAAGGTTACACTCAGACTTATGGAATCGACTACTCTGAAACCTTCTCCCCAGTAGCCAAAATCGATACAATCAGAGTCCTGTTTTCTATAGCTGCCAATAAAGGTTGGCCTCTTCATCAATTTGATGTAAAAAATGCCTTTCTTCACGGGGAACTAAATGAGGAGGTCTATATGGACGCTCCACCAGGATTCAATGAGAATTTCAAGGCTGGAGAAACATGTCGGTTGAAGAAATCTCTGTATGGGCTTAAACAGTCTCCTAGAGCTTGGTTTGGGAGGTTTACCCTTGCGATGAAAAAATATGGCTTCAAACAAAGCAATTCAGATCATACCCTATTTTTGAAACGTAGGGGCAGTCTTGTGACCTGCTTAATTATCTATGTTGATGACATGATTCTCACGGGAAACGATGAAGAGGAAATGTCAATGTTAAAAGATAAATTGTTTTCGGAATTCGAGATGAAAGATATGGGAAGATTGAAGTACTTTCTTGGAATTGAAGTTCTGAGATCTAAACAAGGGATTTTTATCTGTCAAAGGAAACATGTCCTTGATCTGCTAGCTGAAACCGGAATGATTGAGTGCAGACCGGCGGACACCCCAATGGTGGTTAATCATGGCTTACACATGGAAGATGGAGCAGATCTAGCAGATAAGGAGAGATATCAACGAATGGTGGGAAAACTGATATACCTCTCCCACACTCGTCCAGATATAGCTTATGCAGTAGGAGTGGTGAGTCAGTTTATGCACCAGCCCAAAGCAAGTCATATGGAAGCAGTATTAAGAATCATCAGGTATCTCAAGGGAACAGCAGGTCATGGCATTCTGTTTAGATCAAATGGGCACTTAGAAATCCAAGCTTATACAGACGCCGACTGGGCAGGGGCTAAAGGGACAAGAAGGTCAACCTCAGGATACTTCACCATGGTTGGAGGAAATCTAGTTACCTGGAGAAGTAAAAAACAAAAGGCAGTCGCCCTATCTAGTGCAGAAGCTGAATTTCGAGGGGTTGCTCGTGGCTTAGCAGAGGTTCTGTGGATTCGCAAGCTCCTAATTGAGATTGACTTTCCTCCTACTACAGCAACCAAAATCATGTGCGACAATAAAGCTGCTATACAGATCTCAGAAAATCCAGTCCAACATGATCGAACAAAACATGTGGAGGTAGATCGACACTTCATCAAGGAGAAATTAGAGGAAGGCATCATAGAGCTCCCGTATATAGCATCGAAAGATCAACTCGCAGATATTCTCACAAAGGCAGTCAACGGAAACGCGTTTAGTAGCTGTTTGAGCAAGTTGAGTATTGGTGACCCCACTACTCAACTTGAGGGGGAGTGTCGGAAAGGAAAAAAATAGATTGTGTAGGGGCTTGTGTGTAAAGTGGTGTCCTATATAAACCCTCTATTGTAACCCTAATTCTTTGAACTTTTTTAATCTCAATACAATTCAATCTCAATCACTGTGTTTGTCCTATACTTGACAACAACTCTAATGTCCCCACAAATCACCATTATACAACCACAACTGTTCTTCACACACTAATGTTATATGATCAGAGAGATGCATATACCAAAACAAACAAAACACATCTTAACATTGAATAATAAAAAATATTTACAGACTACCGTCATAACTACTATGAGACACCGTTTGGGCATATACATACATACTGACATATACTAGAATATTAACTATATGTTTTTATACTAGCGAGACACATAAGTTTTTGATGCTAAGTTTAAATTCCAACACACCATTTGTTCAGCACCAACTCAACAACCAAATTGCTTCAGATATCTATACGATCAAATGCCGGCCAACCCAAAAGTTTACGTGGGTGATAATTTGAGGCACATGCTCCTTGATTCTGGTCTACACGTACTTGATCATTCCACGACCCTCCACGCTAAGCTTAATAGCTTGAAGCTGCTTCTTTTTCTTCAACTGCCGCAGCCTCTTGTTCATCTGTCATCACAGAGAAGAATATTTATTATACACATAATATTAATTATAATCATTACTAATATGGTATACTATTGCAATTGATATAGACCTTGACTCGACGTTGATACTCTTGCATAGCTTGTTTGGCTCTGGCTTTAACTTCATCTGGATCTATCTTAGATTGGGGGCGCACCACAAAATGTAGTGGCATTGTTTCGGGCCTTGATGCGGGTAGTGTATAAGTTGAATTTCCAGACTTTAGTTCTCTACAATTACCCAAAAAAACCATCAAACAAGTGAAAGCCATATGTAGCAACTATAATATGTTCTAGAAATAAAATAACTTACGGATAATATTTAGCCGGATCCAGATCGTCATCATCTCTAAACTGCATTCGAGAAGATTTATTTATAGGCCTGTTAATGAGTAGCAAAACAGATTAGAAAACTTGAAGCAAAGAACGTAAATATTAATTTAGTTACAATATTTTGGATAAAAAATTGCAATATACATTTTTATTGATGGCCGGCGAATGGGGATTCTCTCATCCTTAAGGTCCTCAAATCTATTGCTTATATGAAATATTTGTCGACTCTGCATTATATGTAAAATGTTAGTGTCGATTGAAGGGCCAAGAAACTGGTAAACTCTCAACATGTGCATAAAACCTCAAAAAGAAGAGAGACTTACCCATTTGTCAACCAAGTCTTTCGCTAGCTTTCTGTTGGATGCGGTCTCTTCATCGGACTTTGACATGAACATAACGGCCTAAAGAAAGACATGATCGTTAGAAAAAGGAGAGGATAATAATAAGTACGAATTTAGAAACAATAATAAGACCAACCTTTCCTATTCCACTCTTCTTCAATTGTTCTCTTCTATCATCTTGATATAAATCAATTGGGAACTGCGGGATGGATTAAAGCCAAAAAAAAAGTATTTAATTACACAAACATAAAACGATATGATTAATCAATCCTTAAGATAAAACCATGTTTATACCTCAGTTAGGATCTCTAATACCGCTGTACGAATGTTTCTATTGGGCAAGCTTCCATCAGGGAGGGGTTCAAGCCAATTTTTCAAAAGCGTTAGAACTCCGTGATCCAGGAACTCCAGTTGAAGTTGTTTCCTGTATTAATAAGAATTGAGATGATAAATATGATATGTCCATTACGAGACTTGTGCGAACAATGCACTTAGACACTTACTTAGATAGAGCTTCAATTAGAAAAGGAAGCTTTATGAGTTTATTAATTGCTGGTTTCGATGCCCTATTGAGATTTGCATCTTCTTCTGCTGCAACCTCAAGTTCAGCCATGATCTTTTCGACAACAATTGCAATCTCCATAGCAGTTTTCTCGGTCTTCTTCTTTTTCTTGCCTGTCTTGAAAAGTTCCTTGATCTCATCATCTTCTCCACCCTCCTCCTCAGCCTACATGATTAAAAAATAATAAGTGTCATGCAAACCAAGATCCTTATATGACATCCAAAAGTGACATGTTCTAATGCATCACAACATTTAATAAGAAAATTTTAAATAGGGTGCTGCATGTATATGCCTAGTTAATTCTTTTACCTTAGGAGCACGACTCGAAGAATAACCACAACGGTTGCTTCCATGACGATTTACTGGATTGACACCGCTATCATCTATGAAGTAATCATCATCCAGCTCCCTTTGTATACCCTTTTTCTCTTCCTGAACCAGTAATTAAACAAACCTCCATAAAAAACTTACAAAGTTACCATCATAAAACATGGTTAATTAATTAATTGTTCAACAGATATTCCTATGAAAATCACTATAAAGGCTAGCAGTTTAAAACTAACTAATAATGTACCTCTGAATCGCCTCCTCCGACAATAGTATCCCACATCTCCTTCACTTCTGGAGCATCACCACTCCTTTTAAATTTTTTATTACTATTCCCACCGTCTCTAAAAAACTTCTTCCTATTTCCACAACCACTAACTGAACCATCATCTCTCACCATATCAACTGCCAACTCCGGTACGGTGCGCTTCTTCATTAACCTCTTCGATTTAGAATCGAATTTGTTAAACTCAACCGTCGGATTTAAAACATCAACTTCTTCTTTAATGGGGTGTTGTTGATGATTGTTGTGAAAACTACAAAGTTGACAAAAACAATACAGTTAAGGTTGGTTTCATATGACTAACAGTAGTAGCATTAATTGTCTAGATTAAAAAGAAGTGGAACTTACAGATTGTTCTTGTAGGACATAGAATTTTTAAGTACGAAGAAAAGTGGTGATTGATTGGAAGCACTTTTATATATACACACTGAAAGGTAGTTGCCATATTTTTGTTACTTTGTTATCAAGTAATAAAATTTCAAATAATTTATTTTACTTATGAATCATAAATCCGATAAATACTATAGTATACTTTGTTAGCAAGTAATTAACAAACATTCAAATTACAAATTAAAATAATTTATTTTACTTATGAATAATCACATAAGTATTATAGTCTGCGCAACACTCCACATCTTATCCAAAATGCGTATAAATAATAGGTTTATGTAGATAAGGTAAATAATATATGAGATTTAGGTAGATGAGGTAAATGATTTATGAGATTTAGTTAAGTATATGGTAGGTTAACAAAATAACGTTAAATTATGGAATATCAAAAGTTATTAAATTATTATTTAATCTTCTAATTTATAATAAAAGTTTAATTATAAATCTTTATAACTAACTAGTGTTATTATCCGTCGCTGCGCGGAGAAACGGCGGGGTTTAGTATACTATTAATAGGTTTTGCCATTTCATATGCGGCAAACTCCATAATTACAGTTGATGCTTGTATAACATAAATTACTTGAAGGGGGAATTTCTCTCTACTGGCGTGGCAGACACATGTCGTTTCATACTCCTCCACACCGAATAGTCTAAAAACCGGTTTGCACCTGATTTTTTTAAATAAAGTTTTATTTATCTCTTTCTTTTTTTTCTTTTGGCAAAAACATATATTTAAAAACTTTCCTTTATTTAAAAAACTAAAAACGCACCATTACATAAAATGTACATCATCATCATCAGGTTACAAGTAAAATAAATATTAATATTAAGATATACCGTAACAATAAAAAATAAAAGAACACCTTGATCTAGAAAAGCCCAGCTAACTTCTTGGAATTTTCTGAATTAAATTGGTTGACCAGAGAGCTCGATTCAGTTAGGTTTGCCGATAGAAAAGATAAATGGACTTGGATTGGTGAGGCTAAAGGCGGTTTCTCGGTTGGGGCAGTTAGACGACTTCTTAATAAAGGGGCGGGTAATAGTAGCAATTATGTTATGAGATGGTGCAAATGGACACGTACCTTTAGGGGCTTGCCTGGCTAGAAAGAGAAAGTCTTCAGCCTAGCTCGACTGAAAGGAGAGGAGCGATAGCAATTCACCAGAAAGCAACTAGTTGTCACCCTGCTTCCTTCTTCCCTCTCGATAGAGGGCTAAATCACCTACTTAAGACTAACCCAATAGAACCAGGAAAGCATAACACCTTTCGCAGTCCCCCTCGCTGGCAAGCACCTAGCTAGTGAGGAAGGAAAACTAACTAGCTCTCCCGTAGGTGCAAAGTCGCTCGCCCTAATGAATAAGCGGGAGAGGGAGAGCGAAAGGAGCACACTTCTCGACTAAATGTGCTTGCATGGAGGACCAAAATGGGAAGAATTCCTACATGTATGGCGCTTAGAGATCGGAATGTTGACATTAATGACGCGTCTTGTCCGTTGTGCAGTTCGAGCGATGAGACTGCTGATCATATTTTCACATCTTGCATCAAACACAACGAAAATAAATATGGTTTAAATACACAATATTCTTGCATTTTCATAAAACACGTCCAGCTGTATTTGACAATATTTTGAAGGTTTTTTCGGTGGTTTTGGTCGAGACGTTGCTGTGACGTGCTAAACAAATGAAATTTCGTCAAGTCCGACTTGTTCTAACGGCCGGGAATCACCCCGTTCCGTCAGAAATGGTCGTTCTTGGCGGTTTTTCCATGTTTCTGAATTTGGTCCTCCCATCGTTAGAAATAAGATATTGGACCAACACGACACTAGGAATGAGTAGAAGGTCGGTACAAGCTCCGATTCCACCGCTCTTGAGTGCTTGAGAGTAAAAGAGTTGAAAGAAAGTTGGAAAACCATCTTTCAATCCTTTTATTCATGATTATGTGTAGATCTGTTGTGAAAATGTTGTTTATTCTTGTGGAAATCCTTCGAATCTAAGTTGTTCTTGGTGGATTGAGACTAACACTTGAAGTTCATATGAACTTCATGATGACCTCACCCTAGAACACCTCAAATCCGTTGATTTCATGGTTAAAAGTTGAGATTTGAAAGATAAAAAGGTGGAGGAGTGCGTATAGATCAAAGAAGTACAAGTTTTGAGTTGAAAACTTACAAGAATCGCGAGAAATCGAGAGATAAAGGGGTGGGAACGTCTGGTCGAACAACAACAGTCACAGCAAGTGTGCTTGATGTGAAAATGGGGTATTTATAGGCAAAGAGGAGGAGAAGAAGGAGGAGGAGGAGGAGGAGGAGGAGAGGAAGTGGTCCGGATCGGATGGCCCGTCCGATCGGCTGGCCCCTCCGATCGGCCGGCCCAGCCGTTCGGCCGGCCCAGCCGTTCGGCCGGCCCAGCCGTTCAACTTGCCCATCCGTTCGGAGGTATTTCGATCCACGTGTTTGTGCGTTGCGATAGTTTTGGTCACACGCTTCCATATACTTATTTATTATTTATTTATTTATTATAATTAATCACAAAAGGGTCGTATACACGTATTCATATATTTAATTACCCAAAGTTTGCGATATGGTAACTGAGTTTCGTTTCGAGTATTTGATTTCTTTTCGACGCTTCACGGTCAACGAGGAGGGTAGATTAGGTCCTCTCCCAATGCCATCGTGAACGTTAGATATATTTTAAGTAATAAGTTGCACTGCGACACATCACAGCTATCAAGGAGGGTAAAATTGGTCCTCACATGACGTCTTCGTGGTTGTCAGCAAGTATAACGTGATGTGATAGTACGAAAAATATTGTGATATAGCGATGTAACTGATGTGAGTACATTAAGATCCGAATCTCTGGTGCTTGGCGTAACGAGTATATCGAGTAGTAACAACGCATGAAAGTGCGGGTTGTTACAGTTTAAGTATCGCACTTTGTCATTCGTTGTGAGGGTTTCTATCTCGTGATTATCGTTAAAGTTAAATTGAGTTAATACACTAATACGAGTTCCATTGTATCTAGAAATTAGAACTCGTAAGCAGGGAGCTGCTAGAATACTTAATAGCTAAGTAAACTTAATAGTTAAATAGACTTAGCAGTTAAGTTAGCTGAGTAGATTAATTAATCTGTTAATTAAGTTAAGTATGATTAATTAGTTAAGCGAGATTAATTAAGCTAAGCTAAGCAAAATTAATTAAAGCTAAGCTAGATTAATTAAGCTAAATTAATTAAGATTAAGCAAGATTAATTAATCAGCTAAGTAAACCACCTCCAGTTGTAAGAACCGCGAGAACCACTCTCAACCAATCAGATTAAGCCAACTAAAAGGGTATTTTGGTCTTTTCCCCCAAATGTCAAATCCCCACGCTCTCTCTCTCCATTTAATGCTTCTCTCTCCTTATCCTCTCTCTCTGTATTTAATGTTTCTCTTTCATTTGTCTCCCATAAAATACAATAAGATCTTCATCTCCAAAATTCAAAATCCAAACACTTTTCCCCTTCAATCTCTCTGCATCCAAATGAAGGGAGAGATCCCTTCATCCCCTTCATAAAAACTCCGCTCATCGGAGAGATCCCAGCCGATTCCGGCCGTAATTTCGGTGCCCCTTTCTTCTCCAACAAGCTCACTCAACCCTCCCTCATTTCATCACTCTCACGCACACATCCCCAGCCCCTGTTTTTCATCGAGTAGACGGCTGGCCACCACCAACCAGTGGTGGCGTGCGGCGGCACACAACATAGAAGCAGAGAGAGGTAGTTCGAAGAGAGAGAGGGAGACGGCGGAGAACAACGGCTCGTGACGGCGGTGGACGTGGTCTGATGATGATGATAATGATGTTGCTGACGGCGGTGGACGCGGTGGCAGCGGTGACGGTGGTTTCGTCATTCACAGATTTACATTTAGGGCTTCAAAATCTCCTTTCAGAAAACATAAACAGCTTCTATAGATCAATTGTCAAGCTCGTTCGGTGAAATCGCTTCCGGTTATGGAGATGGAACGTCTTGCCGAGCTTTCCGATGAGTCAGTTGGATCTCAGTCTGAGAAAACGACAACGTTTGGGCTGGGATGTGGCTCCTCTCACTCCGAAGGTATAGACCCTGATTCGTTTTTGGTTTGTTAAAAAAAATTAGTGTTTTTGTTGTTTTGATGATTTAAAATCGGTTTGAATCAGTTGTTTTTCGGTTGAATTTTCGGACTAATTCGGTTAATATTCAGTGATTTTCAGTAGAGTCTTTTGATGATTTCAGATGTTTTACATTGATTTTAGATCGTTTTTTACCGATTAAAAATGAATTTGAATAGAATATTTTTGTTCATCATAACGAGATTAGTTGAAATTTTCATTTAAAAATTTCAGAAGTTATTCGCAAATCAATGTTCTTCATTGTTTGAATATGTTTTAGATGTAAGCTGAGTTGATTTGTTGTTGTTCATAGATGATAGGATTGCAGATTTTTTCGAAAATGTTGAAAGGCGGTTTGTTTTCGAACAAAAGACACGAAAAAGAAGAGTTGCAGGTTTCTTCATTTCGAATATTGATAGAGGTTTTGGTATAGATCAGTAGCATATGATCTGTTTATCGGAAAATATAAGTGGTTCTTTTTAGAACGTTGGTTTGAATTGTCGTTAGTTGGAAGAAAAGGTTTCGTATAACTTGAAGAGATCGATTTTGGTTGTGATTCTATCTTCAGTTGTTTTCTGTGAATTGTCGTTAGTTGGAAGAAAAGGTTCCTTAAACTTTTTAACATAAAATGTAAACTTTTTAACGTAAAACGTAAGGTTTTTAATGTAAAACGTAAAAAGTTTAACGCAAAGCGTAAAAACGTAAAACATAAAAAGTTTAACGTAAAGCGTAAAAACGTAAAACGTAAAAAGTAAAACACAAACATTTTAACGAAAAACGTACAAAGTTAAACCGTAAACTTTTAAACGAAAAACATAAAGTTTTTAACGTAAAACGTAAAAAGTTTAACGTAAAACGTAAATAGTTTACCGTAAAGCGTAAAAAGTTTAACATAAAACGTAAAACATAAAATGTAAAACGTAAAACGTAAAAAACGTTTTTTACGTAAAACGTAAAGAGTTTAACGTAAAACGTAAAAAGTTTTACGTAAAACGTAAAAATTGAAACGTAAAACGTAAAAAGTTTAAAAATTTTAACGTAAAACGTAAACTTTTTAACGTAAAACGTAAAATATTTAACGTAAAACGTAAAATCTTTAACGTAAAACGTAAACTTTTTAACGTAAAACGTAAAATCTTTAACGTAAAACGTAAAAAGTTTAACGTAAAACGTAAACTTTTTAACGTACAACGTAAAACTTAAAAAACGTGGAAAAACGGCGCGTTAAAAAAACGACGTTTGAAAAAACGGCGCGTAAAAAACGTGTAAAAAACGGCGCGTTAAAAAACGTCGAAAAAACAAACGGCGGGTGAAAAACGTGTAAAAACAGCGCGTTAAAAAACGTGGAAAAAACGGCGCGTTAAAAAACGTGAAAAAAACGGCGCGTTAAAAAACGTGAAAAAAACGGCGCGTTGAAAAAACGCCGATTGAGAAAAACGGCGCGTTAAAAAACGACGCTTGAAAAAACGGTGCGTAAAAAACTTGTAAAAAAAAACGGCGCGTTAAAAAACGTCGAAAAACGGCGCGTTAAAAAACGTGCAAAAAACGGCGCGTTAAAAAAACGTCGATTGAGAAAAACGGCGCCTTAAAAAAACGGTGCCTTAAAAAAACGGCGCGTTAAAAAACGTCGATTGAGAAAAACGGCGCCTTAAAAAAGTGAAAAAAACGGCGCGTCAAAAAACGGGACGTAAAAAGCGTGAAAAAAACGGGGCGTAGAAAACAGCGCGTAAAAACAGGACGGTAAAACGGCACGTAAAGAACGGGACGTAAAAAATGGGGCGTAAAAACGGCGCGTAAACGAGACGGTAAAACAGCGCGTTAAAAAAACGAAGCTTGAAAAAGCCCGGTGTGCAACAACCGGAGCGCACAAAAAATTGGCTTCTTAAAAAAACGGCGCGTTAAAGAACGACGCCTGAAAAAGCCGGCTGTAAAAACGGGGCGTAAATAAAACGGCTCTTCAATTTTTTTTTTAAAACCAAATCTTAAAAAAATTATTATAAAAATCTTATTTCAAAATATTCTTTTAAAAGAAATTGTTTTTTAATAAAAAGTATTTAATGAATAGGACAAAAATGACAATTAAATATAATATATATAAAAAACAAAAAAGACAATTTTACTTAAATACCCTTTAACAATAAAATATTAAAGACATAATAAGACTGTAACACCCCGTGTTTTCGAATGTCAAAGCCAAAGTCAAAGTCCAAGTCAACTTTGACTTCTTTGACTGTTAATGTTTCTTTTTGCTTT
This sequence comes from Helianthus annuus, assembly GCF_002127325.2. Taxonomy (NCBI): domain Eukaryota; kingdom Viridiplantae; phylum Streptophyta; class Magnoliopsida; order Asterales; family Asteraceae; genus Helianthus; species Helianthus annuus. The sequence continues at coordinate 11,009,089 of NC_035449.2, forward strand.
TTGTATTATGTGGAGTAAGTGTTGTCTAAATAAAATGATCGAATGTTTAATCAATGCGACCGATTTACGACTGTGAATAATAGGAAGTAACAATGCGATAAAGTTAATCAATCAATAATCAAGTTAATCAAATCAATCAATCGAACTCGAGACTCGAACTATGCGAAACTGGTGTGGTAATGCTTACGTGTGTGTGCGCCTTATGTGTTACTTGTGCATGTTTACTTTATGTTTTGTGTGGTATTCAATCGAATCAATCGAAGCTCGAATCAAAACTCGAAAAGCAATCAAACTCAATCGAAATCGACATCGAAACGTGACTTATAGATGATTGTATGTTAGATATAGTAGTTGGGACTGAAAGTAATTTGACTAGGAACTCTATCGTATTCGTATCATCGTCCATCGAAATCGAAATATCAAAAATCGTCGCAAAACACTCGAGAAGGTGTTCCTGATCGAACAGGAATCACCGATCGAACATGTAACAACCCGCACCTTCGTGCGTTGTTACTACTCGATACACTCGTTACGCCTAGCACCAGAGATTCGGATCATAATGTAACTATACCAGTTATATTGCTAAATCGAAGTATAATCGACTGATTACGCATATTCTATCGCTATTACAAACCTATTTTGCATAACACTCACGATGATGTCGAGTAAAGGCCTAATCTACCCTTCTCGATAAGCGTGAGGTGTCAAAACGTAAGTAATCAACGCTAACAAGGACTATCGGGTGAGTGCTATGACTCCAGCCGTCATGACGATGATAGCAATACGAGTAAGTAGTGCCCCGGTAATCATTGTGGCACATCACATCGAAGAACGCACTCGAAGGCACGCGTAACTCGATCACAGACTGTGAATGATAGGAAGTAACAATGCAATAAAGCTAGTCAATCAATAATCAAGCTAATCAAATCAATCATCAAACTCAAGTGTGGGGATTTTAGTACTTTTTATACGTGTGTGTGAGCCTTACGTGTTACTTGTGCATGCTTACTTTATGTTAAAGTGTGTGGTGAATCAATCAAAATCGATCAAGAATCGAAGGTGAATCAAACTCAATCGAAATCGAATCCAAATCATGGTGTAAGGATGCTTGTATGTTAGATATAGTAGTTGGGACTAAAAGTAATTTGATTAGGAAATTCTACCATCCTCAAATCATCGTTCTAAGTCGGAATACCGAAAATCGTCGCGAAACACTCAAAACCAGGCAAGCCGATCGAACAGGGCAACCTGATCGAACAGGCTAGCCGATCGAACAGGGCAACCTGATCGAACAGGCTAGCCGATCGAACAGGGCAACCTGATCGAACAGGCTAGCCGATCGAACAGGCTGTTCGATCGGGCAGCTGCTCGATCAGGGATGCTGTTCGATCAGCCAACCCTTTCCACTTTTGGAAGCCTATAAATAGGGCTGTCCTTGTCAAGCTTTCCACTTTTGGAAAAGCTCTGACCGACCAGCCTCTTCTTCTCACTAAATCTCAGATTTCTCTCAAACCGGTAAGTATTTCGCTCTAATCTTTGTACGTTTTTGTTCATTAATCGATTCTACATCTTTCTATCTTTCAAAACTTGGATTTCATCCATGAAATCACCAAGATCTAGGTGTTCTTGGGTGATGTCATCATGTGTTCTTCAAGAACACTAAGTTTTGACATCATCCCACCATGAATAGCTTAGATCTAACCGATTTCCACATAAATAACCTAAAATCTACCAAAGATCTTAACATTTCACGGTGGGGAAGGATTGGAAGATGGGTTTTCATCTATCTTTCAACTCTTTTACACTCAAAAAGGTGAAAACGAGACTTGAACCGATTTACAAATCAATCTAAACAAACACATGGTTCAAGATTCGGGTTCTACCGAGAGATATACCGATTTCGGGTTAAACGTTAAACTTAAGTTCCAAACCGCCTCTGGCCGAGCTTGGGTGATTCCTGCTCGAGTCAGTAGACTAAGTAGGGACTTCAGCTTTGCGGTTCAACTCGTAGTCAAAATATCTCTAAAACATCAACAATTAACGGGAATAACCAAGTGTTAAGTGATAGGTTAACCGAATCGAGAAGCTGGCCGGACGGCTAGGCTGTTCGATCGAACAGCCCAACCGAACGACTATGCCAGCCGATCGACTAGGCTAACCGATCGACTAGCACTTAGTCCCCCAAACTCACAAGGTGTAATATTGACGAGGTACTGTTCGATCGACTACGCTACTCGATTGTAATCATTACTACTCGAATCATGAGATACTACACTTCAACACTTAGACTTTTCGAAACATTGGAATGTCACCCGATCGAACATGCCAACCGATCGAGTGACATATTTGAAAACAATGAAGTGCTAGCCGATCGGTTGGGCTAACCGATCGAACAGCTGTTCGATCGGCCAACTTGAAAGGTAGTACAAACCATCATACACAAACACATCCTTCTCATCAAAGGAAGAAACAATCCACTTGAAGGAACCAGCCGATCGAGCCAGCCGGCCGATCGAATGGATGTTCGAACGGACTTTCAAACCAATCGAACAGCCCACTCGATCGAACTGCTGTCCGATCGAATGGCCTACTCGATCCAAGTACATTGTTTACTCTTCCGCGTTACTCATCGTTGTGTTACCGAACTATTCAGGCTAACCTATTCTCAGTGCTCTTTCAATCTACAACCAACCACTGTGAGTATACTTGACCCCTTTTACCGAATTTTGGGTGTAACATACGTTCCATAACAACCGAACTTATCAAACGAATGATTCAATTTGACAATTTATCACTTGCGAATAACTGTATGCATAGATATACGTGATGCTAGTTGCATGTATGCTAGGACTTATACTCGTGACGTCCCACCAACAACTAGTATAGTACTATTCCACCCGACGGGGTCTAGTTATGCCAGAGTCGAGCATCGAGGACTTAGCTGGTAGTATCAGTTTTGTGAGTATATATGTCGTGTATTACGTTTATGCATGTGGAAATTCGCAGCACTTTTAATCTATCATACTATACATATCAAACCTGTATACTCGCCAATACTTTTGTATTGACAAAGTTTTAACGTATGTTGCAGGTTTAGCCGAAGTATACACCAAATCAAGCTAGGAAGTCTAGAAATTCATCTAAAATCTAGGTTGTCGGATTTGAATTGTTCGAGAGGACAAGAAATCTGTGATGACTTACGTGATTGTATTGTTTGTTAGTATGGGATGACAAATGTAATAAATATTATCGCAATATAGTTGTTATGGATTCTCTTGAGCAATCTGATTCGCCTAGTGCCGCGCCCCGATGATTCCGCCATCGGTTGGGGTGTGACAGATTGGTATCAGAGCCATAACTATAGGGAATTAGGCAAAGTTTGAGACTCGACCTAGTCCGGGTCGATGTCTTAGAAAATTGACCTAGTCTATAGTCTAAGTACCCACAGGCCGACTCTTACGAACTCGTTAGGGTTTGTTTGGGCCAACTTGCTACTCTCGATCGAATTTGTTGAAAGTTACAACTATTGTGTGAACACCGCATACTATAGCTTCACACAAAGAGCCTTTCCTAAGGCTAGAATATTACTTAGCCTTCCCTAAGGCCGACACAATACACATGTTTTCAAAACTACTCGTACAACAAAACCGGGTGATCTAGTCGAGACCAGGTGTGAAAACCAAGAACTCTCGATAAGATCGCTCACTCAGCGTATTTTCCTAGCACGAGAACTCTTCGTCGAGCCAGGAGTGACATCCGCATCTCGACAAAAGGTCTCCATTTCAAAATTCTAGTGGAACTCTCGAATTTATTCGATGATCGCCACCACAAATGGGAACGAAGTTGTTAAGCCAGGGGTGAAACCCATACCTTAATCAACTGTTCCACTCCATAAAATGGTTTACAAAAGCTCTCACCAAGGTCACGGCCATAACAACGACTCAGGCTACGCGAAGACTAGAGAGACGAATGTCAGGAGCTGCATCCCAGTGGAAGCATGAGTCCCCTAGGTCAACGCGTATGCCCGAACTTGTTGGGTATAGTCGGGTTACTTGGGTAGTCAACGCCTAAACACCCAAGGCATTCTATCTAAGCTGTTACGTTTATGGTATCGATTACGTTTAGGTGTTTTCGAATTTAAACTTTACGATTTATCGATTTCTCGATTTATCGGATTTACGATCCTAGATTTACAAAGCGCACAACTTGCACAACCATCGCAATCTAAAACAAAGACCGAATGATCGCAACAAAACAAACGCCTAAGTACTCGAATTCGCTTACGCCATTTCTCTCGTCGCGTCCTCGCGAATTCTGAACCAATATCTATGTGTAACCTACAGCTATACCTATACGTACTATATACAAAACGAATCAATTATGTGAGAGTTTAGGAACCTAGAATTTTCCTATGTGGCTCCTATGTGTTTAATTAAATTCTATACCGAGTTTTGATCGAATCGAATCGCATCAAAAGTTCAGAAATCATTATGATCGAATCTCATTCCGAATCCTTCTGTCTAGATGCCTTCCAACAACTCGATCTCGAGACGAGTAGCTAGGAGAAGAGCCCAACGACGCGCCGATAAGAGGATTGCCTCAATTGTGACCAAGGAAGTGGTCAAGCTCATTCCTCAGATTGTCGCGCAAGTGCACTCTCAAAGCCACTCTCGAGCCCCGGAAGACGTCAAGACGGAATCTGCATTCCTCTACAAACACTTCAAAGCCTGTGATCCGATGCCTTTCACGGGTGAAGGAGATGTTTCTCAATTACTCCAGTGGTTCGATGCCATCGAGGTTACCCTTCGTCAGAGTGGGTGCCCCGAGGACCTTCAAACTACTTGCGCCACCGGAGTATTCCAATCCCGAGCACTCGATTGGTGGACCGCCGAACGCAACAAACGTGGGATCTCCGCAGCTTACGCCCTCTCATGGGATGAGCTGAAGGAACTCATGAAGGAAGAATATTGTCCCCCTCACGAAGTCCAGAAGCTAGAGAACGAATTTTGGGAAATCAAGCAAACCGAAGGTGACAATGCGAGCTATACAGCAAGGTTCAAACAGCTTAGCATGATCTGCCCAAGTCAAGTCAACACTCCAAAGAAAGCTATCGCAAAGTATATTCGTGGCTTACCAGAGTGTGTGGGTGATTTTGTCGAAGCTGCAAAACCTACTACCATCGAAGAAGCCTACCGTCTAGCCGCAGAGCTCAACAGCAAACGAGTCGTGGACGGATTCTTCTCCAAGAAGCCTGTCAAACGAGCTCATCAAGCAATCATCATCAACTCGTCCGACGATTCCTCTGGAGAATCGGTCGATGGATCATCTGACAGCTCCTCGGAGGATTCTTCTAAGAATTACTCCGACAATGCCTCCGTTAAATCGTCAGGCGAATCCGAAGACGACACTGCATCAACTCCAGAAGCCCAACCGAGCCGCAAACGAAAGACCGTGAGCCCAGACTCTTCAACAACTGGACTGCCGCAACCCGAACCTCTCCGATCAGTTCCAGTTCAGTCAAAACGTGCTTACAATGGATCTCATCCCCTGTGTTTCACATGCACGTATCATCACCCGCTAGAAGCAAAATGTCGCTATTGCGCAAATTGCAACTGGTATGGGCATTATACGTCGCAGTGTCGTACAGGACCGTGACCTGGAAGGAAGTCATCAGCAACCGCCGTCTCCGCAAGTATCCACAACAACGTTATTTTGATCCTAATGTTGTTGTAATAATACGACTTATCGCTATCATTTCTGGAACTTATTTCATATATCATCGTGTGTGGATTCTATTTCTCTTACAAGCGAGCACTATCTAGACGCTAGCACTATGTACTATATTATGTATTTTATCCCTATAACACTCTTAGAACGAGGTACGGTATACGTGCAAGGGACAACTAATCACGGGTGCACACGGGATTATCTTGGTCAGTGCACGGAGATCGTAGTGAAGTTCTAATGGTGCCATAACGTTTAAAAGCACGGTCAAGGCCGTGTCAACAAAGTGTGACACCAAAGCACGGGGCATAAGTAGTAGGGGTGACGCGGGGGTACGCTTTACCACACTACCGAAACTTCGTGAAGAAAGTGCCATGTGGAGTTGGACGTTATTAGACCTATTATACTATTATGGTTAATTTGACACACTACCATCAATCACAAGGCGTAACAAAACTAAACCGCATCACTGCGAGGCTTCTCGTAAGTCCGCGTACACAAATTGCCACATCGATGAACTTAGGTAAGTTCACCCCGAAGAGCAATTGGAACAACGCGAGACTGGTCGTAAAGTCTAGAACGCAACTTAATCGCAGTTTTGCCGGATCAATCTCGCAACCAAATCATTCGATAAGTGGCTCGAAATCGCAATCGCATCATGTGTTTGTCTAGAAATCTCTAACGCTAGTTGTTGTCAATTGTGTGAACTTCTATCAGCTGGTGTGGATCGTCTATTGTGGATTCGCTAGACGAGTATCGAGAATCACTCGCCGCCTTCCACTATTAACGCGCCTCGCACCTAATCCACCAACTCGATACTCTTATCGTGGTTCGCTATTACTTATCAATGCACGCGCATTCTACGTGTCACGTTAGCGCACAAGACCTCGCTTCACGAGACGAAACTAACAAGGTTGAAACATGGTGATGTTTTGACCATATTAGTTGACTTTGTGGAAAAAGGCCGTGTGGGCTAGCCTTAGTACTATTCGTGGTGTAATCAGTTCAATCAATCGTCTACCACTCGCAACGCAACAATCGTCGCTTATCAATCTGTTGAAATCTATTGTCTATCGATGTTCGAATGTTACTTGGAAGTCATCGCAGGTGGTGTAATGTTAGGGTGCATGACATTGCTTCACAAGATAAAACTAATATGAAAACATGGTGTTTGTCATATTAGCAAGTCTTGTGGAAACGTGCCATGCGAACTTCGTGTGGAATCAAATCGAAATCTCACTTACCCGAATCAAAATCGTGTCATTCGTTGCCCAACCAAGCATACCATATCAGCGTTGTGCGACCGGACTACTCGCACCCGCTGCCTACGCTTGGTTTGCATCCAACTTATTTCTATTCAAAACTCGGTCTAGCACCTCATCGCTAGGATCAAGGGAATCGAAATTCTATCTGTGTCTTATCGGCACGCATGACACTGCCTCATGAAACAGAGTTAATATGGGTAAAGCATGGTGGATACGCCGCTGGTACTTCCTATATATAAGTGTTTTAACCATATTAACGAACTTTTGTGGGAAGGTGCCACGTGGGGCCCGATGTAAGTTATTATCCCATAGTATTAAGGAAAACCTATTTTTATAAAATTTTTACTAAAACCGTTGGACAAATGAAATTCCTTACAACATGGAGAAAACATTGAATCAGTTTGGCTCCGTGCCCAATGAAAATTTCATAAGTCCAATTCTTTCCTTAAAAACCTTTGCAATGACCGACAGGAATCTTCCCGAGAACGAGGGTTCGACAGTCGAGTTCCGCTCGAACCCACGTTGTAGGAAAGTTTTCTTAAAACTTATTTCGCCACCTGATTCTTTTAAAATGTAAAAACTCAAAACCTGTTATTAAATAACAAAACCCTCCACATAGCGCTGGTGTGGACATCAAAACGGTCGACACCGCGCCATGAGGAGATTTTTCTTAATTAACTTCGGAAATTAATCGAGTATTGGTAAGTTTAAAACGCTATAAAATTGCTTTTTGTATGTGTTATCACTTCTAAGTAATCGAATCGTATGCTCTCTCTATTTTCACTCGCCAAATCGTAATCGATCGCTCGTTATCTAGACGCTAGTAATCTCTACTCTCAATCGCATCAACCCTTAAGACCCTACTATTGGATTAATTTCGGGACGAAATTTCCTAAAGGAGGGGATACTGTAACAACCCGCACCTTCGTGCGTTGTTACTACTCGATACACTCGTTACGCCTAGCACCAGAGATTCGGATCATAATGTAACTATACCAGTTATATTGCTAAATCGAAGTATAATCGACTGATTACGCATATTCTATCGCTATTACAAACCTATTTTGCATAACACTCACGATGATGTCGAGTAAAGGCCTAATCTACCCTTCTCGATAAGCGTGAGGTGTCAAAACGTAAGTAATCAACGCTAACAAGGACTATCGGGTGAGTGCTATGACTCCAGCCGTCATGACGATGATAGCAATACGAGTAAGTAGTGCCCCGGTAATCATTGTGGCACATCACATCGAAGAACGCACTCGAAGGCACGCGTAACTCGATCACAGACTGTGAATGATAGGAAGTAACAATGCAATAAAGCTAGTCAATCAATAATCAAGCTAATCAAATCAATCATCAAACTCAAGTGTGGGGATTTTAGTACTTTTTATACGTGTGTGTGAGCCTTACGTGTTACTTGTGCATGCTTACTTTATGTTAAAGTGTGTGGTGAATCAATCAAAATCGATCAAGAATCGAAGGTGAATCAAACTCAATCGAAATCGAATCCAAATCATGGTGTAAGGATGCTTGTATGTTAGATATAGTAGTTGGGACTAAAAGTAATTTGATTAGGAAATTCTACCATCCTCAAATCATCGTTCTAAGTCGGAATACCGAAAATCGTCGCGAAACACTCAAAACCAGGCAAGCCGATCGAACAGGGCAACCTGATCGAACAGGCTAGCCGATCGAACAGGGCAACCTGATCGAACAGGCTAGCCGATCGAACAGGGCAACCTGATCGAACAGGCTAGCCGATCGAACAGGCTGTTCGATCGGGCAGCTGCTCGATCAGGGATGCTGTTCGATCAGCCAACCCTTTCCACTTTTGGAAGCCTATAAATAGGGCTGTCCTTGTCAAGCTTTCCACTTTTGGAAAAGCTCTGACCGACCAGCCTCTTCTTCTCACTAAATCTCAGATTTCTCTCAAACCGGTAAGTATTTCGCTCTAATCTTTGTACGTTTTTGTTCATTAATCGATTCTACATCTTTCTATCTTTCAAAACTTGGATTTCATCCATGAAATCACCAAGATCTAGGTGTTCTTGGGTGATGTCATCATGTGTTCTTCAAGAACACTAAGTTTTGACATCATCCCACCATGAATAGCTTAGATCTAACCGATTTCCACATAAATAACCTAAAATCTACCAAAGATCTTAACATTTCACGGTGGGGAAGGATTGGAAGATGGGTTTTCATCTATCTTTCAACTCTTTTACACTCAAAAAGGTGAAAACGAGACTTGAACCGATTTACAAATCAATCTAAACAAACACATGGTTCAAGATTCGGGTTCTACCGAGAGATATACCGATTTCGGGTTAAACGTTAAACTTAAGTTCCAAACCGCCTCTGGCCGAGCTTGGGTGATTCCTGCTCGAGTCAGTAGACTAAGTAGGGACTTCAGCTTTGCGGTTCAACTCGTAGTCAAAATATCTCTAAAACATCAACAATTAACGGGAATAACCAAGTGTTAAGTGATAGGTTAACCGAATCGAGAAGCTGGCCGGACGGCTAGGCTGTTCGATCGAACAGCCCAACCGAACGACTATGCCAGCCGATCGACTAGGCTAACCGATCGACTAGCACTTAGTCCCCCAAACTCACAAGGTGTAATATTGACGAGGTACTGTTCGATCGACTACGCTACTCGATTGTAATCATTACTACTCGAATCATGAGATACTACACTTCAACACTTAGACTTTTCGAAACATTGGAATGTCACCCGATCGAACATGCCAACCGATCGAGTGACATATTTGAAAACAATGAAGTGCTAGCCGATCGGTTGGGCTAACCGATCGAACAGCTGTTCGATCGGCCAACTTGAAAGGTAGTACAAACCATCATACACAAACACATCCTTCTCATCAAAGGAAGAAACAATCCACTTGAAGGAACCAGCCGATCGAGCCAGCCGGCCGATCGAATGGATGTTCGAACGGACTTTCAAACCAATCGAACAGCCCACTCGATCGAACTGCTGTCCGATCGAATGGCCTACTCGATCCAAGTACATTGTTTACTCTTCCGCGTTACTCATCGTTGTGTTACCGAACTATTCAGGCTAACCTATTCTCAGTGCTCTTTCAATCTACAACCAACCACTGTGAGTATACTTGACCCCTTTTACCGAATTTTGGGTGTAACATACGTTCCATAACAACCGAACTTATCAAACGAATGATTCAATTTGACAATTTATCACTTGCGAATAACTGTATGCATAGATATACGTGATGCTAGTTGCATGTATGCTAGGACTTATACTCGTGACGTCCCACCAACAACTAGTATAGTACTATTCCACCCGACGGGGTCTAGTTATGCCAGAGTCGAGCATCGAGGACTTAGCTGGTAGTATCAGTTTTGTGAGTATATATGTCGTGTATTACGTTTATGCATGTGGAAATTCGCAGCACTTTTAATCTATCATACTATACATATCAAACCTGTATACTCGCCAATACTTTTGTATTGACAAAGTTTTAACGTATGTTGCAGGTTTAGCCGAAGTATACACCAAATCAAGCTAGGAAGTCTAGAAATTCATCTAAAATCTAGGTTGTCGGATTTGAATTGTTCGAGAGGACAAGAAATCTGTGATGACTTACGTGATTGTATTGTTTGTTAGTATGGGATGACAAATGTAATAAATATTATCGCAATATAGTTGTTATGGATTCTCTTGAGCAATCTGATTCGCCTAGTGCCGCGCCCCGATGATTCCGCCATCGGTTGGGGTGTGACAGAACAGGCTAGCCGATCGAACATGCTGTTCGATCGAGCAGCCCAGCCGATCGGAGATCCTGGCCGATCGGCTACCACTTTCCTCTTTTGGAGCCTATAAATAGCCCTGTCATTATCACTCTTTCTACTTTTGGAAAGCTCTGACCGAACCAGCCTTATTCTTCACCTTTTCTCAGATTTCTCTCAACTCCGGTAAGTGTTTACTCTAATTCTTGTACGTTTTTTATCATTACATGATTCTACACCTTTCTATCTTTCAAAACTTGAATTCTAACCGTGAAATCACCAAGATCTAAGTGTTGTTGGATGATGTCATCATGGTGTTCTTGAAGAACATCATACTTTGGCCTCATTCAACCATGAATAGCTTCGATCTGACCGATTTCCACATAAACAAACTAGGATTTGTAAGAATCTTAACATTTTCATGGAAGGATTTCCAACCTTCTTCCACTCCTTTACACTCAAAACCTTAAAATCGATAGAGACGGAGCTCGAACCAACTGACTAATCATTCTAACAGTCAAGAGGTTCAAGACTCGGATTCTCTCTACGAGGTTCACCGACTTCGGGTTAAACATCAAACTACCGTTCCGAACAGTTCACCGGCCGGACTTGGGTGATTCCTGTCTGAACTGGTGCAACAAGTAGGAACCCACGTTCTACGGTTTAACTCGCTGTCAAAATACCTTAAAATCGTTACAAATAATCAAACAGCCAAGTGTTAGACGAAAGGCTGGCCAGGTCAGAATTGCTGGCCGAACGGCTAGGCTGTTCGAACGAACAGCCCAGCCGATCGAACATACCAGCCGATCGACCGGGCCAGCCGATCGGCTAGCACATGGTTCCACACTTTTCAAAACTTCATGAAGTATGCTATTGACGAAGTGATGTTCGATCGAATATGCTACTCGATTGGTAAACATTACTCTTCGGATCATGAGATACAACGCTTCAGCACCTAATCGATTTTGCAACTCGTTCGTAGTATGGAATGCCAGCCGATCGAACCGGCTGTTCGATCGAGTGACATCCCACTAAGGACTACATCTGGAGTTCCTAACCGATCGGCTAAGTCGGCCAATCGAACAGACCGTTCGATCGATCGACCTGAAAAGTAAGAACACTTCAGTGTTCTCAAATACTACAACGAAAACTTCAAAAGTTCAAACCATCATACACAAACACATCAGAGGAAGAAACAGTCCACTCGAATGGTCCTGCCGATCGAGCCTACCGGCCGATCGAACATGACTGTTCAAACGGACTTTCAAGCCGATCGAACAACCCGTTCGATCGAACCGGCCATTCGATTGACCGGACTATTCGATCCATTTACACTTGTTTGCATTTCCGCGTTACTCATCGTTATGTTATCGAACTATTCAGGCTAACCCTACTCTCAGCGCTCCCTTCAATCCATAACCAACCACTGTGAGTATACTCGATCCCTTTTTGTTTTTAGCACTTTTGGGTGTTACATACGTTACTTATCAAAATCACAATCGAACACACTATTCAAACTATTTGAACGCTAACCGATTGCATGTATTACGTGACTAAATGTATGCTTGTTGTTATGTTTACACGTGGAATGCTGTCTACCTGCCTTAGCAACGTAGTACTATAGTTTGGACTCAGCACCCGTTCACACGGGGGTTGTTAAGGACAATTACTTGCATGGATTACGGTGGTAATCATGTATTGCGAACTGTCTCGGACAGTCAACCCGCAGTCGTTGGTATCGATAGGTCCATGTCGATAATTAACATGCATCATTTCCCTCTGTGTACGTGCTGGTCATGCGTAAACGATTCGAACTCTATATGCTATTATTAAACTTGATGCTCACCTTTACATTTTATGTATTGACTTTATTTTAACGTATGTGACAGGTATTTAAGGTTTTTGCTTGCTAGGGAAGTGAATCTAGAATAAGTCTCTAGAGGCCCCCAACAAATAGTTGTCTGTCAAGAACAAGCTGCTAGTGCATAGTTGTCTGTAGATCTTGTCAGTGTGGGTCTTTAGGGGCATTGAACAATATTTGTGTTTAATTTGAATCTGAGTTGTCGGAACAGGATCTAATTGTTTGGATGTTATCTGTAATAACTTGTTATTTATTCGGGATACGGTATGGGACGCATCATTTTAAACTTAATTTGTATTAATAGTTGTTGTGGAAACTTCTGGACAATCTGTTTTTTTCTCAGTGCCATGCCCCGATGATTCCGCCATCGGTTGGGGTGTGACAAAGACAAAAAGAATTTAATATTACTTTTAACTACTTTTAATCTCATCCATCCATTTTGAATATCTAATGGTCAGAAAGTGGTTCCCGCGGTTCTTACAACTGGAGGTGGTTTTCATTTTAGCGATCCCCTATATATATATATATATATATATATATATATATATATATAAATATAAGATAGATAATATCAAAGGAAGATGCTAGGAAGGTGTAAGAGGATAGACATATAGCTAGCTTCCTAGAAAAGCTATAGGAAACTTCCTAGAACTTTCATACTTCTTACCTGTAAATAGGAAGCTTAGGAATTCATTTCCTTTGTTCATTTCTTCTTTTCTTCTCTCTATAAGTTAGTGTTCTAACCAATAGTCACCAATGCGATGTTCTGTCCGATCGATTCAGGAACCATCTAACAAATGCCAAAGTACTATACTTTGTGAATTTCGGTAAATGGAATCCAAAGTGTTATACTTTGTGAATTTCGTTAAGGTTCAAATCTCGTGACTACCGTTAGGTTTGATTTGGGTTTTACACAAATACGTATTCCATTCTGTTAAACTATATGTTTAACTACCAGAATACTCCCAACTACACACTTACAATCAAACAAGCTGTTAAATCATCAGAAGATTCAGAACAATAAAGTATACGCTTAATTATCGGAAGGAATAGAATCAAGAAGCTTGCTAAATCATGCTTATACTGTGAGTCATTCTCTTTTTACCAAACTTGCTTTCAAAATCATGTTGTTTTTAAAGTTATAATTACAGGGATTAAGTCTTTGTAATCTCCAAATTACAGCCGGTATGTGGGGTTTTGTATACATTACTTGATAACCGTCACCATTGGACAACGGGTTAGCCAAGGGGTGATATGACCATAGTCACAGACACCATTGGACAACGAGATAGCCAATATGTGGTCGAGTGACAAATACCGTGGGTAGTTGGTTGATATATATAAACATTGTAATCGCTATTAATACTGTAAATTATAACAATGCGTCGTTTTAGACAAAAAGAATGATTCACTCAGTATTTCCTGCTGACAAAACCTTTTTAAAACGCATTTCAGGTAATTACAATAGATCGGAATAAGAGTTGGATACGACACCAAAAGGCTTACAGAAGTGGCTTGATTTATCAATTAAATTAAATTAAGAAAAGTTGTTTTATGTAATCGGGTTTATCCCATATGGAAAGTTACCTTTGTAAATCATGGGTTTTATCCCATCCATTTAATAAATAAAAAAAATCCGGTGTTTTCTAAACTCTGATATTTTTCCTAACTCACGGTCTTGATGAAATTTCCGGTCGGACGGCTGGTCAATCGGCTGGTTGGCTGATCGCTCGGTCGCCTGGTTCGAGTGTTCGATGCAACGAGTTTTGCGGTTTCGATTTCGATTGCGAGTGATGCGAATGCGATAGAGTTTACTAATCTAATTACTTTTAATCCCAACCACTCATATCTCGCACTATCTCTTCTCCACTAATTATCATACTATATCAACATACAATCATCCTTATTTCGTATTCGTTTTGCGATTGCGATTCGATTGCGATTGAGTCCGACTGCGATTCGATTGATTACCACACATAACATAAATAAACATGCACAAGTAACACATAAGGCACACACACACGTATAATAAACACCACAATTGCGATATTCGAGTTTGCGAGCGCGATGATGATTAGGTTAGTTCGATTAGCATTTATTTGACTTTATCGCATTGTTACTTCTTATTATTCACAGTCGTAAAGCGATTTGTAGCGATAAATATTCGTTGATTGCTGCGATTTTAACTAATTACTCCACATAATACAACTAACGTAAACATAAATTAGACTATCTACAAGTCAAAGAAGTCAAAACAGGAATCGAGCAAGGAGAGACAGATTGCAATTAGCAATCTTTTCTTCCTTTGACTTCAATCTTGACTTTGACTTTGACTTTGACTTTCGAAACACGGAGTGTTACACATATGGCGTGCTTGGAATGACGTGAAGTTTCAGAATAAACAGGATCGAGTAGAAGATATTATCAGAGATATAAAATATATCGGATTTCTTTGGATTAGTAGTAGATTAAAAGTTAGGTCCTTCTCTTGGACCGACTGGAGTAATTTTGTATTCATGTAGTTTGCTTGTTTGTTTGGCTGCGCTGTTCGTGGGTTTGGTCGGGTTCTAATGAAGTTCACATTTCAAAAAAAAAAAAAAAAAAAAAACTTAATCTAGAAAAGCAAAAGCCAAAAAGGATCATACAACAGCACCCCGAACGCCTTTCATTTTCTCTGTCTAAAACTCCTTTTTTTTCTCAAGATGTGAACCACCAACAACCACTATTATCAATGGTTTCAGTCGGTTTTGATGGTGAGTTCACGACGGAGATGGTGGGTGTCAAGTGTTAGCTCCGACTAAATAATGGTCGTGAGTGTAGTTGTAACCACAAAGAATGTCACTTCATACTCCTCCACACCGAATAGTCTAAAAACCGGTTAGCATCTGATTTTTTTTAAATAAAGTTTTATTTATCTCTCTCTTTTGTTTTTTTGGGAAATACATATATTTAAAAACTTTCCTTTATTATACCCTTTTTCTCTTCCTACATGTATATGCCTAGTTAATTCTTTTACCTTAGGAGCACGACTCGAAGAATAACCACAACGGTTGCTTCCATGACGATTTACTGGATCGACACCACTATCATCTATGAAGTTATCATCATCCAGCTCCTTTTTTATACCCTTTTTCTCTTCCTGAACCAGTAATTAAACAAACCTCCATAAAAAACTTACAAAGTTACCATCATAAAACATGGTTAATTAATTAATTGTTCAACAGATATTCCTATGAAAATCACTATAAAGGCTAGCAGTTTAAAACTAACTAATAATGTACCTCTGAATCGCCTCCTCCGACAATAGTATCCCACATCTCCTTCACTTCTGGAGCATCACCACTCCTTTTAAATTTTTTATTACTATTCCCACCGTCTCTAAAAAACTTCTTCCTATTTCCACAACCACTAACTGAACCATCATCTCTCACCATATCAACTGCCAACTCCGGTACGGTGCGCTTCTTCATTAACCTCTTCGATTTAGAATCGAATTTGTTAAACTCAACCGTCGGATTTAAAACATCAACTTCTTTAATGGGGTGTTGTTGATGATTGTTGTGAAAACTACAAAGTTGACAAAAACAATACAGTTAAGGTTGGTTTCATATGACTAACAGTAGTAGCATTAATTGTCTAGATTAAAAAGAAGTGGAACTTACAGATTGTTCTTGTAGGACATAGAATTTTTAAGTACGAAGAAAAGTGGTGATTGATTGGAAGCACTTTTATATATACACACTGAAAGGTAGTTGCCATATTTTTGTTACTTTGTTATCAAGTAATAAAATTTCAAATAATTTATTTTACTTATGAATCATAAATCCGATAAATACTATAGTATACTTTGTTAGCAAGTAATTAACAAACATTCAAATTACAAATTAAAATAATTTATTTTACTTATGAATAATCACATAAGTATTATAGTCTGCGCAACACTCCACATCTTATCCAAAATGCGTATAAATAATAGGTTTACGTAGATAAGGTAAATAATATATGAGATTTAGGTAGATGAGGTAAATGATTTATGAGATTTAGTTAAGTATATGGTAGGTTAACAAAATAACGTTAAATTATGGAATATCAAAAGTTATTAAATTATTATTTAATCTTCTAATTTATAATAAAAGTTTAATTATAAATCTTTATAACTAACTAGTGTTATTATCCGTCGCTGCGCGGAGAAACGGCGGGGTTTAGTATACTATTAATAGGTTTTGCCATTTCATATGCGGCAAACTCCATAATTACAGTTGATGCTTGTATAACATAAATTACTTGAAGGGGGAATTTCTCTCTACTGGCGTGGCAGACACATGTCGTTTCATACTCCTCCACACCGAATAGTCTAAAAACCGGTTTGCACCTGATTTTTTTAAATAAAGTTTTATTTATCTCTTTCTTTTTTTTCTTTTGGCAAAAACATATATTTAAAAACTTTCCTTTATTTAAAAAACTAAAAACGCACCATTACATAAAATGTACATCATCATCATCAGGTTACAAGTAAAATAAATATTAATATTAAGATATACCGTAACAATAAAAAATAAAAGAACACCTTGATCTAGAAAAGCCCAGCTAACTTCTTGGAATTTTCTGAATTAAATTGGTTGACCAGAGAGCTCGATTCAGTTAGGTTTGCCGATAGAAAAGATAAATGGACTTGGATTGGTGAGGCTAAAGGTGGTTTCTCGGTTGGGGCAGTTAGGCGACTTCTTAATAAAGGGGCGGGTAATAGTAGCAATTATGTTATGAGATGGTGCAAATGGACACGTACCTTTAGGGGCTTGCCTGGCTAGAAAGAGAAAGTCTTCAGCCTAGCTCGACTGAAAGGAGAGGAGCGATAGCAATTCACCAGAAAGCAACTAGTTGTCACCCTGCTTCCTTCTTCCCTCTCGATAGAGGGCTAAATCACCTACTTAAGACTAACCCAATAGAACCAGGAAAGCATAACACCTTTCGCAGTCCCCCTCGCTGGCAAGCACCTAGCTAGTGAGGAAGGAAAACTAACTAGCTCTCCCGTAGGTGCAAAGTCGCTCGCCCTAATGAATAAGCGGGAGAGGGAGAGCGAAAGGAGCACACTTCTCGACTAAATGTGCTTGCATGGAGGACCAAAATGGGAAGAATTCCTACATGTATGGCGCTTAGAGATCGGAATGTTGACATTAATGACGCGTCTTGTCCGTTGTGCAGTTCGAGCGATGAGACTGCTGATCATATTTTCACATCTTGCATCAAACACAACGAAAATAAATATGGTTTAAATACACAATATTCTTGCATTTTCATAAAACACGTCCAGCTGTATTTGACAATATTTTGAAGGTTTTTTCGGTGGTTTTGGTCGAGACGTTGCTGTGACGTGCTAAACAAATGAAATTTCGTCAAGTCCGACTTGTTCTAACGGCCGGGAATCACCCCGTTCCGTCAGAAATGGTCGTTCTTGGCGGTTTTTCCATGTTTCTGAATTTGGTCCTCCCATCGTTAGAAATAAGATATTGGACCAACACGACACTAGGAATGAGTAGAAGGTCGGTACAAGCTCCGATTCCACCGCTCTTGAGTGCTTGAGAGTAAAAGAGTTGAAAGAAAGTTGGAAAACCATCTTTCAATCCTTTTATTCATGATTATGTGTAGATCTGTTGTGAAAATGTTGTTTATTCTTGTGGAAATCCTTCGAATCTAAGTTGTTCTTGGTGGATTGAGACTAACACTTGAAGTTCATATGAACTTCATGATGACCTCACCCTAGAACACCTCAAATCCGTTGATTTCATGGTTAAAAGTTGAGATTTGAAAGATAAAAAGGTGGAGGAGTGCGTATAGATCAAAGAAGTACAAGTTTTGAGTTGAAAACTTACAAGAATCGCGAGAAATCGAGAGATAAAGGGGTGGGAACGTCTGGTCGAACAACAACAGTCACAGCAAGTGTGCTTGATGTGAAAATGGGGTATTTATAGGCAAAGAGGAGGAGAAGAAGGAGGAGGAGGAGGAGGAGGAGGAGAGGAAGTGGTCCGGATCGGATGGCCCGTCCGATCGGCTGGCCCCTCCGATCGGCCGGCCCAGCCGTTCGGCCGGCCCAGCCGTTCGGCCGGCCCAGCCGTTCAACTTGCCCATCCGTTCGGAGGTGTTTCGATCCACGTGTTTGTGCGTTGCGATAGTTTTGGTCACACGCTTCCATATACTTATTTATTATTTATTTATTTATTATAATTAATCACAAAAGGGTCGTATACACGTATTCATATATTTAATTACCCAAAGTTTGCGATATGGTAACTGAGTTTCGTTTCGAGTATTTGATTTCTTTTCGACGCTTCACGGTCAACGAGGAGGGTAGATTAGGTCCTCTCCCAATGCCATCGTGAACGTTAGATATATTTTAAGTAATAAGTTGCACTGCGACACATCACAGCTATCAAGGAGGGTAGAATTGGTCCTCACATGACGTCTTCGTGGTTGTCAGCAAGTATAACGTGATGTGATAGTACGAAAAATATTGTGATATAGCGATGTAACTGATGTGAGTACATTAAGATCCGAATCTCTGGTGCTTGGCGTAACGAGTATATCGAGTAGTAACAACGCATGAAAGTGCGGGTTGTTACAGTTTAAGTATCGCACTTTGTCATTCGTTGTGAGGGTTTCTATCTCGTGATTATCGTTAAAGTTAAATTGAGTTAATACACTAATACGAGTTCCATTGTATCTAGAAATTAGAACTCGTAAGCAGGGAGCTGCTAGAATACTTAATAGCTAAGTAAACTTAATAGTTAAATAGACTTAGCAGTTAAGTTAGCTGAGTAGATTAATTAATCTGTTAATTAAGTTAAGTATGATTAATTAGTTAAGCGAGATTAATTAAGCTAAGCTAAGCAAAATTAATTAAAGCTAAGCTAGATTAATTAAGCTAAATTAATTAAGATTAAGCAAGATTAATTAATCAGCTAAGTAAACCACCTCCAGTTGTAAGAACCGCGAGAACCACTCTCAACCAATCAGATTAAGCCAACTAAAAGGGTATTTTGGTCTTTTCCCCCAAATGTCAAATCCCCACGCTCTCTCTCTCCATTTAATGCTTCTCTCTCCTTATCCTCTCTCTCTGTATTTAATGTTTCTCTTTCATTTGTCTCCCATAAAATACAATAAGATCTTCATCTCCAAAATTCAAAATCCAAACACTTTTCCCCTTCAATCTCTCTGCATCCAAATGAAGGGAGAGATCCCTTCATCCCCTTCATAAAAACTCCGCTCATCGGAGAGATCCCAGCCGATTCCGGCCGTAATTTCGGTGCCCCTTTCTTCTCCAACAAGCTCACTCAACCCTCCCTCATTTCATCACTCTCACGCACACATCCCCAGCCCCTGTTTTTCATCGAGTAGACGGCTGGCCACCACCAACCAGTGGTGGCGTGCGGCGGCACACAACATAGAAGCAGAGAGAGGTAGTTCGAAGAGAGAGAGGGAGACGGCGGAGAACAACGGCTCGTGACGGCGGTGGACGTGGTCTGATGATGATGATAATGATGTTGCTGACGGCGGTGGACGCGGTGGCAGCGGTGACGGTGGTTTCGTCATTCACAGATTTACATTTAGGGCTTCAAAATCTCCTTTCAGAAAACATAAACAGCTTCTATAGATCAATTGTCAAGCTCGTTCGGTGAAATCGCTTCCGGTTATGGAGATGGAACGTCTTGCCGAGCTTTCCGATGAGTCAGTTGGATCTCAGTCTGAGAAAACGACAACGTTTGGGCTGGGATGTGGCTCCTCTCACTCCGAAGGTATAGACCCTGATTCGTTTTTGGTTTGTTAAAAAAAATTAGTGTTTTTGTTGTTTTGATGATTTAAAATCGGTTTGAATCAGTTGTTTTTCGGTTGAATTTTCGGACTAATTCGGTTAATATTCAGTGATTTTCAGTAGAGTCTTTTGATGATTTCAGATGTTTTACATTGATTTTAGATCGTTTTTTACCGATTAAAAATGAATTTGAATAGAATATTTTTGTTCATCATAACGAGATTAGTTGAAATTTTCATTTAAAAATTTCAGAAGTTATTCGCAAATCAATGTTCTTCATTGTTTGAATATGTTTTAGATGTAAGCTGAGTTGATTTGTTGTTGTTCATAGATGATAGGATTGCAGATTTTTTCGAAAATGTTGAAAGGCGGTTTGTTTTCGAACAAAAGACACGAAAAAGAAGAGTTGCAGGTTTCTTCATTTCGAATATTGATAGAGGTTTTGGTATAGATCAGTAGCATATGATCTGTTTATCGGAAAATATAAGTGGTTCTTTTTAGAACGTTGGTTTGAATTGTCGTTAGTTGGAAGAAAAGGTTTCGTATAACTTGAAGAGATCGATTTTGGTTGTGATTCTATCTTCAGTTGTTTTCTGTGAATTGTCGTTAGTTGGAAGAAAAGGTTCCTTAAACTTTTTAACATAAAATGTAAACTTTTTAACGTAAAACGTAAGGTTTTTAATGTAAAACGTAAAAAGTTTAACGCAAAGCGTAAAAACGTAAAACATAAAAAGTTTAAC
Source organism: Helianthus annuus (assembly GCF_002127325.2). NCBI lineage: Eukaryota > Viridiplantae > Streptophyta > Magnoliopsida > Asterales > Asteraceae > Helianthus > Helianthus annuus. The sequence goes on from NC_035449.2 coordinate 11,030,254, forward strand.
GTAAAGCGTAAAAACGTAAAACGTAAAAAGTAAAACACAAACATTTTAACGAAAAACGTACAAAGTTAAACCGTAAACTTTTAAACGAAAAACATAAAGTTTTTAACGTAAAACGTAAAAAGTTTAACGTAAAACGTAAATAGTTTACCGTAAAGCGTAAAAAGTTTAACATAAAACGTAAAACATAAAATGTAAAACGTAAAACGTAAAAAACGTTTTTTACGTAAAACGTAAAGAGTTTAACGTAAAACGTAAAAAGTTTTACGTAAAACGTAAAAATTGAAACGTAAAACGTAAAAAGTTTAAAAATTTTAACGTAAAACGTAAACTTTTTAACGTAAAACGTAAAATATTTAACGTAAAACGTAAAATCTTTAACGTAAAACGTAAACTTTTTAACGTAAAACGTAAAATCTTTAACGTAAAACGTAAAAAGTTTAACGTAAAACGTAAACTTTTTAACGTACAACGTAAAACTTAAAAAACGTGGAAAAACGGCGCGTTAAAAAAACGACGTTTGAAAAAACGGCGCGTAAAAAACGTGTAAAAAACGGCGCGTTAAAAAACGTCGAAAAAACAAACGGCGGGTGAAAAACGTGTAAAAACAGCGCGTTAAAAAACGTGGAAAAAACGGCGCGTTAAAAAACGTGAAAAAAACGGCGCGTTAAAAAACGTGAAAAAAACGGCGCGTTGAAAAAACGCCGAATGAGAAAAACGGCGCGTTAAAAAACGACGCTTGAAAAAACGGTGCGTAAAAAACTTGTAAAAAAAAAACGGCGCGTTAAAAAACGTCGAAAAACGGCGCGTTAAAAAACGTGCAAAAAACGGCGCGTTAAAAAAACGTCGATTGAGAAAAAACGGCGCCTTAAAAAAACGGTGCCTTAAAAAAACGGCGCGTTAAAAAACGTCGATTGAGAAAAACGGCGCCTTAAAAAAGTGAAAAAAACGGCGCGTCAAAAAACGGGACGTAAAAAGCGTGAAAAAAACGGGGCGTAGAAAACAGCGCGTAAAAACAGGACGGTAAAACGGCACGTAAAGAACGGGACGTAAAAAATGGGGCGTAAAAACGGCGCGTAAACGAGACGGTAAAACAGCGCGTTAAAAAAACGAAGCTTGAAAAAGCCCGGTGTGCAACAACCGGAGCGCACAAAAAATTGGCTTCTTAAAAAAACGGCGCGTTAAAGAACGACGCCTGAAAAAGCCGGCTGTAAAAAACGGGGCGTAAATAAAACGGCTCTTCAATTTTTTTTTTAAAACCAAATCTTAAAAAAATTATTATAAAAATCTTATTTCAAAATATTCTTTTAAAAGAAATTGTTTTTTAATAAAAAGTATTTAATGAATAGGACAAAAATGACAATTAAATATAATATATATAAAAAACAAAAAAGACAATTTTACTTAAATACCCTTTAACAATAAAATATTAAAGACATAATAAGACTGTAACACCCCGTGTTTTCGAATGTCAAAGCCAAAGTCAAAGTCCAAGTCAACTTTGACTTCTTTGACTGTTAATGTTTCTTTTTGCTTTTTGTATTATGTGGAGTAAGTGTTGTCTAAATAAAATGATCGAATGTTTAATCAATGCGACCGATTTACGACTGTGAATAATAGGAAGTAACAATGCGATAAAGTTAATCAATCAATAATCAAGTTAATCAAATCAATCAATCGAACTCGAGACTCGAACTATGCGAAACTGGTGTGGTAATGCTTACGTGTGTGTGCGCCTTATGTGTTACTTGTGCATGTTTACTTTATGTTTTGTGTGGTATTCAATCGAATCAATCGAAGCTCGAATCAAAACTCGAAAAGCAATCAAACTCAATCGAAATCGACATCGAAACGTGACTTATAGATGATTGTATGTTAGATATAGTAGTTGGGACTGAAAGTAATTTGACTAGGAACTCTATCGTATTCGTATCATCGTCCATCGAAATCGAAATATCAAAAATCGTCGCAAAACACTCGAGAAGGTGTTCCTGATCGAACAGGAATCACCGATCGAACATGTAACAACCCGCACCTTCGTGCGTTGTTACTACTCGATACACTCGTTACGCCTAGCACCAGAGATTCGGATCATAATGTAACTATACCAGTTATATTGCTAAATCGAAGTATAATCGACTGATTACGCATATTCTATCGCTATTACAAACCTATTTTGCATAACACTCACGATGATGTCGAGTAAAGGCCTAATCTACCCTTCTCGATAAGCGTGAGGTGTCAAAACGTAAGTAATCAACGCTAACAAGGACTATCGGGTGAGTGCTATGACTCCAGCCGTCATGACGATGATAGCAATACGAGTAAGTAGTGCCCCGGTAATCATTGTGGCACATCACATCGAAGAACGCACTCGAAGGCACGCGTAACTCGATCACAGACTGTGAATGATAGGAAGTAACAATGCAATAAAGCTAGTCAATCAATAATCAAGCTAATCAAATCAATCATCAAACTCAAGTGTGGGGATTTTAGTACTTTTTATACGTGTGTGTGAGCCTTACGTGTTACTTGTGCATGCTTACTTTATGTTAAAGTGTGTGGTGAATCAATCAAAATCGATCAAGAATCGAAGGTGAATCAAACTCAATCGAAATCGAATCCAAATCATGGTGTAAGGATGCTTGTATGTTAGATATAGTAGTTGGGACTAAAAGTAATTTGATTAGGAAATTCTACCATCCTCAAATCATCGTTCTAAGTCGGAATACCGAAAATCGTCGCGAAACACTCAAAACCAGGCAAGCCGATCGAACAGGGCAACCTGATCGAACAGGCTAGCCGATCGAACAGGGCAACCTGATCGAACAGGCTAGCCGATCGAACAGGGCAACCTGATCGAACAGGCTAGCCGATCGAACAGGCTGTTCGATCGGGCAGCTGCTCGATCAGGGATGCTGTTCGATCAGCCAACCCTTTCCACTTTTGGAAGCCTATAAATAGGGCTGTCCTTGTCAAGCTTTCCACTTTTGGAAAAGCTCTGACCGACCAGCCTCTTCTTCTCACTAAATCTCAGATTTCTCTCAAACCGGTAAGTATTTCGCTCTAATCTTTGTACGTTTTTGTTCATTAATCGATTCTACATCTTTCTATCTTTCAAAACTTGGATTTCATCCATGAAATCACCAAGATCTAGGTGTTCTTGGGTGATGTCATCATGTGTTCTTCAAGAACACTAAGTTTTGACATCATCCCACCATGAATAGCTTAGATCTAACCGATTTCCACATAAATAACCTAAAATCTACCAAAGATCTTAACATTTCACGGTGGGGAAGGATTGGAAGATGGGTTTTCATCTATCTTTCAACTCTTTTACACTCAAAAAGGTGAAAACGAGACTTGAACCGATTTACAAATCAATCTAAACAAACACATGGTTCAAGATTCGGGTTCTACCGAGAGATATACCGATTTCGGGTTAAACGTTAAACTTAAGTTCCAAACCGCCTCTGGCCGAGCTTGGGTGATTCCTGCTCGAGTCAGTAGACTAAGTAGGGACTTCAGCTTTGCGGTTCAACTCGTAGTCAAAATATCTCTAAAACATCAACAATTAACGGGAATAACCAAGTGTTAAGTGATAGGTTAACCGAATCGAGAAGCTGGCCGGACGGCTAGGCTGTTCGATCGAACAGCCCAACCGAACGACTATGCCAGCCGATCGACTAGGCTAACCGATCGACTAGCACTTAGTCCCCCAAACTCACAAGGTGTAATATTGACGAGGTACTGTTCGATCGACTACGCTACTCGATTGTAATCATTACTACTCGAATCATGAGATACTACACTTCAACACTTAGACTTTTCGAAACATTGGAATGTCACCCGATCGAACATGCCAACCGATCGAGTGACATATTTGAAAACAATGAAGTGCTAGCCGATCGGTTGGGCTAACCGATCGAACAGCTGTTCGATCGGCCAACTTGAAAGGTAGTACAAACCATCATACACAAACACATCCTTCTCATCAAAGGAAGAAACAATCCACTTGAAGGAACCAGCCGATCGAGCCAGCCGGCCGATCGAATGGATGTTCGAACGGACTTTCAAACCAATCGAACAGCCCACTCGATCGAACTGCTGTCCGATCGAATGGCCTACTCGATCCAAGTACATTGTTTACTCTTCCGCGTTACTCATCGTTGTGTTACCGAACTATTCAGGCTAACCTATTCTCAGTGCTCTTTCAATCTACAACCAACCACTGTGAGTATACTTGACCCCTTTTACCGAATTTTGGGTGTAACATACGTTCCATAACAACCGAACTTATCAAACGAATGATTCAATTTGACAATTTATCACTTGCGAATAACTGTATGCATAGATATACGTGATGCTAGTTGCATGTATGCTAGGACTTATACTCGTGACGTCCCACCAACAACTAGTATAGTACTATTCCACCCGACGGGGTCTAGTTATGCCAGAGTCGAGCATCGAGGACTTAGCTGGTAGTATCAGTTTTGTGAGTATATATGTCGTGTATTACGTTTATGCATGTGGAAATTCGCAGCACTTTTAATCTATCATACTATACATATCAAACCTGTATACTCGCCAATACTTTTGTATTGACAAAGTTTTAACGTATGTTGCAGGTTTAGCCGAAGTATACACCAAATCAAGCTAGGAAGTCTAGAAATTCATCTAAAATCTAGGTTGTCGGATTTGAATTGTTCGAGAGGACAAGAAATCTGTGATGACTTACGTGATTGTATTGTTTGTTAGTATGGGATGACAAATGTAATAAATATTATCGCAATATAGTTGTTATGGATTCTCTTGAGCAATCTGATTCGCCTAGTGCCGCGCCCCGATGATTCCGCCATCGGTTGGGGTGTGACAGATTGGTATCAGAGCCATAACTATAGGGAATTAGGCAAAGTTTGAGACTCGACCTAGTCCGGGTCGATGTCTTAGAAAATTGACCTAGTCTATAGTCTAAGTACCCACAGGCCGACTCTTACGAACTCGTTAGGGTTTGTTTGGGCCAACTTGCTACTCTCGATCGAATTTGTTGAAAGTTACAACTATTGTGTGAACACCGCATACTATAGCTTCACACAAAGAGCCTTTCCTAAGGCTAGAATATTACTTAGCCTTCCCTAAGGCCGACACAATACACATGTTTTCAAAACTACTCGTACAACAAAACCGGGTGATCTAGTCGAGACCAGGTGTGAAAACCAAGAACTCTCGATAAGATCGCTCACTCAGCGTATTTTCCTAGCACGAGAACTCTTCGTCGAGCCAGGAGTGACATCCGCATCTCGACAAAAGGTCTCCATTTCAAAATTCTAGTGGAACTCTCGAATTTATTCGATGATCGCCACCACAAATGGGAACGAAGTTGTTAAGCCAGGGGTGAAACCCATACCTTAATCAACTGTTCCACTCCATAAAATGGTTTACAAAAGCTCTCACCAAGGTCACGGCCATAACAACGACTCAGGCTACGCGAAGACTAGAGAGACGAATGTCAGGAGCTGCATCCCAGTGGAAGCATGAGTCCCCTAGGTCAACGCGTATGCCCGAACTTGTTGGGTATAGTCGGGTTACTTGGGTAGTCAACGCCTAAACACCCAAGGCATTCTATCTAAGCTGTTACGTTTATGGTATCGATTACGTTTAGGTGTTTTCGAATTTAAACTTTACGATTTATCGATTTCTCGATTTATCGGATTTACGATCCTAGATTTACAAAGCGCACAACTTGCACAACCATCGCAATCTAAAACAAAGACCGAATGATCGCAACAAAACAAACGCCTAAGTACTCGAATTCGCTTACGCCATTTCTCTCGTCGCGTCCTCGCGAATTCTGAACCAATATCTATGTGTAACCTACAGCTATACCTATACGTACTATATACAAAACGAATCAATTATGTGAGAGTTTAGGAACCTAGAATTTTCCTATGTGGCTCCTATGTGTTTAATTAAATTCTATACCGAGTTTTGATCGAATCGAATCGCATCAAAAGTTCAGAAATCATTATGATCGAATCTCATTCCGAATCCTTCTGTCTAGATGCCTTCCAACAACTCGATCTCGAGACGAGTAGCTAGGAGAAGAGCCCAACGACGCGCCGATAAGAGGATTGCCTCAATTGTGACCAAGGAAGTGGTCAAGCTCATTCCTCAGATTGTCGCGCAAGTGCACTCTCAAAGCCACTCTCGAGCCCCGGAAGACGTCAAGACGGAATCTGCATTCCTCTACAAACACTTCAAAGCCTGTGATCCGATGCCTTTCACGGGTGAAGGAGATGTTTCTCAATTACTCCAGTGGTTCGATGCCATCGAGGTTACCCTTCGTCAGAGTGGGTGCCCCGAGGACCTTCAAACTACTTGCGCCACCGGAGTATTCCAATCCCGAGCACTCGATTGGTGGACCGCCGAACGCAACAAACGTGGGATCTCCGCAGCTTACGCCCTCTCATGGGATGAGCTGAAGGAACTCATGAAGGAAGAATATTGTCCCCCTCACGAAGTCCAGAAGCTAGAGAACGAATTTTGGGAAATCAAGCAAACCGAAGGTGACAATGCGAGCTATACAGCAAGGTTCAAACAGCTTAGCATGATCTGCCCAAGTCAAGTCAACACTCCAAAGAAAGCTATCGCAAAGTATATTCGTGGCTTACCAGAGTGTGTGGGTGATTTTGTCGAAGCTGCAAAACCTACTACCATCGAAGAAGCCTACCGTCTAGCCGCAGAGCTCAACAGCAAACGAGTCGTGGACGGATTCTTCTCCAAGAAGCCTGTCAAACGAGCTCATCAAGCAATCATCATCAACTCGTCCGACGATTCCTCTGGAGAATCGGTCGATGGATCATCTGACAGCTCCTCGGAGGATTCTTCTAAGAATTACTCCGACAATGCCTCCGTTAAATCGTCAGGCGAATCCGAAGACGACACTGCATCAACTCCAGAAGCCCAACCGAGCCGCAAACGAAAGACCGTGAGCCCAGACTCTTCAACAACTGGACTGCCGCAACCCGAACCTCTCCGATCAGTTCCAGTTCAGTCAAAACGTGCTTACAATGGATCTCATCCCCTGTGTTTCACATGCACGTATCATCACCCGCTAGAAGCAAAATGTCGCTATTGCGCAAATTGCAACTGGTATGGGCATTATACGTCGCAGTGTCGTACAGGACCGTGACCTGGAAGGAAGTCATCAGCAACCGCCGTCTCCGCAAGTATCCACAACAACGTTATTTTGATCCTAATGTTGTTGTAATAATACGACTTATCGCTATCATTTCTGGAACTTATTTCATATATCATCGTGTGTGGATTCTATTTCTCTTACAAGCGAGCACTATCTAGACGCTAGCACTATGTACTATATTATGTATTTTATCCCTATAACACTCTTAGAACGAGGTACGGTATACGTGCAAGGGACAACTAATCACGGGTGCACACGGGATTATCTTGGTCAGTGCACGGAGATCGTAGTGAAGTTCTAATGGTGCCATAACGTTTAAAAGCACGGTCAAGGCCGTGTCAACAAAGTGTGACACCAAAGCACGGGGCATAAGTAGTAGGGGTGACGCGGGGGTACGCTTTACCACACTACCGAAACTTCGTGAAGAAAGTGCCATGTGGAGTTGGACGTTATTAGACCTATTATACTATTATGGTTAATTTGACACACTACCATCAATCACAAGGCGTAACAAAACTAAACCGCATCACTGCGAGGCTTCTCGTAAGTCCGCGTACACAAATTGCCACATCGATGAACTTAGGTAAGTTCACCCCGAAGAGCAATTGGAACAACGCGAGACTGGTCGTAAAGTCTAGAACGCAACTTAATCGCAGTTTTGCCGGATCAATCTCGCAACCAAATCATTCGATAAGTGGCTCGAAATCGCAATCGCATCATGTGTTTGTCTAGAAATCTCTAACGCTAGTTGTTGTCAATTGTGTGAACTTCTATCAGCTGGTGTGGATCGTCTATTGTGGATTCGCTAGACGAGTATCGAGAATCACTCGCCGCCTTCCACTATTAACGCGCCTCGCACCTAATCCACCAACTCGATACTCTTATCGTGGTTCGCTATTACTTATCAATGCACGCGCATTCTACGTGTCACGTTAGCGCACAAGACCTCGCTTCACGAGACGAAACTAACAAGGTTGAAACATGGTGATGTTTTGACCATATTAGTTGACTTTGTGGAAAAAGGCCGTGTGGGCTAGCCTTAGTACTATTCGTGGTGTAATCAGTTCAATCAATCGTCTACCACTCGCAACGCAACAATCGTCGCTTATCAATCTGTTGAAATCTATTGTCTATCGATGTTCGAATGTTACTTGGAAGTCATCGCAGGTGGTGTAATGTTAGGGTGCATGACATTGCTTCACAAGATAAAACTAATATGAAAACATGGTGTTTGTCATATTAGCAAGTCTTGTGGAAACGTGCCATGCGAACTTCGTGTGGAATCAAATCGAAATCTCACTTACCCGAATCAAAATCGTGTCATTCGTTGCCCAACCAAGCATACCATATCAGCGTTGTGCGACCGGACTACTCGCACCCGCTGCCTACGCTTGGTTTGCATCCAACTTATTTCTATTCAAAACTCGGTCTAGCACCTCATCGCTAGGATCAAGGGAATCGAAATTCTATCTGTGTCTTATCGGCACGCATGACACTGCCTCATGAAACAGAGTTAATATGGGTAAAGCATGGTGGATACGCCGCTGGTACTTCCTATATATAAGTGTTTTAACCATATTAACGAACTTTTGTGGGAAGGTGCCACGTGGGGCCCGATGTAAGTTATTATCCCATAGTATTAAGGAAAACCTATTTTTATAAAATTTTTACTAAAACCGTTGGACAAATGAAATTCCTTACAACATGGAGAAAACATTGAATCAGTTTGGCTCCGTGCCCAATGAAAATTTCATAAGTCCAATTCTTTCCTTAAAAACCTTTGCAATGACCGACAGGAATCTTCCCGAGAACGAGGGTTCGACAGTCGAGTTCCGCTCGAACCCACGTTGTAGGAAAGTTTTCTTAAAACTTATTTCGCCACCTGATTCTTTTAAAATGTAAAAACTCAAAACCTGTTATTAAATAACAAAACCCTCCACATAGCGCTGGTGTGGACATCAAAACGGTCGACACCGCGCCATGAGGAGATTTTTCTTAATTAACTTCGGAAATTAATCGAGTATTGGTAAGTTTAAAACGCTATAAAATTGCTTTTTGTATGTGTTATCACTTCTAAGTAATCGAATCGTATGCTCTCTCTATTTTCACTCGCCAAATCGTAATCGATCGCTCGTTATCTAGACGCTAGTAATCTCTACTCTCAATCGCATCAACACTTAAGACCCTACTATTGGATTAATTTCGGGACGAAATTTCCTAAAGGAGGGGATACTGTAACAACCCGCACCTTCGTGCGTTGTTACTACTCGATACACTCGTTACGCCTAGCACCAGAGATTCGGATCATAATGTAACTATACCAGTTATATTGCTAAATCGAAGTATAATCGACTGATTACGCATATTCTATCGCTATTACAAACCTATTTTGCATAACACTCACGATGATGTCGAGTAAAGGCCTAATCTACCCTTCTCGATAAGCGTGAGGTGTCAAAACGTAAGTAATCAACGCTAACAAGGACTATCGGGTGAGTGCTATGACTCCAGCCGTCATGACGATGATAGCAATACGAGTAAGTAGTGCCCCGGTAATCATTGTGGCACATCACATCGAAGAACGCACTCGAAGGCACGCGTAACTCGATCACAGACTGTGAATGATAGGAAGTAACAATGCAATAAAGCTAGTCAATCAATAATCAAGCTAATCAAATCAATCATCAAACTCAAGTGTGGGGATTTTAGTACTTTTTATACGTGTGTGTGAGCCTTACGTGTTACTTGTGCATGCTTACTTTATGTTAAAGTGTGTGGTGAATCAATCAAAATCGATCAAGAATCGAAGGTGAATCAAACTCAATCGAAATCGAATCCAAATCATGGTGTAAGGATGCTTGTATGTTAGATATAGTAGTTGGGACTAAAAGTAATTTGATTAGGAAATTCTACCATCCTCAAATCATCGTTCTAAGTCGGAATACCGAAAATCGTCGCGAAACACTCAAAACCAGGCAAGCCGATCGAACAGGGCAACCTGATCGAACAGGCTAGCCGATCGAACAGGGCAACCTGATCGAACAGGCTAGCCGATCGAACAGGGCAACCTGATCGAACAGGCTAGCCGATCGAACAGGCTGTTCGATCGGGCAGCTGCTCGATCAGGGATGCTGTTCGATCAGCCAACCCTTTCCACTTTTGGAAGCCTATAAATAGGGCTGTCCTTGTCAAGCTTTCCACTTTTGGAAAAGCTCTGACCGACCAGCCTCTTCTTCTCACTAAATCTCAGATTTCTCTCAAACCGGTAAGTATTTCGCTCTAATCTTTGTACGTTTTTGTTCATTAATCGATTCTACATCTTTCTATCTTTCAAAACTTGGATTTCATCCATGAAATCACCAAGATCTAGGTGTTCTTGGGTGATGTCATCATGTGTTCTTCAAGAACACTAAGTTTTGACATCATCCCACCATGAATAGCTTAGATCTAACCGATTTCCACATAAATAACCTAAAATCTACCAAAGATCTTAACATTTCACGGTGGGGAAGGATTGGAAGATGGGTTTTCATCTATCTTTCAACTCTTTTACACTCAAAAAGGTGAAAACGAGACTTGAACCGATTTACAAATCAATCTAAACAAACACATGGTTCAAGATTCGGGTTCTACCGAGAGATATACCGATTTCGGGTTAAACGTTAAACTTAAGTTCCAAACCGCCTCTGGCCGAGCTTGGGTGATTCCTGCTCGAGTCAGTAGACTAAGTAGGGACTTCAGCTTTGCGGTTCAACTCGTAGTCAAAATATCTCTAAAACATCAACAATTAACGGGAATAACCAAGTGTTAAGTGATAGGTTAACCGAATCGAGAAGCTGGCCGGACGGCTAGGCTGTTCGATCGAACAGCCCAACCGAACGACTATGCCAGCCGATCGACTAGGCTAACCGATCGACTAGCACTTAGTCCCCCAAACTCACAAGGTGTAATATTGACGAGGTACTGTTCGATCGACTACGCTACTCGATTGTAATCATTACTACTCGAATCATGAGATACTACACTTCAACACTTAGACTTTTCGAAACATTGGAATGTCACCCGATCGAACATGCCAACCGATCGAGTGACATATTTGAAAACAATGAAGTGCTAGCCGATCGGTTGGGCTAACCGATCGAACAGCTGTTCGATCGGCCAACTTGAAAGGTAGTACAAACCATCATACACAAACACATCCTTCTCATCAAAGGAAGAAACAATCCACTTGAAGGAACCAGCCGATCGAGCCAGCCGGCCGATCGAATGGATGTTCGAACGGACTTTCAAACCAATCGAACAGCCCACTCGATCGAACTGCTGTCCGATCGAATGGCCTACTCGATCCAAGTACATTGTTTACTCTTCCGCGTTACTCATCGTTGTGTTACCGAACTATTCAGGCTAACCTATTCTCAGTGCTCTTTCAATCTACAACCAACCACTGTGAGTATACTTGACCCCTTTTACCGAATTTTGGGTGTAACATACGTTCCATAACAACCGAACTTATCAAACGAATGATTCAATTTGACAATTTATCACTTGCGAATAACTGTATGCATAGATATACGTGATGCTAGTTGCATGTATGCTAGGACTTATACTCGTGACGTCCCACCAACAACTAGTATAGTACTATTCCACCCGACGGGGTCTAGTTATGCCAGAGTCGAGCATCGAGGACTTAGCTGGTAGTATCAGTTTTGTGAGTATATATGTCGTGTATTACGTTTATGCATGTGGAAATTCGCAGCACTTTTAATCTATCATACTATACATATCAAACCTGTATACTCGCCAATACTTTTGTATTGACAAAGTTTTAACGTATGTTGCAGGTTTAGCCGAAGTATACACCAAATCAAGCTAGGAAGTCTAGAAATTCATCTAAAATCTAGGTTGTCGGATTTGAATTGTTCGAGAGGACAAGAAATCTGTGATGACTTACGTGATTGTATTGTTTGTTAGTATGGGATGACAAATGTAATAAATATTATCGCAATATAGTTGTTATGGATTCTCTTGAGCAATCTGATTCGCCTAGTGCCGCGCCCCGATGATTCCGCCATCGGTTGGGGTGTGACAGAACAGGCTAGCCGATCGAACATGCTGTTCGATCGAGCAGCCCAGCCGATCGGAGATCCTGGCCGATCGGCTACCACTTTCCTCTTTTGGAGCCTATAAATAGCCCTGTCATTATCACTCTTTCTACTTTTGGAAAGCTCTGACCGAACCAGCCTTATTCTTCACCTTTTCTCAGATTTCTCTCAACTCCGGTAAGTGTTTACTCTAATTCTTGTACGTTTTTTATCATTACATGATTCTACACCTTTCTATCTTTCAAAACTTGAATTCTAACCGTGAAATCACCAAGATCTAAGTGTTGTTGGATGATGTCATCATGGTGTTCTTGAAGAACATCATACTTTGGCCTCATTCAACCATGAATAGCTTCGATCTGACCGATTTCCACATAAACAAACTAGGATTTGTAAGAATCTTAACATTTTCATGGAAGGATTTCCAACCTTCTTCCACTCCTTTACACTCAAAACCTTAAAATCGATAGAGACGGAGCTCGAACCAACTGACTAATCATTCTAACAGTCAAGAGGTTCAAGACTCGGATTCTCTCTACGAGGTTCACCGACTTCGGGTTAAACATCAAACTACCGTTCCGAACAGTTCACCGGCCGGACTTGGGTGATTCCTGTCTGAACTGGTGCAACAAGTAGGAACCCACGTTCTACGGTTTAACTCGCTGTCAAAATACCTTAAAATCGTTACAAATAATCAAACAGCCAAGTGTTAGACGAAAGGCTGGCCAGGTCAGAATTGCTGGCCGAACGGCTAGGCTGTTCGAACGAACAGCCCAGCCGATCGAACATACCAGCCGATCGACCGGGCCAGCCGATCGGCTAGCACATGGTTCCACACTTTTCAAAACTTCATGAAGTATGCTATTGACGAAGTGATGTTCGATCGAATATGCTACTCGATTGGTAAACATTACTCTTCGGATCATGAGATACAACGCTTCAGCACCTAATCGATTTTGCAACTCGTTCGTAGTATGGAATGCCAGCCGATCGAACCGGCTGTTCGATCGAGTGACATCCCACTAAGGACTACATCTGGAGTTCCTAACCGATCGGCTAAGTCGGCCAATCGAACAGACCGTTCGATCGATCGACCTGAAAAGTAAGAACACTTCAGTGTTCTCAAATACTACAACGAAAACTTCAAAAGTTCAAACCATCATACACAAACACATCAGAGGAAGAAACAGTCCACTCGAATGGTCCTGCCGATCGAGCCTACCGGCCGATCGAACATGACTGTTCAAACGGACTTTCAAGCCGATCGAACAACCCGTTCGATCGAACCGGCCATTCGATTGACCGGACTATTCGATCCATTTACACTTGTTTGCATTTCCGCGTTACTCATCGTTATGTTATCGAACTATTCAGGCTAACCCTACTCTCAGCGCTCCCTTCAATCCATAACCAACCACTGTGAGTATACTCGATCCCTTTTTGTTTTTAGCACTTTTGGGTGTTACATACGTTACTTATCAAAATCACAATCGAACACACTATTCAAACTATTTGAACGCTAACCGATTGCATGTATTACGTGACTAAATGTATGCTTGTTGTTATGTTTACACGTGGAATGCTGTCTACCTGCCTTAGCAACGTAGTACTATAGTTTGGACTCAGCACCCGTTCACACGGGGGTTGTTAAGGACAATTACTTGCATGGATTACGGTGGTAATCATGTATTGCGAACTGTCTCGGACAGTCAACCCGCAGTCGTTGGTATCGATAGGTCCATGTCGATAATTAACATGCATCATTTCCCTCTGTGTACGTGCTGGTCATGCGTAAACGATTCGAACTCTATATGCTATTATTAAACTTGATGCTCACCTTTACATTTTATGTATTGACTTTATTTTAACGTATGTGACAGGTATTTAAGGTTTTTGCTTGCTAGGGAAGTGAATCTAGAATAAGTCTCTAGAGGCCCCCAACAAATAGTTGTCTGTCAAGAACAAGCTGCTAGTGCATAGTTGTCTGTAGATCTTGTCAGTGTGGGTCTTTAGGGGCATTGAACAATATTTGTGTTTAATTTGAATCTGAGTTGTCGGAACAGGATCTAATTGTTTGGATGTTATCTGTAATAACTTGTTATTTATTCGGGATACGGTATGGGACGCATCATTTTAAACTTAATTTGTATTAATAGTTGTTGTGGAAACTTCTGGACAATCTGTTTTTTTCTCAGTGCCATGCCCCGATGATTCCGCCATCGGTTGGGGTGTGACAAAGACAAAAAGAATTTAATATTACTTTTAACTACTTTTAATCTCATCCATCCATTTTGAATATCTAATGGTCAGAAAGTGGTTCCCGCGGTTCTTACAACTGGAGGTGGTTTTCATTTTAGCGATCCCCTATATATATATATATATATATATATATATATATATATAAATATAAGATAGATAATATCAAAGGAAGATGCTAGGAAGGTGTAAGAGGATAGACATATAGCTAGCTTCCTAGAAAAGCTATAGGAAACTTCCTAGAACTTTCATACTTCTTACCTGTAAATAGGAAGCTTAGGAATTCATTTCCTTTGTTCATTTCTTCTTTTCTTCTCTCTATAAGTTAGTGTTCTAACCAATAGTCACCAATGCGATGTTCTGTCCGATCGATTCAGGAACCATCTAACAAATGCCAAAGTACTATACTTTGTGAATTTCGGTAAATGGAATCCAAAGTGTTATACTTTGTGAATTTCGTTAAGGTTCAAATCTCGTGACTACCGTTAGGTTTGATTTGGGTTTTACACAAATACGTATTCCATTCTGTTAAACTATATGTTTAACTACCAGAATACTCCCAACTACACACTTACAATCAAACAAGCTGTTAAATCATCAGAAGATTCAGAACAATAAAGTATACGCTTAATTATCGGAAGGAATAGAATCAAGAAGCTTGCTAAATCATGCTTATACTGTGAGTCATTCTCTTTTTACCAAACTTGCTTTCAAAATCATGTTGTTTTTAAAGTTATAATTACAGGGATTAAGTCTTTGTAATCTCCAAATTACAGCCGGTATGTGGGGTTTTGTATACATTACTTGATAACCGTCACCATTGGACAACGGGTTAGCCAAGGGGTGATATGACCATAGTCACAGACACCATTGGACAACGAGATAGCCAATATGTGGTCGAGTGACAAATACCGTGGGTAGTTGGTTGATATATATAAACATTGTAATCGCTATTAATACTGTAAATTATAACAATGCGTCGTTTTAGACAAAAAGAATGATTCACTCAGTATTTCCTGCTGACAAAACCTTTTTAAAACGCATTTCAGGTAATTACAATAGATCGGAATAAGAGTTGGATACGACACCAAAAGGCTTACAGAAGTGGCTTGATTTATCAATTAAATTAAATTAAGAAAAGTTGTTTTATGTAATCGGGTTTATCCCATATGGAAAGTTACCTTTGTAAATCATGGGTTTTATCCCATCCATTTAATAAATAAAAAAAATCCGGTGTTTTCTAAACTCTGATATTTTTCCTAACTCACGGTCTTGATGAAATTTCCGGTCGGACGGCTGGTCAATCGGCTGGTTGGCTGATCGCTCGGTCGCCTGGTTCGAGTGTTCGATGCAACGAGTTTTGCGGTTTCGATTTCGATTGCGAGTGATGCGAATGCGATAGAGTTTACTAATCTAATTACTTTTAATCCCAACCACTCATATCTCGCACTATCTCTTCTCCACTAATTATCATACTATATCAACATACAATCATCCTTATTTCGTATTCGTTTTGCGATTGCGATTCGATTGCGATTGAGTCCGACTGCGATTCGATTGATTACCACACATAACATAAATAAACATGCACAAGTAACACATAAGGCACACACACACGTATAATAAACACCACAATTGCGATATTCGAGTTTGCGAGCGCGATGATGATTAGGTTAGTTCGATTAGCATTTATTTGACTTTATCGCATTGTTACTTCTTATTATTCACAGTCGTAAAGCGATTTGTAGCGATAAATATTCGTTGATTGCTGCGATTTTAACTAATTACTCCACATAATACAACTAACGTAAACATAAATTAGACTATCTACAAGTCAAAGAAGTCAAAACAGGAATCGAGCAAGGAGAGACAGATTGCAATTAGCAATCTTTTCTTCCTTTGACTTCAATCTTGACTTTGACTTTGACTTTGACTTTCGAAACACGGAGTGTTACACATATGGCGTGCTTGGAATGACGTGAAGTTTCAGAATAAACAGGATCGAGTAGAAGATATTATCAGAGATATAAAATATATCGGATTTCTTTGGATTAGTAGTAGATTAAAAGTTAGGTCCTTCTCTTGGACCGACTGGAGTAATTTTGTATTCATGTAGTTTGCTTGTTTGTTTGGCTGCGCTGTTCGTGGGTTTGGTCGGGTTCTAATGAAGTTCACATTTCAAAAAAAAAAAAAAAAAAAAAAAACTTAATCTAGAAAAGCAAAAGCCAAAAAGGATCATACAACAGCACCCCGAACGCCTTTCATTTTCTCTGTCTAAAACTCCTTTTTTTTCTCAAGATGTGAACCACCAACAACCACTATTATCAATGGTTTCAGTCGGTTTTGATGGTGAGTTCACGACGGAGATGGTGGGTGTCAAGTGTTAGCTCCGACTAAATAATGGTCGTGAGTGTAGTTGTAACCACAAAGAATGTCACTTCATACTCCTCCACACCGAATAGTCTAAAAACCGGTTAGCATCTGATTTTTTTTAAATAAAGTTTTATTTATCTCTCTCTTTTGTTTTTTTGGGAAATACATATATTTAAAAACTTTCCTTTATTATACCCTTTTTCTCTTCCTACATGTATATGGGTAGAGGTTCAACTAAGAATTTAATCTTCCCTAAGTTTCCTAAGAAGCAATCTTGAGCTTACATGTGGCAATCTCATTAATTTAGATGAAAGGGTAATATTGGAAAATGCAAATTTCAAACAGATCTGTACTTAGTTTAATCACACGATTTTCATTCCTTCATCCATTCATTGAGCTTCATCGAGATCGTTTTCATCTAAATCAATCGCAAATCTCAATCTCAATCCTGCTGAATCGTTGATCGTTTTCATCGATTTGCCGGTACCTGCGAGATTGAGATCAATCCTGCTGAATCGTTCATCGTTTTCATCGATTTGGTGGAACCCTAGCTCCTCTGTTCATTCATTGAATTGCTGATTTATCCTCCTCTATTTTAATGATGTCTACTACTGTCGATGGTAAAATACCTTCTAGTTTTAATTTCATCTACTTTTTAGGTTTTTAGTTTTGATCTAAGTTGTGCTGGTTTTTATTTAAAAGTGTAGTTCTGAAGTTGTGCTTGTTTTTTGAAGTTGTGCTGGTTTTTGAAGTTGTGCTGGTTTTTTTATATTACATCATATTTTAAAGTGTAGGTTTGTAAGGTTGTGCTGATATCTTTATTTTGTGCTAGTTTATCTGGTAAAGTTGTGCTTGTTTTTTGTGCTGGTTTATTGTAAAGTTTGTGCTGATATCTTTTTTTTGTTCTGGTTTTTTTATTTGTTCAGGAGTTCGTATCTGTCCAACTACTGGTAATCAGTATTATACTCCTATTGTTCCAGATTCTTCCAAACCTGTCGTTGGTATGCATTTCCAGTCAATTGATTCTGCCTTTAATTTCTATAAGAAGTATGCTAAGTTATCTGGGTTTGAGGGTCGAAAGCATACTCAATCTTCAAAAAATGGTGTTGTGATTAGAAAGTACTTTGTTTGTGCGAAAGAGGGTTCAGCGACATCCTGTGCTGTTGACACGGTAAATGACAGTGTTGGTGCTGATAAAAAGTTAAATGACCGAAGGAGGAGACCTTCTAAACGTACCGGATGTAAGGCACACATCCGTTTGGCTTTAACTCCAAAAAATACTTATAGAATTTCTCATGTATTTGAGGAGCATAATCATTCTTTTGTTGATGAAGAGGATTATCATCTTTTAGCTTCGTCTAGAAAGTTGACATTCACTGAAGAGCAACTGCTTTCTGATTTTTCTGAGATGAATATTGGTCCAGTTAGGGCATTCAACCTTATGAGAAAGATTCGTGGTGGATTTGATAAGGTTGGAGTGACGTCTACTGATTGTAAAAATTTTAAAAGAGATATTAATTTGTTCATTGGAGAGTTTGATGTGGATATGGCTGTCCAACGTCTTATGAAGAAGAAGCAGTTTTTGCCGAATTTTTCTTGTGAATTTTATTGTGATGAAAAAGGTGCTCTTGCTGGATTATTTTGGGCTGATGAAGAAATGAAACTGAATTATGAGGTCTTTGGGGATGTTATGTCTTTTGATGCTACGTTCCGTACGAACAGGTATTTTATTCACTTTTTGTAGATCATTTATTCATATTTTTATTAAACTAGCACAATTCAGCAAGCAGTTGTAATATAATCAATTCAATTTTTAGGTATGACTTGGTATTTGTTCCGTTCACTGGAATCGATAATCATCATCACAATGTCACGTTTGCTGGTTCTTTGTTAGCATCTGAAACTGCTGAATCATATAAATGGCTTCTTCAAAGTTTTTTGAAGGCTTTTGGTGTTGCACCTAAGGTGGTTGTGACTGATCAGGACGCTGCAATGAAAATTGCCATCCGAGATGTTTTCCCAGATACCAGACATCGTTTGTGTATGTGGCATATAATGATCAAAGTTTCTGAAAAGGTAACTTTCTTAAACCAGCACACTTTTAGCATATAAACCAGCACACTTTAAACATCCATTTAAACCATCACACTTTAGCATATAAACCAGCACACTTTTAAACCAGCACACTTTGGCATATAACTCAGCACACTATTAAACCAGCACACTTTCTTTAAACCATAGTTTAAGCATCATAGTTTAAGCATCATAGTTTAAGTTTATACATCAACTAGCACACTTTAACATATAAACCAGCACATTTTAGGATTTGTTTGCTGTTTTAATATACTAATTTTTTTTTTTTGTTATAGGTTGGTACTGAGCTATCACAAGATGAGGTTTTTAAAGATGATATATGTGATGTTGTATGGACTGATGCTCTTGAACCAGCACAGTTTGAGACACAATGGTGTGATTTAATGATTAAGTACAACCTTACTAGTAACAGCTGGCTGTCTGATATGTACAACTTGAGATCAGATTGGATTCCAGCATACTATCGTCATGAACATATGTCCGGTCTTATGCGTACAACATCTAGGTCTGAGAGTGAAAATCATTTTTTTGGTCAATTAACCAACACAAAATTGTCATTAGTTGAGTTTTTGAGCCATTTTGATACTGCAATGGAATCTCAGAGGTTTAAGCGCAGCAAACGTGATCATGATACCAGATACACACAACCTCGCATGAAAACCAATTATGAATTGGAACTGGAAGCTGCAAAGATTTATACTCGGGGGATATTTTTTGATGTTCAAGAAGAAATTCGACTTGCTTGCAAGAATTGTATGTGCAGGCGTGAAGAAGAAGTTGGTGATTCAATTAAGTTTTATATTCTACAGGTCAATCTTCCTGGCCTTCATGAGGTATTTATTTATACCTTTAGTAGCACAAACATGTTCTGCTTTTTACAATACCTTTTAAGTAGCACAGTGATTTATATTTACAATTAGAATTTTACATATATAAACCAGCACACTTTTGTTATAAACTAGCACAATATAAGCATTTGTTATTTGTGTAGGTTCTTTTTACTCCTAAGGATATGGTAATTAAATGCAGCTGCAACCGATATGAGCAGTATGGTTTGCTATGTAGGCATGCCTTTTGTGTTCTTCGTCTTTGTGGTATAAAGGAGTTCCCTAAAAAATATGTTATGGGGCGTTGGACAAGAGATGTTGTTCCAAAAAAGACAAAAGTTTCGAGTTTTGATCAAAATGCTGCTGGTAATCAAGTTGAACGTGCTTCCAGCATTGTGCGTGAGATAATGACTGCAACTGAACATATTGTTAACCGTCTTGTTACAAATATTGACCTGTTATCGTCGTATAGAGACCAAGTGATCGAGTCGAAGTTGAAGGTTGATTCTGCTGACCTTCCTGCAGAATCATTTAACAAGAATGCAAGATTAGCTAATATTCTTCATGCTGATCAGCCATCTTCATCGTCTTCTGCTACCATTCTTCCACCTAGTGGTATTAGAAACAAGGGGTGTGGTTCAAACAAACGCTTAAAGTCTTTTCGTGAGGTATCATCTTCAAGAATATCAAAGAAAACTAAAACTAGAGGTTGTTTGAAATGTGGAGGTCATGGACATAATAGTCGGACTTGTAAGATGAAGACTACTGTTGCTGATTCCCAGAAGAGCAGTTAGTTGTGTGTGTTGGAAACCAGCACAATATTAATTGTATGAAACCAGCACAATTTTAAACTTCTTCTATGATATTTGGATTTGTTATTTTTTTCATTTCAGTTTGGATTTCTTGTATTCTTATTATGTTTACAACATTCAACCAGCACATTATTAGTTTTTGTTGATTTTGTAAATACATTTGTCAAGAATTATAAAACCAGCACAATTTCATAGAAGAAGTATAAAATTGTGCTGGTTTTATAATTAAACTCTGTTCTTTAAAACCAGCACAATTATAAAACCAGCACAATTTTAAACTTCTTCTATGAAACCATCACATATTGTCATAGTGAAACCAGCACAAATATTAATTGTAAAACCAGCATAAAATTAACTTTCCTAATATAACTGTTAAAGCAGTACAATGTAATTGTTAAACCAGCACAAAATTGTCATAGTGAAACCAGCACAATATTAATTGTAAAACCAGCATAAAATTAACTTTCCTAATATAACTGTTAAAGCAGTACAATGTAATTGTTAAACCAGCACCATATTAATTGTTAAACCAGCACAAAATACTACAGACAACTACCAAACTAATGTTATATTGTTCAACCAACACAATCAATATTTCTGGTTCAGTCTGTCATTGATTTTCGTTTCCGCATTTTTCTTGCATTCCTCTTTCTTTTCAGGCTCCATCTTCTCATACTTCTCTAACAGTTCCATCATTTCACCTTTCGCTAAGTTGATGTCGGATAAAAGTATTTTGCTTAAATACTTGTATCTCAGTTCAACCAACTCTTTGTCTTGTTCCGGTGACTCTTTCGACAGCCCACTATCCCATTCCTTCTTGCTCACATGATTCCCTGTGTATGTCTCCATGTGTCTCATTGCAAAGACACCACAATCTACAAAGTTCTTTTCCGTTTGCCACGACATGTTCATTATTTCTGGTTCCAAGGGCGACATCTTTTTGTGCATTGTTGGGTATTCAACTTCAAGGTAATCACATACAATTTCTTTCTGTAATTTGAAAATTTTTCAAAATCAAAATCCCTAAGCATCACAAATATAATTAAAATAAACAGCACAGAATTAATGGGCATCAATATATTACCACTCTTTTAGCACGTGCCATTTTTTGTGCTTTTGCTTTCCCTTTCATGTTGTCTATAATCTTGATGGCTTCTCCCTTGAAATCAAAACATACAATGTAGTAGTGCTTGTGTTGTAGTATTGGAATGAACAACATGTCCACTTTCCTAATAGTTCCAAACTCGGTAGTCATCAATGTCGCGGCAATGTTTTCGCTGAAATTTTGTGCGCAGGTCTCTTTCTTCAGTTTTGGTTTGAAGTTGTTTTCTCCCTGCACAGAAACCAGCACAATGTGTTATAAACCAGCACCAGCACAATG
Source organism: Helianthus annuus (assembly GCF_002127325.2). NCBI lineage: Eukaryota > Viridiplantae > Streptophyta > Magnoliopsida > Asterales > Asteraceae > Helianthus > Helianthus annuus. The sequence goes on from NC_035449.2 coordinate 11,052,297, forward strand.
TGTTATGAACCAGCACAATAATAGCATTTCATATATTAATAAAACATTAATTTTTCAAAACCAGCACAATGTGTAATAATCCAGCACATTTTGTTAAATGCGCTTTTTCTAATCTGTTATTAAAACCAGCACATATTAGAAAACATACCAGCATGTTGCATGGGCAGAAAACTCTTGCCGGCGAACCTTTGCTTCTGTAGACCTCTTCACTGTTTAGTACCAATGACCAAGCTGTTAGGACTTGGACATGTATGTATAAGTTCGGGTGAAGCGACTCCAGACATACCCTTGAAAGGTTTGTGTTAAATGCTGTCTCAAATATAAACACCCTGCATTGTTGTAATACACATTAGTTTAAATACTTATTTTTATCCAATTAAGATTTTGTTGGTTTTTATACTTACCAGGGGTCGTCAACTGTCGAGAACATCCATTCGGCTATCCTTACTTCAATTTTTTCAGTTTTTGTTTTTATTTGTACAACTCGCTGCATATATGGTGAACATAAAGGTTCGGCAGGGTGAGTTGTACGTTTGCTTTTCTTCTGGACTCCGGCATTTAGGTCTTCACCTATGAATTCTTGTTTTTCTGGTGTTTTAAAAACCTCTCCTTGCCGTGCTGGTTGACCAGCAGCCTCATTTCCTTCTTTCTTTGCTGGTTGACCAGCAGTGTCACTTTCTCCCTTTGGTGGTTCATTAGCATCTTCACCTCCTTTCTTTGTTGTTTCCCCATCAGGTTTACCATCTTTAGCCTTTTCTCCACCTGCATCCTTTTCTTCTTCACCACCAACTCCATGATCAGCACCATCTTTTTTGCTGCTTGCTACTTGTTCTGCCTTTTCTATTTCTTTTATAACCTCTGGCCACATTGAACTGGTGATTCTGAAAGGAGTTGAATCAAATTGTGAGACCACCATTTTTTTTTGTGATTGGGTAAGTTTAACTTCATTTCCTTCTTCCTTTTCATTCCCTCCTTCTGTCTTCTCTCCACTTCCTCCTTTTTTCTTTTCTTCATTCCCTGCTTCTGATTCTTGCTTCTCGAAATTGTACTTTTCACCATATACTACCAATCTTTTTCTCCACTCATCCACAGCATCCACAACCTCATCACCTCTGTACTTTGTTAAACATTTTGTAATCATTTCGTGTGTTTCTTTGACATGCATGTCCAGCTCTTTTGTTTTGGTTTTTATCAGACAAATCCATTCCTGAAAAGATAACCAGCACAAATTGTAAAAGTAGCACATTTCAAACTAGCACAGTTTTACAATCCATTTAAACCAGCACACTTTAGCATATAAACTAGCACAATTTAACATTCCATTAAACTAGCACAATTTAACATTCCATTCCTGAAAAGATAACCAGCACATTCTTTTTATAAAGTAGCACATTTCAAACTAGCACAGTTTTACAATCCATTTAAACCAGCACACTTTAGCATATAAACTAGCACAATTTAACATTCCATTAAACTAGCACAATTTAACATTCCATTCCTGAAAAGATAACCAGCACATTCTTTTTATAAAGTAGCACATTTCAAACTAGCACAGTTTTACAATCCATTTAAACCAGCACACTTTAGCATATAAATCAGCATAATTTTTCAACAAATGTCATAAAAGTAGCACATTTTTTCAGTAATACTACAGATAAACACAATAAAATAGAATTTACCACTCCACTTGTTGGATTTGTAGGTGGAATTTGTGAGAGTTTTTCCTGGGATTGTGGAATGTCCAAACTTTGTGTAATGTTTAGAGATTCTGGGAAGTCACTAAAGTAACGATTTCTAGCTTCATCAGTTTCCTTCGAGATTTCTTGATATGTGGATAGAGGTTGTTCAGCTGGTGCTTTTTTCTTCATCTTCAGTTTTACCTTCAAATTCTTTCGTTTTTCATTTTCTTCTGTTTCACCAGTTGTTGCTGCTTTCAAACTTGTTTTCTTCATACTCTTCACCACCATTTGAGTAGGTGTTTGTGTTGTCAAGGCGAGTTTCTGTGCTGGTTTCAAACTTGTTTTCTTCTTACTCTTCACCACATTTTCACTTCTCTTTCTTTTATTGCTTTCCACCACCGGACCAAGCTTTTTAATTGTATCATTTTTATGATACATTACAGCTGGTATCATCTTCTGTTTTGGATTTGTTCTTTGGTATGTATCATGAGCATAAACCAACTGATTGATTTACAAGTTAGTTTTTGTTATTATGTTTGATAAAAAACAATAAATATAGATCATTTTTAGATAACTACAACATACCACTAGAAATGTTATCGGCCCGATGTAATGTGCTGCTTTAGATTGGAACCAGCTTGTTGTCTTTCTGTTCAAGCAGTCGATCACGTAGCTGCACCAGTCAACATCCTTAATATCTACATCAGGTTGCAATGTTGTAAGGAATTTCATGTTGACGTTGCCACCGTGTGTGAGCTCTGCCATTATTGAGTTGAACATTACAAGAAAGTTCAGTTGAAATAGCCTTCCACTCTCCTTCTGTTCTTCCACAACATGAATAATATGATGCATTTTTGGCAGTTCATCATCAATTTCAAATTGATTTCTAAACTCTGCAACAACTGGATCACTCATTTTTGGTTTACTCAACTCCGTAACCTTCACTTTACCCATTGGTATGCCAAGAACTTCTTGTACAAGGTTAGGTGTTATCACTACATTATGTGTACCTAGATTCAGTGTGTTGATTGTAGGTTCATAATTGTTAGTGAGCCAGTATCCCAGATCAGTTGGTATATTTGTTATATCAAAGTTCTTCATGCTTTCAAATCCCATGTTATCTACTTCTGCTTTCTGTTCGTCAGATAACACTTGCATGAATTCAGCAAGGTTTTTTGGGCTGTTCCTGATTCTAATTCTTTTTTTCTTATCAAATTCCTTGAAAAGTGTTGATCGTATAGGTTCAGGGTTTGTGGCAACAGCTTTTAGTGCTGTTTTTTGTTTCTTTTCCGGGTGTTCGAAGTCACTGTCTGATGAGCCTGCAAGTAATTTCAGAAGAAACATAGTAACCAGCACAAGTTATAAAGTGTACTATATATTAAAAAACAATAACCAGTACCATTTTGATCATTTAATACATAATAAACCATGATTTTTATAATTCAAAACATCATTGTTACATAAGGTTCAGAAAAACATGATCATAATACATAACAGCATTGATAACATTAGAAAACTAAAACAAACAACATAAACATGATGATCATAGCAGGAGCTGGCTAGATTGCTACTTCCTTCCAAAATTCTTGACTGAGATTATAGGTTTTTCCTCATCTTCTTCATGTTTAGGTTGTAGGATTGGGATCTTTTGTTTTTCATCATCTTCTTCTTTTTTGGGTTGTACAACTGAGATTTCAGGTTTCTCATCAATCTCTTCTTTTATGGGATCTGAAGGTTCACCACCAGAAGTAGGATGATTGGTATAGCTTGGCCACCAGATTGCTACTTCATTCCAAAATTTCGGACTCATATAATATTCCTTTTTTGTTGGTCTTACAACTTTTAGTGGAATGGGATGCAAAGTTTCATTATCAAAAGTAGGGATTGGTTCTCCTGGTTGTACAATTTGTAGTGGTTTGGGATTGTACAGCTCTGTTTTCACACACAAAAAACAACTGAAACTTATATTACTTATCTCCTGAATTTAAAAGTAGCACAGTCGGTAAACCAGCACAGATTTGGAACACTAAAGTAGCACTTGTGCTAGTTTCTTATAAAACACTAAAGTAGCACAGACGGTAAACCAACTAGAATTTGTGATAGTTTACTAGAAAACACTAAACCCTTTGTGCTGGTTTCTTCTAAATCAATAAACTAGCACAGACGGTAAACCAACTAGAACATTGTGCTAGTTTCTTAAAAAACACTAAACTAGCACGGAAGTTAAACCAGCACCGATTTCAAAACCAGAAAACCAACCACAACTTTGTGCTAGATATTTCTAAATCACTAAACTAGCACATAGGTTAAACCAGCACAGAAAATAAACCAGCACAAAAAATAAACCAGCATTATTTCATAAAAAACACAACGATCGATCTGTTTAATAAAATGCAGAACATGAATCAGTTTAGACATATTAAAACCCTAGAAATCTGTTCGTTTGCAGATCCTTAACAAACCTTCGAAATCGTCATCATGTTTTGTTTCTTTATGCTTCTGGCTTCTTGTAGATCTCTTAGAACCTGTGTAATCGATTTGATTTCGAAGAAACTTAGAAAAACCGTACAAAATTGAAACGAATACACCAAAATGCAAAAAAAAAAAATGGAACGTACTCTCTGAATCCATCGTTGATGCTGTTTTTGTTGTTGTTTGTTCGATTTTCGTCTCTCTGATTGTCGATTTTAGGTGAAGTTTGTTAGCGATTGGGAAGTTTTGAGAGAGAGTGAAGAAGAAGTTTTTTTGAATCGTTGATAACTGCCAGTACTATTTGTTTGTTTATGGCGAAAATACCCCCGCGCGTTGTATTTTGTTTATTTATCTAGTTTAATATTAGGGATCTAATCTGGTCCATTGGTTGTTTAAACAAATGGTGTAGATTGCTTCTTAGGCAACTTAGGCAAAATAGGCTTCTTAGGGGAACCGCCCCCCATGTATATGCCTAGTTAATTCTTTTACCTTAGGAGCACGACTCGAAGAATAACCACAACGGTTGCTTCCATGACGATTTACTGGATCGACACCACTATCATCTATGAAGTTATCATCATCCAGCTCCTTTTTTATACCCTTTTTCTCTTCCTGAACCAGTAATTAAACAAACCTCCATAAAAAACTTACAAAGTTACCATCATAAAACATGGTTAATTAATTAATTGTTCAACAGATATTCCTATGAAAATCACTATAAAGGCTAGCAGTTTAAAACTAACTAATAATGTACCTCTGAATCGCCTCCTCCGACAATAGTATCCCACATCTCCTTCACTTCTGGAGCATCACCACTCCTTTTAAATTTTTTATTACTATTCCCACCGTCTCTAAAAAACTTCTTCCTATTTCCACAACCACTAACTGAACCATCATCTCTCACCATATCAACTGCCAACTCCGGTACGGTGCGCTTCTTCATTAACCTCTTCGATTTAGAATCGAATTTGTTAAACTCAACCGTCGGATTTAAAACATCAACTTCTTTAATGGGGTGTTGTTGATGATTGTTGTGAAAACTACAAAGTTGACAAAAACAATACAGTTAAGGTTGGTTTCATATGACTAACAGTAGTAGCATTAATTGTCTAGATTAAAAAGAAGTGGAACTTACAGATTGTTCTTGTAGGACATAGAATTTTTAAGTACGAAGAAAAGTGGTGATTGATTGGAAGCACTTTTATATATACACACTGAAAGGTAGTTGCCATATTTTTGTTACTTTGTTATCAAGTAATAAAATTTCAAATAATTTATTTTACTTATGAATCATAAATCCGATAAATACTATAGTATACTTTGTTAGCAAGTAATTAACAAACATTCAAATTACAAATTAAAATAATTTATTTTACTTATGAATAATCACATAAGTATTATAGTCTGCGCAACACTCCACATCTTATCCAAAATGCGTATAAATAATAGGTTTATGTAGATAAGGTAAATAATATATGAGATTTAGGTAGATGAGGTAAATGATTTATGAGATTTAGTTACGTATATGGTAGGTTAACAAAATAACGTTAAATTATGGAATATCAAAAGTTATTAAATTATTATTTAATCTTCTAATTTATAATAAAAGTTTAATTATAAATCTTTATAACTAACTAGTGTTATTATCCGTCGCTGCGCGGAGAAACGGCGGGGTTTAGTATACTATTAATAGGTTTTGCCATTTCATATGCGGCAAACTCCATAATTACAGTTGATGCTTGTATAACATAAATTACTTGAAGGGGGAATTTCTCTCTACTGGCGTGGCAGACACATGTCGTTTCATACTCCTCCACACCGAATAGTCTAAAAACCGGTTTGCACCTGATTTTTTTAAATAAAGTTTTATTTATCTCTTTCTTTTTTTGGCAAATACATATATTTAAAAACTTTCCTTTATTTAAAAAACTAAAAACGTACCATTACATAAAAATGTACATCATCATTGGGTTACAAGTAAAATAAATATTATTATTAAGATATAATGTAACAATCAAAAATAAAAGAACACCTTGATCTAGAAAAGCACAACTAACTTCTTGGAAATTTCTGAATTAAATTGGTTGACCAGAGAGCTCGATTCAATTAGGTTAGCCGATAGAAAAGATAAATGGACTTGGATTGGTGAGGCTGAAGGCGGCTTCTCGGTTGGGACAGTGAGACAACTTCTTAATAAAAGGGCGGGTAATAGTAGCAATTATGTTATGAGGTGGTGCAAATGGACACGTGCCTTTAGGGGCTTGCTTGGCTAGAAAGAGAAAGTCTTTAGCCTAGCTCGACTGAAAGGAGAGGAGCGATAGCAACTCACCAGAAAGCAACTAGCTGTCGCCCTGCTTCCCTCTTCCCTCTCGATAGAGGGCTAAATCACCTACTTAACAATAACCCAATAGAACCAGGAAAGCATAACACCTCTCGCAGTCCCCCTCGCTGGCAAGCACCTAGCTAGCGAGGAAGGAAAACTAACTAGCTCTCCCGTAGTTGCAAAGCCGTCCGCCCTAATGAATAAGCGGGAGAGGAAGAGCGAAAGGAGCACACTTCTCGACTAAATGTGCTTGCATGGAGGGCCGAAATGGGAAGAATTCCTACATGTATGGCGCTTAGAGATCGGAATGTTGATATTAATGACGCGTCTTGTCCGTTGTGCAGTTCGAGCGATGAGACTGCTGATCGTATTTTCACTTCTTGCATCAAACACAACGAAAATAAATATGGTTTAAATATTTCACTTTCATAAAACACATTGCAAGAATATTTTCTATAATTTTGTCGATATCAATAAAGCCTTCATTACAAACACCATTGTGATTTTATGATCGTAATCAATACAATAACTTCAAGTATAAAGTGTGACAATGACCATGATTAGAGAAATGCACGTACTAAAACACACATCTTACCATTGGATAAAATACACCCAAACGAACCTTGATAATCATCTGTAAACGTAATCATATACCTCATGGCCTTTAGTGAACGCTACCTAATCGGTCCAGAAACATCAGAATGAACCAATTCTAATGGCTTTGTTGATCTACACTTTTAGGTGTTGTATGACAATTGATGAGCTTTGCCATACTGGAACCCTGCATACACCACGTCTTTCTTCACTTCAACCTTCCGCAAACCAACCACTAAGGTTTTTTTATCATAAGTACCAATTTATCATATCCCACATGTCCGAGATGTTCATGCCACAAATCAAAACCATGTTTAGATTTTGTCTTTTCTATATAAGCGGTCCCGGTTCACAAAACATACACAGACTCGTTTCTCTTCCTTTACATTATGATGGGAAAACGCGAAACCCGGTCACAAACGGTAAACACAAACGCGGAAGCAAACTTCGTTTGACCAACAATTTTCCCAAACTTGAATGAACCTATGAGGATGCAAACAAATAGGGTATATCGACTACAATCTAAACAATCCGAAAACAATAACAAGAACACCAAATTTTAGCGTGGAAAACCTCTCAAAAACGAGAGTAAAAACCACGGGACTACTAGAGCCGCTTCAAATCCACTATCACCAAATTAGAGCAATACAAAGTCTTCCCTAGGTATACTAGAGGCATACACTAAACATCATACACTTGGAATCAACAACTTCAAGCATATGAAATCAAGAACAAAGACAAAAGAAGGAAATATAACCAAAATCTGCAGCAGTGAACAGAGGCTGTGCAGACAGATTTCCGGACGTGATTAAGACAAACTGACCGTTGGATAAGGTCGCCCTGATGTCGTGATGACTGTGTCCAAAAATCAGAGTGATCCAACGGTTCAATCTCCGGGAAATCGACGATCTCTGCAGCTAGGTTTGAAAATGACGGAAATTACTTCTTCTTCTTTTGTGTGACTTTTGTGTGTGTTGTTAGGGTGTTAACAACTGAAACCCCTACTACTCCTTTTTAACCATACATGAAAAATAAGAGTGGGCCATAAAAATAATTGTTGGGCTTCCTCATTGGCCCAAAAACCCAACAATTCTCCCCCTTTTTGGCCTATGAGGAAGAGTTCGCCATCCCGGCGATTGAGCAACATATCTTCAACTTTTCCCTTGCCAAAGATTTTGTCAACATATCGGAACCATTATCGTCGGTATGAACTTTATCAAGTTCGAACAACTTGTCTTCAAGAGCATCTCTAATCCAATGATACTTCACATCGATATGTTTTGTTCTCTTGTGAAACGTAGAATTCTTAGCAAGGTGAATGGCACTTTGATTATCACAAAGAACCACGTAGCGCTGTTGCATAAAGCCAAGCTCCTGCATAAACCTTTTCAACCACAACAGTTCTTTGCATGCTTCTGTTGCTGCGATATACTCAGCCTCAGTTGTAGACAAAGCAACACACTTTTGCAGTCTTGACTGCCATGAGACAGCTCCCCCTGCAAAAGTCATCAGATATCCAGAAGTGGATTTCATGTTGTCTTTGTTTCCCGCCAAATCAGAATCAGTATAACCAACAAGCATTGGCTCTTCATTCCCAAATGTTATACCCAATTTGGAAGTACCACGTAGATACCTAAGAATCCACTTAACCGCATCCCAATGCTTCTTGCCAGGATTTGACAGAAACCGACTGACAACACCTACTGCATGGGCAATATCAGGTCTTGTACACACCATTGCATACATCAAGCTTCCAACAGCTGATGCGTATGGAACTTTATCCATGTCTTCAATCTCCTCATTCGAAGAAGGGCAATCTTTATCGGTTAGTTTAAAATTGGGAGTAAGAGGTGAACTAACCGATTTGGCTTTATCCATGTTGAACCTGCGAAGCACCTTCTCAATGTATTGCTCTTGTGACATGTGCAACTTCTTTGAAGCTCTATCTCTAGTAATCCGTATACCAAGAATTTGTTTTGCTGGGCCCAAGTCTTTCATAGAAAACGACTTGCTTAATTCTTTCTTCAGCTGAACAATTCTCTCTGCATTCTTGCCTACAATCAACATGTCATCAACATAGAGTAATAAAATGATAAAATCATCATCACCAAATCTCTGAAAGAAAACACAGTGATCTGAAATAGTCTTTCGGTAGCCTTGCTTCCCCATAACAGACTCAAATTTCTTGTACCACTGTCTTGGTGCTTGCTTCAACCCATAAAGACTTTTCTGAAGCTTACAGACATAGTCTTCTTTACCTTTAACCTGACAACCTTCAGGTTGCTCCATATAGATTTCTTTATCCAAGTCACCGTGAAGGAAAGCTGTCTTGACATCCATTTGCTCAACCTCAAGATCAAGACTAGCTGCCAAACCAAGAATCACTCGAATGGAACACATCTTCACGACTGGAGAGAAAATCTCATCAAAATCAATACCCTTTCTTTAACTGAACCCTTTAACCACCAATCTGGCTTTGTACCTAGGCCTCGAGGTATGTTCTTCAGTCTTCACTTTGTAGACCCACTTGTTCTTCAAAGCTCTTTTGCCCTTGGGCAACTTTACTAACTCAAAGGTATTGTTCTCATACAAGGAATTCATCTCATCTTGCATGGCTTCAACCCACTCCTTTTTGTGTTCATCTTCCATCGCCTCTTCATAACACCCGGGCTCTCCCCCATCAGTGAGCAAGACATACTCATCAGTAGAATAACGGGTGGAAGGATGACGGTTTCTTGTAGACCGTCTGAGTGGGATAAATGTTGGCATACCTGGCACTGGTAACTCTGGATGAGGACCCTCATCTAACTCTTGCTGCTATGGAATATCATGATTATCAGTACCGTGTTGTTCATCATGTTGAATATCATCTTCATTATGTGGCTCAGAGTGTTGTGGAGGAACTGGATCCAAATCAGTAAGATCATCAGTATGTTGAGGAACTATCTTTGTCTTCTCAATATCTTTCAAACTTTGATCTTCAATAAAATCAGCATCGAAACTTCTTATGAGTTTCTTTGAGATTGGATCATAAAACCTGTGTCCAAACTCATCTCCCCCATAACCAACGAATATACATGGCTTGGTCTTTACATCAAGCTTTGTTCTTTCATCTTTGGGAATATGCACAAAAGCCTTGCATCCAAAGACCCGCAAATCATCGTATGAAACATCTTTGCCGCTCCAAACCCTGTCAGGAACATCAAAAGACAAAGGAACACAAGGAGTACGATTAATAACATTTACTACGGTGTTCAAAGCTTCACCCCAAAAGGAATTAGGCAACCCTGCATGTGACAACAGACATCTAACCCTTTCAGCCAATGTTCTATTCATCCGCTCTGCTAGACCATTCAATTGTGGTGTCTTTGGAGGAGTCTTTTGGTGCCGAATACCTTTCTCTCTACAGTAAGCATCAAAAGGACCAATGTACTCGCCTCCATTATCTGTTCGAATACACTTGAGCTTCTTCTCAGTTTGTCTCTCAACTAAGGCTTGAAACTGCTTGAACACATCTAATACTTGATCTTTAGACTTCAAAGTATAAGCCCAAACTTTTCTCGAATGATCATCGATAAAAGTGACAAAGTACAAGCAACTCCCAAGTGTTCTAGTCTTCATAGGACCACAAACATCCGAATGTATTAAATCAAGTATATTGTCTCTCCTATGTGGAGGGTGACTTTTGAAAGAAACTCTTTTCTGTTTACCTGCCAGACAATGAGAACACTTCTTCAAATGAACATAGTGCAAATCGGGCAAGGCATTCTTCTTCAACAAAATAGACATCCCTTTTTCACTCATGTGAGCAAGTCTCCTATGCCACAAGTCGGTCATATCGGCATTCACTAACAAATTGACCGAGTCTTTGGAGATCTTTGGATGCGTTCTGTATAACTTTAAACTTCTTTTACCTCTTGCCACAATCAAAGAACCACGAGTGAGTTTCCAAACACCATCGCCAAAGGTACTATGGTAACCATCATCATCAAGTAAACCTGCGGAGATCAAATTGAGTCTAATATCTGGAACATGTTTTACATTGTGTAAAACTAACTCCATCCCAGTGTCAAACTTCAAGCAAACATCCCCAACACCTACAATCTTTGATAGCCCGTTATTACCCATCTTAACAACCCCAAAGTCACCAGGTGTGTAAGATGAATAAAATTCCCTTTGTGATGTCACATGACACGTAGCACCACTGTCAACAACCCAACTCGAATCATCACGTGCAATGTTCACCGTATCATAATCACAACAAACGAAGAACTCTTCAGTAGCAGTATTAACTTCAGCAATATCATTGCCACCATCATCCTTTTTGTGATTGTTCTTTTGATTGTTGTAATTAGCCTTCTTGTTCTCCCTTTTTAATTGTCTGCAGAATTTAATTGTGTGTCCTTTCCTACCACAATGATGACACTCATAATCAGCAAACTTACCTCTGGACTTACTACGATGCTTCCCTTTGTTACTCGGACCTCTACTTTGACCTCTCCCCCTGCTCTCTGTGGCCAAGACATCGGATTGTGAAGAGGAACCTTGTGATTTTCTTCTCATCTCTTCATTTAAAATACCGCTTTTAGCCATTTCCATAGTAATAATACCATTTGCTGCAGAGTTGGACAATGATGTCCTAAAAGTCTCCCAAGAATCCGGTAAAGTACCAAGCAGCCATAAGCCTTGTACCTCGTCTTCAAACTTGATACCCATTCCTGCAAGCTGATTAATAATACCCTGAAAAACATTCAAGTGATCAGTAACAGGAGTTCCATCATTGTACTTCAAGTTTATCAACTGTTTAATCAAGAACAATTTATTGTTTCCGGTCTTTCGAGCATACAATTCCTCAAGCTTGTTCCACAAAGTACGAGCGTGAGTCTCACCGCTAATATGGTTCAAAACATTATCATCAACCCATTGGTGAATATAACCACAAACCTTTCTGTGCAATATATTCCACTCTTCATCTGTTTTATCACCCGGTTTGTCGGTATTAAAAACAGGCATATAATAATCCTTAATATAAAGGAGATCTTCCATCTTGCCTTTCCAAACATGATAATTAGAACCATTCAAATTCACAATCCTACTTGTATTAGCTTCCATCGTTCAATCAAGTTTCAACCCAATAACAAGAGCCAATGGCTCTGATACCACTATCTTGGGAAAAACGCGAAACCCGGTCACAAACGGTAAACACAAACGCGGAAGCAAACTTCGTTTGACCAACAATTTTCCCAAACTTGAATGAACCTATGAGGATGCAAACAAATAGGGTATATCGACTACAATCCGAAAACAATAACAAGAACACCAAATTTTAGCGTGGAAAATCTCTCAAAAACGAGAGTAAAAACCACGGGACTACTAGAGCCGCTTCAAATCCACTATCACCAAATTAGAGCAATACAAAGTCTTCCCTAGGTATACTAGAGGCATACACTAAACATCATACACTTGGAATCAACAACTTCAAGCATATGGAATCAAGAACAAAGACAAAAGAAGGAAATATAACCAAAATATGCAGCAGTGAACAGAGGCTGTGCAGACAGACTTCCGGCGTGATTAAGACAAACTGACCGTTGGATAAGGTCGCCCTGATGTCGTGATGACTGTGTCCAAAAATCAGAGTGATCCAACGGTTCAATCTCCGGGAAATCGACGATCTCTGCAGCTAGGTTTGAAAATGACGGAAATTACTTCTTCTTCTTTTGTGTGACTTTTGTGTGTGTTGTTAGGGTGTTAACAACTGAAACCCCTACTACTCCTTTTTAACCATACATGAAAAATAAGAGTGGGCCATAAAAATAATTGTTGGGCTTCCTCATTGGCCCAAAAACCCAACACATTATAGGCTTTAATTTTGTTCCGAACTTATCAGTTACTATGACGTATCTTAATTCAAATAAAACATACCCTAAACAATAACTATGTTAGTCTCAAATATAAACAATTTGATGTCTTTTTGTTTATAGTAAAATAATAACAAGATTCCAAAGGTTAAACTAATTTTCTCAAACAGTAAAGACGTATAACACAATCATCATTAAAACAAAGTTAACAAAGAAGTGAAAGGCATAAAAAAAAAAATAGAACTTAAAAAAATCATTCTTTGTATGTTATTTTTTTTATGTGTATTTAAAGTAATTGTAAAGTAGTTTAATTGCTGAGAGGCCATTATACAAGATAACATGGACTTTATATACCTCAATTTCATTTATTTCTAAACAAAAAATTCAGCCCAATTTTGGTTTTGGCTATTAATAAAAAATAAACAAACTGAACAAAAACTGTCAGTCTAAAAGAATAAATCAAACTGATTAACTGAAGACAGATTGACTAATAAAACAGACTAACCGATTACTTCGGTTGCGGGTGAAGAATGAAACCTAAAAATAGGGTTTGTAATTGGTGAATAATCGAAAGGACTTGTAGTTTCAAACACAACGTCATTTGGACCATCGAGCTTAACAAATACATGAAAATGACAAACATTAGATCATTTACAATGAATATATGTAATGATTCAAGTTTACGAGTTTGTTTAAATGAGGGGTTGATGTAAAATATTGTTTGCGAATGCCAAAATGTTATTAGAGTCTACATAGTTTTTGTTATGGAATTGTATGAATGCACGATGGTAATGATTCATACGTGTTTTAGTGTTTAAGGGCTACTAGTAACATGACATGTAGGCATGTAGGGTATATCTTTTTTCTTTTATGTTTGTTGCTTTGTTATAATGATTTTGTTGTCTTGCCATTAGGGTTGTTCACTTTTATCCAAAACCCGAAATCCGACCCGAATTCAAAGCCACTCAAACCCGAATTAGCGAATACCCGAAAAACCCGAACCCGAGAAACCCGAACCCGACCAACCCGAACTTTAAATGGTTCGGTTATCGGGTCACTTTTTCAGGCCAAAAACCCGAACAACCCGACCCGAAAAACCCGAAACCCGAAACCCGAAAAAAACCCGAACATTTATTGTTTTTTTTTCTTATAAAAGTGTTTAGATTTGGAGTCTTTAATAGACGGAACACAAAGTTTTGGGACTTTTAAATACTTTGATGATATTTTTAAAGTAACAATATGAATTTTGATGATATTTTGTAAAAAAAAACATTTATTTTCATTTTACATCTAAACCCGAAAACCGAATAACCCGACCCGAACTAACCCGAACCCGAATAACCCAAACCCGACTAACCCGAACTTTAAAATGGGTTGGTTATCGGGTCAATTTTTCTCAGAGAAAAACCCGAACAACCCGACCCGAAAAACCCGAAACCCGAAGAAAAAACCCGATGAACACCCCTTACTTGCCATTATAAACATGTCTTGTATGTTACATGAAATGACTTGGAAGACATTAGACTATAAAGTAGTAGGACACACATGATATGGACAATTAAGACGCATCAAATCATGCCCCGAATGTTTCCCCTCAAATTGATGCAAGTTAAACATGCTGTCCAAAATGTATTTTAATGTCATTACATCACCTCCCAATCCCAACCTCATATGTGTTAGGTTAGAACCCATAGATATGTCACAATTCGTATGAGTTGTTGTCCGAATATGTCATATTCCCAAGTAATGATGTTCGGACTCCAATTCAGGTATAGTATGACCAATTTATGCTTAAAAACTTCAACATATAAAATACCATAGCTAGTGCCAATGAGCTGGTAGTAAAGTGGTAAAAGAGAGACATGGTGTTCCAAGTGACCTAGCTATTTAGTTTCGGCGGCATCTGGTGATGATGGTAGATTAGGCGAGTTGGCGGCGATCACCAATTCGATCCTTAAACTGACTGTCCTGTCTTTGGGCGAGTGTTCACGAGCTTCGGCCCTAGATAAGGGTTTTCCCTGGTTCAAAGACGAGTGTATAATAATGTGGTGAATTTCGCTGATAGCCTATTTAAGGATTAGTTTGTCGTTAAGAAAAAAGGTTGAGATTGGTCTTCGGCCAACAAGGCCTCCTTTCATTGGTCCCACACCGGATCCAATAACCTTTTTCTTATGATACGTCAGCGACTCAGCGCAATTCAACCGCTAAAACTTACACACTTCAATAGTTCGACCCCATCAACGATTAATTTTAAACCCAGCTCACCGGGCAGAGGATGCATCTTCTTCCTGCATATACACCCACTTTGCATCCAAGATTTTGACCCACAATTTCAAGTTTCCACCCTCCTCCTTCTTCTTCTTCTTCTTTTGCCCTAATTTTCACTCATTAGGGTTTTCTGTTTGATATTTATCATCATTACACTGGTTCACAAGGTTTAACGGTAAGTTAATCTTTCAGGGCTTTTGATAAAAATTTTTCAGTTTCAGTTTATGTTATGCAAATGTGATTAATGGTTGTTATCTTGATAAATAGTCTTGGCATGTTTAGGGGTTTTAAAAATTGCTTCTTGATTTTAACTGTTAGGGCTTCAAGTCCACAAATTTCATGCTCAATATGCCTTTATTATTTATTATCTTATTTGTAATTTTTCCAATATTTTAAGTAAAAATGCATGTATTGAAGTTTAGTGATAGGATGGTTGTAGGTTGTATTAAAGTGGTTGCGGTTTGAAATCTGAATAATGGCAAGTCAGGAGAACGATGGATCGCCTGTTAAGGAGGCGAACGATTCCGCAAATGAAACTCAGGTGAATTGATTCTCTTTTGACTCTTTGTTCATCATGGGATGTATATAGATGCTGTTAATCTGTTTTACTTACATTCCTTATCTATATTGTTTATTGGTTTTTGTTTGCTCAGGAGCAGCCCTCAGGCAATGCCATGGGAGCGGTCCCACCTGATTGGACCGGTTTTCAGGTTTCGTATCTATAACACTTTTAAGCTTATAGTCAAATTGGAGCATGTGTCGTGTGAGTTGTTTGACTAAATTTAGGTGGTATTGACGTCTTGAACAGGCTTATTCGCCTATGCCTCCACCTGGTTACTTAGCATCAAGCCCTCAACCTCCTCCCTACATGTGGGGGGTTCAGGTACTACGCTTCTTAAATAATGGATTTTGCTCTATAAAGTTGATTTATATAAGCGAAATATAAGTCAGTTTTATGGTAATGTTCCACTTTTATGTGTTTTTTTCTGTTTCAAACTCTTATTACTACTATTACTTTCTAACTATCGTGCCTTACCCTGTTCATATGTGAAGTTGGTCATCGACATTTATTATTTTTTTTTTATGTATTTTGACCAGTTATTTCATCTATATTGAATTATTCTGCATTTTCTAATATATATATATATATATATATATATATATATATGTGTGTGTGTGTACTTGCAGCATTTTATGCCACCTTATGGTACCGCACCTCATCCATATGTTATGTATCCTCATGGTGGCTTATATGCTCATCCATCTATGCCTCCGGTATTCTTGTTGTTATTTTATATATTAATGCTACATTTATTTTTTAATGGAAAAATTACAAGTTTTGTCCTTTATCTTAATACCACTTATCAGACAGTGTCCTTTTTAACGAATTTTGACAAGTTTTGCCGTTTACAAGGAATTTTGTTGCACATTTTGTCCTTTAGGCTTAACCCAGTTAGATTTTCTTGTTAAATCTTGTCACCCAAGGGTATTTTAGTCTTTTTACCCATTTATTTAAATATTTAATATTATTTAAAAGAATAAAACAAAATATTTTAGGGTTGACTCTTGAAATAAATGGGTAAAAAGACTAAAATACCCTTGGGTGACAAGATTTAACAAGAAAATCTAACTGGGTTAAGCCTAAAGGACAAAACGTGCAACAAAATTTCTTGTAAAGAGCAAAACTTGTCAAAATCCGTTAAAAAGGACACCGCCTGATAAGTGGTATTAAGATAAAGGACAAAACTTGTAATTTTTCCTTTTTTAATTCCATAAAGAAGGCATTGGATGTTAATAGTTAATACATACCTGATACCGTAAATGTAACCAGGGGTCATATCCGTTTAGTCCATACGCAATGCCCTCTCCAAATGGTGTTGCCGAGGCTTCTGTAAGTTGCGTTAATTCGCTTTTACATTTTTTGTTAAAAGATGTTAGAAACAAGCGTTGAATTTGCATGCAGGTTAATACAGCTGGCAGTATGGAAGTAAACGGCAAGTCGCCAGAGGGGAAGGAAAAACTTCCGATTAAAAGATCAAAGGGTAGTCTCGGCAGTTTGAATATGATTACCGGCATCAACAATGAATCCAGCAAAAATGGATCTTATCCTAAGAGGTATAGATTAATAAATATCATATGGTGAAGTTCAACTCGATATAAAATTTACGAGGTTTAACGTACTGGCTTTGCAGCGGTGAGAGTGGAAGTGAAGGTTCTAGTGAAGGAAGCGATGCAAATTCTGAAAATGTACGTATTCTTGAAAATATCACCGATACATATAGTATTTCACATGATTATTACTATTTAACTGAATCAGTAACAATATTGCGGTTTTTTTTTATTTTTTTTATTTATTTCAGAACTCACAAATGAAATCGGGACCCACACAAGATTCTATGGAAGGTTTGGTGCTATGCACTTAATTCTTAACGTTGGTCTTGCGTAATTAATGCGATTGCTATAACCATGTTATTGGGTACAGATGAAGCATCGCAAAATGGAAATTCCACCGTAAATGGTTATCAGAATGGAGGACTTGTGAATCAAACAATGATGATTGTGCCGATGTCAGCAGCAGGTCCCGCTACTAACTTAAACATGTGTAGTATTACTGGTGTGGTGTAATTGTGTAAATTTATTTAATCTTTTTATAATTTATGGAAAAATAATTTCTGCTCTACTTGCAGGGGGAATGGTTGCTGCGGTCGGGTCAAGGGAGAACATGCAGCCACAGCATTGGCTACAGGTGCAAATTCATCGCTTCTATGTTTTATTATATCTTTATGAGTAAAAGGTCATTTTTATCCATGAGGTTTGCGCAGTTTTGCAACTTTCGTGATTCGTCCAAAGGTTTGTTTTTTCGCAGCTGGATCCAAAAGGTTTGAAATCTTGCCATTTTCATCCGGCTCGTTAACTCCATCCATTTTTCTCCGTTAAGTCAGGGGTATTTCTGTCTTTTTTGTTAACTTAAAGGGCAATTCGGTGTTTTGAATACTTGTACATTATGCTAAATGTTTGTACGTAAAGTGAAAAAGACCGAATTGCCCTTTGAGTTAACAAAAATGCCGGAAATACCCCTGACTTAACGGAGAAAAATGGATGGAGTTAACGAGCTGGATGAAAATGGCAAGATTTATTTCAAGCGTTTTCGATCCAGATGCGAAAAAACAAACCTTTGGACGAAAGTCGCAAAACTGTCCAAACCTCAGGGACGAAAATGGCATTTTACTCGATTTATATTTATATTTATATTGATTAATTAATTAATTTCAGGACGAAAGGGAGTTAAAAAGGCAGAGAAGGAAGCAATCCAATAGGGAATCTGCTCGCAGATCCAGATTGCGTAAACAGGTAACGATTTGGGCTATGCTTGGCTTCCGACGGGTAAAAACTTAAAAAGTTGGTTAAAATGTTCAAAACAAAATTAAAAGTTGGTTAAAAATGGTTAAAAGTCAAAACAAAATTTTAGTATTAATCTCAATTTCTTTTTCTGTCAACGTTTCGTGGGAATCAGGCAGAATGTGACGAGCTAGCTCAACGGGCCGAGACTTTGACCGAAGAAAACGCCGCTCTTAAAACAGAAGTGAGTCGTATTAGGAGTGATTACGAGCAGCTTCTTGCTGAAAATGCAGTTCTTAAGGTATTACACATTTCTGGTTCGGTCCTGTTCACAACTGACCGTCTCCAGGGGTAAGTAAATTCGATGATTTGATTTTTTTCAGGAGAGATTAGCGGAAGCTCCTGGGCAGGAAGAAACAAACCAAGAAATGGGCCGCGGAAATCATCAAGATGGGCAAGCCCTACTTGTGTAAACTGGTTAATTATTGTCTAGCACTCCCATTTTTCCAGGGATTAACCTAGCCGACCCCAACCGAACCAAATTTTAGTGAAACCGAAAAAGCCTGTGCTTTGAAATGGTTGTATGTAGTAGAATAGCCATTGATGCTGACCATTATTCCTATTTAGATGGCAGGATATTTAAATCAGATTATATTAATTATAGCCGTCCATTGTTCTGAATTGCTTGTGATCTTTCGAAGCTGGATAAAATCATGGTTATGAAAATCGCTAGTCGCTAGTCAGCCTGTGGGGTACCGACTAGCGATTAATTAGGATCCGGGATTAATCGTATTGGGATTTTTATATCTTATTTTCAGTTTTATATATACACATACGCTTTTGTATGTATATTTTAAGTATAAAAGTTTTAACCCCTCATCGACCCATTTTTTAGGTATATATAATTAATTGCTGGAATTTATAGGTTTTCGCCGGAATCTCGCTGGAATCTGGTCGGAATTGCCTATTTCCGGCCGACTAGATCCGATATCTGTCTGACTAGGGCCAACTAGTGATTAATTGACCGATTACTTGAAAATCAATCAATAGCCGGTCGACCAGCGACTAATCGCTGATTAATCCCGACTTTTCCAACACCGGATAAAATGCACAAGTCAGACAACTATGGTAACAAGTTACAACGGGTTAAATACGAATGGTTTTGTTTTCGTTAGTAAGGTAAATTTTTACTTGGTTTTAACTTTTAGGGGCTGTTTGGCAACATCTGAATGGTTAAGTGCTGAACCAGTAAGAGGTCTGAACCACTAAGAGTCTGTATAATGCTTAACCATTAAGAGGTAAATGTCTGACCAATTCAGATTAGAGCTCTTAACCATTCAGACTCTGTATAAATCTTAACCATTCAAAGGCAAATGTCTGAGTCATTCAGACATTTGCTCGTGAAACAAAGACTCAGACATTTGCTCGTGAAACAAACAGTCTGAACCATTAAGTGCTGAACCAGTAAGAGGTCTGAGCCATTAAGAGCGTCATTAAGAGGTAAACAAACAGCCCCTTAATCTCATATTGTGGTCGATTTTTATTCATCGACTTATTTATCGGTAAATAGATTGAAATCAGCATACTTTGCATTTACTGAACTAGATAACATGCCAAAACAGACATATCATGTCTCAAGGTATAAATAGTGCGTAACATCGCCAATCTGAAGGTGATGCTCCCCCAAAGCAACCTTCCGGTTGCCATCTTCATCAACGACGCTCAAATGTCTGCAACCGTCCACATGGAATGTAACCATCGTCACCTGTTGTGGAGCCAAGAATACCTTTTCAAAATCCAGTAAATCTGTTTGAGGTACGTTCCGGATCCATCGAGGATAGGAATACAACAACACACTGTAACTCCCAGCCATATTCCCGACGTTTTTCACACCGATCACGACTTCAAATCCCGAATTCCGACAGTTATTATCACTTACCTCAACTACTTCACATTCAGGATAACGACAAACTTGATCTTCATCTAGCGAGAGTTTGACCGACTTTGGTGCTCTAACCACCCACTGAGCGAACATAGAATAGCTTAGCCCGTACTCAAACGGATAAACCGTTGTGCCTTTATAAAACCGGTAGGTGTACCCAGGGTGGCCAGTGGTTAGGTTTGGTCTCATGTTCATGTTGGTCATGTTCACCGTTTCTGCGAAAAACTGTGGATACCATGTCATGGGCAGCCTTCCACCTGGATTATATCGTCCGAAAACGACATCAGCTAACGCAGCTCCACCGGCTTCACCCGGGAACCCGACCCACAAAATGCTAGTGATCTTAGGGTTCTCCTTTGCAAACTGAATATCCATTCCACCTCCCGACATTATAACAAGAATCACGGGCCCTTTAGATACAGACGCCACTTCTGAAATAAGGCGGTTTTGTTGTCCGGGAAGACTTATGCTGGTTCTATCTCGACTCTCAGCCTCAATGGATTGATCCGTACCCATCACTAGAACCACAGCGTCTGCTGCAGACGCCACTTCCCTTGCCTCGTTAAGTTGCGCATTAGCACATTTGGTGTCACTACAGCCTGCGTGATAGAGAGTCACGACGGAGTCGGATAGCCCTTGTAACGGAGTTGTATACTTGCATGGAACCCCTGAGTAAATCAACATCATAAATCTCAGAGTGAATTTCAAGAATTGTCCTTTATCTTTATATCCATTTTCAGGCGATGTCCTTTATGTTCAAAATTGACGAGTTTTGTCCTTTATGTTTTCATATCATACACGTTTTGTCCTTTAGGCCTAACCCAGTTAGTTTTTTCAGTTAAATTTGGTCATGTGCTTTGCACATGAGGGCATTTTTGTCAATTCAAAGGTTGCAGAAGCTTTGAGCTGTAAATCTGTCGTTGAACTTACCTTTGAATTAACAAAAATGCCTTCATGTGCAAAGCACATGACCAAATTTAACTGAAAAAACTAACTGGGTTAGGCCTAAAGGACAAAATGTGTATGATATGAAAACATAAAGGACAAAACTCGTCAATTTTGAACATAAAGGACATCGCCTGAAATTGGTATAAAGATAAAGGACAATCCTTGAAATTCACTCTAGATCTCAGTTATAACACACACTCTGACGCATATATGTATGTATATGTGTATATATATAGACCTGCATAGTTGCCAATCATGGTGGTTGTGGCGTTAGCATTAGGGCCAATAAGTGCTAGAGATTTAATAGCAGTTGGAGAGAGTGGCAAAGGGCGAAATACATTTTTGAGCAACACGATTCCTTGTCTAGCAGCGTCGCGGGCTAGCTCCTGGTGAGCCGGGGTGCACACATCTTTCGGACCAAGGTTCCCATACATTTGCTTACTCGGGTCACCATCGAAGAACCCAAGTCTCATAAGTGTCGCAAAGTTGTTCGAAACCGCCTTATCAACCACTGACTCTTCCACTAGCCCACCTTGTACAGCACCCATTGTGTAGTCTCTTAACCAATTCCCACAGTTAAGGTCCAAACCAGCGTTTAACGCATCTGCCGCGACTTGTTCTGGGGTCTTCGCCCAATGCTGCGAGTTGAACATGGTGTCTAACGAATCACAATCGGAACTTATGTACCCGTTTAGTTTCCATTCGCCCCGAATAACCCGTTTCAAAAGATCCGGATCCCCACATGTTGGTTTGCCGTTAACTTCGTTATACGAACACATCACACTTGCAACATTTCCATCCAAAACACAACTCTTGAATGGTGGTTGATATGTATCCTCCATATCTTGCTTTGTTACCTTTTAACAAAACAAACACAAAAACAAAATATATTTTAGCGACGGAAGTTGGCGAACGTAGCAACGAATTTCGGCATCGATAAACGTACCTTCGCATCGAAGTGATATCGATCAATGCCTTCCCAATTATCAACATCATACGCCGTATAATGTTTACAAGCAGCCGCAACTTTCAACCGATCTTTATCTCCATCATCTCTTTCTTGCAAACCGCGAACATAATTCGCCACATATTTACTCGCTAAAACCGGATCTTCTCCAGGAGTTTCTTGCCCTCGGCCCCACCGCGGGTCACGAAATATATTCACATTCGGCGACCAATACGTTAACCCCGCTAACCCAACATTATACATAGCTCTAGCTTCAGTTGACACCACTTTACCAATAGCTTTAAACAAAGTTTTATTAAACGACGCCGCGGTAAGGATGACTTGTGGGAAGCTCGTGGCTCCGGGGACCAAGCTAGAGAAATGAGTCGCGGGTCCGACGTTAGAAACGCCATGCAACGCTTCCGACCACCACTTGTATCCTGGTATACCGAGGCGGTCGATGCTGCTAGCATTGTTCACCAAGTTTCCTATCTTTTCTTCTAATGTTAGCCTCTTAACCAAGTCGTTTACTCGTGTTTTGACATCCAATGACGGATTGCAGAATGAGTAGTTTTTCAAGCTCGGGTCTTTTTCGGTATTGCATGCGAAAAGGGGTTCGTTTTCGGCGAAAACGATGGTTTGGCATGAGAATATAATCAAGAGGAGAAGAGCAATGGCCATGGATAAGATGTGTTGAAGAGGATGAAAAAACATGAGTGTAATTAGTAGTAATTAAATACTGAATCTAGTAGATTAACTCATTTAAAGTTTAAACATACATAATACATGATATATCTATGATCGTTTTACTAAGAAGATGTGTACGTAAAATAGGCAGAAAGCAGCAAAACCTCCTAACAACCATGTCACAAGAATCAAATGAACAAAGTGTTAGTAACCGTTTTATTAATGTTTACTAGATTTAACAAGTGACATTATATGGAACCCCAAAATGACATAAAAACATATATTATTTGAAATACTTGTATAACTAATGGAAATCATTAATTAAAAATAAGGGAAAAGATCAAATAGAAAGTTAATTTTCGCTAGCAAGGATAGGAAGCCATAGGATTATGACATGTGGCAAATTTTAAAATAAAGAGAAAGGGTATTTTAGTCAATCCAACTCCTTCTTCTTCCTTTTTCAAAACCCAGAAAATTCAAAAACCCACCATTTTCAACTATTTCTTCACTTTCTTTCTCAATAATCACTACATTATAGTGCGATTTTCATCACCAATCAATGATTCAGAACCCGATCAACGTGTTCTTCAGCTTTTTTTTTTTGAAGAAAACCCAGTTTAATTTCATAAAAAATCTCGTTTTTTCCGGTGATTTTGGAGATAATCACTCGATTCGTTCGATTCGAGCGTTGATAAGTGTTTCTATCATTCAAATTTCGTCAATTGATGAAGAAATCGGCTTCGATCCATGTAAGAAATTCTTTAATTTCATTTTCACGATCTGGGTTTTTGATTTAGTCATTGCGTTTTACGATCTTTGCGCGCAGGGGTCCGGGGGCGGCAGCCCCCGGTAGCGGGGTCCCAGGGGCGGCAGCCCCTGGCGGGGTCCAAGGGGCAGAGCCCCTGGCTGGGGTCGATTAAATTGCTGTACTAAAAACGCATCAGAAAAATTAATTTTCCAGAAATTTGCTCATTTCGAAGACAGTAATTCGTAGACAATTCAGACAGTTCACAGTGACAAACAGTTTTATGTGTCCATTGCGTTTTAGAAATAAGAGAGTTTTATGTGGTTTCTGGCTATTGCGTTTTAGAAAAAAACACATTTTTAAGTGTTTTTAGTCATTGCGTTTTAGGTAAAACACATTTTTTAGGTGTTTTCAGTCCATTGCGTTTTAGAATGAGTCATTTTTAAGTGTTTTCTGGCCATTGCGTTTTACATATAAGACATTTCTTTGTGTTTTTGGTGCATTGCGTTTTAGGTAAAACACTTTTTTATGTGTTTTCAGTCCATTGCGTTTTAGAAAACATACATTTTAAGTGTATTCTGGCCATTGCGTTTTACAAATAAGTCATTTCTTTGTGTTTTTGGTGCATTGCGTTTTAGGTAAAACACATTTTTATGTGTTTTCTGGCCATTGCGTTTTACAAATAAGACATTTTTGTGTGTTTTCTGGCCATTGCGTTTTACAAATAGGTCATTTCTTTGTGTTTTTTGTGCATTGCGTTTTAGAAAAATGTCATTTTTTAGATTTTTTTTTTCATTGCGTTTTACGTAACTGGTGGTTTTTCTATTGCGTTTTACGCAACTGGGTTTTAATTTTTTTTTAAAATATAGCAATAGTATACTCGTTTTAAAGATAAAAAACGCTCGTTTTTTTGGTGCAATTTTTATAAAAAAATAATGTCGTATGAAAGAGTTATTAACGTTTAAAAAATTGGGGGGGGGGGGATTGGAGGAGAGAGAAACTATTGGCTTGGATTGACTAGAATGCCCTTGAACAAACTCACGCGCCTCTTTTTTTCCTTTCAATTTCCCTGATTTAATCTTAGCACTTGATTAACTTAATGGATGATCAAGATCACTTCCTATCATTCCTAGTTAAATAAACTTCTTATTGTATCTCCACCATTTAAAAATAAAGTATACAGTAATCTAATATAAGATACTACTATATAATATGTGAGAATACTTTTCATGATTAAAAGCAAAATACAGTGTTTATGTAGGGTCAAACCCAATTTAGTTGGATTATATAAGTTTTTTTGTTATATATCAAAAAACTGTATATAATAAATAACTAACTATTCGCGTCATGTATTATTATTATATAATTATGTTAAGTCCAAAACAAAATTTTCTTCTTCTACTATTTCATGCACTAACATTATACTTCTCAATTAATTATTTTATCATATTTTATCTTAAAATATTATTTTATAATTTTTAAATCTTCTATTTATTTAATATTTCATTTATTCTACGCGTATAATACCCGGGTTTCTAAGCCGATATGTTTATATAAGCCCTTTTGGTATACTTTAACCTAACTCCACCTAAGTGACACAACAACTTTTTTTTTTCCTCATTTCACTTTGTCTCACTCTAAGGAAATGGTTTAACATGTTAACACATAACTCATTTAATGCACTTTAACATTGGGTTTTTGTCTAAAAAAGAAAATAATAATTAACTCAATCTCTTAACATTGGGTTAGCATGTTAACATATAACTCATTTAATGCACTTTAACACAAGAAGGGAGTGGTTTGGAATGTTAGTTAACATGCCATGTCATTGTTAGCACTCTAGATGTTAGAGTACACCCTAGGACTGTCAATTTTACACGAATACACGAAGTTAACAGGTATCGTGTATGGCCTTAACAAGTATCGTGTACCAAACAGGTAGACACGAGATTACCTGTTAATTTTTGTGTATAAACAAGTTAATATGTTTACCTGTTAATACCCGTTAGTACACGATAAGAAATTAAATTAAATAAAACTCATCAGCCATGTGCGTGTGGGTTCCTTAATTCCTTTCTATTTTCATTCCTCATTCAATTCAAAAACAATAAAACCCTAAACTCCCTCTGTAACTCTCAGATAGCATGTCGTGTTCGTGTTTTTGTTCGTGTTAACAGGTATTACCGTATTAACAGGTAATTTTCGTGTATAACAGTCGAACAGTCGTGTTAACAGGTAATTTTCGTGTATATCGTGTCGTGTTCGTGTTTGAAAAAAGGACACGATAAGTTATCGTGTCATGTTCGTGTATGGGATTTCGTGTATCGTGTCTTATCGTGTCGTCTCTTATCGTGCCAGCCTACACCCTATCAGGGGCGAATTATAGAAGGGGTGGGAGGGGCGCCCGACCCCCCGAACTTTTCGCTCAGTAATGTTATATTTGTAGTTTTCGTACAGAAATTTTTGGGTATATACGTTTTCGACCCCCGGTTCTATAGAAATTTTTTGGTATACATTTTCGACCCCTCTGTCATTCGGGTCAAGTTTCGCCACTACCCCTATGCCCTCTATTAATCTCCAACAAAACTCAAATTACATACTGTAACAAGTTAACTCTCATCAATATTAATATAGCGTCTGCAAAACAATTTTAAATTTATTCCCAACTTCCTATTTTATCTTTATGATATTTTAATTAATTAGATTATGATTGCTGAAATGGAAGGTATTACCAAAATTATGAGTTGGGTTAATTTGTACTTCAATATAGTATCAATTGGGAATAGATGTATTTATAAAATTCATATAATATCAAAATATGTGGTTAAAGAAAATGTGATATAATGACATCTCAATTTTTTATGTAATATTTTGAAATACTTTATTTTATATTAATTATAATTATAAACAAATGATTTGGGAATGGCTTTTAATGACATCTCAATTTCTATGTAAAGATCTCGTATATGATGATTAGGTTTATTTTGATAAATCACCCTAACAAAGATTGTGAGTACACGTCTTGTAAATATATTAGTCGGAAGGAATGAAGTAAATATCCTATGCATATGTATTGTTGTAGTGTTTGCTCTTTGCCCGTTTGGGTCGAGGGTTTTATTTTGTTTGGTCTTTTGCGTTGTTTGGGTCAGATGCGTGGTTTAATGAAGTTCACTTTTCAAAAAAAAAAAAAATGGTAGATCACTTGTGTGTTAAGCTTACGTGTCTACATTAAAGTGTGTAATTAATGCTTGCATGCTAATTAATTAAGTTGAATTGAAACCAACTTATTTTCACTGAGAACTTCTTTAACAAAGGCAAATTAGGAAGTATTTGATCTTTATTATTTTAAGGACCTGGTTATCACTTATCATAAAACGACTGCCTTGGTGGAGTGAAGATGAAGAGCAAATAGAAGGAAAGTGGAAATGATGGAGATGGTAAGTGTGGTATATAGTCCCAATTTAGATAGCATAGTCGTCGTATAGACTTTTTGGTCTTCATGTCTATCTAGAATTTAGTTACTTTGTGTGGAATATGTTAGGTGGAGGGGGAGCTGTATGATAACTGTGAAACATCGCTGCAAGTGGTTTTATTACGGTATGTGATCAAATTTAGTGATGGTGGTCAGGGACGAATCTTGTCCGATTAAATACATATAAAATTTTTAGAGTGCCGGGCACCCCCGGCCCATGCTAACCTCGGCCCATGATGATGGCCGATGGCCATGGTTGTGATGTGAGAATGTGAACATTGGTAAACGGTCATTTGACCATTACAAAACTAAAACATAAATACCCTTTTCCACTATTTAATAAAGGTGTAGTAGGTTAGTTCCCCATGTATTACACGGGTTGAACAATTTAAACTATATAGTATAGATATTTCCTGTAAATGCAAAACAACGACAGAGATATTTACATACCATATTGACATAAATGAGTTAATATAAATGTAACCTATCAACTCGTACATATTAATTAATGTCGTAGAGTTCGATAAGACGGCTCTAATGTCGGTTGAATGAGGTCAATCAGAGTCTATTTGATACCCTTTGTACGACTTCTTATTTTTTGAATCTTTGTATTTGATTCTAAACCTATTATTAATATTATTGATAATAATTTTAGTTATATATATCAATAATATTATAGGGGATGGTTCAAATGAAAACCACTTTTATTGTGAAAACTCGAAAACTAATTAAAAAAAGCCTAAAAAACACACAAAAAAAATTTTTTTTTCAATTTTTTTTATAAAAATCGCTGGTTTTTATATATAAAAAAAACTTTTTTTCAAAAAAAAAAAAAAAAAAAAAATTTGTGTAGTGCACATGTGTAATAATACACATGTTTAGTACACATACACATGTGTAGTATTACACATGTGCACTACACAATTTTTTTTTTTTTTTGAAATTTTTTTTATATAAAAAAAACCTGCGAATTTTGGTTTGCAAAAAAAAATAAAAAAAAAATTTTTTGTATGTCTTTTTGTCTTTTTTTAATTAGTTTTCGAGTTTTCACAATAAAAAGAACCTTCACCTAATATCATATATATATATATATATATATATATCAATAATATATTTAGTCTAACATATTAATATTATTATGAATTTCGAAACTTGTTTAGCTAGGATTTAAGATTCTATTGAAGTTTTAGTTTAACAATAGGTTATTGAATTAATAATAAGAATTTGTATTAGATTAGATTAAATATTATTATTATTATTAGTATTATTAATACTTTTAATCAATTAAATGAGAGAATGACAAGTGTCCAAAACAGATTTCTTTTATTATATAGTGTAGATTTTTGCCATTGCATGAAAATTTAACAAAAAATTCTAACAGAGATAACAAATTGGACTCTAATAGTTACAATTAAAAAAATAAGAAGCTGAGTTAGTTAAACATTTTAAATTTAAACTCATATAGTTAAAATGATTAAAACTTAGGGACTCAATAGTTATTTACTCTTAAAATTAAATCATTAGTGTTATTTCTCATAGCATTAATAACAATAATTAATCACCTTTTTCCTAGGGTGTTCACGAGTCGAACCGAGCCGAGCTAGGGAAAGCTTGGGCTCGGCTCGATTATACACCAAGTCCGCTGGGCTTAGCTCAGACTTGAAACCGAACTGAAAATCTAAGCTAGATCTTGGCTTGGTTTGGCTTCGATTTAAAAAAAAGTTACTACATAGATTTCAAAATTCAATTGTCTAAAATATCATTTAATAGTTCAAATGAATATATCAAAAATCAAGTACAAGCAAATACAAAATATGTTTCATAGTTCAATAAAATACGATATAAGTTCATTAGCATTTTAATCAACCCTCAAATATGCCGTATATTTTCAACCGCACTCCTAAATACCTACAAATAATAACCATTTTTATTATATATTATATTTATACATAAATAAAATATACCAAAAGTAAACTAATCCAAGGCGAGCTAACGAGCGAGCCAATCCAGCTCGATACGAACTGAGCCGAGCTAGACTCTCTTTCTAACCGAGTTGAGTTGGCTCGGCTCAATTTCAAACCGAGCTTTTTCCAATTAAACTAAATCCGAATGAGCTCTGAACCTTGAGCTTTTTGGACAATGTTACTTTTTCTACTATGATTTCTTGTTAAAATTAAAAAAATAACTTGTTTACTCAAGCCATTATTACTATTCTCTTATTTTTAATTACTCCATTTATAATTCCAATTTAAGTGGGCATATAGTCACATACCTCTATTTAATTGTTAGTCAACGATTTTTATCAACTTAGTTTCTCACCAACGGATGCGGCTGTCCGATAATTACCAAAATGATATCTTCCAGCATTTGCATTATCCTTTTTTTTTTAACACCAACCCATTAGAACAATTAGAAGACAAAATCACACTTTTACATTACATTAGAAAGATACAAGAAAAAGGTCATTAGAGTATTACTGATTCATTCAATGTAATACAATAAGGAACCTTAACTTATTCATTACAACATTTATTTAGGTTCTTGTTTCTTATAACTCGAACAGTAATTTGATTATATTATCAAATGGCTTTGATCAAGGGCAGAATATAACGTCGTAGTTGGTTCCACCAGGGCATGTAAATGTGCTAGTTTGATCATCCTTAGGATAACTATAAGCATCAGGACATCTCGTCTTGAAAAACCTTGATAAATCAGTTGGTCCACAATTTCCAGAGTTACAACAATACTGATCAGTTTTGTACACGGTGCAAGGGTTATGGCACCCACCAGAAGTCCGTAACTGGTTCGGGCACTGCCCATTGATATCCGCGGTACACGAGATACCACGGCTGCACCCATTAGAGTTGGGTCTAAATACCATCGGCACATTGAATCCGTCCACAAGAGAAATGTCAAAGAAATCAAGATTTTGATATTGATTGAGAGCGAACTCAGCCAACGTGTTAGGTGGGGTTCCATAGTTTTGGCATCTGAGGAGACCGTTGCAATCACCGGTTTGGCACCTGCCACGCCCTGAGCCATCAAAGTTGCAACCGGTTCGGGGCCATATACGTGCTCCTGCTGTGCCAGCTGCGACGTTTAAGGACCATGTTTGGCCTGGGTTAAGTTGTCGGCCTCCACCAGGAACCGCACCAGCCCAAACGGTGTACCGACAGTTGTTTCGGATATTGAAAACGGCTGCATTGGTGGAGTGAAGAAGAAGAAGAGCAAGTAGAATGAAAGTGGAAAGGGTGTTGGTGGTCATTGTGGTTTTGGGTGAGAGTTAAGTGTGACTAAACCTGGTTTATATAGGCCCAGATGTTATAGAATTTTTGGCCTTCATGTAATCATGTTTATCTAGAATTTAATTACTTGTGTGGAATATGTTAGCCCACTAGGAATGATTAGCACTAAAATAACATCAGTTAAACCTTTAATCGTGAAGCAATATATACCGACGAATATTTGGTCGTACATAACTGGTTGATGCACAGTATTACTTTTTATACTTAAAAAAAAGTATCAGATGAATAATAAACAATTACACAAGTGTTAGGGTGAAGGGGGTGCTCACCTAATAGGTGAGTCCCCTCTCTTACGCCAAACCAATCCCCGTGTGCCACGTCAACTCCCCTCTTAAACTCCCCTAACACCCCCATTTGATGGCGCCACTCCCCTCTTAACTCCCCTTATTTTTTTATTAAAAAAAAAAAAAACAAAGAAAAGCTTTGATTGGTTGAAAGTGGGCTGGCCCCACCACCTTTCCTCTCTCCTCCATCGGTGACAGCCCACCGGTTTCGACCCTCTCTCTACCTCACCGATTTAACGGCGCCACCCACCTAATCGGTGAAAACCCTCCCCGCGGCACTCCCCGAATTACGCCCCGCCCACCCTTAGAAGTATATTAAAGAGTCAATTAGGTACACTTACATTAAAGAATGAAGGGTCCTTGTTTCATTTTAGTTTATTGGATTTGTGTAAATATCAAATACAAATGAGTTTTAACGTACAAAATACCCTTAACGTATAAATCATGTTTAATTGCAAAATGTTAAAAAAAATCATGATTTTACAGTAGTGGAGTAATTATTGTAGGGTAATTATAATTACTCTACAAAATTACATAATTACTCTACTAGTGTAAAATCACGATTTTTTTTATTTTTTTAGTTTTGAAATTAAAATACGTGTTTAGTAAGATGAGAATTTTTTTTTAAAAAAATATCTCCTTAATTCTTCTTACGTTAAGAGTATTTTATATGTTTCATTTGTACAATAACATAACCCTATTAGTTTATACATTATACTTATTTGTAGAAGCATATTTATGTTAAAAATATTTTGTATGTTAAGACTCATTTGTACAATGACTTAACCATATTAGTTATACAGCGGGAGGTTTATTTGAGAAAAAAAAATTTAATTGAGAATAAAAAGAACAAATGATACAATTGTAAAATATTAGTTAGTTTTTCTTTATCTCATTTATTACTATCTTTAACTAATTAATTAGTCATAAAGACTATCATTCTCTACATTAATTTTTTTTGCCTACACACATAAAAAGTTATTCTACACATATTTAAATTTATCATACACAACTCGTAATTTATTATACGTCTAGTAATTTGTCCTACACTCTAAATTAAATTGTAGTACTCTAAATTAAATAGTTTTTTTTATTTTTGAGAAAATATATATTTTGAAAATGAGTTACAAATTTAATATAGTTAGCTATTAAAAAGGAAGACTAGAAATTAATGATCTTTGTAAGTTTACAAATATACTCTTACATTAAAATTAAATGCAAATATTAAATGAAACAAAGAAACTTTTTCTTTTTAGGCCATGGGGTATGGGGCAGGGGTTTGGGCGTGGGTTGGGGGAAAACGCCCAAGGCACCACCCCGGTTGGGCTTGGGTTGGGGCGTGGCCCTTGGGGCTTGGCTTTCAAGCCGGGCGTGGGGCGGGGGGTAGGGCTGTAAACGAACCAAACATCCGGTGAACAGTTCGTGAACCGTTCGGCGGGAAGTTTGTTTGTGTTCGTTCGTTTATTAATCAAACGAACACGAACAAGAAATTTTGTTCGTTTAATTAAATGAACAAACATGAACAGAGGTCGCGTTCGTTCGTTTATGTTCGTGAACGTTCGGTAACGTGTTCGCTTGTGTTCGATAGTTCATTAGTGTTTCTAATTTTTATATTTATTTAAATATATCAAATTCTGACAAATTAAATATCTAATAAGTGTCAGTGTATTATATATTCTGTTCATGAACTATTGTTTGTGTTCGTTTGTTTCCATTTGTGTTCATGAACATTAGTTCGTGCTTATTTGTGTTCGTCAACATTTGTTGCCTAAAATTAACAAACAAACACAAACGAACACGAACAAGTTCATTTCCTTAACAAACGAACACAAACATAAAATCCCGTTCGATAAGTGTTCGTAAACGGTTCGCGAACACATATATTTTTTAACAAACGAACACGAACAATGTCTTGTTCGTGTTCGTTTGGTTCGTTTACAGCCCTAGTGGGGGGACATGCTAGCTGGCTTGCTCTTATTGGCTTGCTCTTTTTGTATTATTTTTTTTAACAATCTGCCACACCCAACCCAAGCCCAACCCACGCCCCGCCATACCCCGGGGACACGTAACCAGGCGGTGTGTGTGTGGAGGGGGGGGGGGCTCCCATTCCACGTGTCAACAAATGCCCCAACCCAAACCCCATCATACCCCATGATCTTATAAAAAAAATCTTCTCTCCAAATGTGAAGTAAGTCTCCGTATCTTAAAGTTACGAGTTTTATTTTGGTAAGGAAGAGTTGCATAAAATAAAAGTAATTGAAAATGAGTATTTGTTAAGGTTTAAATTTTCACTTGATTTTTTTATATCGCACGTTGTGTTGAAATCGAGTAAATGATAATATAAAACAAACGTGATTTGAAAATAAAGCATGTTATTTAGAAAGTCAAACCATTAG
Source organism: Helianthus annuus (assembly GCF_002127325.2). Taxonomy (NCBI): domain Eukaryota; kingdom Viridiplantae; phylum Streptophyta; class Magnoliopsida; order Asterales; family Asteraceae; genus Helianthus; species Helianthus annuus. The sequence goes on from NC_035449.2 coordinate 11,085,558, forward strand.
AACGATTTAGTTTATCATCCTACCGTTTTATGATACCAAATAAATACTTTATTTTGAGTATAACCTCGTTTTAACAAAACTTATAACGGAATGTCAGGCAAAGAAATCAAGCACAACTACGTACTTAAGTTTTTAGAAAAAAGTTATAAACGTAACTTATTAAAAAAGTATCAAATTAATCGATAAATTAATATATGTTCAAAAAAGAAAAAAAAAGAATTATTAAAAAAAGTAAAGGAAATATATGTTTAAAAAAATATGTTATTAAAAGTAAATATAATAATAAACTATTATAATATATTATATAATAAAATAATAAAATAATAAAAAATTATATATTATTATAAAAATAAAGTTACTATTAATCATCCATCGAAATCAATATCTATAATTCGTGTTATAATATATTTGACATCATCTCCATATGTTTTAGAATTATTACAATCAAGGCAGCTTCAGATAAATGGGTTTATGTAGCGGATCTTAAACTTAGTTTTTTGATAAAATTAGAAGAGGGAGTCTCAAAATCCAATATTTGATATTGTATAAAGAACGGTAAAATTTACAATACGAAACGAAAAAACAAGGGAAGGCCTGGGACCCGTCTGGCCCTCACTAGCCCAATCATGTGCTACTTGCAACACAACAATGGATGCTCAAGGATAGACGTGACACTTTGTATATAATATTATTACTAGCGGGAAACCCGCGCGTTGTGACGGAGTTAACAATGTGGGCCGAAAACATAATTCAAACCTAAAAAACATTAAAAATATATTAAACACACTGTTCTTGTTTGTTTAGCCTTATAATTTATCAAGACCAAAAGTCAAAAAAAAAAAAAAAAAAAGCTAAAAGTTCATAGGATTAGAAGACAAGCTGATTAACTTTTTCATAACTCAATATAATATAAGTACTAATCATGAACATACACATGAGTAGGTGCACCAGTTTGTAATATACACAACGCACTACAGTATATAGCATAACTAAAGATCAAATCATGAACATATAAGAAAAACAAATGAACTTTCAAGGACAAATTATCATGATTAGATACACCAATTGAAATATAAAGAACATACTACATATATCTCAAAATCATACAGTTTTCTCTTGTTCTCGGCAAAATGAACCAGAATGCCACTTGAATCTACCGGAACAATGGGCCTTTGATGGCTAAATTTCTCGCCGTTTATTGTGGGCCTGATTCGACAAAATACACGAATATTTCCTGAAATGTTAATAAGGTAGATAATTATATTCAGCACCTATATCAATTATCTTTGTTAAATGTAGCAAGATCAAAATTAGTTGAGTTGAAACCGGCCATTTCAGTTAATGTATTGATTTTAATAGTAACCTACATGTTTAATAAAATAATTTAAGGGGTCGCATGGATTAAAAACTGAATCCGACTACTCTCAACCCCTTAGATCCGTTACCCTTTTAGCTAAATCTTGTTTTGGCCCATTTGACCTGTTAAAGAAAGAATACAACCCAAACGGCCCATTTGATGTTAAGACGAGCTTCTTAGATTTAGCTACCTTTCAATTGTAGAAATTTATTGAGAACATGCCTTCTTTGCACATTTAAGATTCCATAGCTGCAACAACCTTTAGAGATACTTAATGTGTGAATAACACACTATAAAACTGAATATGAGGTTTAGCCTTTTGGGAATAGGTATAGAATCAACCCATGATCAGAAGCTGACCCACTTTTTTTAGGAGGTTACCCTCTCATATTCTCACTCTCTCTCTCTCTCTCTCTCTCTCACTCTTTCTCCCCCTCTCTCTCTCTCTCTCTATATATATATATATATATATATATATATATATGTCTCTCTCTGTCTCTCTCTAATTAGTCAAAATAAATAAATAAATATTTGAAACTTGTATACCTTGGATGTTACTTAAGAAAAAGAAACCGAAAGAAAGTCCATATCAGAACTTTCTTCAAAGAAGTGGTCAAAATTTTCATAGAACATACAAAAATCATGATTTTTAATGGGATATTTTAAAAAAATTAAAGAATTCAAGGAACGGAAACGGACAATCGCGATTACGACCAAGATGAAGATAAAATTTAAATGGTCAAAATTTATGATCAATGCAAAGATGACGAAGTTTTAGTTGAGAAGTAGGAGTGAGAAAAGTTTGAGTGACTTTGGATGCTGCAAATAAATGATAAAACCATTGAAAGGCAGTTCTTTTGTTTGTTTTAGTGTCATAGATTTGGAATATTGTGTAATGTTACTGTGTGTGTAGCTTTTGTATTATTGAGATTCTTTGTGAAGTACAATAACATGTGATAGTATGAAGGGTATACCAAATTTCATGGCTGTTCATCACTGCCCCAGTGTAAATAACACTGGCCTACACGTCTCAACCGACAAAATATCATAAATAAGACCTTTATATACGCAAACATATACTGGAAAACATTTATAAATATCATCAATTATCATCATTTTATATATGAATAAATTATGAAGACACTATCACCCATGGGAGATCTTCTTTCATCCCAATATAGTCATTCAATCGTCTAGTCCACCAGTATCACCAACCTAACTAATGAGCAGCAAATAGATAACATACCAGGAGAAATAATGTATCATGAGGAGGTTAACTCATTGCCAATCCATGTTCTCCTCAGCATATATGTAGGGATGTCCTATCTACACGGAGGAAAATGATATGTATTCAAATATTTAGAGTAACAAGAAGTTATGTTAAACACCATAGAGTAAAGAAAGTGGGCCAGCCTTCTCAACAACAACAATTCAGCCCAACCCCCTTGCCCATACCCTTCCAAGCCCACTTCGCAGTCCTCTCAAGGCATCCTTGGTCCACGACCCGATCAGGCGAACCACACCGGTTACTCTCCAACCGACATCGAGTAGGCGCTTTACTCCTTGGCACTCAACCCTCCAGATCATGGCTTAATGGATACTGGAGCCCCCTCTCACTCGGCTAATGAGCAACGTATATACTCCCCGTCTACTTTTAATAAGTGCACTAATAAAAACATTATTGTTGGTAATGGCATGACTATCCTTGTTTTGGCACAAGGCAACCAGGTCCTTGACGTGATGTCGTGGTCACAATCAAATTTAATCCCAATAACAACTAAATAGATAGCGGTAAGTGGGTATCGAACACAGGGAGTTTGTGGAATATGTGCTATCTCGATGTATGTCTAACTTCACTAAAGTAAACTAAATTGAAAGAAAAATGAATTCAAGAGTGGGTTTGATTGGTTGATTTTTAAAACTAAAAATACTAAGTAATTTGTGAAATGAAAGTTGAGTTTGTAAACAATTTGGAGACGAATGACCATCTTTAGTTTCCGGTTTGCTTCAACATTTGTGCTATCATTCACTAGAAAGAACTACATAGACATAGTTCATGTGCAATTACTTGTTGTGATGAAAGGGAACTAAGTACTTAGATTCCTAGAACGTGAGGTTGTTACCCGATGACCAATTGACCCTTACCCGATCCTAGTTCTACCCATGATATCTCGATTGCCAACGGCACCAAGAACGTATGGTTTCAAAATAGAATAATCATAAGCATCAACAATTTACAAGCAAATAAGAACACACCATGATAATTAAAACATAAATTCAATTTACCATTCTAGAAATATGAAATCAAGCACAAAATTGTCTCTACAAACTTTCAACTAAAGATGACCATAAAGAGTTTAGTTATCCATGGCTTGAACAACCATCCTCCACCAAGTCCCCATCTTTTCTCCAAATTCGTGTGTCAAGACCCTAGTCCGTAACCGAGACCCCCTCATATGTCCTCTTAAAAATTCCATAAAAAAACATTAAATGTGATAAGTTACATCTCCTTTCCACTATCTTGTGTATATGTCGGCTCCTCAAAACCACGTGAGTGTGCCTCTTTTGTATTGGCAGCCCATTCCAAAGACTCCAAGTCAAGATGGCGGCCCACTTTGTCTAGAAGATGCCGGCCCACCTGTGCGTGCGTGAATGTGTGGATCTGCTTATGTTCGCCATCAAAGAACTAATGTGATTGATGTCATGTGCCTCTCAAATCCACTACTGATCGATGATTTATAAAAACATAAAAACAACTCACGTGCACCCTCAAAATTAGTCAATCCCCCCTCACATGTGCACGTGTCGATGATGTTTCATATTGATTTATGAGTCACCACTTCCTTTTAGCAATTAATGTTCCAGCCATGTGACATATGATGATGTTCTCCAAAGTCTTCTATGTTGACTCCTTCCTATATTCACGTGAATGAGTGATGTTTGTTGACTTTTATGTTTGCCATAATGTTAAAAAGATTAGTCCCACATGTGTGTTGTTTTGCTGCCCCCAAAATCTGCATATATATATATATATATTTAATTCCCTCCAAAAATAAAAGTTCCAAAATAACACATGCGATGCTATGATCTTCCAACCGTAGCCTACGGGTTCCAATTTAACCGAATTAAGCAATTTACCTGTAAAACACGCGAACACTCGTAGTTATCACATTCAAGATACATAACCGTGTAAAATATGGGATATGCACGTATTTAGCTCATTTAAGGGTTGTCCTACGGACCACCCGTCACATCTCCACACTTACCCGTTGCTTGTCCCAAGCAACCCATTCAAAAACTATTTCAAAACCACAAGCGATCAACATGCAAACCAAGCTAAAATGTATCGTCCTTTTACTAACCTTCAATCATACCACGAGACACACCCCTCACAAAAACTCTCGGTGACAAGGAATATTAGCACATAATGCTAAACCACTCAATGCGTGTGTGTGTTTGTGCGACAATAAGCTTGTATAAAAATCAAGTCTCCTCCTATTGAGTATTTAGCATGCTTATGAATCAAAAGGACTTACGGGTTGTAACGGGGCTAGGTGCAAAGGTAGGAAAATGGTGGAATATATATGCGAGAGCTAATTGATTTGACCCGGTTTTTATTTCTACTACTAAACAAAGCAAACATCAACTATATACACAACTTCTTCAACGTTCTCAGCTACTATTGCAACTAAATACTTCTTTTTGTATTTTTCTCATATTTTTCTCTTTTTTTTTTCTTTTCTTTTTTTTTTTCATTTTTTTTTCATAACACATCAAACTCAACAATATATACAAGAACATCAATGCTACATACTAAATCTCCTAAACCGGGTCATTTCAAAAGGTAAAATTTTGTAGGAAGTAGGTTTGGGTCACAACCGAATGGTATAAGGCTCAAAGATGGCTTTCTAAAGACCAAACCCCCACCCCTCACAATACCAAGCTCATATATGTAACGTATGAGGTCCAACCCCTAATTCCCACACTCTCACACATCTAGACGAGGCTACCTAAAAGTCCCCTATCATTTTCACAAGCATGCTAATCCTAGGTTTCAACAAAAATTCGTACACAAGTTCTATTAACACAATACACACACCGCCACTCAAAACAAGGAACTATCTATAATAATCATGTGTGGCTCAAATCCTCACCAAGAAAAGACTAGGAATGGGTGTCGGTGTGTCAAGTGGAACCATATCAAGTTTTCAAATTTTTGACAATTTTTTGCTTGGATTTACAAAAATTTTAATTTTCTCAAAAATTTCCTCCCATCCCCACACTTGGGATACATTGACCCCAATGTATAGTTTTGAGAGGATTTGATCACTTAACTCTTTAACGCCAACCACAAGCTTGTACACTCAAACCACAAATTTCTTTTTTTTTTGTATTTTTTTTATTTTTATTATTTTTTTTTTACTAGAAACACCACCAATCCTTCACAACCCATAAACTAAACACATCAAAACACCACCCAACCGTCCAACCGTAAACTTAAACATGAATATATACAAAGGTGCACAAAATGAGAACAAGACACAACCTGATTAGTAAATCAGCAGTGTTGGTAGTGATGCAGCTGCGGTAATCTGACCGATTCATAAACATCTCTTGGATTCGCTGATATCTCAACGGGGATGTTGCCAAACATCCCCACACTTGAATTATTGCATCCGCGAGGGTTGAAACGTAATAACCTACCAAAACACAAACACAACACCAAAACAAAACCAAACAAAGCAAAACAAAACAAAACAAAACACAAATACAATACTCTACATCCTCGGGCTGCCTCCCGAGAGCGCTAAGTTTAAAGGTCTTCAGCCAGACCATACCTGATATTCGTTATGGTGGTCTTAATGCACACTTACCTGCAGCATTTCCAACAAATGCTCGGAAATTTACATGCCATCTCCATAGATTTGTCAGTATATTTGGCATGTTAAAGCTGCTCCTACGGACTTTGCTAGTCCACTTCATGACATATACCTTAATGTCTGGTAGTTTCACCCTTCTCATCTTATTCCTCGAACCCTCTTCCCCACACTTGTTAATTTGAATCATTGATATGGGAAGAGGTTCGGTACACATATCCATCCCATCAGCCTGCTCTACCTCATAATCTGCACACATCATCTGATCTACAAGTGACTCTTCATCAGATAAAGGACTCATTGGTGTGGTATTATCCTCCACAACCTCCTCCTTCATGTGAGAATAATCTCTAATATCGTCAGGTAATGGTGAGAGGCGTTCTTCTATCTCTATCTTCAATTTTAAAGTATGACACTTAGAAACTAAGCAGCTGATTCGGGCTTCATCGGACAGGTTGGGTGTTGCTAAATATTGCTCGAGTTTGGACAAAGTTACTTCCAATGCAGCAAGCTCTTTCTCCTCATCGGTCTCATTAACATAAACACCCTCGGGCTCAGAATATTCTTCGGGATGATATTGTCGATATCCCTGATACGGTCTATAGATGCGCGCTTCCATCATCTTTTTATTCCAATACTTCGGGTTTTCCGAATACACCGGGCACACATCATAATCATAAGTGTGATCGCGACCGCAACAAAAACATAGACCCTCCATCCTTGCCTCATAATAAACTTCCTCATCCCAATCGTATCCATATGAATAATAGTCATCCTCCATTTCTGATTCATAATCGTTAACGTATGATGGAGGTGGAAGCTGTGAAACATAAGACACCGGTTTTCCATGTGCCCTCCTGTAGTGAGCCTCGTGGCAACCAATACATGGATGTCGTGGACCCCCGCACAATCTACACGTAAATAAGCTGAAATTTGTGTAATGCCCTGTCATCCTGCACAACACAACTCAACTACCAAGTGTAAATCATGAACATAAAAGAAATCTTTTTGGTTTTTTTTTTAATTAATTTTTTTTCAAACTAATACACAAGATAACACACGTTGCGCACTACTCCCCGGCAACGGCGCCAAAATTTGACGTGATGTCGTGGTCACAATCAAATTTAATCCCAATAACAACTAAATAGATAGCGGTAAGTGGGTATCGAACACAGGGAGTTTGTGGAATATGTGCTATCTCGATGTATGTCTAACTTCACTAAAGTAAACTAAATTGAAAGAAAAATGAATTCAAGAGTGGGTTTGATTGGTTGATTTTTAAAACTAAAAATACTAAGTAATTTGTGAAATGAAAGTTGAGTTTGTAAACAATTTGGAGACGAATGACCATCTTTAGTTTCCGGTTTGCTTCAACATTTGTGCTATCATTCACTAGAAAGAACTACATAGACATAGTTCATGTGCAATTACTTGTTGTGATGAAAGGGAACTAAGTACTTAGATTCCTAGAACGTGAGGTTGTTACCCGATGACCAATTGACCCTTACCCGATCCTAGTTCTACCCATGATATCTCGATTGCCAACGGCACCAAGAACGTATGGTTTCAAAATAGAATAATCATAAGCATCAACAATTTACAAGCAAATAAGAACACACCATGATAATTAAAACATAAATTCAATTTACCATTCTAGAAATATGAAATCAAGCACAAAATTGTCTCTACAAACTTTCAACTAAAGATGACCATAAAGAGTTTAGTTATCCATGGCTTGAACAACCATCCTCCACCAAGTCCCCATCTTTTCTCCAAATTCGTGTGTCAAGACCCTAGTCCGTAACCGAGACCCCCTCATATGTCCTCTTAAAAATTCCATAAAAAAACATTAAATGTGATAAGTTACATCTCCTTTCCACTATCTTGTGTATATGTCGGCTCCTCAAAACCACGTGAGTGTGCCTCTTTTGTATTGGCAGCCCATTCCAAAGACTCCAAGTCAAGATGGCGGCCCACTTTGTCTAGAAGATGCCGGCCCACCTGTGCGTGCGTGAATGTGTGGATCTGCTTATGTTCGCCATCAAAGAACTAATGTGATTGATGTCATGTGCCTCTCAAATCCACTACTGATCGATGATTTATAAAAACATAAAAACAACTCACGTGCACCCTCAAAATTAGTCAATCCCCCCTCACATGTGCACGTGTCGATGATGTTTCATATTGATTTATGAGTCACCACTTCCTTTTAGCAATTAATGTTCCAGCCATGTGACATATGATGATGTTCTCCAAAGTCTTCTATGTTGACTCCTTCCTATATTCACGTGAATGAGGGGATAGGGAGTGGCTTTCGGCAAAGCCAGTTTACCGATCGGTAAACTTTGGCAAACCATTGCCAATCTTTTGCCACATTCATGTTTGCCGAAAATGGTGAGAAATCGGTGAGCCAACACCGCTGCGGCAAAGGGAAGAAGAGGAGAGAGAGAGAGAGGGGTGTGGGGTGGGGTCCATTCCAATCTCAACCAATCACATCTTTTTTCCTTTTTTTTATTTAAAAAGTTTACCACTCCACCAAATGTTTAAACCATTGCCAACATTTTTCACCAAAGTTTAAACACTTTTGCCTAATTGACATGGCGCGCTCTCATTGGTCGGTTTTTTGGTTTGCCACTTTAAAGTGTTTAACCACTCCTTATACCCTGAGTGATGTTTGTTGACTTTTATGTTTGCCATAATATTAAAAAGATTAGTCCCACATGTGTGTTGTTTTGCTGCCCCCAAAATCTGCATATATATATATATATATATATTTAATTCCCTCCAAAAATAAAAGTTCCAAAATAACACATGCGATGCTATGATCTTCCAACCGTAGCCTACGGGTTCCAATTTAACCGAATTAAGCAATTTACCTGTAAAACACGCGAACACTCGTAGTTATCACATTCAAGATACATAACCGTGTAAAATATGGGATATGCACGTATTTAGCTCATTTAAGGGTTGTCCTACGGACCACCCGTCAGTCCTACCCCCACCCTTTCCCCCTCTCAAACTTAACAATGTCTTGTTTGCTCCTAACATTATTAAAAATCTTATTTCTGTTCGACGTCTTACCACTGATAACTTAGTGTCTATTGAATTTGACCCCTTTGGTTTTCTTGTGAAAGATCTCAAAACTCGGGCTCCTATCCTACGATGTAATAGCACCGGCGATCTTTATCCACTGACTCAACCACTCCCCCTCAATTCTACACAACCATCCGCTTTTGCTGCTGTTTCACAAGATCGCTGGCATCAACGCTTGGGCCACCCTGGCAATGATTTATTACAGTCTTTGAAATTTTCGTCTTTTGTAGATTATGGAAAATTTAATAAAACTCTTTGTCAAGCTTGTGTTTTTGGTAAAAGTGTGAAATTGCCTTTTCATGATTCTATTAATTATACTCGTGCACCGTTTGACATTGTTCACAGTGACCTTTGGACATCACCCGTACTTAGTACGGGTGGTCCTTTCCACTAGCTACAAAATCACAAGTTTTTCATACCTTCTCCACCCTACATAATTTGATTCACACTCAATTTGACCGTAAAATCAAACAGTTTCAATGCGACAATGGAAAAGAATATGCAAACCAAAATTTTTATAATTTTTGCAATCAAAATGGCATGCAATTCCGCTTCACCTCCTCCCAAAATGGTAAGGCGGAACGCAAAATCCGCACCATAAATAACATGGTTCGTACCCTTCTGGCCCAAGCTTCTCTACCGCCCAATTTATGGCATCACGCTCTCGAAACCGCCACCTATCTCCTTAACATCCTACCCAACAAGTCTCACCAATTTAAAAACCCCACCACGATGCTTTACAAATGCATCCCTGAATATGCCCACCTTCATGTTTTCGGGTGCCTTTGCTACCCGCTAACGCGTCCCACTACCATAAACAAACTAGATTTTCGTTCTCACCCCTGCATATTTCTTGGGTATCCCTCAAATCACCGAGGCTATCGATGTCTCGATCTCACTTCTCATCAACTTATCATTTCCCGCCACGTACACTTTGAAGAATCTATCTTCCCATATACCATTCAATCCCCGACTAAACCACCCACATACGATTTCCTAAACCCCACCATAAATCCCATTGTTTGGGAATATCTTCAACAGCCCAAACCCAATCGATCCCCCACCAATCCACCCTCTACCAACATCTCTAACCACAGCCCACCTTCTGGCCCAACTCCTTTCACTCCTCCTTCCTTCCCCTCGTCCGCCCCAACACAACCTCCTACTACCACCGGCCCAGACCACTTAGCCCATCCCACCTCACCAGCCCACTCTACTCCCAACCCGTCTTCATCACCCAGCCCAACCGTGCCGCAGCCCATTCCGTCTCTGTCGCCCAGCCCAACTGTTCCGCCACCTCCTCCCCCACCTCCCACCAATCGGGCCATTCGAACCCGCTCCATGAGCGGCATCGTTAAACCCAAACAATTATTTAATCTTCATACCTCCACTGTTGCTCCTATTCCTAAAAATCTACAGGTTGCCTTGTCCTCACCAGAGTGGTATAATGCCACGTCCAATGAATTTAGTGCTCTTATTAAAAACAAGACCTGGGAGCTTGTACCCAGGGACACCTGACATGAATATTATACGCAGCATGTGGTTGTTTAACCATAAATACAGGTCTGACGGTAGTTTGGAACGTTACAAAGCTCGGTTGGTTTGTGATGGTCGAAAGCAACAAACGGGTATTGACTTTGGCGAAACATTTAGTCCCGTTGTCAAGCCCGCCACCATTCGTCTGGTCCTTTCTCTTGCATTGTCTAAGTCCTGGTTGTTTCACCAGTTGGATGTTACTAATGCGTTCCTACACGACAATCTGGAGGAAACCGTGTACATGCATCAACCCATGGGTTTTCGACACCGCGACTTTCCTGATCATGTATGCCTTCTCAGGAAATCTCTATACGGTCTCAAGCAGGCTCTGCGAGCCTGGTATCAGCGGTTCACTGATTTTGTTACTCGGCAAGGGTTTCGGCAAAGCAAATCCGACAACTCCTTGTTTGTTTATCATCATGGTCGCGACGTCGCCTACCTACTTATCTATGTCGATGATATCATTCTTACCACGTCGACTGAGGCTCTTCGCACACGGTTATTGTCTACATTGTCCGGCGAATTCGCTATGAAGGATTTGGGGCCACTCTCATATTTTTTGGGCATACAGGTGATCAGGGACGGCAACAATATGTTTTTGTCTCAACAAGCTTATGTTAAAGATATTATTCATCGTGCATCTATGGACTCTTGCAAACCAGTTGCTATGCCAGTGGACACACAGTCCAGGCTGTCCGCTGTCTCCGGTCCCCTTACACGATGACCCGTCCACCTACCGTAGTCTAGCGGGAGCTCTTTAGTATCTCACTTTTACTCACCCCAATCTCATATGCAGTCCAGCAGATATGTATGCATATGCACGCTCCTCGTCTCGAACACTGGAACGCACTGAAGCGCATCATACGTTATATTCAGGGCACAGCTGATTACGGTCTTCACCTCGGACCCGTTCCCAGTCTTTCGTTAGTTGCTTACACTGATGCTGATTGGGCTGGATGCCCTGACACTCGTCGCTCAACCTCCGGCTACTGTGTTTACATGGGTGACAATATTATCTCCTGGTCCTCCAAGCGTCAGTCCACCATCTCTCGCTCCAGTGCAGAAGCCGAATACAGAGGTGTGGCGAATGTGGTCGTTGATATATGTTGGTTGCGTAATCTGCTTCTCAAGCTTCATCATCCGCTCACTCGAGCTACTCTGGTCTATTGTGATAATGTGAGGCTATCTGTCTTTCTGGTAATGCTGTGCAACACCAGCGCACCAAACATATCGAACTCGACATACATTTCGTTCGTGAACAGGTTCAGCGCGGTCGCATTCGAGTCTTGCATGTCCCGTCTCGACATCAAATAGCAGATATCTTCACCAAAGGTCTTCCCCGGGTATTATTTGATGACTTTCATGCCATTCTCAGCATCAGACCGCCCAACGCTTCAACTGCGGGGGTGTAATAGAATATTGTGTAATTAAGTTATTGATTGTATCATTTATTGTATAGATATCTTCTCATATTTAGATGATTTGGACATGTATTATTTATAGTTGATTGTATCAATGAAGGAAGGCAAGTTGAATCATATTCTTTCAACCACTGATTTAAACACTTCCCTGGGCCCCTTCTACCAGCAAGGATTTAGCTCTTCACCAGTAACCTGAACCAAATGAAACAGTACCACTGATTTAAAATTTCAAGTTAAAATATTAACATTACACATAAGCACTCTAAAACAAGAAATACATATCACAGCTTCTAAAGACTAAAATGTGGTCGTGTATCATTTTGAACATGCTAAAAAGAATTAAAAAGGGTTGAAGGACCGAAAATGTAGCTACCAAATAAGAAGATGAGAAGAACGAACCACCAAAAACAAGCAGAAATTCTATACGGGTCAACTACCTGCCACTCCCTTATATCTCCAGCCTAAACCAAAAGACCCAAAGCCCACAACATATCAAACATACCCCAACCCACTCCCACCCCATCCAATAATTGGTAACCGATACCCGTGGCTAATAGTGAGAAATGTTATGAAATATTCTATAAAACTCGTGAATAAGTGTATATGTGTGCGCCCCGTGTATGAATGTGAACTCTGTACATCCACTTTTTACTGTGTGCCATTTATATGAAACAATGAAAACAAATAAAAAACAAGAAACTGGCACCGGCTCCCTTAACCCGGCACTAAAATCATCCTTCAATTGCTTCTTTGTCAATGTCGCGCTTCCATTGTGCACCATTGCTACAAATTCATTATAATCTATACGGCCGTTCTGCAAGTCAACATTACAAAAGATTTCAACACAAATTCTCAAAGGTCTGTGTCTTTTAACACAAAATGAATACTAAATCATGTAAATGATATATTGGTAGTGAAAACATACATTATTTTAATCAGTTTCTTTTATAATTTATTATAAATGAACATCATTTACTTTGATTTCTTTGCAGGCTTGTTGGAATTCATCAAAGGTGCTATAGCCACTGCCATCTTTATCAAAATATGAGAAATCAGCAAACAAATAGTCTTCCCCATCAAGGAGAAATTACCTTTTAGTACAGAGGAGATGTATTAATAGGAAACCAAAAGCTTGACCTTAAAATGCACTATGGTCTATATGGGACAGTTAGAAAGGCCTAAAGAAGTAAATTGAGAAGTAATCTCAAAACTATATGATGTTGTCATCAAATATTGCATAACTGTAGAATGAAAATATAAAAAAGGCGAAATGAGTTGACCTGGTAAATGATTGCCTTTTTCGCATGGTCTCGAGGCAGCAAAGGATGCTGAGGATACTTCTCTTCAAGGTACTGTAAGTAAGAACATGATGGAAAAAAGCAGTAAACACCATATCATTTCAGGAGAAAAAAGGTAAATGAATAACCCACCATGATGATTGCAAAAGAGTCAACCATGACTAAGTCACCATCCACCAATGCAGGCACATATCCAATAGGATTCACATTTAGAAACTCTAAATCCAATCCAAAAAAAAGGTATTATTAAGTTCACATAATATATTTTCTCTTAATTGAGCATGCAATCCAATACAAGTTTGGGGAAAATGAATTAATATCATCATCATCAGTTAGGGCTTGGATATCTGTTAATTGAGCATGCAAGTAATTAATATTATCATCAATTAGGGGTTAATTACCAGGGGTTTTTTTTTCTCCTTTAAGCATATTTACCGGCTTGTAGTCGTAATCAAATCCTGTTGGTTACGATGAATAATAATAGAATTAGAATCTAATGATTAGTAGCAAGCATCAATGGAGAAAACGCAGAGAAATGGAAACCTTTCAAGTTTAAAGCGATGCGAACACGGAAAGAGCAGGAGCTCCTATCAATGGATCATTCCTTTAATAATCAAAGAATAAAAATCCCCAAGCAAGTTGCTTTAGGGGACTTACAAACATACAACAAAATTATAGCAAACTCTATTCCAATACCCAACAGTTCAATCCTCACATAATTAAGTTGTGCAGGCACAGATCACCACCTACTTCAAATCAACCCCACTCATTCTTGATCTGTGTTTTAACCAGTCAAAAGATGTCTTCTTTACCTCCTGCATGATTTTGAAAACAAATGGGGCTACACCATTAAAGACTTTAGCATTTCGTGCTTTCCAAAGTACCCACAAGCGAGAAGAAACACTGCGTGAACGATCGTTTTCCGTTGGGTGGGAACTTCCAGGCCATGTATGAAATGCAGCAGTACAATGTTTAACCAAAAAAATGTCAGCAGGAGGACTTGAACCTGTGACCTTATAAGTTCTTTAACTATACTTAAAGACAAAACCCGATTGAACATTCATTTACTTTGTTATAAGAGTTCACTTCAAAATATTTATGGGCTCACTCAATACTCAATACTTGGTTATAACAAAAAATTAAAAATTTTTGGCCCCCGGGGAAATTCGGCCTCGGCCAGGGGTGCGGCTCGCCCACCCCCAGGGCTGGCCCTGTGCATAAGACATAAGTATTAAATAGACAAAAAGAAGAGTACACGTTCAGGGACATGTGAGTCTCTGGCACTTCTTTTGGCATCAGTGGCTGAGAAAACAGTGTAGACAAGAACAAAGGTCCCAACAATCTCAGCACCAAGACCATCACCCTTGGTGTAACCATGAGCCACAACATTGGCTCCACCCCCCAAAGCTGTGTACTGGTGCTTGCCCTGGAACCCCTTCACCACACCTGCACCATAGATAGCTCCAAGACACTGCATCACCATGTAGAATAGTGCTCTAGTTAAAGACAGTTTTCTTGCTAGTAGTAAACCAAAGTCACTGCTGGGTTAATGTGTCCTCATGTTTTACACCCAATTATAAAAGAACCAACTGGAAACCAATTTTGCATAAAAAAAATAAATCAGTTAAAGAACAACTTACTTCAAAAGTATATTTGCAGACACACATATATATAACCAAGTTGAATCCGGCCAGATTTGAAATTAGCCAGAAAAAAGAATTCATACTAAAAGAGTAGAAGTTAAGAGCCCTAACCCTAACTGTAAAACAGTTTCAGATCAATTATCATAAATAAAAGCAGTATTAATTCGGAAACAACGATCAACAACAACCTTAATCAAAACCAAATGGTGGAACCCTACTGACCTGAAATCGGAGCACCCAGAGAATGGAAAAAACAACAGAATCGGCTGCTGATGTTGTCGTGGTGGTGGTGGCTATGCCGCCGCCGTAGAACGGTCGCCGGAACCACTGACTGGATCCCTCATATTCTCCTGTTCTCCATCTGTGGCTCCATCTCTCTGTCTCTCCACCTCTCTATTTTCTCTATAGTCTGTATAGTTATTATAGAGCAGAGGGGGCAATGGAAACTGCTGGAAGTCCATACGCTTCATCTGCAATTGAAGAGTTTTTATGGGGAAAAGAAGGAGGCCGGTGTGTTAGAGGGGAGGGGCAATAATGGGAGAAAATGGTAAAAAAAAAAAAATTAGGGATTTTAACTGGCTTTTCATATGCCATCTTAAAAAAAGTGCTTGAAATTACCATTATGTATATTATGTATATGGAAGATGCTTTATATAGTATTATAGATTATAGATTATAGATTATTACTACTAGAACCAGATGTTAAATATAGCCTGGACAAAAAAAACATATATCTTTGTAAGATCGATTATACCAAATCAAATGCATCTATCTTGTGTTGTATTTTTATTAAAAATCAGTTGTAGAAAATGGTTCCAAATTTTCCAATTTTAGTGCCCCTTCCATTTCCAATCTAGTCATCTAGAAATGATGTAGAAAATATTTTCTGCACCTGTGTTATAATACTTCCAATAGTCAAAGCATGAGTTTTCTAAGTTAGGAATTCATGGTTGGTGAAGTTAGTGCTGCAAACAATTGTTTCTTTAGTTTTCAAAAGATGTTTAAAATATATATATAGGTTTCTTTTGGTTTGAGGGTTTTTTATAGAACAAATAAGATATTTTCAGACAAGTGAAGACGATACATTTACATTAAAAACAAATCTTACATATGTTCAAAACTTTGCTAAACATATTAGATTTGGTATAAACTTTCTTTTATCCTGCCTAAGGCCAAGTATGTTTTAAGTATAATATTACTCTATCGTCTTAGTTTTTACTTTTCATTTGCTACCTACCAACGGTGAGTCATGAAGGATCAATTTTGATATAGGAATGAATATTTAATTGTTAAAGAAAATTATTAGTAATATGGTTATTTAGTTATTTTATTAATTGGTTAATTAAATATTAGAGTTGGTATTATATATTATATATATATGGTTCCCATTAAGTCTAACCAACTCTTGAATCAATATCCACCATTGGATTTGGCTGAAATTAAATCTCAGCCACTTAAACTCCCAAAAATAACTACTGTCATGGAAGTTTACAGTTTCCAGCATCTTCCCGTTTTTCTGCCCACGTCTGGTTATTATTATGAGAAAACTGTTCTCGCAATTCAATGTAGTTTCTTCCTCATCCCCACTCTCCCCGTAATTTCAGCCTTAGCGGTTTTACACCCACGTCTCTGCTCACATCTTTCAACCAACTGCCGCCATCCATTATAAACCCCCACCTCCACTATATCCCTCCTTCAAACCTACAACATAAAATTGGCAGTTTATCAAGGATAACAGTTTTGGATTTGGTGGATAGTTTCTTCCCCATTCCACTGCCCCATGATTCCAGGTCTCCATCGCTCCTCAACCACTATAAACCCTACCAACACCTACGCTCTCTTCAAATCTGAAGCTGATTGGTACGTACCTTTGATTTTCCCTAATTTTTTGTTTGATTATCGTTAGTCATTGATGTTAATTTGTTTGATTTGGATTCGTTGCGTGCCTAAATTTTATCAATTAGAACTGCAATGTTTCTATAGGGCTCAAATTGAAGGGAAGCCCCAGATGTAGATATGTTCATCGCAGGACTAAAACAGAGACGTACGAGACATGCTTGGTTATTGGCAAGGGTTGTTAGGAGAGCGCTTTCTTCATTGGTTATTTTAATATCATTGGCAATCTAAACCAATTTTAAGTCATAGGTATGCCTTTTTTTCACTTCACTTTTCTTTATCAGCACATAACTTCAGTTTATTAATATGTATACGATTTATCCATTTGAACAAGTAGTTTTACAATTTTACATGGATATAATTTGTTTGATGAAATACCTAAAAGAGAGCCATGACTTCCAAACCTGAAAATAATTTGGCCACAATTTGTAGTAAATTACACAGAGACAAGCTAGCTTTTAGTCAATAATCGTTACTTACCCACATGTAAGGTAAATTATTGTTGTTCGTGAGACAAAGGGAGTATGAGTTTGAGGATGTGCTAGAGAATGTCATCCAACAAATAAACAAGGACTTTAAACAATCATTTTTAAATCCCAAAAGTTTTAGATTAATGTTATGATTTGACCACAAATCATATTTGTCTTATTTGAGAAAACATGAATATGTTGTTGTGGAAACTAAAAGAAAATCATATAGATAGCATTTCACATGACTAAATCTGATATTAAACTCAGAATTCTGCTTTGTCCGGTTTTGCTTACTAGCTCAATACTTGGTTTTGCTTAAGTATGACAGCATTAGCATTTGAAAGTCACTTTGCATAGATGAATGCATTGATTTGTTGGATGAATTGCAAGATTATGAAAAGGTTATGAAAACTAGGGAGAAACACAGAAAGATCTTTATTATTAAATGGTCACATGGATCTTAGTTGATATCTTCAACATCCTAATTATGCAGATTCGAAATTTTCTTATATTATATATATCTTGCATTTATGCAGATCAATCCAAGGCATCATTATGGGCATAATCTTCACTTTTATTACCTTAAATGGTTGCACTCTCCAAGCAAAGAAGCTTTTTTACTAAGAAGCTTTTTTACTGGTAAGAACATGTTACAAAGCTTAAGCGTTTAGCATTATGAATTATGTACCGAATTTCAATTTTTTTTTTGAAAAGTCAGGATGGATGTAGGAGAAGGTAAAGAAGCGAATCTTGTCTAAGAGTGTCCAAGATGAAGACTTCAACAACAATGCATCAAATATCTCGACACCGTAGATGTCTTTACCGTTTTCTTGATTTTCCATTTTCATTACATTCTAACAAAAGTTCTTACCAAGTTTTTTTAGATTTTAAGTTTTATATTTTTTGTAGATGGAAAGGACATCTTATGAAGCAGTGATCGAAAATGAGAAACTCTTTCAAACAAAAAATATATTTTCTTTACACAAAAAACGGGGTGTTGATCGATACAATGGGTCAAACAAAAGGTGCTAAGTGCATCTTTGTTCTTAGTCCATAGTAGTTGAACGGGGTATTGCGCCATTTGTGCACATAGCGCCCTATGGCGCTGTGCAACACCGCCCCGAGGGGCGCCATATTGTTGATGCACTTGTGTCTGTACTTTGTCTGTATTCGGTCTATATGTAAAACGATGTCCTTGTCAGTCCTGTAAGTTGACCAAGTCAACCGTCCTCCTGGTTTGACTTGACCAACAGTTAGAAATGTTTGTGAATGTTCTGTGTCGAAGGATAGCACATCGAAGGATAATGTAGATCCTTCGATGGCCTCGAAAGATATGTACAAAGGATAATGTTGGACTTCGAAGGATATGCAATCCCTCGAAGTATATGTAGATCTTTCGAACACTTTGTCATCGATAGATGATCCTTCGATCATCTATCGGATCCTTCGGACAGGACATGTGGAGCTGGGTATATAAATACCTATGCAGTGTATGTGTTAGAGAGACTTGAGAGACTTGTTAGATAGATGCACACATAGAGAGAGTTTGAGAGCATTCTATCAAAACACACACACACACTAGAGAGTTTGCAAGTTAGATTTGTAAACATTGTGCTTGTAACCGGAACCTTCATTCGTATTAATACAGTGGTGTTAATCGGTGAATCCTTGTGTGTTGGTGTTTATACTTGTCTCATCCCGGTTTGCTTGCTAGCTTGGATTCCGCACTCGCTAGTGGGTTTGTATAACAAGGTTTAGGTTCGTCATCCTCCGAAGAGGGACCTACAAGTGGTATCAGAGCCAAGGCTCTTTACCTTGTTTAAAACCGGGTTTTTGTTCAAGTCTTGGGTTAGTTTTCTTCAAATCTGGAAAACTAACAGTCGCTGTGTTCTTGATGATCTTATCGTCTTCATATTTCGAAAGATAAAGTTCATCTTTTTCTCCATACTTCGAAGGATCATTAAGAACCTCGAAAGATCAAAATCGTATTTCGAAGGATCATCTTTTCCAGTCAACTGTTTCGAAAGGTCAAACCTGTTTTCGAAAGGTCAAACCTGTTTTCGAAAGGTCAAACCTGATTTCGAAAGGTCATCCTTTTATTATTCGAAAGATCATTCTTTTTCGAAAGGTCATTTGTTTGAATAGAAAGGTCAACTTGTTGTTTTCGAAGGATCAAGATATTTTGTGGGAAACCTCTACAAATTCGAAGGATCAAGATATTTTGTGGGAAACCTCTACAAATTCGAAGGATCAAATATTTTTTCACCGCCCACGTTCGAAAGATATTTGATAAACAATTCGAATTTTATCTTGTTGATTGTAGTGCACCGCCTAGGTGACCAATAATCATCAACCTTTTCACCGCCCCAATAGACCAATAAATTTGTTGTTTGTTGATTGTTGTTCACCGCCCATGTGCTTAAATTAAATCAATGTGTTCACGGCCCAATGCACCGCCCAAGTGACCAATTAATGTTGTTGGTTATTGTTTGTGTTCACCACCCAAGTAACAAATAACTTTGTTGTTTGTTGTCTGTGTTCTCGGCCCAAGGCACCGCCCCACAAGAAAATAAATAATTTCCAACAAAGTCAACGAAAGATCATTGTGTTTCAGATTCCACATTCCAAAAGGGATCATTGTTGTTTTATTTCCTTTCACAGCCCAAGTGCTTCAATTAAATCTTTGTGTTATCAATTAAAACAGGCCAACAGCCCATGTGCTTCAATTAAATCAGTGTGTTCACTTCCCAAAGCACCGCCTTTTGGTTGTTTGTTGTACACCGCCATTTTATTGATTTTTGTGCACCGCCCAAATTGATCATATCAGATTATTTTGTTGCCAACTCGCCGATCTTTCGTATTTTGTTGCCCACGTGTCGGCCCATAGCACCGTCATTTCCACCATCAAAGTGACCAATAAATTTTGATTATTTGTTGTGCTCCGCCCACGTTTAGAAAATCATAAAGCCCAATAATTTCTATATCAATAGCCCAAGATCTACAAACGGTTTTTCGTTTGTATCAACTTACGAAAGATCATCCTTCGAGACCGGTTTGGTGTTTGTCTTTCGTGTGATCCTTCGGTTGATCCTTCGATAATTTAATCCTTCGTCAATCATCTTTCAAGCTATTGATATAAAATTTATTTTTCTTATCAAAGATGAATAATCCGAATTGGTGGGAAACTCTGGCTCCAGACAGTCGAACATATACAAGTTCGGGTTTCACTCCCTTATGTTTGGGTACACCGACTCCAGACAGTGGAAAATACACGTGTACAAGTTTATCTCCATCATGGGCCGAATCTCCCACACCACCTCGAATTACTGCAGAAATGTGGGCATCAGTTACCAATCAAAGGCAAAGTGAACCGGAAATAACAACAGATTGGTTTGGCAATCCAATACGAGTTCCTGTAAAGCCGGCTCCAACCACAGACTTGTATGGAAATCCATTACCCCCAGTTGGTTTACAACACCATCGTTCTACTGTAGAACCATCATCTCTTGATCCAAAGAACAGTAGTCAGACAAAATCGGCGTTGTATGCTGAAATTGTCAAAGATGCAAGCAATGGTGAATCCTCGGGAAATGATGACAGTTCTGAACATGACAGAAGTTCAGATGAAGATGTCTCAACTTCAGTTGAGGGTGATACAACTTCAAGTTCAAGTTCGAGCGAGGATGGATCTAAATGTGAATCATCAAGGGAGGTTATTAATTCTGATGCAGAAAGGCCAACACCTGAGAGTGATTCCAGTCAGGTATGTGATTCTAAACCTGATTCTATTTCTGCTGTTGTTGAATGTGCTAAATGTCTAGAATATGCAGAAAAGGAAAGTCTTTTTGACATCACACACAAACACAATCAAGAATTGATTGTTGATCTGTCTAAAGAAACTGAGGCTAACTTGTTTTTAACAAGAAATGAAAAAGAGTTTAAAGCAACAATTGCGTCATTAAAACATGATGTTTCTGAACTTCAAAAGGCTGTTTTGAGAAAACAACATGCTAATAATAATTTAATTGACACAATTGAACAACAGATGGTAGAGTTAGCCACAGTCAGGTGTGAATGTGAAACAATCAAGCAGAAATTGGAAAGCTATTCCAATTCCCGCTATGTATTGGATCACATTATTGATGTTCAAAAGAAAAAGAAGGATGAAAAGTACATTGGTGTAGGATACAAATCATGTCCTCCACCAATAAATCATAACTACTCCAAGTTGCCTAATGACGAGGATATGCCCCGTTTTGAACCTACAGTGCCACTCTGTCTTGATGACTTTGCAGTAGGCCTCGGGTTCACAACTGGTACATCATCCTCGGGGCAATCTGAGTCTGAGAATGTGAACAATTCATCGTGTGCTAAGGAACAGAGTCCTCCCATTATTGAGGATGCTGATTCTTCTGATGATGAATCTGATGATACCATCCCAGCAAAGTCTGATGCGGTAGTCAAAGATGAGGACATACCTCTCGAGAATTACATTCTATGTGATCCTCCTGCAAAACCCGCTAAGACTGTTGCAATCGAGTCCTCGTCTGCACAAGAGTCGGAGGGTGTGAACTTGCTGTACACTCTTGTTGGTGATGATAAAATATACTCTGACAAAGATTTTCCTATTAAGAATGTTAATCAATCTTTAATAAGTGAAGTCTTTGAAAAGTCGACAAGTAAGTTTTTGGGAAAGGCAGGACCACATGTTACAGTTACGCAGTGTCCTCCTATTCCAAAGGCCGAAATTCGAAAACAATATGGAAATAAAAAATTACCAACAGAAAAGAGGCAGCCAAATCATACCAAACCTAAGGGAAAGGCACCGACTCAGGGTCAGAAGAAACAGACCCAAAAGAAAATCAAGAATGTGAACTTTATGAAATCTAAGGGAACGGACAAAATCGAAACTTTTGAGAACAAATCTAACTTAGATTTTGTTAAACAAGCAACAGTGTTGAAAAGAAATGATCCAAACTGTTCAAAACCTAGTACCTCGGGATCACAAAGTTCATCATTTTCAGCAAGACGATCACATGATGCTTCGGGGATTGTTGAACGAAGATATTGTCTTGAATGTGGTACAATTGGACATATAATTCGAAATTGTCCATATCTTCATAAGTTGAAAGCAAAGTTTGATGATCCCCGTGAACAAAATCATGCCGCCCAAGAGAATAGAAAAGGCAAACAGGGCGAAAACAAGAAAAAGGATCGGAAGATAAACTTCGTGAAATCAAGAGGAACTGATAAAATTGATACTTTCAAAAGCAAATCCAATAAGGATTTTGTTAAACAAAGTAAAATTTTGAAAAGAAACAGTCAAAACAACTATACACAACACACAAACGGTTGTGATGTAGGACCAAGTACCTCAAGATCACGAAGTTCATCATCCAGCTATTACAATTATGATACTCCGAGGTTTGTTGAGCGGAGATCATGCTTTGAATGCTGTGAGTATGGACACATCATTAAGAATTGTCCATATCTCACCAAGAGAAAGTCAAAAATTGATGCCCCCCATGGTAACAATTACCATAAAAGATCTGTTTCACCAAAACAGGACCCTCGTCTTGTTAAACAACGAGAAAAGAAACAGAAAAAGAAACAAAGAAAAGAAGTTGAAAAGGCTTTGAAACCGGAGGTTATCCAAACAAAATCTATTAAATCAGATGTTAAACATGAAAAACAGAAAGAGATTTGGATACCAAAACCGGTAACTGTTTCAGGGGGAGCTGCATCAATTCCGAATCATCGGGAAATGGATGTTACAATTCTCGATGATGACGGACGACCCAAGTCTGTGAAGGCTTGGGTCCCCCTCTCCAACTAATCTCTGAATGAGTGTGCAGGATGTTCCAGGAGGAACTATTGATAGTCTTAGGATTGTTGATAGTGGAGCGTCCATGCACAAGATTGGCGACATAAGGCTCCGAAATATTGTTATATCTAGGAGAATGTTGTTGCCATTTATGGAGAGAGAGAGAGGAAAGAAAAAGAGAAAGAAGAAGAACGTGGTTGAATGAAGTTGCAAAATTCGACCAAATGAAGAACGCGCCAAAATTTGGTTGCTATGGTTTTTAATCGGGTTCTCAGGAAAGAATACAATGAACGGTGTACAGATGCCGTGATGTAGATTGAACATCCGCACACCGCTTCTGAAAGAGGAAGACAAAGGACTTTCGCTGGTGCAATGTGGAAGACCAGCCGGAACCAAAGGTTTTTGATCGTGTTGCTGTGAAGAGATTTTTCAGTAGCTACAAAATCGACTTTGACGTCCACACAGGGTGGATATCCAGTTTGGGAGAGTGCTCAGATTCCTTGCAATGCACGAAGCAGTTGCAGGATACGGTTTTGAATTTCTAATCTCTCCTATACTTGTCGATATTTAAGCTACTTTATGAATTATTATCATCTCGTACAGCACTCTTTGGCCTGACACGTTGAACTTTGATATCACCTCACATGTGATCGTTTCAATAAGAAACTCATCAATGTTGTTAAGGTCCACACCGATGACCAACGTGCCGACCTTTTTACCAAAGCATTTGACAAATCAAGATTTGACTTTTTATTATTGGTAAACGGCATTAAGGTCAAGCAAGAGTAAAACCAACATCGGAAAATCATTTTTTTGTAAATATCTTTGTGTTTTAAATTTGTCTTAGTTTATTGATTTTAGGGGGAGTAAATCAAAATTTGAAAATCCAAAAACATCGAAAAATTTCAAAAACACAAAAACAATAGAAAAACAAAAATGAGTTTCCTGGCGAGAAAAAGAGAAAATGATAGTACATCAGTGGTCTATCCAAACCTCTTTAAACCTAAAATGAAAAACGATAAGCAGCTCTATATAAGATGTATCGGTAGGCTCACAATCATTTTAAAGTGTGCAGGGTGATATAAATCTTAAACCGACTGAAGACCAGGTGGGAACCACTCATTGGCATATGGTCTTAGTACCGAAATTTCGTTTGATAGATTGCCGAGGTTCTGAGATATTCGGTCTTTATGCTGCTTATCATCTGGGTATCATGGTTGTATCTTTTACCGAAAAATAACGGGGACGCAAGTCTAGATCTTCCATGATACTATACATACGTGTACATATTGCATACGACCTCAATAAGTGATAAACAATCACATGTCCATCAAAATAAGTGATAAATTATCACAATTATCCGGGAGTCAAGTTCGTCTCTCTGCTGTACGGAAGTACTGACCTGTTCACGGACTTGCTCCTGTGCCCTCATGCATTGAAACTCAAGTTCCTCATAAATAAGTGATTCTATCACATAGGGCTTGTTTTCAAATTCAAATAAGTGACTTGTTCACATTGTAAATATATACGGTCAAACAGATGATAAATGGTATACTCACCGGTAAGATGAACTCTCGTGCATACCTTGATACGGGAATGTGTCGTGATGTGGATGAACACCGGTCGGTAAGTATAAATCATACCTTAACGTATCCTCTAGACATGATTACATCTGATAAGTTGAGCTTAAGTGGACAACAATACCGATAATTGTTATAGGATGCTTATCTTAATGTTAACTAACTGAACAACAAGAGCGTTTTGGCGTGACCGTACACTGATATGATTCTCTTACCCTCGAAACTCGCAAAAAGAATGTCTGTATATATTTATTTACTGCTTTAAGTCTTTACATTTGAAAAATTCAAAAATTCCAAAAAGATTTTATTTCTTCTTTATTTTCGATCGTACGATGTTGGAACTCGAGTCTTCGTTGCCTGAAACCTGAACGAAAACCGAATTGACTAAAATCTTCATAAACGGTCGAAATTTGCAAGTTTTGAAAGTTGAAATCTGAAATTGATAAATTTTATTAAACTTTCAAACTGTCGGACGGTGTTTGATTGTGACGTGGTCATACGTGTGTCATTTGTTTATGATTAACTATATTCCAAGCAGTTGTTCTCATTACGCGTTTAGATTTCTTGCATGTGCAGATTCTAAAGGCTAGAAGAACATGGTCGATGACAAAGCTTCGGAATGAAGACACGACGTGAAGGCACTCAAGTGATGAAGATGATCGAGTTGCCGCTGGCCATCATCAACACCTCAAGGATCTCACTTCATAAAGATAAAGTATCTCACGAGCATAACTCAAGGGGGAGCTTATGTTAAGGGGGAGTTTGTTAACACACTTCCTACATGATACGGGTAGTTTGTTGATACACTCTCTGCTTTCAAGACGTGAAGACTTTGAAGATCCTCCGACATTGAGGACTTGAAAGGACATCAGAGTTTTGAGAACTCGAAGACCAAAGACCATCGAAGTTCGAGACGAGTCTACAACTATAGAAGATAAAGACAAAGCTACAACCAAGGGGGAGTTTGTTGATGCACTTGTGTCTGTACTTTGTCTGTATTCGGTCTATATGTAAAACGATGTCCTTGTCAGTCCTGTAAGTTGACCAAGTCAACCGTCCTCCTGGTTTGACTTGACCAACAGTTAGAAATGTTTGTGAATGTTCTGTGTCGAAGGATAGCACATCGAAGGATAATGTAGATCCTTCGATGGCCTCGAAAGATATGTTACAAAGGATAATGTTGGACTTCGAAGGATATGCAATCCCTCGAAGTATATGTAGATCTTTCGAACACTTTGTCATCGATAGATGATCCTTCGATCATCTATCGGATCCTTCGGACAGGACATGTGGAGCTGGGTATATAAATACCTATGCAGTGTATGTGTTAGAGAGACTTGAGAGACTTGTTAGATAGATGCACACATAGAGAGAGTTTGAGAGCATTCTATCAAAACACACACACACACTAGAGAGTTTGCAAGTTAGATTTGTAAACATTGTGCTTGTAACCGGAACCTTCATTCGTATTAATACAGTGGTGTTAATCGGTGAATCCTTGTGTGTTGGTGTTTATACTTGTCTCATCCCGGTTTGCTTGCTAGCTTGGATTCCGCACTCGCTAGTGGGTTTGTATAACAAGGTTTAGGTTCGTCATCCTCCGAAGAGGGACCTACACATATGTCGGAATCCAGAGAGCTCACGAAAATTATAACGGGCGCTACACTAAGGTTTCTCACACACACATATCTGTATGTGTGTGTGTGTGTGTATCTTACATTTATGCAGCTCAATCCAAGGCATCATTATGGGCATAATCTTCACTTTATTACCTTAAATGGTTGCACTCTCCAAGCAAAGAAGCTTTTTTACTAGTAAGAACATGTTACAAAGCTTAAGCGTTTAGCCTTAGTACAACCCACACATTATATGTCAGAAAAAAATAAGCTTCCTTTCACCATTCAAGTTTTTTTTTCAAAGGGGCAGCACCAGTGGCATCTGGAATTGTTAGAGTGGAACATCAAATATGGTTGTCATACACTACACATTTTGTCTTACAAGTGAATTTCTGTATACTTTGACTTTTAAGAGTCAAAGGATTAGTACTAGAAGCATAATTTATGACTTTGATTTCTAAAAAAACAGAACTAGATGGTAGTAAGAAATAGGGGTTGGGAGCAATTCTGTTTGGATTGGTAATAATCACGTTATAAAATATTCAACGGTACACCCAATGTTATATTTTCATTTAGTTCAGTCTTTAAGTTACAAATATCACTTTGAATTAAATAATGTTCTTATTTGAATTTGTTTTGAAGGACTGCAGGTCAGTTTGAAGAATGGTTAATAAGACTAGTGGGTATGGAGAGCCTCATCCCCAAGGGGATGGGCCGCCATGTCACCGCCACGTAGGAGGGGTTTGAAGGGGATGGACCTATAGGGGTGGGGGATGAACTCCTTATATATATATATATATATATATATATATATATATATATGTATGTATGTATGTATAGTTGTGTGTGTGTGAGGAGAGAGAAATTGAGGCCCGTGAAGATCGTCAAGTGGGAGCCGATGTTGACGCGCTGGAGGAGTGGGGGATCGGCGACGGGCCAGGACGCGCCTAAGCCGGCCCCCATACCCTGGCCTAAGAAGGTTAGTTTTAGCTCTTTTTTCCATTCATTAATTTGCTAATATAGCTATTGCTGCTACTTTCTAAATATTGTATGAAAAATGTTAAATTTACATGATGTATGAAAATTAAACATATGATTCTCACTCTGTATCTATTAAATTATGTAAGGGGTTTATCCTGTATCTACTAAATTCATGATGTTGTTTGTTTGCAGGTTTAATTTTAACCACTAGAATCGGTCCTGTTTATCAAATGCTTTACGCTGGTGGATCTTTTCATTTGCCACAAAGCGCAAGTCATTAAAAAGTTAGATGGTTGTGACTTTTTAAAAAAAGAGAAGCAATCCCAAACACCCTCAATATAGATTATCTTTGTTTGTTACGTTGTTAGTGTAACCCGTCCACCGGACGGGTATTAAACTAGTTAGTTTAGGATAAATGATTTTATAGCCGTCCTTGTTTTTGTCAAACCATACAAGCAAGCGGGTTAGTATTTCTATAAGCAATCAAGCAAACATCTCTAAAAACTTCATACGGCTAAAGATCAGGAAGCATTAGCAAAGAACGAAAAAGAAAAAAAGGGATAGGTTGTTTTTTGGTGATCGACGGCAACATATATCGTACACGTGGAATGAGATTTTTTATTTTAAAGATCAAGAACGAGTTGAACAACAAATCAATCAAATAACTAACCCAGTTAGAGCATGTGTAGTGGGGCGTTATATGCCATCATAAAGCCCCTATAAAGCCCTAAACACCACTACGGGGGGCTTTATGAGATAAAAAATGGTGGGTGGCGCTATATATATAGCGCTTGATGGGGGGGGGGAGGATTTAAAAATGGACCAATAAAAAAAGCAAGTGTTTTTTAATTAATTAATAAAATTGAAAATTAATAATTAGGTAATGATAGGTAGGGGCTTTATGACTACGAGCTCTAGTGATATAACGCCCCATAAAGCCCCTGTGTGACGTGGCACGACACGTGTCGCATAACGCCCCACAAGGGGCTTTATGACTACGGATGGCCTTAAGATGAATCGGATCCGAGTTAAGTCTGATAGAGATTAGAAAAGCAAACGAGACCGATAGAGTTAAGTACTTAAGTCCCAGTTAAGAGTAATTAGGTTATTATATAACGTAGGGGTTGTTTTTGATAATTACAAAGTTCTTTTAATATTTAAGAGATTATTAATGCAATTACTCAATTTTTTTATTTCATTATTTTCACGATTATTATTTACCAAAATACGTTTTAAATATACAAATAAATATGTGTTTTCATTGACCGTTTATTTTTATAAATGTTGTTTTAAAAAATAATTTGTTATTTTACATTTTGTTTAAACCATCTATCGTTTTTAAAATTGTTCCTTTTTAAACCATTTGTTTTTTAAAATCGTTCTTTTTAAAGTCGTTTGTATTTTGAAGTTTTTTTAAACACTTCATTTTATACCATTTTTTAAAATCAATCATTTTTAAACACTTATAAACTACTCACTTTTTAGGTCGTTCATTATTTAAATTTACAAAACGACATGCATAAAAAACAAAAGAAATGTAACATTTGAAAAAAAAAAGAAACATTCTAATAAAAAGTTTGTAAAATATCATTCATTTTTCAAACTTTTTTTAGAATGATTTATTTTTTTTTCAAATCTTCCATTTCTTTGGATCGTTTGTTTATTCAAAATTCGTTATTTTTTTCACCTTTCGTTTATTAAATTCGGGCATTTTCTAGTTGCTTACACTTGTTACCTTATTTTTTTAAGATTTTGTTTTTTTTATAAACATCATTTTATTAATCTTCGTTTTTTAAACCACTCGTTCGTTTAAAAATGATCATTTTTAAAATTCTTCGATTTTTGAAATCGTTCATTTTCTGAATTTAAAACGAAACGCTTTTAAAAATTAATAACTAAAACGAACGG
Source organism: Helianthus annuus (assembly GCF_002127325.2). Lineage (NCBI taxonomy): Eukaryota > Viridiplantae > Streptophyta > Magnoliopsida > Asterales > Asteraceae > Helianthus > Helianthus annuus. The sequence continues at coordinate 11,115,058 of NC_035449.2, forward strand.
TATCAAAAACGATTTTAAAATAAACGGTTTAAAACGAAACGCTTTTAAAAATTAATAACTAAAAAACTAATTGTTTAAAAAGGTTAAAAAATGATTTTAAAATGAACGATATATTTAAGAAAAACACTAAAAGACAAACAACTTTAAAAAGAACGATTTAATAAACAAGCGGGTTAAAAATGAATAATTTTAAAAACGACAGACGGTTTAAAAAAAGGTTAAAAAACAAATGATTTTAAAAACGACGTTTATAAAAAAAAACGTTTAATAAAATACATATTTATTTGTATATATATAACATATTTTGTTAAATAATAATCGTGAAAATAACAAAATAATAAAAAAAAAACTTGAGAAATTACATTAATAATCTCTTAAATATTAAAAGAACTTTGTAATTAAAAAAAAACAACCCATAAGGTATATAATGACCTAATTACCCTTACACTTAATTGTAAAAAAGTAAAAAAGTTAGTGTCAAGGGCCAAAACCATTATAAAATGCAACCTCAGAGTCTAATATGTTAAAAGATTTCTTTTCGGACTGAAATGGTTAAACTATCTAAACCACATTGGCCAAAATAGTAAATTACTCTAAATTTTAATAAAACCAACTTATTTGAATCATTAGACACTTCTGATGAAATATGGATTTAAGAACTACTTGGTCGCCCCGCCCCACCCCAACCTGAAAACTCTAGCGTTTCGTTGTGAAAATTTTGAACACCAAAAAAATGGACCCTACTAAAAAAAATTATGGGTCCGCCACTAGGTGTACACATGCCACTCATCAAATGAGTAAAATTAATAAGTTTTCATGATTGTTTTCTTAATTATATTAAGGTAAAATAACTTGTATGGCATTTAGACGATTTTTATATTAGCCAAATGATATCTAAATTGTTTAGCTATAATCGTCTTCACGCATCTATATAATAAAAGAAACAAATAAAGGGACACTTGTCATTATTCTAGAGCATTATTAATTGTAGCTAATTATTATTTAATTTAAATTATTAAATAATAATTAAATTAATATAAATCTTATCAACTCTAAATTATTCGCATAAACTTAACTTTAAATCGTAAAATCTTATCTAAACTAAAAAGAATTGTTTCATAAATGTTATTTATTATAAGGACAAAGTTGAAAATAAGAAAGTGTTGGGGTTAAACTGCAAAGTTGAAAAGTTTTGGGTTAAAACTAACAAGTCAAAGGGTTTTAAAATGAAAAAATAAAAACCTTTGGGTTAAAAGTTAAAAAAACAATTTTTTTTTTTTTGGAAAACACCCAATACATATGTTCAACTATTAAAACAACAAAAAGTTGCTAATTTATAGTTTGGTTATTGTTAACTATGAGAAACTAGATTGTTGCCATAGCCGCGCGTTGCGGCGGCAACGTCTTAACTATTTTATAGATGGCGAAACGTTATGTGATATGTTAACCATATAAAAACGCATGTTTTGACTATCCGAACTATATCAGTATAACCTATATAAGCATTGCGGCTACAACGATGACATTAATGTGTGGCGCCTACACATGACATTACATCACACATTACACATTTGTGACATTAACGTCATTAGACATAGATAAAAAAGAGTATGTCTCGTTCGTTGTGTTGTAGAGTCTTAAAAGTAATTTAGATAGCGATGTAAAGTCTTAAAAATAATTTAGACATAGATAAAAAATATAATAATGTGTCGCACGTTGAGGTGTCAAGTTAGAGGTATGGGTGTCAAGTTCGAAAGTGTAGAAACCAACCTTTGTTTTTATAATATATTAAATGTATAAATGTGAAATTATGTTTAAATAATTAGTTTAAGTAATAAGTATCTAAAAAAATTAAAATGTTGTGTGAGAAAAAGAAGGGAGTCAGGGATCGATCGAACCCTTGACCTCCATTTTATAAAGTGACACAGAAACCACTGAAGCACAATGCCAGTTTAGATATGTATTTACGCAAACATTATTATATATAAACAAAGGCGGTGGCTTTGATGTGATAGCCACCGACCTTTTGTTTTAATATATATATATATAATTATATTAAACAAATTATTAATCAAACAAAAAATTTAAAATATAATTAACCTAATTTAAAAAATAATAACACACGGAGTTTTCTTTTAATATAACTTTTTTATTATTTAGTATAAAAAGTTACATTTCTTCCACCCGTGAATACACAGGGTTTTTTTAAATATAATTTTTTTATTGTTTGGTATATAAAATTACATTTATTCAACCCACACAATAAACGAGGTTCTTAAATGTATAACTTTTTATTATTTAATATATAAAATTATATTTACTCAACACGGGTAATAAATGAGGTTTTTAAAAATATATTGTTTTTTTATTTAGTATATAAAATTACATTTATTCAACCCGTGTAATACACGGGGTTCTAACCTAGTACAATCTAAATAAGAATTGATGTTGGAACTTGGAAGGCAATTTGCAGGCCAAAACAGAAAACCAAAAGTCTAAAACTGGTCAAGCCCAATGTAAGTAAAATTACAGCCCAACATTGAAACAAGGTCAAGCCCGATGTATCCGACTGAAGTCAACATAACCTACAGAATTCACGTATTTATTTTGTGTAAATATTGATTTGATTCGTCATAATTGTTGTATGATACCGGTACTTGGTATAGAAATATAAAGAAATATGTCCAAAAGGATATCGACACACATTTTACATCAATTGGAAACCAAAAAAATGAACATCAGTTTCAGTTTGTAATAACGATATCAGTACCTGTTTGGATAACATCAGTAGGAACGTCTAGAAAAATCATAAAAACAAATATCAGTACCTGTATTGATGTCGGTTCGTCATGGTAAAGAACAAAAAGTTCAAAGATATTTGACTCGTTTGATTATAAACAAATCTTTTATCGAAACGTAGATAAATATAGGCATGTCACAACAACATACTCGTAACTTTATAATGCTTAAAAGTTATAAAAGAAAAACAAAATATTTTTATAATTAATTATTATAATAGAATAATAACCAATAATAAAAAGTAACGTTTTTTCATGTAAAAAAAAGGAAAAATAAAAACCTTAAATATAACACTATTCTAGCAGGAACCTACTAAATTTTGATAGCAAAAGTTAAAAAAAAAAAGTTTGGCTACTGTTGCTAAGCCATTCATGTTATATATACTAGGTTTTGCCCCCACCCGCGTTGCGGGGCAATAATCCGAATATTTCTCTCTCATAACATGTATGTCTGTACAGAGGGTAAAATCGTAATTATATTTTGAACTGGAGGCGAAATTATAATTTTAAACTGAGAGCAAAATCATAATTTTGAGCTAGGGGGAAAACATAATTTTATTTTGAACTGTGGGCAAAAACGTAATTTTGAGCTAAGGGCAGAATCGTAATTTTGAGCTAGAGGAAAAAACAACATTTTATTTTGAAATGGGGGCAAAAACGTAATTTTAAATGGAGGGCGAAACTGTAATTTTAAACTGGGAACAAAAATAAAAATGAGTTTTTGAATCGAGGGCAAAAGCGTAATTTTGAGCTAGGGGCAAAATTATAATTTTATTTTGAGCTAGGGGCAAAAAAGTAATTTTAAACGAAGGAGGAAAGCGTAATTTTAAACTGGGAATAAAATTAAAAAAAATGGGTTGGTCCAATAGGGAAGTGCCAGGCAAACTGCTTGACACTATTCCCTTAACTTGAAAATACTTGAACTGTGGGCAAAAACATAATTTTGAGCCGAGAGCAGAATCGTAATTTTGAGTTAGAGGAAAAAACAACATATTATTTTGAACTGGTGGCAAAAACGTAATTTTAAACGGAGGGCGAAACTGTAATTTTAACTGGGAACAAAATTAAAAGTGAGTTTTTGAACCGATGGCAAAAACGTAATTTTAAGCTAGGGGCAAAATTATAATTTTATTTTGAGCTGAGGGCAAAAACGTAATTTTAAACAAAGGACAAAAACGTAATTTTAAACTGGAAATAAAATTAAGAGTAAACTGCAATTTTACCCCCTGAGGTTAGGGGTCATTGGCATGTCTACCCCCCCTAAGGAAATAATTGCAATTTTACCCCCACTGTTTGGGGTTATGTCGCAAGATTACCCCCCGGAGTCAATTTTGCTTAACAGTCAACATAACAAGGGTAGAGTCAAAGGGTAAATAGGTAATTTTGCCAAACCATTATTATTATTATTATTATTATTATTATTATTATTATTATTATTATTATTATTATATAAAAACCCATCTCCATCCCATCTTTATCTCAACCCTAACTATGTGTTTGATGCAACCAGATCCACCCCCCAATAAAGATGGTGATGATTAACTTCAAGAGGAGATTTGGAGGTGACGAGGAAGATGCAGGAAACCAAGATGCAGGAAACCCAGATCCAAATAAACCCATCTCCATCCCCATCTTTATTTCAACCATGAAGATGAAGGTGACGATGACGATGATCTCTTTAGTCCTCTCTCTAGCTCTTGTTCTTGCTCTTGCCTCTGCCCTTGACTGATTCACACTAAATCCAGATTTAACTTCCGAACCTTCTATCGATAACCCCCAAATTTGAGATCCGGAGGGTTAGAGATGTTAACGGATCGATGTGAATATCTTTTGTGGCAACTCCGTCACCGGATAAGCTAGGGTTAGCCGGAGCAACGGAGTCGTCGGAGCGTGAAACGACGCCGAATTGGTTAGTGAGTTCGGTAGGGTTTTCAGCTAGGGTTTGTAATTGGTGCTTTAAGATGAATTTGTATATAATACTGTAGAATTTTACGGATACAGAGGGCATTTTGGATGATGAAATGGAGAAGATGACGTTGATGGATGAATATACATTTGGTGGATTTGTTGGTGATTAGTTAGGGTTTTGAATGAAGAAGGAGGTGGTGGTGGTGATGAACTGATGATGATGATGATGATGAACCTGATGATGATGATGATGATGATGATGACGATGACGATGACGATGACGATGACGATGACGATGACGATGATGATGATGATGATGATGATGATGATGATGATGATGATGAACTTGTTTCGTTGATTTTGTGATTTGTGTTGTGGATCAGGATTTGTTGTTGTTGTTAGGGCACTTAGGGTTTGATGATTTGTGTAAATTTGATGTTGAATGAATTATGAGAGTAATTGTTTGTAGGTGATTTGTGGATCTAGCTTCCAACACCCAGAATGAACTGATGATGATGATGAAGAATGAAGAATGAACTGATGATGATGATGAACATGATTTTTGATTTTTTATATAATTTTAATAAGACAGGGGCAAAAACGACTTTTCACACATTATAACAGTCAAAACAAACGTTGACTAACAGAATTGGGTGTCAGGGGGTAATCTTGCAACATAACCCCAAACAGTGGGGGGTAAAATTACAATTATTTCCTTAGGGGGGTAGACATGCCAATGACCCCTAACCTCCGAGGTTTGCAGTTTACTCTAAAATTAAATTAAAAATGGGCTGATCCAATAGGGAAGTGTCAGGCAAACTGTCTGGCACTATTCCCTCAAGTTGTAAATGTATATGTAATATATTTGAGTTGGGGGCAAAAACGTAATTTTAAACAAAGGACAAAAACATAATTTTAAACTGGAAATAAAATTAAATTAAAAATGAGCTGATCCAATAGGAAAATGCCAGGCAAACTGCCTGGCACTATTCCCTCAAGTTGTAAATGTATATGTAGTAAATAAATATATACGTATGTAGAATAGAATGCATTCTTTATAAAGGATAAAAAGATAACGGCTATGATTGATGTTTTATATTATTTATTATATATGCATTCCAATCATGACAAATTATTTTCTACAGTGATGAATGCCTAGAAAATTCTTTCTCATATAAGAACTTAATTTTTGTTGAGAACTAGTTGATGCCTTGTCTGTGTTGCGGGACGATGGCCGAATTATTCTTAATCAATTAAAAAAGACTACTATAATTTTGGTAGGAAAAAAAAAAACAAAAACGATGATAAGACCGTAATTTTGGGCTCAGAGCAAAACTGTAATTTTTCAAGACTAATGAGCGAGTGTTAGGCAGCTCCTTGACACGAAAAAAAATTAAATCAAGTAAACCAATTAAAACAAAAAACCTTTATAGTTTTGCTAAGAAAACTAAAACGATTGGAAAACGTAATTTTTAACTGAGGGCGAAATCATAATTTTAATTCAGGGATAAAATCGTAAATTAAATGAACCAATGGGGGAGTGCCAGGAAGCTTCCGACATGACTGTAATTTTACACTGGGAGCAAAATTATAATTTCACCAGGAAAACAAACAAAAACGATGGATAAAATGTAAATTTAAGTTGAGGGAAAAATCGTAACTTGGCTGTGAGAAAAAAACTAATGGCAAAACTATAAATTTATACGAGGCAAGATCGTAATTTTTATCCGAGGGCAAAATTGGAATTTTTAGCTGGGAGTAAAAGCGTATTTTTAAGTGGGGGTAAAAACATAACTTTGAACCGATAGCAAAATCGAAATTTTAAGGGAAAAAAAACTAATGGAAAACTGTAAATTGAAACGGGGCAAAATCATAATTTTTAACCGGGGCAAAATTGAATTATTTAGCTGAGAGCAAAAACGTAAATTTATTTTTAAGTGGGGGTAAAAACATAAATTTGAACTGATGACAAAATAGTAATTTTAAAACGAAATAAAATCGTAAATTTGTTGAGTCAATAGGGGAGTGCCAGACAGCTGCCTGACACTATTTTCCTGCCGGCCAAGTCAGCCAATCAAAGAGGGAGCGCTATTGGCGCCGATAGTTGATTTTGTTGTTTTGAGTAATTGATTTGTGTCTCACTTGATTATAAAAAGCTAATGCTATATGAAAGATGATTATTTTCGTAATTTTATCCTGATATAATTAATAAAAAAGGTAATTTTAAATAAAAAGACTCAACCTCACTTTCATTAAAGAGTAAATTGTCATTTTAGTTTCTGAGTTTTTGTCTAAATTGTCATTTTAATCCAAATAGCTTTTTTTTTCTCCTCTGCGTCCCTGACTTTTCCTTTTTCTTGTCATTTTGATCACATTGCCTAAGTTAGGCTAAAAACCAGGTTATAATCAAGGGTGTTTTTTGGCATTAAATTATTATGAGGTTTATAAATTATGTTGTAAACTACCGCTGGTTATCACTACACAACAGTTATGCCAAATATACCACTGGTTATAACCAGATTTTTAGATTGAGTTAGACAATGTGATCAAAATGGTAAGAAAATGGAAAAATCAGGGACCCAGAAGAGAAAAAAACAAACTATTTAGACTAAAATGACAATTTAAACCAAACATCAGGGACTAAAATGACAGTTTACTCTTCATTAAAGAATGTAATGGAATTATATGAAAAACTAGTACTTTATTCTCAATTTATAAGATTGATAGCAGTGTATGTCAAATGTTATAAGATGGTTTTCATGTTAAAGTATTGTTTGTATGCGAACGATTTGTGCCCGAACTCAACTCATTTACTCTAAAAGGTCCGAGCTCGAGCTCCATCTCCAGTCTTTTTGAGCTATGTCGGGAGTTTGGCTCATTAATAATGTTTCAATCTCAAGCTTGATTTGTTATCGACTCATTTATTTTTGTTAATTAAATTATTTATATACATATTCATTATAGGGAATGGTTTTCTTTCAGAGCTACAAATATTACGAGAACTCGTATGAACCAATCTAGAGCGTTTACTTATCACAAAAAATGTATAAATATAAAATATAAAATGATTTTTCTATCTCTCGAATAAATTTCCATTAATTCCACCTCTTCTTTTGGTTACTCGTAACCAGCATATGTAAGATCAGAGAACTATAGTCAACCTACACATATGTATATGCTTATAATATAGGATACGTATAAATTGCACATATCATCAATTCACATAAAAATCTTATATCTTAAAAGCATGTTATATTTCTAGACAAATTTATAACAAATAAATGATTTAGATTGATTCTCGCAATATATAGAAGTTCTGAAATGATCATTTCTCTGTAATTATATATGTTTATATATTATGCAGTTACGTGAACATTTCAATGTTTGGTAAAGGCAAAGTCTTTAAAAACCTGGGTTTGGGAGGAGAGGTCTTGCGTTCAAGTCTCCCAAACAACAAGGATTAAAAAGAAATTTGTCGTTCATAAAAACTAAATTATAAATTAAATATGAATGTAATGTATATTTGTTTGTATATTACTAGGCTATCACCCGGGAACATCCCGGGTTAGGAAAATTTAGTTTTCAATAATAAAAGGTACATACACAACATTTTCAAACTCATTAGTATCTTTTTTCCCTTGCCACAATAATTTATTTGTTCCGTTTCATCAGTATCCTAACTCTGTCTCCATGTGCATTCATAGTTTTCGTGTAAAGCTAATAACCTTTTAATTCTTAATGAGATCTCAGTTAAAAAAATGTTTCGTAAACCCATACAAAATGTTATATTGTTTGTTTTTAAATTATATTATATTATTCTTTTAGTTGAATTTTCAACTCTGATCATTGTGATGAAATTCTTACACGACAAATGATAAGTTGATTAAGTTGAAAGGAAAAACAATATTGGCTAAAAAGGATAGATTTATTCATATATGTAAAAAAAGCATATAAAGATCAAACAACCACGTCAACCAAACTGAAATATTCAAAAAAACCAATGTTTAAAACGTAAAAATCATAAAAATTGCTTTAAATTCATAGAGATAGGAGCTAAGTCTCTTTCTTGCTAACTTTCTTCGAATCCTTGACGTTACTTGGAATTGAAGAGTTGTAGACGTCAACCAGTTTACGCTGGTTTATTTTATTGATATCAGAACTGGTATTAGTATCATCATTCTTAACGCTTGGAATATGACTTTTTCTTTGGATAAATTCTTTATTGTTTCTCTGAGACAAATGTCAAAATTAAGTTACTAATAGTAAAATTACATAAACTGTAAATATTAATGTATTAATATGAATCATCTACTTTTATAAAAAAATACCTCAGTATCTTCATCTTTTCTTTGAGCTCATTAATATTTGACTCATCATCGGTCATGTTTGTAAAAACATACATTTCATCAAAGTTAGTCAAGATTATAAGTTGTTATCTCAATTTTAAAAGCAAACATCTTTCCAATCAACTTGTTTAAATCCACAGAAAAGATTACTTCTTCGACATCTTGTGAATCATAATATTTTATGATTAAATTAATATAACCAAAAATTTAAATGTAATGACAAAAATATATAGATGAAGTAAAACTATTTATACATACAGGTGTTGTGTTTTCATGAAGCAATTATTCGGCCGACTTGAGAACAACTTTTTCAATACTTTCATCAGCCAGAGGATGAAATAATATTATTGAAATGTCATCACTAATGTCTTCCACTTGAACTTTTTATCTTGAATCTAGTTAAATTAAATAAAAACATATATACAAAACGTTTATATTTTAATAAATATAATTATTAAAATAGATAAAAAAAGGCTCATGATACCTTTCAACTGGATATATAACCCTTTCATCACAATCATAATTGTTGCACACATGAAACAAATGCTCCTCCATGCCCACACAGTCTATAAGATCTGTATCCGCCTCCATTAAACATTTAGGACACTCCATATAGTGCCAACCAAAATTCTTATCTATATACCAAGTATGACAACGAATTGAGGCTATATAAATTTAAAAATAAGAACAGAATTAATTTCTATAAAATTATTTTTGCCTCTATATGTATTTAAAGTTTTCGTGTAAAGCTAATTCCTTTTTAATTTATAATGAGATCTCTGTATAAAAATGTTTTCGAAACCCATAGGACATGGCGGATGAATAGCCAAAGGGGGCCTATTGCCCATAAATTTTTTGGATCACACCAATTGTTTAATTCAACAACATATTTCCCTTCATCATCTAAAGTAAAATAACGATATATTAACTCAAACTTTATCATAATCACAAAATTATAAAACTAAGTTGTTAAATGAGCATCACATGTAAAAGAACTTGTAGAATTTCCAATTGTTAAACTAAACTACATTTTTAAGTTATGATAAGCCATACCTTTGAAATCATTTTAATATAAAAAGGAGCTAGTGGAATGTTTTCAATATGCAAATTTGACTGACATAAGTATTTATTAGGATGTTGAAAGCAATTGCATTTATATTTTTTACATTCTCATTACCTATGAACAGGGGTGGTTAACTGCGTTGTGTCTAGGATGTCTTTAAAGGAGTAACATATATACTTCATATGTATTCATTCTCGATCTGCATCAACAAAGCACGAATTACACTTCATATTCATCTAAAAATAATAATAATAGACTACTATGAAAGCCTGAATTGGTATGTATGATTGTCTAACCTGAGATAAGATTATAGGTCCACCTTGAGACACATATAACTTCTCTTCATCATGTTGACTTCTTGGTTGTAAACAGTTTCATTTCAGCCTAAAATTTATGTGATCTGGTCAAGAAACAGTAGACCAAATAAGGAAGCTTTGGATGTTTACTAAACGATAATAATTAACCTTAAAAGGCTCGTTATAAGTCCGAAGCTCAATTCAAGGTATGAAGTGTAACCATAGTGAAAACCCACTGTTTTTGAAAAAAAAAATATTAATTGGTCCTGTTTAAGAAATATAATATAGTATATGATCGATCACGGACATTACATCAAATGCTTTTGCAATAAGAGTCATCAATATATAAATATAGTTGATATATTGATATACTCAATGCATGCATGGAGGACCCACCAATCAATTTCATGCCATTTTTTATAGAAATACTCTTAATGAAAAAGTTAATGACAACCTCATGATGAAAAGGTTACAATTTACATTATTTTAAACCTCAAGCACTCGTTTACTTGGCATGAATACACTTGCAGTAAAATGAAAACTTTGGCATCTAGCATCCCCATTGCTCTGGCATCTAACTCAAATTTATCCATTTGTGTACTGCTCCCATCTGGAAAATTTGTGAAAATATGGTATCATTGGAAGCTGCAAGAGTGTGCTGCATTTGGCACCTGATGATGCATATACCTGTATATTTATAAACAAATGGCAAATTTCAGCATTTAGTTTTCATTTGTATTTAAGAAATACAATCAAAAGCAAAAATTAAAAGAAAACATGCCTCAGCAGCTGCAACGGCAGACGTAGCACAGGAAGCTTCTGCAACATCAAAAACAACTTGTTTCTCTTCAGACGGCCGGGTACATCTTTTGTAATCTTGTTCCCTACATTTTTGGATTCTATATTGTTCCTATTATTAACATAGATCAACTTGTTGTCCGATCTGTTTCATCTGTTATGAAAAAATAATAGTACAATCATCTCCGAGCTTGGTCACAGCTCGCAAAAACCAATTTTAAATCCCAATTATCCCAATAAAATATGACATTGCAATTTTTTATGTTTCCAACTATATTAATAATAGAAATTCACAATCTTTACATCAAACGTAATCAATTAACAACTTCACTAACATACTTAAACCCTAAATTTAAACATCACAGTTCTAGAAGCAAAAACTCATGCTTTAGTAATCATCAAGTTCGCAAAAAAAAACCTCAAAAACTTGATTCAAAACAACCCTTTTTTAAATTAATATGTTGAATTTATCACCTTTATTAAATTTAATATACCATTGTAAGCTTATTAAGTGTGTTATCAGTGACAATGACGATAACATAAGCCTTCAACAATATTTCCACCTCATCAAGGTTTTCAATAGCACTCTCTAAACTACTTGTGATCTGATGCCTGCTGATGTTGAAACAAATTTCTTATCTTCATAACTAACTGAAGCATCATTAGAAAGTGAATTACCAAAAGGGCTGACTCACCAGGACCATACGGACGCAGGCAATACACATGCAGATGAGGATAAATTTCAATGCTACAAATTTTAGTTAACATTTTAATGGGATCTACTTATAAAGAACAATGTAATCAAACTATAATCAACACATTATATATTTTATTTAACTTTGTCATGAGTATAATGGGATCTACTTATAAACGACAATGTAATCTAACTATAATCAACACATTATATATTTGATTGAACTGTATCAATTCGAGTAGGAAGCGTGATTAGCAATGGTAGAAATTCATACAGGGTTATGATCAGACAACAATCATAATATTTGAACTTTTGTTCATAAAATCAAAGACAACCTCATTCGATTGTTGATGTTGTTCGCATTCCGGCTCCAGCCAACCTCTCCTATATGCTTGTTTCCTCAGGAATTAAAAGTCAGTAATGTAATCAAACAACTGCTATCTAAACTAAAAAAAACTCCCAGAACCATATTTCCTAATAGAAACTGTTAGTTTTTAATCCATTTCCTGCCCCAGTCAATTAATAATTAAAGGCTTGCAGTCAAAATAAATTAGAACAACGACGAAAATGTAAGAAAATTATAAACCACAAATGCATAAAGCAAGAATGTTTTACCTGCCAGTCAGATCGAATAAGCCTAATACCCTTTCCGTAGAATATTTTCTTGCAACCGAAAAGGGGAAGCTCAGCCCTATAAGTAGGCAACGTAAACATATATTAGAAGCAAGTTGTACGCATCAAAGCACATAATCTAAAACGAAAGCTAATTTCCCCATTCAATAACTAAAAAAAGGAGCCAAATTATGATAGGAAAACGAACTGGTTGGCATGACAGTAAAAAAATTATAAAACCATATTGCAATTCTAGTTAAATATAAGACAAAATAAGCTTTATAGTAGGGATAGACCTATGCATCTATTTAAACAAAATATGATGTATTTGTGGCCTGGATTTAATTCTTGCAAAATTTTTGATTGACTTGTATAGTAGCTAAATAAACAAATGTTGTAACACCCAAAAATATGTATGCTAAAATATCTAGCGTTTTTTTTTTAATTTTGTTTTAAAACTTAAAACGGTTACAAGGGGTTATGGTGGTCATCGTTGGTTCTAACTGGAACCGGACCAAACCCGATGAAGCATGAATTGCAAAAGAACCGATAACCAATCCTTTTACATATCAGTTCTGTTCCAAAGTTCTAGCGGGTAAGAACATCTAATAGCTCACCCCTAATTAAGTAGATTAAATAAAATTTTAATTCATCGATCTGTACTTGAAACTCCTCTCCATGGCAACAAATTCCATAGCCACAACGGACATCCATCACTCCTTGTGAAGAAGAACCAACTCCTGAAAATTATAGTAATAATTCAAAAACATATACAAGTAAAAATACAATCTTTCAACGAAAAGGATATATCATAGTTTGGTAATTTGATGGGTATAAATTTGGATGCAGAAAACCAAGGGGATTGAAGTGACATGGATATAAACTATAAGGCAATCAAGTTTAAAAATGAGTCTAGAATAAAACAGTTTAGTACAATGTTTCAAATTTGAATTTAAATGAGTAATTATAGTTATTAAAGAACACTATAAAGTGTCACTAAATCTTCACATATGCTCATAGACTTTATTTTTTACATATGATTTAATTCCTTATCCTTTTAAACATAAAAACAAAGTGCTTGACTTTTTCTTTCAACAAAAAAGATCTTTCATTTCTACGTAATTAAACCTTTTTACATTATATAATTTAGTGAAAAGCCCCTTTTATGAGTGATTAAGTACCTAACTCTACAAAGAAACATGGGGATAAATCTTAAAAGCACAAGTCTTGATCATGCAAAAACAAAGTCCACGAACTTATGTATAAAACTTCGCAAGTCTATATGGGGTTTTCCAAGTTTGACATATACAGTCAAAGACCAAGTTTCATATTTAAATACACACACAAAAAAAATCACCACATATTATAGTTTGATTTTCAAAAGACAGCATACCAACTACACGGGTCATAAATTTCCACATGGTGTAAGAATCTCACCTTTAAAAGAAAATTTGCTCCAGCTACTTGCCCATTTCATCTACCTTGTCTCAGACAAGTGCCAAGCTTTTCTTTTATTAGATATAGAAATTTAAATGCTCATCCACCAATGGCCTTCCCCATGAAGGAATATCTCAGCTAATAGGTTGCATGATGTGAGAAATCCATAATAACTTTAGCCATTCACGAATTATCTTAGCATTCAAGAGTGATATAGCCTCCTACACTTCTTATTGTCAATATTATCAAACCATGCACTACATAATTAATGATACAACAAATATATTCCAAATCTAATCAGATACATAATCAAAACTGGGGAAATTGAATGCTCAGTTGTAATCATTTTACTGTATAATTCCCATATACCTTTCTATTAACATCTTTGACAATTCTTCAAACTTCGTGGCGGATAACACATCCTGAATTTTATTAACTAAAAGTTAACTTATTTTAGAATACAAAGAAGAAAGCTTACAGTGTCATCACTTCGTTCTGTTAACTTAAGGTACTGCAGTGTAACATGATCTACAAGAAAGAAGCCCATCGTTGCACGTAATTCGTAATAGATGATCTATTAGCCAATGACAAGCTACTCATGCCCTCACCTACATGTCAATTAATAGTGTGCTATGAATAGTTGTTAAAGAAATGGTGACCTTAAAAAAGATTTGACGACTTGACTGCAACTTCAAAAAACCATATAAGTTTGATAATTTTTAATGAATTATACAATTATACCTGTCCACGCATTGTTGGCTCTGCTTCAAATCCTCCTACTCCGCAACTCGCTACTCCTAATCTATCTAACATGGCTGTATGGGAATGAGTTCCAACAACACTATAAGAATATAAAAAAATTGCAGTTCATCACCTGTTGAATAAGATAGTAGATAGTAGTGAGTCTGAAAAAACCTCTTTTGTAAAAAACCAGATTATTATTGAAATAATATACTTTTGTAATCATATTAAGCATTATATACACCGACTATAAAAAAAGTTAACCTTTTTAACTACTGGTTTTGCACCAGCCAGACCCATCCTTTTTGTCACCCCTTCTTTACATGATATAATTAATACTTGTATCATGTGTGTATATTTAGCCGAATACATTAGTCATTACCTGCCATAAAAACCAGAAGGAAGGTGGAAACCCCAAAGCTTAATCACTGTAAAACGTTTTGCATGCCAAACAAGTGTTCAAAGCCTCTTTGTCGCATCACCAGACATGCAAAAACCACTATCAAGATTCTTGTTAAGTTCCTTTTTGCGCCTAATGTGAAGAGGAGGAGCCTCGTTAACATTTTTATCTATATTTCCATCACTGTTTGTTTGGTTAAAAAATCCCACTTTTTGCTTATCTCTAAATCTAGTTTTAGAAGCCCGATTGTGAAAACCAGTAGTTATCTCCTCTTATTTCTCTGAGATCTGAAATCGTTATTCAGCAGGCTAGCAATTGTTGAGTAGAGGGAATCAAGTTCAGGAGCTCGTAATTCCGTAAATTTATGCACAAGAAGCTCACCTGGCAGTATGACATGGTATTTGAGTTGTTTGCTTCCATCAATAGTAATTGTCAGAAAAGAGTAACCTACAATCAGAAACAACAAAGCAGCTATTTAACAAAATTTGTATTTTTTAAACAAAAAGCAGCTATATGTTTGATTGAGTTACAACAGTTGACAGTTAAGAATGACAATATCCCTGTTTGTTTTTTTCTTTTTGAAAATAAAGCATTTCTTCAAAAACAGTACTTGAAAAAGAACTTAAGAAACACGTAACTCTCTGGCCAAGCACATGCAAGGTGCAAAATGTTATAAAAACTATTACATGTTATTCGGTTTTAAGTGTTATGGTTCTACATTGTCACTTATATTTTGTAAGCAAAACATGTTAAGGGCTTCATTCTTTAGCTCTCAAGTTTAAATTTAAAGTTTTGACAATATATTCCAAATCTTAAAATTTCCCACCTTTGCTGCAAGTGACAAATCCAACCTTTGCTAATGGATCTAACCTTTGCTAATAGAGCAAGAGAATTAGTGTTGCACCTAGCATAGACACAATACTTGTATCATATTTGTAACCTTTCATTTACACCCATGACAAACATGAGAGCATTTACACTTGAAGCTGAGATCACAACCTTCTATCCCCCTCCCTAGTAAATAATAAAACCTGCAATAATCTAAAAATGAATCAATGATAACCATCAAGTGTGCAGCAGCTTGGTCTTTATCAAAAATTCAGCTACAAAAGATATGAAATTATCATTATCTCTAGCAGCATATGGTGCAGGCCCATCCAGTTGATGACTCTTTGGGATCCATATCAGTTCTTGACGCATCTCACCAAAGTTAGAAGTCCTCACTATGATGTTAACTTTTGCCACCAAATTATATCGTATTAGTATCAACTATAATATAAAACATATGCGCTCATCAAAGATGAAGAAAAAAAGGTGTCTTACTTGAACCCAAGCTGTACTGGTCCCCTTTCTTCGCTTTTCAAGCTCCACTTAATTATTATCGTACAAAAAGTGTCTTCCTTGGTGGTTCATTGTCAAAGAAGCGTCCGCTGAATTGCCCTATTACATAGGGGAAATAAGATGAATTTTTGCATTGTTTAGGGCTCCCATTTTCACAAAAATATATGCATTCAAATTAGTTACCTAAGCTTCTCACAAATTTCAAACCAGAAATCATATACACAATATATAAAATGCTACAAATATCACTACATATTAAAAAATGCATGCATTCAAATTAACACATAGAGCTCCATACCCAAGCCATTTGCCCCTTCACACCCTGCTTCTTCATCACTCTGTAAATAAAGATCATATAAAGATAAAAGAGAAACTTCAACTCAACCATATTGAAAAAAAATATGACCCGTATGAAAAAAAAAACCAAAGCAAAAGTCATGATTCACCAGAAATCGAAGGTGGAAACACAAATCTAAGCCAACTGACATAATCATTAAACTGCATATCCCTGTACATATAATACAACACCATAAATTAATTTATGATAAGAAATAATAAAAGCTATCGCAATGCTAAAAGTAAACTTATAAACAATTTTACAGAAATTTCATTGCAAAAACAAAAACTCAACTTCAAAAACATGTTGATCATTATCTTCATCAGAATCTCTGGCATCACTATTTAAGTCCAACAGAAGAACATCTCTACATAATGTACTGGAACTAAGATACAAAACACATAAAATTGATAAAATTTAAACAACGCAATTAAGCAAAATCAATTAACTAATAAACTTCCAAACATCAATTTGATTGTCCATACCAAAATCATTTTTCACTTTGGTGGGCTTACACATCGAATTGATAGATATAGAGAAAACGATCGATTAAGAACTAAGATGCGAGAGCAACTAATGAAAAGGCGATACGATCTGAAGCGGCATAGTAGAGTTTAGGGTTTGTGAATCATAAATATGATTCGATTGCTTCATACGGTTTTCAAATATGCGTACACAAAAAACCTCACCTAATCGATATCATTTTGATTGTTATTGTAATCTGAATGCATACCTGATTAGTTCATCGATTGGAGAAGAACGACGATGGTGGCTGGAAGATTAGGGTTCTGAATGTTTGGAAATGTATGGTGTACTCATTTTGGGACGACGGTGTGAAAAATGGGGGATTAGAATGATTAGGGTTTTTTTTAGTTCCTTATATAACCGGGTCAAACTATGCGGGTATGGATACACACGCGGGCTCCGTGTAAAAATAACATATTTCCCACATTTTCCCGCCAAAAACCTATACTGGTTGCACCACAACGCGCCATGTGTCCCAAACCTTATTTATTTATTATATACTAGCCTAAGATCCCGCGAGCTTCGCGGGTGGCTAAACACCAACTAAACACATAAAATAATTTAAATGTAGAAGCGTTAAAGTGTGATTTGTTAAGCCTAATATTTTGAGACAGTTGAGCACGTCCCAATAGTACATCTACATAATGTACGTTACAAATTAAGTTTTTGTCAACTAAACCTTCATGATGTTTTCATGATGTCTTCTTTAACTCCACTATCGCATTCATCCTCTGACATTATCAATTCCAATCAGGACGACTTAGAATTTAAAGCTCTATTGCTAGATTATTAAAAAGAGTTAATTACTGTTTTCGTCCCTGTGGTTTATCAAAAATCACTATTTCAGTCCATTGGTTTAAAAATTGCGATTTCAGTCCTTGTGGTTTCACTTTCGTAACCATTTCAGTCCACCTCGTAACCATTTCAGTCCCTGTACTTACAGAATAAATGGATTGAAATGCTTACGAAAGTGAAACCACAGGGACTGAAATGGTCACGAAAGTGAAACCACACGGACTGAAATCGCAATTTTTAAACTAATGGACTGAAATAGTGATTTTTAACAAACCACAGGACGAAACAGTAATTAACTCAAAAGAGTTAATTACTGTTTTATATACATGAAATTAATTTGAAAAAAAAAATAGATTCTTACTTAAGTGTAAGAACAACTCAAACGGGTTCTTAGAGATATCAACTGATTGGCTACCCTCCAACACTTGATTTGCTATAAACCCCTTTTACTGTTATAGAAAAAAAATAAGGTTATAACCTGGAAATTTTCCGGGTAGGAAAATTTAATTTATAACAAATAAAAGTATAAAAATAACACTTTAACATCTAAAGTATCCTCTTTTCCTTTTCTCCATCATAAATGTTTAATTGGTTTCTTAAACTTTTTCTTGTTGTAAAGAGCCATAAAAACATACAAAAGCAAGAATGTAAAGTAAACGTCTATATTTAGAGCATTTACATTGGAACCTCTATTCTATATTATATAGAGAAAATAATAGAGGAAACAACAAAAATACCATCACATTGGAATTTCTATAATAGAAAAAAAATTAAAGTAAAGTACACCTCTATATTTATAAGGTCACATACATTCAACCCTCAATATTATTATTCTGAGTGTGTAATATCTAATATGATTTTGAAAAGCTTCATTTATACCACAGCTTCACCAATTTTGAAAAGACCCATTTTTAGAAAAAGACTCATTTCATCACAACCTGTTTTAATCGAGTTAATCACAGGTTATCCTCTAAATATCTTTTGACATCTATACATAAAATAAATACAAACAAACTAATCATAAGTCCGTCTTTAAACAATTTTTCAAAGTTTACCTACTTGAGCAATTAGAGATAAATATAAGGCAAATCACCCGCTAGGTAAAAACGGTTGAAATTGCGTTTTTTTTTTTAGTAAACCAAACTTTATTAATCACCAAAAGAGGCATATAAACAACAATTAAGCTTCCAAAAAAACACACTAAGATACATCCAAAATACTCTTACCCCATTACACATCCAATCACTTTAAAAAAATTATCTATACACATACACTAACCAAAGTCTAAACCAGAGAAAGTGGACCAGATTGAGAGATTGACGCCTATCGATCTGTTAATCATCCACCAGAGAGTAGCCTCCTTAATGTCTTGCACTATTTTAGTTTGAAAAGCATCGACCCCTTTGAAGATCTTATCATTTATCCTTAACCATAGCCTTCATACTGTCATGAGAAATACAATATAAATCGGCATTTTTTTTTCATGGGCGTATCCAGACTAATTCTACATACACAAACCTTCCAACATATTGATTTAGCGAAGATACGTGAAGCGAACAAAAGACAGGAAGAGCAGCTTTTATATTTTTTATCATACCTGTAATCATTTTATAAATAATGCTATACAAAATTACAGGAAGAGAAACTGTTATAGTTAATTTTTTTATAATATCAATCATAATGCTATACACACCTTGTCGTAGCTTAAACACATTTCTTCAGATTATGGCCCAATTTGATCAGATTCTAAAAAACGAAGAAAGATTATCATGAGATACTGTAAAACTGGGGTTTAGGAAGTAAACCATAAAAATAACAAATTAATTTAGATGATTAGCCTTGCAGAAAACCCAAATCGGGAAAGTTTACCTGAATCGTTAACGAAAAAAATCAGACTCGGATTGGGTTACTCAAGCGGATATTAATCACTGGAATAAGATCGGGTATCAAACATAAGAGCACACATGAGTTGATTAATGGAACAAAATGGTGAGGAGAAGAATATACATCAGTGAATCGAACAGAGTTCAATTTCCCATAGGATCCCATTTAAAATATATAGATATATAGATATAGATAAAGAACGGTGCAAGATATACCTTTCCTTCAACTTCTCATAGGATCCCATTCAAGAGTTCCTTGTAGGGGAAGGAGTCTGAAAGAAGCTCATCACCTAAAATTACAAAACACAATTTGAATTAGATATGCAACTCGAGTACAAAAACAATAGTCGAAGAAGACTCGAAGCATCCCTAAAATTACAAATAATATAGTCAAAGCATCTCATAAAAAACATCAAGATTTCAAAGCATTCAAAATTTAAAATCAAACACAATAATGGTTTACTTCAAAATTTAAATTTAAAATAATGATTGACTTCAAAATTTAAAATTTAAAATCTGAAAATCAAATCACCAATATCCAATCCCGTAAATCAAGCAAACTTATTAGGAAAGTCTAACTTTTCAAATTTAAATTCAATTTACAGATTCGAAATTTAAAATCAAACACATTAATGGCAAACTTTCAAATTTAAATTTAAAATAATGATTGTGACTTCAAAATTTAAAATTTAAAATCTGAAAATCAAATCACTAATATCCAATCCCGTAAATCAAGCAAACTTATTAGGAAAGTCTAACCTTGCCAAGCAAAACCAACAGACATAGAAACAAACTCATAAGAGAGGGAAAAAATATAAAACAAACAAAAGGAGGGGTTTCAAAAAACGTAAATGAATATATTTATAGAAACACTACAAATTTTCCGGAAATTAATACAATACCAAATTTATTAGTAACTAAAAAATACAGCCAAAATTAAATGAGCATAAAGTATGAAACCAAACATTATACCGGATAAAAAATAAAACAATAAAACTAAAATTTTTGATTAACATGTCCGACGAAGTTTAATAGTCTGGCAATGGCATAAAATTTAGGGTTAACCATGAAAAAATAAAAAAAAAAACAAAACAAAAGAATCATTAATACATATTAATACAATACAAAATTTATTAGTATAAAACAAAGATTTTCAAATTTCAAAAAATATCATAGTTTGATTTGCCAAAAAAAAAAAAACAAAATAACTTAAAAATTATAGAGATTAGCATAAATGATGAAAACTATCATTATACCGGATCAAAAAACACCAAAAAAACGATAACATTAAACTTACCTCTTGTGTTCGAAGAAGATTCAGACTCCTGCAATTGTATAAAAATTAGGGTTTAACATGAAAAAACAAAAAATAAAATAAAAAAATCAGTAAGAGCATCACTCTTTCAAAGACATCAAGAATAGATCCATTAATAAGATTAGATTCGAAAAATTTAAATCATCATCAGCAACACAAAAATACAGAAAAATGATTAAAAAAAGTGCGATTAAGCATTTAAAATACATAACAATCTAATATAGTTTACATACCTGCAGAATAAGTGGAATGATCTACAAAAAAGAAGAAGAACAAATTTTAAGAAACTTGAAAATTAATGTGATTGTCGAAAATTATGGAAACTAACACAAAATTTGGAAGCAATTAAAACTTTAATATAAGTTATCTTGATAAATTTGGAAATACGTTACAATTTAGACAACTTTGATAAGTATCCATAATTGATATAAATTTCAAAAATTCAAATTTTGAAATAATCAGTCAAAACAATTTACCTAAAGAACTCAACTTCAAAAACATGTTGATCATTATCTTCATCATTCTGGCATCACTATTTAAGTCCAACAGAAGAACATCTCTACATAATGTACTGGAACTAAGATACAAAACACATAAAATTGATAAAATTTAAAAAACGCAATTAAGCAAAATCAATTAACTAATAAACTTCCAAACATCAATTTGATTGTCCATACCAAAATCATTTTTCACTTTGGTGGGCTTACACATCGAATTGATAGATATAGAGAAAACGATCGATTAAGAACTAAGATGCGAGAGCAATTGATGAAAAGGCGATACGATCTGAAGCGGCATAGTAGAGTTTAAGGTTTGTGAATCATAAATATGATTCGATTGCTTCATACGGTTTTCAAATATGCGTACACAAAAAACCTCACCTAATCGATATCATTTTGATTGTTATTGTAATCTGAATGCATACCTGATTAGTTCATCGATTGGAGAAGAACGACGATGGTGGCTGGAAGATTAGGGTTCTGAATGTTTGGAAATGTATGGTGTACTCATTTTGGGACGACGGTGTGAAAAATGGGGGATTAGAATGATTAGGGTTTTTTTTTTAGTTCCTTATATAACCGGGTCAAACTATGCGGGTATGGATACACACGCGGGCTCCGTGTAAAAATAACATATTTCCCACATTTTCCCGCCAAAAACCTATACTGGTTGCACCACAACGCGCCATGTGTCCCAAACCTTATTTATTTATTATATATATAGATATTACGTGTATACTTAAACACAAGATTTAAATATGAATGTAATGTATATTTGTTTGTATATTATATTACGTGTATGCTTAAACACAAGATTTAATTATATAAATGGATATTTCGAAGGGTCGCACTCAATAACCCTTCAAGTCTATCCAGAATTTGGTTAATTTGGTCCCTTGTGTTGAATATTTTAGCCGTCAGCTTCTATTTTGGTTCAGTTTATATATGTATTTTGGTTCAGTTTATAAATGTTTGATCTTTTCAAATGTTGTGTATGTCAGACGTGTATAATTTTGTTTTGCATTGACGTACACCATATTTAAACAAGGTGTTTTTTTTGTTTAACCTTTCTAAAACTAAAAAAAAAAGAACTTTTGAACTTATAAATTTTTAGTCCTGCTCATTTAGGTGTGCGTGTGTGTAATAGTAATAATACTAAACGATAATTATTATTATTATTATTATTATTATTATTATTATTATTATTATTATTATTATTATAAGGACAATAATATAATTAGTTTTTGTATTGGATAAATGAATGAAAATTAGTTTTACTAATTTCGTGAAAATAACGTTAAAAGAGGGGATGGTTGATTATGCATCATGTGGTGGCGTTGATAGCTGAAAGACAAAAGAATACATGCATTAATCGGCCTTTGTCCCGATTGTTGAGTGTTATAGGCCTTGTGTCCAAGGCTTGATGCAAAACTACTATCGAGCCGGGAGTCTTACTGGAAGCAGCCTCCTATTCCTACGGGGTAGTGCTAAGGTTGTCTATATCTTACCCTCCTCTGACCCTAATGGGGCGTTTGGTTCGCAGGAATTCAATGGAATTTAAGAGAATTGGAATTTGAATTCCATCTCTTAAGATGTTTGGTTCACAGAATTTGATGGAATTGGAATCCCAATTCCAATCTTTACGGGTCTGTTTGGTATGGGGTAATGGAATAGACGAAGGAATGGAATGGACGAAGTAATGGAATGGATGAGGGAATGCAATGGATCATTACCATTCCATGTCTTGTTTGGTTACCATGTGTGAATGGAATGAATTATTATTGTGTATTGTTCGGTAGGCAAGAAAAACGGAGTAATAAAATCAGCGGTGAGAGGTGTTGGTCGGTGGTAGTGATTGTGGGTGGTTATAGGAGGCGGTGGTGGGTGTCGGCAGCGGCGATGGGTGGTGGTGGTGGCGGCGGCGAGTGGCGAGTGGCGGTACGGGGATGATGACAAGTGGTGGTGGCGGCAAGGTAGCCGTTGTTGGTGGGTGGCAGCAGAGGTGGCGGTTGGTGGCGGCGGCGATGGTTGGTGGTGGCGGTGGTGGTGGAGTCGACGATGGTGGTGGGCGGCGGCGGCGAGTGACGTTGGCGGTTGGTCGCAACTGTGGGTGATAACGGTGGCAAGTGGGTGGCGGCGGCGGTGACTGTCGGGGTGAGGTGGTGGCGGGTGGCGGCGATGGCATCGGTGGTGGGTGGTGGTGGTGGGTTGTGGCGAAGTTGGTGGGTTGTGGTTTTGTTGATGAATGGTGCAAGAGGGGATGGAATGGAAAAAAAACATGGGGTGTGGAAGGAAGGATTTTGAGGGAATGGAATGCCTTTTGGAATGGTTGATTCCATTCCATTTACCAACCAAACATCCTTTTCTTCGTTCCCCCGTAATCATTCATTCCATTCTACCTCTCATTCCAGCATACCAAACACTACCTACGTGTTTGGTTGACAATGGAATTGGAATTGGAATTAGGCATGAATTCCTTCAAATTCTTTTAACTAAAGAAATTCAAAATCCTTCCTATATGTGAAGGAATTAAAGTAAATTCATTAGAATCTTTGACCTTTTTAGACCCGCACCGTTCAACCCATACCGTTTCGATCCGAACTGTTTCGACGCGAACTGTTTTGACCAGTACCGTTTTGAATCGAACTGCTTCGACCCGTACCGTTTCAACCCGAACTGGTGGTTGTGAGTGCCGGGGTGATGGATTTCAATTCATTTGACAACCAAACACAACAAAAATGGAATTGAGATTCCAATTCCAACAATTTTCAATTCCAATTGGAATGTTTAAATTCCAAATCCAATTCCTTCAAATTCTAATTCCTATACAAATTCCAATTCCAATTGCAAATCATTCCACGAACCAAACGCCCCCTAAGTTTTGTTATTGATAGAATTTAGTGAGTATGATGATGATGATGACAATGATGATGATGATGATGATGAATGAATGAAAATTGTAGGGGAAAGAGTGAGAAAAAGGGAAGTGAAAACCAGCATAAAAAAATTCCATTAAAATAATCCAAACCAGACAAATTTGATTGACGGACTTCGTCATTAACAATGGGCTAGAGCTCTTAGTATAAGGTAAACGAGTCAATAAGTTTTTTAAAAAAAAAATAATAGAACATCTAGATGTTTTAGGATAGCGGTTTTAAAAACTTATAATACTATGTGTAGTGTAGTGGGATGCCGCCTCAAATCACCTCTGCATTTTAATCTTCAGCATAGCTCACCAAACCAAAATGACATGGGAGCCAAGGAATTGAGCCCCTTTGGGTGCTACCATGTTAACGGGCGCAAGGGGCTTACGTGTGGAGTCAAAAAAAAAAAAAAAATCAGTTACTTCTCATGTTAAATCAAATTATACATACTAGAATTTTGATCATGCCGCGCGTTGCGGCGGCAACATCGCCTTTGTGACTTCATTACACGCGTAACGATGATGACATTAATGTGTGGTGCTCGCACATGACGTTACATTTTTTGACTTTGTTACACACGTTACGTTCTTGACATTGACATCATTAGACATAGATAATAAAAAAGAGTATAATGTCTCGAACGTTGCGGTGTAAAGTTTTAATAGTAATTTAGACAACAGTTTAAAGACGTAAAAGTAATTTAAACATTAACGTGGTTAGGCAGAGGTAACAAAGTATAATGTGTTATATGTTACGATGTAAAGTCGTAAAATTAATTTAACTAAAATGAGGTGTTAAGTTATTAAGTAGAAAAGGTTGGCGGATCAAATTTATCCATTAGCAAAAGTTAGAATTGAATGTGTAATTTACTTAAGATGAGGTTAATAGCGTTTCATGTCAAAAGTTTAAGGGTGTGACCCGCACGTTGTGGCATGTGTGAACTCGATCTTTTCCGGTGTGCACGTATAGTAAAGAAAATAGAAAACAAAAACAATATAATTGTAACATGCCTATACCGTGTTTATTTTATTTCCAATAAATTGTTTAAGGAGAAAACCGTTTTTAAACATTACTACAAAATGTTCAATTAAAGTTAAATATAAAAAAGACAAAACAAAAGAAAAAGTGTGTGTGTGAATATGTGTTATAGGAATTATGGAAATAAAATTAACAATTTGTCTTTACGCTAAAAAAACGAAAACAATTGTATTTACACTAAAAAACGAAAACAATTGTATTCACACTTAAAAAAACCGAAAATTGTAGTTGAAGACTGAAAGGTAAGTAATGAAAAAAAAAGCGTGTGGTGTTAAATGGAGATTCGAACTCAGGTTAAAAATCTGTATAGGATGTGCCTTAGCCACTTATCCATCCATTTTATTATTGCCTATCATACCTGTCATTCATTAATATAAACAATGTAAGGAAAGTAAACCTGGCAAGATTTGATTGGTGAAGAAGGTCACCGACCTTTTATTATAAGAGTATATAAACTGAAAGGTAAGTAATGAAAAAAAAGCGTGTGGTGTTAAATGGAGATTCGAACTCAGGTTAAAAATCTGTATAGGATGTGCCTTAGCCACTTATCCATCCATTTTATTATTGCCTATCATACCTGTCATTCATTAATATAAACAATGTAAGGAAAGTAAACCTGGCAAGATTTGATTGGTGAAGAAGGTCACCGACCTTTTATTATAAGAGTATATAAATTATATATACATATTAATTGAAAGGCTTCATGAACAGTAATCAATATTTTTTAGTATTTGTTTTAGTTTTTAGAGTAAATTACGTTTTTGGCCCCTGTGGTTATATCAGTTTTACTATATTGGCCCAAAATAAGAATTTTTAACGTTTCTGCCCCCATGGTCCCTATATCTAACCATTTTGGCCCCTAATTCTAACCAAACCCTAACTCAGGTTAATTATTAGGCACATGACTTGCACATGATGGGTAATATGGTAATTTCACCTCCCCTTTAATGAGTTTATAAATAAAACCCTAGCCCACTTCATCTTCTTCCTGATTCCATCTTCTCTGTGATTCCATCTTCTTTCAAAACCCTACTTTCAGACCAGACCTTTCACCAGACCTTTCACCATACCATCATCACCATACCATCAATCAACCCTACCATACATACAAAACACACACACTCCCTCTCTCATCTTTCTCTCTGCTCTTTCTCTCTACTACCGTATCATCACCACCATCACCGTATCATCACCACCACCACCGTACCTACCACCACCGTACCTACCACCACCACCTCCTCCACCGTATCATCACCACCATCTCTCTCTCATAAACACCCCTCTCTCTTCGACGCAAAACAGATCGAATCACAAGATCAAGCCATTCGGTTCACAAATTGAAGCTTTCTTCTTCGTCGACGCAACACAGATCTGACTTGGTGAGAGGAGTGAAGGGTGGGGTTTTAATATGGTGACGGCTAAGGTTTTGATTTGGTGACGGTATGGCGGGTGACGGATTAATGGTGGCCAATAATTTCCCCTCACTCAATTCTGAGTATTGATGGTAAGATATGGGGATTTATGGTAAGATCGGTGCACTAAACAAACAAGAATCATCACCAAAACTATCATCTGAAGTAGAAGTGTTAACCAAAACTCAAAAAATTGTTCTTGAACTGCATAATGATAATACCCATAAAGCACTAGACGAACAAGAATCATCACCAAAACTATGTGGATTTTCATATTCAGGTTTGTATTTTGTTATGTTTTTTGACAATTTTGTGTTAGGAATTTAGGTGGTGTTTGGATGTTGTTTGATGAATGGAATTCCAATGGCAAATTTGGGGGTTTTCATGGAGAAGATGATGGGAATTTAGGGGTTTATGTGGTGTATGATGATGATGGTTGAAGATGATCATGTTCGTTTTGATTTGTGTTTGAATTGAAGACCTGGTTGATATTAATAAGAAATAATCATAGTCTTATTTTCTTTTCTGTATCATTGCATTTAATTTGGTTAGGGGATGATGATGATGGTTGAAGGTGGTCATGTTCCTGAAGATCTGGGTTTGAAGATGATGTGTTTTGTTGAAGATCTGGGTTGCAGATGATGTTTTGTTGAAGATCTGAGATGCAGATGATGATGATTTATTGAAGATCTGGGTTTTATTTATAAACTCATTAAAGGGGAGGTGAAATTACCATATTACCCATCATGTGCAAGTCATGTGCCTAATAATTAACCTGAGTTAGGGTTTGGTTAGAATTAGGGGCCAAAATGGTTAGATATAGGGACCATGGGGGCAGAAACGTTAAAAATTCTTATTTTGGGCCAATATAGTAAAACTGATATAACCACAGGGGCCAAAAACGTAATTTACTCTAGTTTTTATTATAATATTTTATTTATCATATAATTTGATTTTTATTATATATTATTTGAGAGTTATCATAATTCAATATTTTTGAGTAGTTATTTAGATTTTTTATAATAATATTTTACTCATCATATGATTTGATTTTTTTCTAATAAGTTGTGTACATCAATTTGTTTTTAAAATTTACCTCAATGTGTTTATTTTTTTCAACATTACGATATAAAATTTATTAAAATAGATGTTGTGTCGCCATCGTACCAAAGCGAACCAAGATTGACCAAACAACATTGGTAATGGTACATGTATGTATTTTTATTGTTTTCCAATTTCAATAACTTTCTGTTTGTACAAGTCTATCTACGAAGATAAATGAATATCGGTACCAATTCCGTGATATTCTTAACTGGTCGATATAGTTCAAACAATAACAGTGCATGTACAATGATCATTTTTATTATTTTCGATCGATATGAATACATGTTGATTTCTACACGAGTTAATTATCATACAGGTACTGTAACGAACCGAACCAATATTCGTTGAACGTCTATGTTAACGTACCGCCGCAACGCGCGGGAAAATTACCTAGTTTATATATTAAGAACCATTTGTACCAAAACTGATTATTAATTTATACTGAATGTGTGAAAGAGTGGAGTATTGTGTAACGACTCACCTAAAAATGTCCTAAAACGCTCCGTAAGTGGAAACCCGAACCCCTGAAACCCTAACGTACATGAGAAATCAAGAAATCAAGAATTTAGAGTTTCAGGCGGGCCACGTAAAGGTTAAGCATAACCTTACGCGGGCCGCGTCAACTTAAAATTATTCCGAATAAGTATGAAGGCCACACGCGGGCCGCGTAGGTGTTCCTCCAAGTTCACGCGGGCCGCGACAGCTCAACGATAAGCGAAAGCCTGGTGCCGCCACGTGTCGATGACTCAGCAACCCTTAGCCGCCTTTATGGCCCTCACGGGCCGCGTAAATGTTATGCATAGGTTTACGCGGGCCGCGTAAAACCCATATTTTTGCTATAAATAGCCTGGACATCGAGCTTTCATTCTGTGTCGAAAACAATTCTCAAAAACGAAAGTATACTGCATAAAAATCATAATTTTCATTAGGGTGGCGCTGCTACGATACAGGGTATTAACTCAATCGCTGCTACGATTCAATGTCCGATCGATTTAAACTATCCGATGAATGTTTAAGTGCTGCTCAAACCCGGGTTATACTTTGTCATTCGTCGTGATTCCGACAGGATGTTTGAGTGTCGCCCAAACTCGGGCTATACTCTGTCATTCGTTGCGAGTCCGCTGGATGTTTAAGTACCGCACTTTGTCATTTGTTGTGAGGTTTTAATCTCGTGAGCTTATCGTAAAAGTTGTATTCAGTTACTTACCTAGTTTCGTGTGCATTATTGTTTAAATTAGGTTATCAGGCTTATCCGTAGGCTAAACTCTACCCCATACACTCGCAATCAAAGTAGATGCTAATTCTCAGAAGAATTTGAATTAGGAAGCTTGTTAAATCAATATTGCATGCTTATAATGTGAGTCATTCTCTTTTTACCAAACTTGCTTTCAAAATCATGTTTGTTTTCAAGGTTATAATTAAAGGGATTAAGTCTTTGTAGTCTTCAAATACAGCCGGTATGTGGGGTTTTGTATACATTACTTGTTATCCGTCACCATTGGACAACGGGTTAGCCAAGGGGTGATATGACCATAGTCACAGACACCATTGGACAACGAGATAGCCAATAGGTGGTCGAGTGACAAATACCATGAGTATATGGCTGACATATAGAAACATTGTAAGCTCTTAATACTGTAAATTATAACTATGGGTCATTTTGTGCAAACTGAATGAACTCACTCAGTATTTCCTGCTGACAAAACCTTTTTAACACGCGTTTCAGGTAATTACAGTAGATTGGAGTAAGAGTTGGATACGGCACCAACAAGACTTACAGAAGTGGCTCATTTTATCAATTAAATGAAATTAAAAATTTTCATCTTATGTATTCAGATTTATCCCATATTAAAAGCTACCTTTGTAAAACATGGGTTTATCCCCATCTGTTTAAATAAATAAAATCCGGTGTTTCTAAACTCTGATATTTTTCCTAACTCACGGTTCTGATGAAATTTCCGCTGCATGTTTTCTAAATAACCACCGGTACCACTTTGCTGTTCGCGACTCCCGATTCCATCCAGGGTGGGGTCGGGGGTCGTGACATATTGACTGATAATCATATCCTTTTGGTAGAACTAGAAAGAGAAAGTTTGGCATTCATGAGATTACGGGTCGACGCGTTTGTACTTTCTTTCATTTTGTGTCACTTTCAAAGTTATTTTTCTTTTTGAACGGCCAACATAAAGAATTTTATTAAGACTCTAGCCAGTGGCTAGCACCAAACAAACAACCACTAGCAAATACATTACAACCAAAAAGAAATAGACTAGACTAACAAACAGCTTAAAACACATCAAAACATCGCCATTGTTCCCAGGTCATGTTCGCTGACTTTGAACGGTGTTTAATCCATAAAAAGCTTCTGGCCTTGATTTCTTCCACAGTGGTTATAGGAGACTTCCATTTCCCTGAAAACATTAAGTCATTTCACAAGTTCCAAATTAATAGAAGAAATCAATAATAATCATTCATCATAAAGAATTTCTCCATAATTCCCTCCTATTTAATTCTGTATATTTTGTATTCATTGTAATTGTTTGACTCTCCATAACAGTAGCATAACAGTAGCCTTGTAATTAGCTTGTATTTTCTATTTATTTGTAATGCAATCTCTCTAGTAAAGAAAGAGATTATTCCTTGGCTAATATGGTATCGGCCTAACCATCCTGGCCTATCCTCTATTCTTTTTCTTTTTTCCGAATCCTTTCACTTCTTTCTTTGCTTCCTGTTATCTTTCTTCCCTGCGCAAAAATCATGACCACCACTCCAGCCTCCTCTTCCACCACTACAACCGGAACCAAACTCCCTATCCCATTATCCACATCCGACTCATTCACCACCGATGGCACCCCATTTGCCGATCCCACTCTTTACCGTTCTCTTGTTGGCGCCATTCAATATCTAACCATTACTCGTCCCGACTTGTCCTACGCGGTCAACCAAGCCTGCCAACACCTTCACTCCCCTACCGAAACCTATTTCCAATTGGTTAAGCGAATACTTCCTTATGTCAAGGGAACAATCTCTCATGGGTTACACTATACACAACCCACTACTTCTACCATTTTAGGATATTCAGATGCGGATTGGGCACGGTGCATTGAAACACGTCGGTCTACATACGGTTATTCAATTTTCTTAGGCGGTAACTTGGTAACATGGAGTGCGAAGAAACAACCAACTGTGTCACGATCGAGTTGTAAGTCGGAATATAGGGCAATGGCTAATGCTGCAGCCGAAATTGTTTGGGTTACTCATTTGTTAAAGGAACTTCATGCTCTTCCTCAAACTCGACCAACTTTGCTGCGCGACAACAAAAGTGCTCTTTTCATGAGTCAAAATCCAGTTTCTAACAAACGAGCCAAGCACATCGATTTAGACTATCACTTTGTTCGGGAGTTAGTTATGTCTGGAAAATTACACACCAAGTTTATACCAACCAAGCTTCAACTGGCGGACATTTTCACAAAAAGCTTACCTCGACCACTTTTTGAGCAATTTCGATATCAACTTCGAGTTCTTCCGCCGCCGTTTCGCTTGAAGGGGGATAATAGAATAAATCAATAATAATCATTCATCATAAAGAATTTCTCCATAATTCCCTCCTATTTAATTCTGTATATTTTGTATTCATTGTAATTATTTGACTCTCCATAACAGTAACATAACAGTAGCCTTGTAATTAGCTTGTATTTTCTATTTATTTGTAATGCAATCTCTCTAGTAAAGAAAAAGATTATTCCTTGGCTAATACAAATACTCCATAATGTAACCAGACAAACTGCATGATACGCTTTCTTTCTCTTCGCCGAACCGTCGAAATGATTGTGAGACTCGAGTATATCCTTTAGACTGAAGGCGATTAACGGTTGCGTTTTACACCACTGATATACAATATGCCAGACGATCTGAGAGAAACCACACGAGACTAAAAAGTGATCGCTGGTTTCGTTATACTCACCACACATAACGCATTCCATAGACTGGACTGAAACGCCTCTTCTGGACAACGCTACTCTGGTTGGAAGTCTCTCTTTAATCAAAGTTATTTAATAGCACCAACCAGAACTTTAATCATAAATTATAACATCAGTATATTCTTTTTGAATTTTTTACAGCATGGCTATTATATAAAACATAGATTTTTATACTTTATTCGAAGATTTTTTTTAACAAAAAACTAACATATTTTATATGTACTCTAATTATGCGTCAATATTTACACCTCACAAAATTTGAATCCTGCACCTCTAAAATAAAGGAGGTACACCTTACCACCATACCATGTCCGATTGTCCGCTGAGGACAACCGATGATACATACGAAACAATAATCCAGTAGACAAATATATATACAATTATCATGATATAGATTTCTTTATATCGTTATTATAAGGGTAACTTTTGGATATATATACGTTGTAAAATAAAACCATTAAACTTTTGGACAGCATGATAAAATCATAAACGCATTGAAAATACTACTTTTCTAAACTAAAAATGTGGACAGCAAGATAAAATCATAAACTTATTGAAAATACTGGTTTTCTAAACTAAAAATTAATAAGAGGGGGGGGGGGGGTAAATATCATTAATATTAATGTAATTAATATATAAGAAATATTAAGAATTTCAAAATTACAAATTTAAATTTAAATAGCATGTTTAAAGTTGGTTATAATGTAATAGAAAAGGTTGTGAAAAGGGCATTTAGCCCGGTGGTATTATGATATTGAAATAAAAGTGTGTGTGCTTTTTTTTTTTTTTTTTCCTGAGCGGTGATGATTCAAACCTTGTTGTAAACATATGATATAAATTTAGAAATATAATTAGAATGGGTATCTGCTATCGTTAAAAAAAAGGTCGTGTAGCACCGATGTTAAATTTCAACTCCACTACCAAAGAAAAATGAATGCTTTGTACACGAATTTCCAAAGTTCAATTTCGACGAGGCAAGTCATATTCGCATATATTGTGTAGTCCTGGTCTTCGATGATCACGTGTATTCATTGATTTTATTTACACTTATATGTTATTTATTTATATGTCATATTTAGAACGATAAACTTAGTTACCCCATTAAATCATCTTCTAAATTCTACACCAATATATTCTATTTAATTTGAAAAGTTAAAAAAGAGAATATAAGAATTTAAATAACTGGAAAAAATACTTTTTAATTGAGATCCAGATTATAAAATTTAGGGTTATTGGATTTTAATAATCCGAAATTTCACTCGTTGGCCACTAATAATTCCAACTTCAAAAATTCTCTGTGATAATCTCAACTTGTAAGATTTTGCCCCCAGTGATCCTTTGCTAACTGGGTTATAACCCAGTTAGTTTTTTGCTGACATGGCTGATGACGTGGACACAACTTTGTTATTTGTTGACTTGGCTGCTTATGTGGCACCATCACCACCTCCACCTCCTCCCCCTCCACTGCCACCACCATCTCCTCCAACCACCACCATCTTCTACCACCATTAGGCCGTGGGGTATGGGGCGGGGGTTGGGGTAAAACGCCCAAGACACCACCCCGGGTGGGCTTGGGTTGGGGCGTGGCCCCTTGGGGCTTGGGTTTCAAGTCGGGCGTGGGGCGGGGGGACCAAGGTGACATGGCGGTTTGTGAATGGGCAAAAGAAAAGATCCGTTGGGCTAGCCGTTGGCCAACGCCTATATTTAAAAAAAAAAATTCTTCCATTTTTTCACTATAAAAATCACATTTTACTTCTATTTGTTACCACATTCAACCATATCTTCTATTCCATGAAGAAATGGGTAGGGGGACTTATCGTGAAAACGATAGCTTATCCTCAAAGTGGAGCGAGATAAGCTCCCAACTTACAAAATTTAGTGGTTATTTAAATAAAGCAAAACCCTAAAAGTGGTGAAACCGAAGCCGACGTTTTGGCAAATGCAGTAAATGCATTCAAATCAAATGTGGGCGACTTCCGTTTCATGCATTGTTGGGAGATTTGTAAATTCCATCCAAAGTGGGCGACTATCCCCATTGGTAGCGAAACTAACTCGTCCTCCAAAAGATCTAGGGCCTCGTCCCAAGCCCAATCTGATGCACGAGATCAAGAGTTTGAGGACCTTTTGGATGATTCGCCAAGCCCAAACCGGCCTGAGCATGGAAGAAATGCCTCAAGAAGGCGTGCTCAAAAACAAACGGCGTCGCCTTCAGCTGGGAGTTCTGGCTCGCGTAGGGGAATATACAGCGACCAGTTGGATGGCATTTCATGCAAGTTGGATACATTCAACGTATTCCAACAACAAAGGGCCGAAATACGAAGGAGCAAAGAAGCTAGAGATGCCGCTAGAGATGCCCTGAAACAAAGACGAGATGATTTGAAAATTCTATCCCAGCCGATTGATCACCTACAGGGTGACGAGTTAGAAATAGTCTTGGCGTTGAGAGAAGAGATAAAAAACAAATATAAAAGTTAGGAAATTTTTTTTTTGTAATCTTTTTTTTTGTAATTTTCTTTATTTAAAATTATTAAAAAAATTAAATTGGTGTTATTGGGTCTGCCCAGCGGGTCAGCCCAGCCGGTCAGCCGGTCAGCCCACAAGCCCACCAAACCCACACCCCCAAACCCCCGCCCACCATACCGTGTGTTCTTGTGGGTTTCCCATGTCTGCCACCCCGTTCCACATGTCAACCAATGCCCAACCCAAGCCCCAACCCCTGCCCCACCATACCCCATGGTCTTACATCCAATCACCTCTACCTCCACCTCCACCGCCACCCACAGTCTTCCATCACCGGAAAAACACTATCACCTCCGACCACCTCCATCATCTGCCACCAGAAACCTCTGTTCCCAACATCACCTCCACTCCATCATCTTTAAACTTTAGCACTAATTTCTATTGATGAATTCTTCAAACCACCCATAGTCCTGCTTCATATAATTTCTTAATCTGTGCTAATTTATGTTTTGTTTTCTGGTTCATTCATATACAACATGTGCAACATCATTCTTATTCACAGAGTATCAATACGTAGGCATTTTCATGGTTGTTTTCGCAATCTTGATCTTTCTATTTCTGGGTTCTGTTGAGGGACTCAGCACAAAAACTCAACCTGCACTAGCTACTGCTTTATTCAGCTTTGTTTCCTTCTTACTAGGAGCCATTACATCCGTCCTCTCGGGTTTTCTCGGTATGAAAATCGCCACATATGCAAATGCAAGAACGACGCTAGAAGCAAGAAAAAGTGTCGGGAAAGCGTTTATTACCGCGTTTAGATCCGGTGTTGTTATGGGTTCACTATTATTCCGTTCGGTTCATCGGTGTAGTGAATCGGGTTTTAAAGAATTCATGGGTGGATTGAAGAATTCATCAATAGAAATTAGTGGTAAAGTTTAAAGATGATGGAGTGGAGGTGGTGATGGTGACAGAGGTTTCCGATAGCAGATGATGGAGGTGGTCGGAGGTGATAGTGTTTTTCCGGTGGTGGAAGACTATGGGTGGAGGTGGAGGTGGTCGGAGGTGATGGTGGTGGGTGATGGTGGTGGCTGAAGGAGATGGTGGTGGCAGTGGAGGAGGAGGTGGAGGTGGTGATGGTGCCACATAAGCAGCCAAGTCAACAAATAACAAAGTTGTGTCCACGTCATCAGCTACGTCAGCAAAAAACTAACTGGGTTATAACCCAGTTAGCAAAGGATCATTGGGGGCCAAAATCTTACAAGTTGGGATTGTTACAGGGAATTTTTGAAGTTGGGATTATTAGTGGCCAACGGGTGAAACTTTGGATTATTAAAATCCAATAACCCTAAAATTTATTAATTAGCATTTAATCATTTATATAAATATAAATGCGGGATGTGAAGAAGTTTAGAGAGTTATGCGTACAAAAATTAAATTTTCAATTGGTTAATAACATTAATTGCTCCTCTAAATACCGGAAATGATAATAAAACTGGGAACACTATCACTAAAACAAACCAAACAAATCTAATATTCCTATTATTCCTATTAATGCAAGATGGAATTCTAATACTATTGAAACATTCTTATTAATGCCGCACAACATTTTCTCCACTAACTTATTAATAATATTGTTAATATTGCTAATTAATATATTAGTTTATTATCTAACTAGGTTAGAACCCCGTGTATTACACGGGTTGCACAAATGTAATTTTATAGAATAAATAATAAAAAAGATATATTTTTAGAATAAACTCGTATATTGCACGTGTTGAATAAAATATAATGTTAACACAAATATAATGCCATATGTTAAGACAAATAGTTATCAAGATTTATCTTTTAAAAATAAACACTGATGTTCTATTTACTTGCTATAACATTTTACATTGTTATAGAAGCATATGCCCGACCTAGAATAATTATTTAATTCTATTGAAAAAAAAAGAATACAATTATTAAGTATGTATCAAACGGGAACCTTTGATTCCCAATTTACGATAAATTCAATTACCGAACTCCAAAGTATATATCATAATGAAAACAAACGTTTATTCTTATCTAAATTTTTGTTTAGAATTATTTATAGAAAAACAAATATTTATTCTTATCTAATTTTTTGTTTAAAATTATTTTTATTATTTACTATGATCATAATAAAAATAAACGTTTATATTCTTATCTAATTTTTTGTTTAAAATTATCATTATTATTATTATTATTATTTAATATGATCATAATAAAAACAAACTTTTATCATTATCTAAATATTTATTCTTATCTAATAGTTTGTTTAAAATTATTATTATTTAATATGAGAGATAAATAGGAAAAATAAGGTGAGAAAGCACCAGAACACGACACGTGTCCAACACAGATTTTCATTTATTAGTATAGGAATATATTTAATAAAATATATCCAACCTCTTCTTTAATATTTGAGTCTTATTAATGCCAGATGACATTCTCTCAACTAATTTGGTAATAATATTGTTAATATTACTAATTATTATTTTAATTTAATATCTAATATATGCACCCTCTCCTTTAATTAATTAATTAATTAATAATAATATTTGATATCAGATTAATAGACATAAATTTATTATAAATATTTAAATCTAAATTTACATTTATCTTTAGTGTGAATATTGCAACATAATTGAATTATAGAAGAATCTTCATTTAAGAAGAAAATTAAATTAAGAAGAAAAAAAACAAAGGGTGCAAATGTAAAATATTAAATAATCTTTCTCTTAACTCATTTATTATTATCTTTGACTAATTAATTAGTCATAAACACCATCATCATTCACACTAAAATTTATCCTACACATATTGAAATTTATCCTACACAGCTCGTAATTCTTCCAACACACCTCGTAATTTATGCTACACTTTAAATTATATATATATATATATATATATATTTGAAAGAAATATGTTATTTTGAAAAGAGTAAACTGCCATTTTGGTCCCTATGGTTTGGTCACTTTTGCCACTTTAGTCCAGAACTCAAACTTTTTGCATCTGGGTCCCTGTGGTTTCAGTTTTATTGCCATTTTGGTCCAAAAATGAAATCAAGTCATATTTGTCTTATAAAATCCTGCTATTTTGTCCTTTTCCGCAGGGGCAAAATGATCATTTCTTTTTTATAAATAAATACCATATTTTATAAGACAAATATGACCTGATTTGCCCCTAGGGAAAATGACAAAATTGCAGGATTTTATAAGACAAATATGACCTGATTTCATTTTTTGGACCAAAATGGCAATAAAACTGAAACCTCAGGGACCAAAATGGCAGTTTACTCTTTTGAAAATAAGTTACGAATTTAATGTAGTTAGCTATTAAAAAGAAATACTACCAATTA
Organism: Helianthus annuus; assembly: GCF_002127325.2. Lineage (NCBI taxonomy): Eukaryota > Viridiplantae > Streptophyta > Magnoliopsida > Asterales > Asteraceae > Helianthus > Helianthus annuus. The sequence goes on from NC_035449.2 coordinate 11,153,144, forward strand.
ATTATCCATCTAAGTTTACCAATATACCCTTACACTAATATTAAATACAAAAATTAAATAAAGTAAAATGAAGCATTCTTATTGGTTGAAATTTCTTCTTTTTTATTCTTACAAAAAAAAAATTCTTCTCATTTGAACTCTCCACTTGAATTATAAACCAACAAAAACATAATTACTCAATAATATTATTAAATATTATATTAACAGACGTAAATTTATTATAATACCTACATCTAAATTTTGCATTTATATTTACTAGAAATATTGAAACATAATCCAATGAATTATAAACCCACAAAATGTATCATCAATAAAGAACACATGTATTAATATATGACTTAACAATGATATTTGGATTTATAATTTTATATTTTAATTGATTTTTAAATAAGTAATAAAATCTATTTTGATTTTAATTATTTAAATCCGTCATATATTTTAGGTATTGTTTTATATTGACTAACCTAACACACTGTAGATAAATTTACAGAGGATTAACAACATACAATGAAATTAATAAAGAATGTGTATTGCATGTGTTGATGATAGAAATTATGTAATTCTATAATGTTTAAAAAATGCATACCTAAATTATTTTTCATAAATACAATAATATAAAATGAATGTACAATTAAACAAATATCTAAATGTACGTTGTACACGACATTTGTTGTTTTGTTCGTAATTTGATCAATATTAAATTTTGTTTATAACAATCTATTCTAATAAATAATTTTATAAAAGGCCTTATGTCTAAGCATTTTTTTTCTTACCAAAATTTTCTAATTTTTCATATACAATTAATATTTTTAAACAAATATAATAATTAGCATCAAATTCTTTGAGATAAACATATGCATGTTAAGTCAAATATATTTAATTTAAATTGTTTATATTTTAAGGCAAATTGGATTTAAATAATCCCAACTTGCTCAATTTGGCCGATAATAATCCCAACTCAGTTATTGGCCGATAATAATCCGAACTGGTCCACTTTTGGCCGATAATAATCCGCCGTTAAAAATAGTTTAACGGAGTTAAGCTTTTTTTCGAATTACAAACCGATGTTTTATAGATTTTGATCAAAACGAGGATACGAGTTGATTGATATAAAATTTACCTTGAAATACTGCCCCAAACGACGAAAACGGTGCTTCAATTCGAGTGTTTAAATTACCAATTAACAAAAATCAAGTCATTTGAAGCACCGTTTCGAGGTAAGTTTTACATAAATCGAATCGTATCCTCGTTCTGATCAAAATCCATAAAACATCGGTTTGTAATTCAGAAAAAAAAGCTTAACTCCATTAAGCTATTTTTAACGGTGGACTATTATCGGCCAAAAGTAGACCAGTTCGGATTATTATCGGCCAATAACTGAGTTGGGATTATTATCGGCCAAATTGAGCAAGTTGGGATTATTTAAATCTAATTTGCCTATTTTTAATATAAAATCTATACCTAACAATATCCCTATCCCCAATTGTATATATTATAAAACATCTATTATGTACCATATTACATAGCTATTCAAATTTCGAGTTAATACTACATATGCCAAGTTTTATTGATTAAAACATAAATGTTTATAAACTAGATTATGATATGACACTTAATTATTATTTGCCTATAATACAGGATTTATAAGTAGTGTTAAAAAATATATATATATATATAGAGGAAGGTTAACGTACATTACGGCTTTACATACATCACGTACGACAGGTAATTACGCACGTTCATTTTAAAATCACGCACATTATAACTCGAAAATCCAAAATCACGCATGTTGAAACACAATAATCACGCATATTGAAAACATTAATCACGCATGTTATAGAACAAATCACGCACGTTGTTGTACGTGAAGTACGTTAAGCCGTAATGTACGATATACTTTTTCTATATATATATATATATATTGAGTTGAATTGGATAACAGGGATGGGTTAAGCAGTTCAAAGCTGATAAAGACGATATAATTAAAAAAACAAATGTTGTGCATATAGAATTATTTAAAAATTTGTGTATTGTAATCGTCTTTTCTTTTTCTATTATTGTATATAACAAAAATACTACAGTTTTATAACTTTTTGTACATAGTACAAAATTATATAATTTCTGTTATACATATTATTGTAAATTTCGAACACATTATTATATTTTTATTTTTCTATTATACAACTCCATGTAATACGTGGATCTATAACCTAGTAGAAACTATTGTTTTCTATTTGGTTTCTGATTTTTCCTTCACCAAATACTTTTCACATTGTTTGTTTGACTGAAATTGTCCGCAGGCACATTATCAATTTGGTGACTATATTCTAAACAATGCAAGTCCTAATTCGTGTACGCATTGGTATCATTATGAGTTTAATGCTTGAGTTTGACATAGACAAAGATAGAGGTATTAAATTTGTCCTTCTAGACAAGGGCAGACCTACATTCATCATTGGGTGGACGGACACACCCCTTAAAAATATTTTTTTTAGTGTAATATATCCGTTAGTCTTGAGCGCACTTCATAAAAATTTTCAGTTGCCCCCCTTGAACTCTCTGATGGTTAAAATAAAAAGAGAATAGAGAAATTAACAATCGTCACCTCAAAATTTATAAGCAAATAACAACTCCATGGCGTAAACAAATTGTTGGTTGTTATATGTTTTTGCTTTTTTCTAACACAAAAGGTGATGCGAGTTGGCAGACATATTCTATACAATCTTAAAACACAAAGTCGGAGGCTTTTACGCCACCGACCCTCCCCCTTTTCATTACAGTACAAGGCCACCCCTTTCACTTTTAAATAAAATACAAAGCCATCTCAACATTAAGAAATAATATTTTTAACCCTTACTCTATACAATACAATAAATCTAACCCCCAACTTTGGTATTTTTAGCCCCTATTTCATTTTACTGGCACTCCCCTATACTTTCAAAGTTTACATTTCTAACTCTTTTTCTCTTAGTTTTACGTTTTTTCCAAAGTTTCACCACATTACAATTTTAGTCCCTTGGCTTTACAAACGTTAATGTTTGATCCCGCATGTTTCTAATAGTCTAGCTTTACCCATGTACCATATATAATATGCGTTTTTAAGATGTTATTTCTTTAATGATTTTCGTTCGCTAATTTCTTTTTTTGAAGAACTAATTTGTCGCTAATCTCCTTGAATTTTAAAAGTTTCCACTTTATCCTTTTTCATTCTTTTACTTGAAAAAAATTAGGTACGGATTTTTATGTATGTATCAGTATAAATTCAAGTTGATCTCTTTTTAGACAAAAACTTATCTTGGGAAATGAGTCAGTGCAAGTATAATACGTCTTTTACATACAATACTGAGTGTCGTTAAATATAATATATTTTCATTCGATGGTATAAATTCGAGTTACTCTGCGTTTCATGTGTTTTCTATTTGTTTAAAGCTATAATAAGCCCCTTTGGATCGTTGTGCATTGGTCGCGTTACATAGCACTTGCGCAAATTCATTCGATATTTGCAATTTACCTGCGCCGCAACGCGGGCAGGTCTATTTACTAGTTGTTTCAATTCTCAAAGTATATTATTTTGATTTTCATTTATTAGTTTTTCATTAACTTTAAATTAAATTTAACTAGATGTAAGCTCCACCGCGTTACGGTTAGGGCTTACAAATTTAGACGTAACGTATACCAGGAATACCAATTTCGCTTTTGTTGTGGTATGTGTTCCTTTCATGTCTACGTATTTATTTTTTCTCAAAAAGCACCTCAAAACATATATAATAACAAAAAAAGTTTAGGATTAATCTATCTTATTTTAAGTATAGATTAACATGTTTTTAAATTACTAATTATTATACATGGAGTAAAAACTGAAATAAGATTATAATTTACTTTATCGTGGTTGGTGGTGGTTTTGACGGTGGTTGTGATGGTAATAGACAAAAGGTTTTAACGAAGTTAATTTTTTATTCGATAAAAGAGTTGTTGCTTACCAATATGTATAAACATCCATAGTTACCCACTTTTTTTATCTCTCCCGAAAACCTTACTCTATTTCTCTCTCTTAAACTCAACTTTCCTTCAACATTTGATTTCATAAATGTTGTATAACATACCCTCAAAGGTATATACCTACATCTATATATAATCTGTATATGTATATGTAACCCCTCAACTATGTCCAAATTCTTGAAAGTTATTTCCAACCCCCACCATCTCAAAACCTCATCATCGGAGCACTTAAGCACTGGCACCGCCTTGCCGGAAAACTGATTGAGGGTTGTTGTTGCCTCCTACGACGACCCCTCTTTCATTATGCACTCAACATCTCCTTATTTCTGATTCGACAGTTCAGTTTTCGGATTTTTAATAATCGAAAATTTCAGTTCGGTTTTCGGATAACCATTTTCAATAACCGAAAATAATCGAACCGAACCGACATGTTATAATAGTATGTCAAATCCATATATTTTTATGTTTAAGTTGTTTTAGTGTTTAATCCATGCTACTTTGAATTAATAATTTTATTCTTGATTGTCAAATATTTATAATAAGAACATTAACATGTTTATGTATCATTAAAATGATTTATCCATTGTTTACAAGAAATAACTAAATTTAACATAAAAAATAAATATTTTCATATTATTATAAAATAAAATGTCTTAATAAAAACATTAAAATGTATTAGAAGGTTTGGTTTATGTGAACACTATTAATAAAAAGACTAAATATATTAACTTAAATGTAAACATTTAAGAAACATTATTAAACTTTAAATTATACTTTTAATTTTTGAATCTAACGTAATTTGTTTAATAAACCGAAAAACCGAACCGAACCGTTGTTAAAACCGTAATAACCGAAACCGAAAACACCAAAACCGAAAACTGAACTTTCGGTTACGGTTTTACCCAAAAACTGAACCGAACCGTGCACACCCCTAGCCACCACCAAAGAAAATAAATAAAAGGATAAATGGAAAATAACTTGTACAATGTATATAGCACAACTTACAAGCAAAGATGCCTAAGATTGTTATAAATTAATAGTATATAAATTAACACTTTTTCGTAAGGTTTTTATAGATTAGAAATTTATAACATGTGTAGAAATTTTGAAATTTATAAATTTTCAAAATATAAATTCAATAGAAAAAATAATTTTCATTTTTTTTCGAACGGAGTTATCAATTAAACAATAACATAACTTATGCTGTTAAGTCCAATTTCGTCCCTAACATAATATGTATAACGTGTTAACATTCAATAAGACCTAACCTATACCACTTTGTTACTCTAACAACGTGTCCTCTTTTTTTAATAAAATCTAAAAAACCCCAACCGAGTTTTTGTGTACCACAACTATATCCCCATTGGGTTTTGTGTAAAACCAACAAAAGCTAGCTTGTGGTACACAAAAATTCGGTTGGGAATCTTAAATTCCATTAGCTTTCTTGGTACACCTCTTTGCCTTGAAAAGTTGAACTCTTCATCGTAAGATTTCATCTATATGTTGTTCGTTGCATGGCTTCTCACTCAAATCAGTTATCTTCTTCATTTTAAACTTAAACATGTAGTTTTTTGGGCACCAACTTTGCCTGACCATCAAGAAAGTTAACATACCTTGAATTTCATAATTTTACCAAATTTGTGGGAATGTGTTTGGACCGATTCCGATGTTCTGTTGATTGCGTTGATCTCGTATCTTGTGCGGAATCCAAGTACGAGAGTGGATTGAACAAGAACAAGTAAATATAATGTGAATTCTATTAATGATTTGAAAGTACACAACCACGAAATCACTTGGACAGAGTAACAGCTATCTAGTCCAAAAGTTCTCTTTACAAATGAACAAGACACTCCTATTTATAGGATTCCCAGATCCGCACTAAACCCTAAACACGAATGGACAACACATGCGCGGATCAATGTTTCATACGGGCCTGGTTAGCGCGGATCAGTAAACATTACAAACCCTACTTCTGCGCAGGCTTGATTAAAGAAGGATTAAAGATAATTAGAGAGTGTAGAAACTGTCTTACAGTGGAGTTATGGAGAATTTAGGGGTTTGAATGGTTATAAGAGTTCTACAAATATTCTAAATACCCCCTAATAATATAACTTTTACACATGAACCACATAATACCATGTAATTTACAGTTAAAGCATATAGTTCACGTATTTGTCGTGCAGTACATTAGTTTCGTATAAACCAATCGTTTATAATTATTATTCGCGTTAGTTGCCAATTTTCGAGAGTTATCATGTATGTGTTCCGGCAATTCCCCCAATTACCAACGTAGACTCATTTAACTAACCCTAGTTAAATGCAGTGCTATGAATGTGTGATTAAATTAGTTGTGGTTAGGTTGAAGTAGTAACCTAAAGTTGCGGGTTGTCACAATAGGTATTAATCGAGATTAGTCAGATTGGGATTTCATATGCAACTTTCAGTGTTATATGTATATACACACATTTTTATATGCAAAACACTTACTTCGACCCATATTTTGAGGTAGATAGGATTAATTTCCAGAATTTATAGGTTTTGGCCGGAAGGTATTGGCCCGAATTTGGCCAGAATCGCCAGACGACCACCGATTTTTGGCCGATTAGGACTGGATTTCACCATTGTTCACCGCCTAGCGATTAATTGGTAGATTATATGAAAAATACTCGATGAACCCATGAAAAATACTCGATGAACCCGAGGCTAGCGATTAATCGAAGACTAAGCGGGATTTTTACAGCCATGCATAAAATTCATCCTTCCAATTTGGAAGGAAATTGAGAGAAAAAAAAAAAAGAAAATCAGGGAATGTTTTCTTTTCTCTATTTATGTTAACTCCGGAACACACAATAGTCTACTTATATGTTCAATTTTTAATAGTTAAATTATATATGTAATTTATGAATTTTTATAAAATATATAATTTATTCAGAAACCTTATCGTGTTAAATTTTTTACTTTTATCAGGATTGTTTTGTCCATATATATTTGAGTATCTGTTTGTGTAGAAGGTTTTATGTTCTTGAATTCTACTTTTCATTATTTATCTTTCCTCTCAAATTGGCCTAACACCACCCAGTTTGCCCTAATTTTACTATGGGTTTATATATAGGATAGAGTTCTTTTCTTCCGATAATAACAAACAGACAATGAAGTCAGTCAAATATAGATTGCCCATTGGTGTAATGCTTATCCTATAGTTTGGTTTCAATTTAATTCCTTATTTAAAATATGTTAGCAGGTCACTTGCTATAAAAGGAATATAACTTACGCATGATGTTTTATAATTTATAGATACAATGTATTGACTAGGATTTTACGCTCCGCTTGCGTTATGCGCATATAATGTATATATGTGTGGGTCCTATGGGGCAAAAATGAAAGTGCACTAATTTTAACGTTATTTTACTCATTTTGTAAAGAGTAAACTGCTAAAATCATCCCTGAGGTTTGACTCAAATTGCTAGATCAGTACAAAATCAACTTTTTTTGCTAAAACAGTCCCTGAGCCTAGTTTCTGTTGCTATTTCAGTCCAATAAATTAACACCGTTAGAACCTCCGTTAATAAATGGGTAAAACTGCTAAATTCGTCCTGAGGTTTGATTCAAGTTGCTAGATCAGTCCAAAATTAAGTTTTTTGAATTTGTTAATTATAAACTTATTTAGGTATATAATTTTTCTAGACTTGCATTAATTTTTTGAATTTGTTAATTATAAACTTATGTAGATTATAAACTTATTTAGGTATATAATTTTTCTAGACTTGCATTAATTTTTTGAATTTGTTAATTATAAACTTATGTAGATTATAAACTTATTTAGGTATATAAATCATTAATATCACAAGATTATAAACTTATTTAAGGCGGGTCCAGTTATATTTATGTTCGTTGAATAAATCATTAATATCACAAGAGAAAAAAAATGGTAAATGACAGGTTCTTAGTGCATCAATACTTATACCAAATGCATTATATATTTTCTTAAATGTCTTAAAATTTAAGATAAATTACAAGTCTATCCTAAATATATAATTTAAATTTGTGTTTAGTTATAAAAATATAACCAGAATGTAGCTCTTTTGGAGAGCGCAATTTTATTTGACCTGTCTTAAACACTGGTTTGACCCGAACCCGTTTTGACTCAAACCAAAATAATCCTTTTTATGAGACTTGTTCTGGCACGACATGTTGTCCGACCTCACCTGAATGATAAGTATTATTAAATAAGAAACCACTTAATTAAGTAGAAAAAATGAATAAAAGAACTTTATAATACAAATATTAAATTAAAATAATTGATAAATATTAAACATTAAATATTACGATTTAAATAAAAACAAATAAAAATTATGTTAATTTCTTAATATTTAAATTTACATATAATGTTTGTATTTTTCATAACTAAATATTGTTTAAATTAACTGTTGTCGTATTTAAATCCTTAAATAAATACTAAATATTTACATGGTAACAACAACAACAACATCAAAATAAAATCAGTATTTAAGGCTGGGCCGGTTAAATTACGCTCTTCAAAAAAGCTACATTTATATTTTTAAAACTAATTTTATTTAAATTAAATTAAGTATTATCTTATTTAAATACTTAAGTATATAATTAGTAAACACTTAATGATAATAATAATAATAATAATAATAATAATAATAATCAAAATAACTAACAAAAGGATTTTTTTCTCTTGTGATATTAATGATTTATATACCTAAATAAGTTTATAATCTAAATAAGTTTATAATTAACAAATTCAAAAAATTAATGCAAGTCTAGAAAAATTATATACCTAAATAAGTTTATAATCTAAATAAATTTATAATTAACAAATTTAAAAAATTAATGCAAGTCTAGAAAAATTATATACCTAAATAAGTTTATAATTAACAAATTCAAAAAACTTGATTTTGGACTGATCTAGCAACTTGAATCAAACCTCAGGGACGAATTTAGCAGTTTTACCCATTCATTAACGGAGGTTCTAACGGTGTTAATTTATTGGACTGAAATAGCAACAGAAACTAGGCTCAGGGACTGTTTTAGCAAAAAAAGTTGATTTTGGACTGATCTAGCAATTTGAGTCAAACCACAGGGACGATTTTAGCAGTTTACTCTTTTGTAAAAATAGTGTTAAAAGAGGGACGGTTAATCATGCATCATGTGGTGGCGTTGATAGCTGAAAGACAAGGGGTACATAATCGGTCTTTGCTGAGTGTTATGTGTCTTGTGTCCATGGCTTGATGCAAAACTACTACCGAGACGGGGGTTTCACTGGAAGCAGTCTCTCTATTCCTAGAGAGTAGAGGTAAGGCTGTCTACGTCTTACTCTCCTCAGACCCTACCTTAACTTTGCTATTGGTAGGATTTACTGAGTATGATGATGATGATTTTGTTGACAACCTTGTTTCTGCAGTTTATGAGAGAGATGCTTACAAAAATCACACTTTTTTTTCTCTCTCTATATCCAGGATTATACATCACCTTAGCATAAGTATATATATAGCATGTACATATAGAAGAAACTTGATAAGGGTGGGTACGAGTCGAAATGTAATGTTTACTCTTGACATATTATTATGTGTTTGGGGTTGGTGTTTGCATTCGTATTCAAACTTAATAAGGACATTATGAAACTCATATATCATTAATAATCATATATACCCATTTATTGTGACAAATTACAACATTATTGTATTACAATGAGGAAAGCCTTATAACTAGACTATCTCCATTACTTATTCACTATATATCACTCCATTTATTTCGAACTCCTTTTTAATTTGATCATATAATCAAATGGCTTCGATCAAGGGCAGAATATAACGTCGTAGTTGGTTCCACCAGGGCACGTAAATGTGCTAGTTTGATCATCCTGAGGATAACTATAAGCATCGGGGCATCTCTGTTTGAAAAACCTTGATAAATCAGTTGGCCCACAAGGTCCATTGTTACAACAATACTGTTCAGTTTTGTACACGGTGCAAGGGTTATTGCACCCGCCAGGAGCCCGTAACTCAGCAGGACACTGGCCATTGATATCCGCGGTACAGGAGATACCACGGGTGCACCCATTAGAATTGGGTCTAAATACCATCGGCACGTTGAATCCGTCCACAAGAGAAATGTCAAAGAAATCAAGATTGTTGAACTGATTCAAAGCGTACTCGGCCAGTGTGTTGGGTGGGGTACCATAGTTTTGGCATTGGAGGAGACCGTTGCAATCACCGGTTTGACACCTGCCACGCCCGGAGCCATCAAAGTTGCAACCGGTTCGGGGCCATATACGGGCTCCTGCTGTGCCAGCTGCGACGGTTAAAGACCAGGTTTGGCCTGAGTTAAGTTGTCGGCCGCCACCAGGCACCGCACCAGCCCAAACGGTGTATGGACAGTTGTTTCGAATAGTGAACACGGCTGCATTGGTAGAGTGAAAAAGAATAGCCAAGAGAAGGAAAGTGGGAAGGGTGGAGGTTGTCATTGTGGTTTTGGGTGAATTGGAAGTGAGAGTAAACATGGTTTATATAGGCCGAACATGCAATACGTACAATATTTAGAAAGATATGCATTGAAATTTCAAAGGTATTCATTGAACAAAATGGTTACGTGGAATTGTTCTGTAGTAGACGAAGTCATAACTATACAAGTTAACAACACATTTGTTAAAACTTATTTTAGTTTACTCTTTTTTGTTATTTTATCTTTGTATTTAGTAACTTTATAAAAAAATATTTATTATCTTATTCTTATACTTAGTTTTGTTTATCATTTATAAAATTATCATTTTTGTTTATGCTTTTAATTTGTTATTTTCTGTGTGTGTAAACTAATTTCAGGTTTTTTATACACTAAGAGGGTGTTTGGGATTACGTTTTGAAGTGGTTATTTGAGTATTGCGTTTGTAAAACATAAATAATCTAAAAAAGTGTTTGGATGAAAAGTGATTATCTGGCATGTGCCTTCAAAACGCAGTTTTGGAGAAGCGTGTACCTACATGTTTTTTCAAAACGCAGTTTTGAAAACGCAAAATCTATTTTGAAAACGCAACACCAAACACCCCTAAATATACACACGCATGGATAAGCAATATTATACTCATCTGTATTTTGACCGACAAAAATCTAGCCTTCGTTCGAGTATGAAATTACACTCACAAATCCTATCCATTAATTAATTTTTTGCTTGCATTTGAAACTTAATTGCGTGTACATTTTAGCATTAGGGAAAAAAAATTGTGTCATTTAACTGTCAATAATGATTGCGTATTTGCGTGTACATTTTAGACCCTGACGAAAAACAAAAGAAAAATTCAAGTCAATTTGTTTTTTTTTATTGTATTTTAAATATACATTAGAAATACATATTATATGTCTTTTATTAAATAACTTTATACAGGGTAGGAATAGTGTACATTAATTGAGAAGTGTGAGAAGAGTATTATAACACTATATAACACCATATAAACACCGTATAACACAATGTAACACCATATAACACTATGTAACACTATATAACAATATATAACACTATACATCTATCATAGACATGCTATCAGACAAAATATAGTGCTATATTTGTTATATAGTGTTACATAGTGTTATATGATGTTATATGGTGTTACATAGTATTATACGGTGTTTATATGTTGTTATATACTGTTATATATAGTGTTATAATACACTTCTGGATTAATGTACATGATTCTCTACCACTTTATACATATACATAAATAATATATATATATATATATATATATATATATATATATATAGGACAAAGATCCGTTAGGAACCACCCTTTATTGCAAGAACCGCGAGAACCAATGTGAACACATGGCAAACTTGTAATTATACTATACTGTATCATAAAACACGCGCGTCCTTCAATTTTTATTAGGGTTCTGTAAGTGTTCCCCTGTTTTTAGGGTTTCATCAATTCACATCGTTCCCAATCCACAATGTTCCCAATCCACAATCGATCCACAATCGGCATCAGCACAATCGGCATCAGCAGCACAATCGGCATTAGCACAATCCACAATCGGCATCAGCAGCATCGATACATTGACACGACGGCGTGAACCCGCTGTTCACGGCGGCGTACAGGCTGATGTTTACAGCGGCATATGGCGTCTTCTGATCCATCCCATGTCGATCCTCGTATATCCGATGAACCTCCTCATATATTGTCTAAATATCATTCTCATACAACATCTGATGCCGACTTTGGTGGTCCATCTGATGTCAATACCGTTGATAGTCCCAGAATTATGTCTAAAACTGTTGTAAGTCGACATACACTTCATGGCTTTGAAATTCAGACTCTTTACTCTATGTCTACATCACTTTGACTGGTACGACACCTACAAATACAGAACTTCAAGAGTTATAATTCATTCGATTTGTGACTAAAGGTATTATAATTTGTAAATGATATTATATTAAATGATATGCACATGTGCATTATACTTACTGTAAATGATGTTATATTAAATTTTATGCACATGTGCATTATGTTGATTGTAAATTATATTGCATTAAATTATATGCATATGTGCATTATGTTGAAAATTAGACTATGTCGTTGATTTATGGATTCTGAACAAGTGCCTTATGGAGAACTATCCAATTATGTGCAGAATGGCAGCAAACAAATGGTATTGGGTGGCAGACAACTACAAAAGAATAGGGGAGGTGAATGTGTGGGATTGGCAATGGAAGAACAAACCGATAACCGGAGAGGCACGGCTGGAGTTTATGCAGCTTTTGGCACTGCTGAGAGACACCAGAATGAAGATGGGTCAAGATGGGTGGGGTTGGCACTTAGAAAATAAGTCGACTTTTAATGTTAAAACCGTTAGAAAGGATTTGTGTGTCACAAGCAGGGACCTGTCGAGTGGCTTTGTAATGACCTGGAACAGCTGGGCTACACCTAAAGCCAGTATGTTAGCATGTAAAGGCGTCGAAGCCAGGTTACCGACAAATACGGAGCTGGAAAAAAAGGGTAATTTAGACCAGCAACACATTGTGCCCGGTTTGCAAATGCGAGCAAGAAACTGTTGAACACATTCACATTACATGTTTGATGTCGAAAACGCTATGGTGGATGGTCGGAGCATGGTTGGGAGTAAAAGATTTTCCTGTAAGCTGGAGATTTCTAAGAATAAGAAAAAGGTAGTCAACTGCATAGTGATGGCTACATTATGGATCATATGGTCGAGCAGAAATGAGAAGGTATTCAAAGTCGTGCAGATTTCAAATGCTAGAAGACTGGAACAAGTCAAGGAGTGTACTATGTTGTGGATGAAAGTCATAGCCAAAATGGATAATTAGAGAAAAAATGAAGAATTTAGTGACTGAAGAGTGGTACACCAGTGCTGTGAATGTAATAGAAAATTAGGAGTTTATATGTTTATTGTAAGTGTAATTCTCTAGTTCCTGGCTAGAGTTCTGGTTTGAATATATGGCTTCTTGTTCTGTTAAAAAACAATGTCGTTATATATAAAATGATTATGCTCATGTTATATATAAAATGATAATGCTCATGTTATATACAAAATGATAATGCTCGTGTGCATTGTATTGACATGGTTACTGTTTCGCACAATGCACATGTGCATACATGTTTACTCTTTCACTGCACATTGTTGCTGTTTTGACCAATGCACATGTGCATACATGTTTACCATTTCATTACACATGGTTATTGTTTCGAACAATGCACACGTGCATACATGTATATTTTTTAATTACATGTAATCCGTTTTCCTTACATATACATCAACATATGTAATGTGGTACCCTACGTAATAGGGTACCACATACGTAATATGATATAAACAAAAATACATTATTTCAAAATATACACATGCATTACCGACATGTTTATTGTTTTTTATTAATACACGTGTGCATTACCAACATTAACACAGTTACAACAAGTAAATATAACACCCTCATCATAAGAATCACATAATCCGATCAACAATCATTATTGCAGATATGCACCACCAAAATATACTATACCAAAAAACATATTACATCCTAAATTAACACATATAACCATCTGTAATACATTATACAATACCAATATGTATGTTATTTCAAACTATGCACATGTGTGGTACCAATATTCCCTCTACCAAACAACATAATACATCATATAAACAACGTAATACATCATATATTCACGAACATGATCATTCGCCTCTGATAACGACAGTATTTTGTTGCTATCTTCACTCTCATGTTCTTAAGTTGCAAGTCTTGAATTTCTTTATCTTTGTTGAATATGCAATCAAACTTCTCACCAATCCCTTTATACATCTCCATATGTCGCATAGCGAACAACCCGCAATCTGTGAAGTAATAAAGGGATTTCGTTTACTTGTTCAATTTTTTCATAGTGATTTTGCTTGCTTGTCCTCCTATTTATGCTTTTTTTTTTCTTCTTGTGCACCTACATGGGATATATTTAATGTGTTTACATAAATGATATCATTTAACTTGAAAGTAATAAAGGGATGCACATGTGCATAAACTCCCAACTGCATCATCGAATATTAGTCAACCTTTTTTACCTCTTTGTTTAACCGTTGCGTAATCATCTTCCATTGCATCCGACATTTTTTTGACTCTTCATCACTTGATTTCAAAACGTAAGTTACCTTCTTTGATTTTTTTTTCCGTCATCGATCTACAATAATAAACAAAACAAAAAACATATGATTAACAAACATACAATCTCAATGAACATGTGCATTAACTTTAACATTATCATTACTATATACAATATGCACATGTGCATCAACATAAATTACATTATTAACATATTCTGGCAAACTATGCACATGTGCATAACTATGCACATGTACAACAACATGAATGACCTTATTAACATATTCTGGCAAATTATGCACATGTGCCTAACTGCACATTTTCATCCATATAACTAACCTAATTGAAATAATCTGGTAAAATATGCATTTGTGCATAACTATGCATGTGCATTAACATGACTGAGCTTATCAACAGGTTTTCTTCGATAAAAAATAATAGACAAAACAAAAGTTACTTTCTTCGATTTTTACCTCTTTGTTTAACTGTTGCGTAATCATCTTCCATTGCAAGTCGCATAATCATCTTCCATTGCATCCGACATATTTTTGACCCTTCATCCATTGACTTCAAAACAAAAGTTACTTTCTTTGATCTTTCCCATTGTTGATCTACAATAATATACAAAACAAAAAAATAATAAAATACTAAAAAATAATATCAATAATCATAAAATTATTTCATTATCCTGTTCCGTATAAGCCTATTCTGTATAAGCCTATTATGTCGCGTTAATGCACATGTGCATTAACTGTATAGATCATACAATTGTCTTATTATCCTGTTCCGCCTATTATGTCGTGTTAATGCACACGTGTATTAACTGTATAGATCATAAAATTATCTTATTATCATGTTCCGCCTATTATGTCGTGTTAATGCACATGTGCATTAACTGTATAGATCATAAAATTATCTTATTATCCTGTTCTGTATAAGCCTATTCTGCCTATTCAGTATAAGCCTATTATATCGTGTTAATGCACATGTGCATTAACACCACATAACTTGTCGACAGTCATAATTCAGTAGTAAAAACCCTATCATTTACCAAATCAACTTCCGTGTTACCAATCATATCCAACATTATGCACATAACAACATTACTTAATAAAAAAATACATAAAACAACACATCAGTACCGCATTACATATAGTTCATCACAACATTAGCCCTTCTGTTCACTAAAAAAACATATATATACCACAGTTTTCAATAATTCGTTTATGAAACAACTGTTTAAATGCAATAACCACATAATAACATGTCTGAATCGACGGTTAATAGTTGTTTTATCATATACGACTACAAAACAAGGTGTATAAACTTACAAATTCACGGAACGGTGCAACAGATAATCGATAGTCCGTTAGACGATGTGTGTTCTTCTGATTATCCATATCTGTGCAACAAACCTCGATTATCCCTATCTGTGCAACAAACCTCGATGATTACGATCGTTTTGCCCTAATTTAGACTGGAATACGAATGTGCGATCGATGATTATATTGTTAATGCACTGACATCGACTAATTTTGATGACAAACTGCTGGTATCTGATATAGTGGAGAGTATATCTTGATTTTGTTGGATGAATCGCACGGATTGATGATGATTGTAGGTTATCAGATGTATCGGACATGAATAAGTGATGTATTGTGATTTAATGTTTGTTTAAAGTCCAAACTAGAGGAGAATCGGGGACGTGATGGATGTGAGGCGGTGATTTTAAAAGTTCTAAGCAGATGATGATGATGATGCAGATTGTGGATTGGGAACAAATGTGATGAAGAAACCCTAAAACAGGGGACACACGTGTTTATGTTACAGTCCATATATTTACAATTTTGACACCGTGTGTTTTTTTGTTATAATTCAATATATTTACAATTTTGTCATGTGTTCACATTGGTTCTCGCGGTTCTCGCAATAAAGGTGGTTCTCGCATGAACCTTACCCTATATATATATATATATATATATATATATATATATATATATATATATATATATATATATATATATATTAGATTTTTAACAATTTGTATAAGAAAAATTATATCCTACCACTAAAATTATATCGTTAAAATTATTATGTAAAGAAAAATGACAAAAAGCTTTTATATATTCACATAAAATAACGTACAAAATTATTATAAGGGTCAGAATTTGATTACAGACTTTAAGGACTAAAGCGGTACCTCAGAACGTAAAATAATTATTTGAAAGTTCTAAGTTCTAGATCCCATACTCTATAATTCCGCCATGATAATACCAAACTAATGGAAAAAAAAATCAAATCCAGAATATTGTCAAAAGAGCTTTTGAGCTATTAATTCTATGAGAATTGAGGCAAATCGACCCAGTAGTTGGCATAAATAAGACATCCAAATTGACAAATACAAAATATGTACAAAATAGACATTGTTTCCTGTGTGAGAAAAGAAGCAAAAAATATTATATATAAGAATTCTGGTTCTCTTAGTTGCAATAGTCTTTTTCTCTTTATGTTTTTCTTTTACTTTCAATCGCACTCGTATACATAATAACTATTGTAGAGGTAATGAAACGAAATGAACCTGATCGATACCGACCAAACAATTTCCATGTCGGTACTGGTGACAGTATTCGTTTTTATTGTTTCCGATCGATGTAAAACAAGTTGGATATTCTTTTGAACATATCACAACTTTATTATTATTATTTTTTCGCTTCTCTTTCGCTTTTATAGCGGATGCCAGTACCGTAACGAATTGAATTGATCGAAATATTAGAAAATATTTCAAATTATATTACCATTAAACTAAAGGTTATTTTGTCACTATCACCTAGTGTTGTTTACGGTTCAGTTTCAAACCATGAAAGCGTCCAAACCGGCCAACGGGTTTAGTTTCAGGGTCGGCTTTATTCACTTATCTTTTAGTAGGTTGGTTTCAACACTTTCAAGCCGTAACAAACGGTTCTGGTTTACGGTTCATAGTGAAAACCAACCATATAAAGCCGGACCAAACCATAAGATTTTACTTTATTATTTTTAAGAATATTTCATATTGTACATATACACATAAATAAAATAATATCTATTTTAAATTAAAAGTAAATTAATGTAAACTAAAAATGGCCTAAGCCCAATTTCACATTCAGTTTTCACTAGAGGAGTAAATGTCAGCACATTTTTGAACTTTTTAAATTCCAAAATTTATATGTCTTTGGGCATTTTTTATGTATTCGTCTATTTGTACTACCTTTTCAGATGTGGAATTTGTGGAAGGCTATTTACTTGAAAGAGCTTGATTTACAACTATTATTATATCCTAGAATTTTGAAAACTTGTTTTTTCATTATTTTTTTATTTTCCATTTTTGGCAAATAAGGTCCAAAGAGCTTAAACCGTGAAATCAAAGCGGAACCAAACTATTACTAACAGTTTGATTCAGTACAGTTTGAGCATTCCGCGGTTTGGCTTTGGTTTACAAAAATTAAAAAATATTACTAACGATTTGGTTCACGATTTGACCTAAAAACCACGAAAACGGGACCTGTAATACCCTACTATCAATCACCCAGGCTTACTTCATCAGAGTGCCTAGTATGTGTACCAGGCTTACTAAATGAACTAAAACCTGTTGTTGGGCCTGAATTTGTGGGTTGTGACTGTCCCGCTGGTCTAGATGAAACTTGAAAACAGGCGTTGGGATAAAGCCCATTAGAACATGTTGGGCTGTTGCTAGCAGGCTGTATGGGAAGAGTTTAAATAAGAACGCTAAATATCGCGAAAACTGTAAGAACGAATGAAAAAACACGAAAACTTGGTAAAAAACAATTCAAATTCAAAATTTCTTTTTAGACTTATCATTATATTTCGAATACAATGTAAGAAATTAAATTTACACGTTTAATTTTACATGTATAATTTACACATGTGTAAGTTTGCCATTTACACATGTGTAGTTATGTAGTTCTTATTATTTGATGCTAGCTGGTTAGTTGTCGTTTGATGTTTGTGGATTTGCTTTTGGCTTGTTTACATTGGTAGTGGCATGTCACTCCAATGAACTAGAGTGGTACTCAGCCCTCTACTTGTTGTAAAAAGCTTATCAAGAGTGATTTTGAAAGAAGAGATTAATTATATAAAGAGTAAATTCTTTTTTTAATGTTCTATCTTAATTATAATAAGTTTTGCATTAAAAAAAAGATGATTTTGATTGGTTTTCTCCTTCATTCTCACGGTTCTTGTAATATTTAGCATTTTCAAGATAACCCTCTCATACGTGTAAATATAGGATTGGGTTCAACTGTGAACACTAGTGTATTTGCGAATTGAGAGAACTAATCCTGACCATACACGTGTGTAAATCAATGGCCAGGATTTGTTCACTCAATTCGCAAATACACTAGTGTTCACTCCAGAACCACACCTGCATATGTGTGTGTGGGAATCGCTATGGAAAGATTAATAGGAAATCATAGAAAACCCTTTAGATAGTCATATCTGGTGTAATCATTTATATATTTATTTGGACAAAAGACATTACTGTATTACAATACATAATCAAGGAAGAAGTCCCTTAGTTATTCACTTCACTGTAGTGCATTTATTTATGCTCTTATATATCAAACACAACTTTTATTATTAGATTCGATATCTCGTGGCTTCGATCAAGGGCAGAATATAACGTCATAGTTGGTTCCACCGGGGCACGTAAATGTGCTAGTTTGATCATCCTTAGGATAACTATATGCATCAGGACATCTGGTCTTGAAAAACCTTGATAAATCAGTCGGTCCACAGTTTCCAGAGTTACAACAATACTGATCAGTTCTGTACACGGTGCAAGGGTTATTGCACCCACCGGGAGCCCGTAACTCAGCAGGGCACTGGCCATTGATATCCGCGGTACATGAGATACCACGGGTGCACCCATTAGAGTTGGGTCTAAACACCATCGGCACATTGAATCCGTCAACAAGAGAAATGTCAAAGAAATCAAGATTGTTGAACTGATTCAGAGCGTACTCGGCTAATGTGTTGGGTGGTGTACCATAGCCTTGGCATTGGAGGAGTCCGTTGCAATCACCGGTCTGACACCTGCCACGCCCTGAGCCATCAAAGTTGCAACCGGTTCTGGGCCATATACGGGCTCCTGCTGTGCCAGCTGCGACAGTTAAAGGCCAGGTTTGGCCTGGGCCAAGCTGCCGGCCGCCACCAGGTACCGCACCAGCCCAAACGGTGTATGGACAGTTGTTTCGAATGGTGAAAACGGCTGCATTGGTGTAATGAAAAAGAAGAAGAGCCAAGAGAAGGAAAGTGGAAAGGGTGGAGGTGCTCATTGTGGTATTTCTGGGTGAATACAAAGTGAGACTAAACATGGTTTATATAGGCCAACATGGTATACAGTGTTCTATATAATATATACATTGAAATTTCAAAGGCATTCATTGGACTTGATGGATAGGTAGAATTTTTATGTGGTATATAAGTAGGGGTGTGTAAAAATATACTAGTAACCGAAACGAAATCTTTTTCGGTTATTCACTTCAGGTTCCTAACCGTACTTGAATAGTTTATTTGGCTATCTGTTTCATAGGGTCAAGTTATTCTACAAAGGCTTCTAATTGTAAGAAGTGTAAGAAGGATTTATAGAGTGACAAGTGTCCAATAACCTAAAACTAAACCCACTACATCACCACCAAAAACCTAAACACCCACCCCCACCCCACCCCACCACCACCCAATAAACCTAACCCCCCCCCCACCACCACCACCAAAAAACCTAAACCCCCCCACCCCCCCCACCCCACACCCGGCAAAAAAACAAAAAAAAAAAACTATACCTCACCAAAAAACCCCCAAAAAATCTAAACCCCCCCCCACCCCCACCCCCCAAAAACCTAAAAAAAACCTAACCCCCCCACCACCCCACCCCACCCCCCAAAAACCTAACCCCCCACCCCCCAAAAACCTAAAAAAAAAAAAAAATCTAAAAAAAACTAAACACCCACCCCCACCCAAAAACCTAAACCCCCACCCCCTCCGCAAAAAAAAATATTTTTTTTAGGGTGGGTGATGTGGGGGGGGGGTTAGGTTTTTGGTGGTGGTGGATGTTAAAACTTTTTTTTTTTTTTGTAGTGGGGTTTTTTTGTGTAGTGGGTTTTTTTAGGTTATTGGACACTTGTCACTCTATAAATTCTTCTTACACTTCTTACAATTATGATCCTTTGTATTTGATCCTAATCCCTGTTTCATAAATCTAAGCTTATTTGGATGACCATACTAAATTCGGTCAAATAAACCATTATTCGGTTAACCATTGGTTATGGATCAGTTTCAGTTAATTTTGGTTTATTATCCAATGTATATAAAAGTTGTAAAATAGAATTTTGACCAACAAACAAAATAGAATTGCTAGCCTACCTTCGCATATGAAAACACAAACTCGCCAATCATGAAATCTATGTGTTTTAATTTTTGCTTGTGTTTGTAACTTAAATACATTTACATATAGGGTGTAAAATCAAATACAAATTAGTCTTAACATACAAAATGATCTTAATATAAGAAGTGAGGGAAACCTCTTTTTTTGAATTTTTTTTGCATTTAATTAGAAAATATAAAAAACTTGATTGGAAAATATAAAAAAAAATCGTGATATTATACTAGTAGAGTAGTTGTATAATTACTCTACTTTACTAGTAGAGTAACTATAATTAATCTAGAGTAATTACATAATTACTCTACGAGTGTAAATCTAACTTAGAATAAAAAACTCCAAATAATGTCACATGCCATTCTCTCCTTCAACATCATAAATTTTATTTATAATTATATATTTAATATTAATATTAAATATTAATAACTAATATATAGATATCATTTATTTTTATCATTATCTTTATCAAAGATTAATAAATAACTTTAATTTTGCAATTTAGACCATTTGTTTTTTTTTTTTACTTTTAACCCAAAGTTTTTCATCTTTTGCAATTTAATCCCAACTCTTTTTTATTTTTAATTTTGGTCAACCATACTTATCATCTTTTCCAGGTTTTTCGTTTCGTTCTAAATTTTTTGAGTTAATGCACCGCAACGTGCGTGTGAGATTCAACATTTTTTTTTCTGTTTGACTGGCCTGTCGCAACACATATATTTTTCTTCGTTTAACAAGTTCGACCAACGCGCGGGTCCTGGATTAACTTAGTTATTTTTTTCATGTTTTACGTTTCGGTTTAATTTCTCTGCAACGAGCGTTCGTGATTCAAAGATTTTACGTCTGCTTTTCCCTAGGCGTTATTTTTGTCGTTTTTATTTAATTTGTTTTTACGAGTTTTTCCAGTGTTAGTGTTAGTGGTCGCTGACAGTGGTATAGCATTGATACTACATAACAAAGTTTTACAACAATCGCTGCAACGCAGGGGCTTAATACTAGTATACAATAATTTTTTTACATTATGTGATTAAATTATGTGTTCAATAAGATGAGGAAAAAAAGTTTAAAAAATATCTCTCCTTTAGTTTTCACGTTAAGATGAGGAAAAAAGGTTTAAAAAATTTCTCTTTTAGTTTTCACGTTAAGCGAATTTATAAATTTATATGCTATGATATCAGCAATCAAATCTGATTGCGTGGTACATTTTAGACCCATAAATTTACAAGTTATGATATCAGCAATCAAATCTGATTGCGTGTACATTTTAGACCCAAACGGCAAAAAAGAAAGTCAAGTCAAATGTGTTATATAAGGTAGTTAGGGGTGTGCATGGTTCGGTTTGATTCAGTTCGGTTCGGTTATTAACATTATCCGTAACCGTAACCGAAGTCATCGGTTAATCGGTTCGCTTAATTTGGTTAATTTATCGGTTTTCGGTTCGGTTAATTTTCGGTTAATAACCAATTGAAACAAGGGCTAACTTTTTTATTTAGAAATACATGTAATGGAGGTATAAATACAAGAAATAGATGTATAAATACATGAAATTGAAGTATAAATAAATGAAATAGAGGTATAAAGGCATGAATAGATGTTTAAATACATAAAATGGAGATATAAATAAATAAAATGAAGGTATAAATAAATGAAATGAAGGCATAAATAAATGAAATAGAGGTATTATTACATGAAATGAAATCATAAAACATAAAATACATGAAATAGAGTATAAAAGCAAGAAATATATAAAAAATAAATTGTTCGGTTCAGTTAATTTCGGTTAACCGATGGTAAAAAAATATCCGTTAACCGACTTTCGGTTAATTCGGTTTCGATTAATTTCGGTTCGGTTTCGATTAACGATTCGGTTATTGCACACCCCTAACAGTAGTGCTCCCTTTTCTGTTAAAAAATGTGTTATGTTTTATGGTGATTTAAATATACTTTAGGAATGGACGTATAGGTGTGAACTGTGAAGTTAACGGGGAACATAAAGAAAGTAGAGAATCATGGAAGGGTACATTTAACATATTAAATAAATTATAAAAATTCAATCTAAAATACTAAAACTTGTTTCTTTTAAAGAAAAATTTGAAGTTTTTGCATATAAAAAAGTGTAAAAGTTATTTCAATTAAAAACACTTTTAAAAAATTGTTTTTATACCTATTTTAATTGTTTTTAAGCATTTTTTTTAACTATTTTTAGGTTTTAAAGTTTTTTCTATTAAAAATATTTCTACATTTATAATTTATATGCAAAAGCTCTAAAAAAAATTGAAAGAGATAATTTTAAACATGTTAAATTGATTTTTTTATAATTTATTTAACAAGTAAAATACCAGGTTCCTAAGTTTTCCACTTTTTAGAGTTTCGCATTGAACCCAACCCTGGATGCATATTATAAAGTTTTTTATAAAATTGATTTACATATAGGGTATGGTTAGTGTACATTAATTCAAAAGTGTGAGAAGTGTAAGAAATATTTTAAAACATTAGATTTTTGATCTAATGGTTGAGATCAATAGGGACCAAATTATAAATTGTGTTTTAATTATTTGGACTGATTTGAAAATTGTAGGGGTAATAGTGTCTTTGTATATATTTCAAATTAGGTAACCTCTCCTAAATTCTAGCGATTCACTCCTAAATTCTAGCGATTTAATTTTAAACTTATTTTAAAATTCGGACATTCTAAAAAATCTAGTAATATGTAACTGCTACAAGAAATATATAACACTATACATCCATCATATAACACTATATAACACCGTATTATGTAACACCATATAACACCATATAACACTATGTAACACTATATAATAATATATAACACTATACATCTATCAGGCAAATATAACACTATATAACTCTAAATAACACTATATAACACTAGGGGTGTAAACGAGTCGGGCCGAATCCGAGCTCGACCAGGCTCGAGCTCGGCTCGTTAGGTTTTTATGAAGCTCGAGCTCGAGCTCGGCTCGGTTCGAGCCTACTTCTTTGAGCTCGAGCTCGGCTCGCGAGTAAAAGCCAAAGCTCGAGTTCGGCTCGACTCAGCTCGAACTATTTGGAGAACAACGTTAAACGAGCTAAAAGCTTGGCTCGAGCTCACTTCAACATCGCTTAAACGAGCCAAAGCTCGGCTCGAGCTCGGCTCGTCAATGTTATCATCATTATTAATTTATTATATATAAAAAAATTAAAATTTTGTATGGGCTCGTTTAGGCTCGCGAGCCTAAACAAGCTTTGTATTTCAGGCTCGAGCTCGGGCTCGATAACAAAACGAGCTCTATTTCAGGCTCGAGCTCGGGCTCAGGCTCGTTAAGGCTCGGCTCGTTCGAGCTTTTAACCGAGCCGATCACGAGTTGCTCTCGAGCCTCTGGGCTTGTTACACCCCTATATAACACTATATAACATCAAAAAACACTATAACACCATATAACACTGTGTAACAGTATATAACACTATATAAAAATATATAACACTATACAGTTCTGAACGAGATAACACAAATTCGAAGATTAATTCTTAATTCGTATTCCTATAATTAAGGGTGGCGGTTATGGAAGGTTATCAATTAATTAAATCAATAAGAAAATTACTTGTTTACCCTTTTGAATTAATTTAGATTGTGGACACATGTTATCACCACAATATTTCTCACCCTTCTCACATTTTAGATTAATGTACAGGATCCTCTACCTTTACATATATATATATATAGAAACGGGTTCAGGAGAGAACGGTGAAAAGTGTGAGAACGGTGAGAACGGATCCTGGCCCAACACGTGGCAGGGGGCCCTAATTGTTATGCGGGGGTACGATTGTCCTTTTATACGTTCCCTCCTTATTCGCGTTATAAATCTCGTTCAAAATAAAACTCCAAAGATTTATTGTTAGTTGTTACCTGCTTTGCAAGCTTTCTCAGATCTATGGCGTTTAACGTGGATTCTGTTCGACAAAGTAATATTCATTGGCGTTTTCTATTTTCGTTTCAGCAAATCATGCAATAGATGTGGCGTTTTGTTCTTTTATCATTGTTCTATGACGTTTTTTTTTGTATTATTAATTTATAATGTGTTGTATGATTTTCCATAGTGTTATTCAGTTATGCAGTTTAATCTCGTTTTAGTTGATATTTACTCTATTATTCATAACTGCAATTGGAGTTTTCGATATTAATTTTAATTGTCGTTTACGTTTTTGTGTATTTGTTATGTTTTTACGATCATTGGCGTTTTTCGTCTATTTGATTAGTTTTGAATTTTATTTAGTAGTATTTGTGAATATTAGTTATTACTATTTTGTTAATTTGTGGAAACATTAGTTTTGTTAATTTTGGCGTTTTCATTATGTGTTTATTATGTCTTGTTTATTTTTCAATTAATGGCGTTTTAATGTATAATGTTATTACGGGACATCACTCTGTTTTTCTAATTTTTCTGTTCCTCCCTGTGTTTTCTCAGACGAAGTCTCTTTCTCGAGTCAAAGGCATTGCCCCAAAACTGGATTACCATTTTTCATTCCTGACGTCAGTGAAGAATTAAAGCCCAGAAAGGACATGCTATTCTCAAGCTTTGATGATTGTTATTCTATGTATGTTAAGTATGCTAAGGAATGTGGGTTTTCAGTCAGGAAAGGGACTACAAAGACAAACTCTAAAGGTGTGTTACATATTAAGTATTTTTTGTGTACGAGAGCTGGGGTATATAAGGACTAGAAGGTTGATACGTTGGACCCCAATCAAAAAGAGCGAGTAGTGCGATCTAACTTTTCCAAGAGGACTGATTGTGGTGCACTTGTTGAACGTCCTGATAAGCATTTTCTTCCAACTGAACGGCTGAACTTGTTGAATATGAGAATGGATTTTGGAAGGTGTATAAGTTTGTCGAGGAGCACAATCATGAACTTGTTGAACGTCCTTCCTGATAAGCATTTTCTTCCAACTGAACGGCATCTCACTCAGCTCCAGAAGCATGTTATACACAACATGTCAAAGCTGAATTTGGGTCCTGTCAAGGCGTTTAATGTTATGAAGACTTGTTTTGGTGGTTTTGAAGATGTGGGCGCAAGCAAAGTTGAATTTAAGAACTATAAGAGGCAAATAAACTTGTTCATAGGGGAATATGACGCTGATATGGTTGTGAAACATTTGAATGAAAAAAAACATTCCCAGCCTAATTTCTCGTATGATTACATCACAGACGAAGACAATCGTTTGAAGGGTCTTTTTTGGTGTGATGATCAAGCCAAACGTAATTACCACGTGTTTGGTGATATGATTTCGTTTGACGCCACGTATCGTTCCAACAAGTAATTTTTTATAATTCAACTTCTTTGTTTTTTGGCGTTTTATTAATTTTACATTCATGGCGTTTTTTTAGCTTACATGCAATGGCGTTTTACTAGTTTACATTCAATGGCGTTTTATTATTGTTTCATTTATCATGGCGTTTTCATATGCAGATACTCAATGGTGTTTGTACCGTTCACTGGTATAGACAATCATCACTGCAATGTTACATTTGGTGCAGCATTGTTGGCGTCGGAAACTGCTGATACGTATATTTGGTTGTTAAGAGTTTTTCTTAAAGCTGTTGGTTCTCAGCCAAAAGTTGTTGTCACTGACCAAGATCCAGCGATGAAGAAGGCTATTTCTGCTGTATTTGTTGACACGAGGCATCGGTTATGCATGTGGCATGTGATGCATAAACTTTCTCTGAAGGTTGTTATGCTTTTTTTACCTTTGGCGTTTTAGTATTCAATGCATTTTAAGATACATGGCGTTTTGTACCTTGTTACTGTTTTTTTAATTAAGTTTTGTCTTTTGTTTTTTGGGGTATTGGATTTTAATAATCCCAAGTTTCACTGATTGGCCAGTAATAATCCCAACTTCAAAAATTGCCTACAACAGTCCCAACTTGTAAGATTTTGGCCACCGATGATCCTTGTCTAACTGGGTTATAACCCAGTTAGTTTTTTGAAGTTTTGAGCGGCGGAGAAGGTCACTAGAGGTTCGAGATGACAAGTGGTGGTCTCCTTTGGTGGTTTCAGGGGTAAAGAAGGTCGTCGGAATAAGTTGCAGGTCACCGGAGTTGCGTAGATGGTGGAAATTTTAAACTTTTGAGAAGCGGAGAAGGTTACAGGAGGTCGGAGATGATTGGTGGTGGTCTCGTTTGGTGGTTTCAGGGGTAAAACGGGTCGCCGGAATAAGTTGCAGGTCACCAGCCTAACAAGGTTATAACCCAGTTAGACAAGGATCATTGGTGGCCAAAATCTTACAAGTTGGGACTGTTGTAGGCAATTTTTGAAGTTGGGATTATTACCGGCCAATTAGTGAAACTTGGGATTATTAAAATCCAATACCCCTTGTTTTTTTATATATGTGTGGCGTTTTCGTGTTATTTATAGGTTGGTGTTAGGCTATGCAATTCCACCAATTTTAAAGAACGTATCTGTGGTGTTGTGTGGACGGATATTCTCACACCTGAAGAGTTTGAATTAGAATCGGAAATGGTTATTGCAGAATTCAATTTAGAAGATAATGACTGGCTATCTGATATTTTTGCACTTAGGGAATCTTGGATCCCTGCGTACTATAGAATGGAGCCTATGTCTGGTCTTATGCGAACGACATCCAAGTCGGAGAGTGAGAATCATTTTTTTTGGTCAAGTGTGCAATTCGAAAGCTACTCTTGTTGAGTTCATGACGCATTATGATACTGCAATAGAAGCACAACGTCACACACATCGTAAAAATGATCATGAATCTCGATACAAAAGACCCCAGTTGAAGAGTAGTTACAAAGTGTTGGAAGGGCAAGCTGTTGATATATATACAAAAAGTATTTTTTGTGACGTTCAAGCTGAGCTTATTGGAGTTGCGGATTGCATAAATTAACGTTACGAAGATCAGCCTGATGGGTTTGTTAAGTTTTATGTAAATGACTTCCAACAGCATTGTACATCCTTATTTGAGGTAAATAATGGCGTTTTGGTTTTTATGGCGTTTTCTGTTAATGGCGTTTTATCATATGCAATGTGTTCTTTTATTTTTTAGTCTTTTTAGACAAACATTCTATGCATGGCATTATAGAGATATTGTTTTTGGCGTTTTTCAGGTATTGTTCCGTAAGTCTGATTGCACATGCAGTTGCTCATGCAGACGTTTTGAACAGTTTGGTTTGCTATGTAGACATATATTCTATGTTTTGAGACTTATGGACATTAGGGAATTTCCAAAACAATACATTTTGAATAGATGGCGCAAAGAGGCCTCCCCAAACTGCTCTCCTGAATTCTCAATTAGTCGTGAATATATGACTGAGCTTGATCCTGATGTGCAAAGTATGATGCAAGATGTTATTTATTCAACCGAATACACTTTGAACTGTTTAGCTGGTAATAAAGAGGAGCTATCCTTATACAAGGATCATGTTCAATCTTATATGAAGAAGGTTCAAGATATGCAGATTGTTGCTCCTCTCGTTAGTTCTAGGGATAGATTTTCCGAGATAATTGGTCAATATAAAAATGACAAAAATCCGATAAGAGTCCCTGTAGGTTATAAATCTACAGGTTCTGGTTCTCGGAAGCGCCTGAAATCTAAACAGGAGATAGCAGTTGACAAGAAGAAATCAAAGTCGAAACCCGGGGCCAAAGAAAGACAGTGTCAGAACTACAAAGCCTATGGACACTATGCATCAACATGCAAACAGGCCGTAATTAAAAGAAGATCGACAAGGTCTTCGAGAGCCAGTGAAGAGTAGTTTGGCGTTTTGTATTTGTCATTCTTACAGATCACATACAGTTGTCTTTGGGACAGTTTAGATGACTTTGGCGTTTTTTATTTCAATGCTATAGAACACAAACATTTCTCAGTTTGGCGGTTTTTTTTTTTTTTTTTTTTTGCATATTTTTCTTTTTTCTATCTCTTTGTTCATAACATGCTACTTCGAAGTTAAATAACAAACAATATAAGATTGGGCAAGGAAATCAAACGACAAAAAAAAAAAAAAAAAAAACAATAACGCCACTAAATAAAACTTCCATAAACTTCTATTTTTGGTCGTGCTAAATTCAATAATGTTTTGCTGAACGAAATGGATAACATTGTTAATCCTCAGTCAAGAAAGATGTGTAACAATGTTATCTATCCCGTTTAGCTAAACTTTATAGAGAACAAAAACAGAATCTCCATGAATGGCTTTTTGAAGTTTTGTGGTTTTTGTATATTTTGACATTTATATTGAGGATGTTGCTCATTGCATAGAGTGAAAGTTTATTGAGAAAATTTTGTATATCAAAGAAACATGGATTTGAATCTTTAATATTTCTGGCGTTTATAAGATGAATGGTGTAGAGGAAAATATAGGTTTTTGTGGTTTTGGTTTGGATTTTAGTAATTCTGAGAGTTTGTTTATATAGGAATTTTTTGGCGCGTTTTTTAGGTGCGATTTTTATTGCAGTAAATGCTAGTAATAAAGTTACGTCGTTTTACTACTGTTTGTTCAGCTTATCGGTTAAAAACAAAGTTTGGCGTTTTATATCTATGGCGTTATATTATGATGAAGTGTATGTGTGTTGGGGCGGATTTTAATAGCATGAGTTTGGCGTTTTATGTTAAGTCAAAAGACCCTTTTACCCTTAATGAAGCGCACCAGATTAATAAAAGTGATTTTATTTACGAAAATGCCACCGCGTCATCTAGTCCATAGATTGTTTTGATCTGACGATTCATAAGAGTTCTCTCCGTTCTCACACTTTTGAGCGTTTTCTCTAAATCCTGACCTTATATATATATATATATATATATATATATATATATATATATAGTAAATCATATATTGCTAATCTGTATGTATAAAAAAATCAAACCTTAATTACGAATATATCTTGGCAATTATAAAGAAAAATATACACGTAGAGGTCGACGATATCAAATATATGATTCCAAAGAATATCATATGTTACTATCATAATCACTTTCTCATATTTATCTTTAACACTGATTTTAATTTAAATATTAATTTTTAATTCCTGCAAATGTTAAATCTTAATCTTAATTTTAGTAAACTTAACAATATGAACGATCCACATTCGATATATATTTGGTTAATTTATTACTGAAATCTATAACTAAAAGACCAATATTTAAGAAAAATGCAAGCTTTAAATAAATATACTTTCTAAGGTGGGGTTCCGCTACAAAGTCCATTTATCCTACAAAGTGTACAAAGTCTTAAAACACCACAATTTCGGCCATAAAACACACTCAAAACTTACAAATAACAAAGTGAAGATAACTAAAACACAATATCCAAGCCCTAATAGTCCATGAAAACTTCAAACACACCATCGTAAAACTATGAATATAAAACACAACAGTATAATCAACATAAAACACACTAATGTTAGTCATTTGATAATCAAAGCTTTATGATCCAAAATATAGCACAAAACCCACAAATATGGCGATTTAGTAATCTTCACTTTTTTTATTTGTGGGTTTTGAGTGTGTTTTATAGTCGACATGCCCTTTTATGACTTTTTACACTTTATAGGAAAAATGAACTTTGTAGTCAACTCATACCCTACTTTCTAAACCAATCATTGATTATATATATTAATTCATACCATACTCATGAATAGGTCTATTTTGCCTTGCTTTCTTTTTTGTTTTATTATTATTATTATTATTATTATTATTATTATTATTATTATTATTATTATTATTATTACTATTATTATTATTATGATGTTATTTTTACCTTAGCTTTTAGCATTGACATTTACATCCACTCAAATTTGAAAAAAAACTTTGTAAAATATTATTTTTACTACTTGTAGTTTTACGTGCTTTATTTTCTGTACGCATCGGTATAAATTCAAGTTCATTTACGTTTCGACGTAGATTTTTTCCAAAAATGTGACAGGTCAAATATAATATGTTTTCGTTGTTATTTTTATGTACAGTATTAGTTGGTCACTTGATGTTATAAATTGGTGTAATTGTTTTACGTGTTTTCCCGGTTTTGGTTGTCTTTTGGTTAGCATGGTTTTACACCCCCGACCCTAGGGCTGTCCAAAAAGCTCGGATTTAGCTTGGAAAAAGCTCGCTTGATGTGGCTCGGTTAGAAAGTGAGTCTAGCTCGGCTCGGCTCGTAACGAGCCAGATTGGCTTGGTTTGGCTCGCATACCAGCTCGGCTCGGATTATTTTACTTTTCATATTTTTTATTTTTATACACATTATAATATATCACAAAATAACCCTACCCAACTCCACACTATTAACATATTCTTACGTCCCTGGCTCGCAACGCGGGGCTTAAGACTAGTTGTTATTGTATTATTATTATTTAGGGTTGTAGTTTTATAAAGTTACAACACCACCCTTAAAAATAAATTTTCTTGAATCTAGTTAGAATCAAATAAATAACAAGTTACAATATTCAGAGTGAGTTTTGATAATTCGGAGTTCACTCCAAATCAAATCTCAAATCATCATTACTGAAAAATTCTTTCAAATCTCAAATCGCCATTACTATTATCAAATTGATAACAAAAACATTCAGATTTGTTTGATTAGTATAATCTCTATCTTAACCAATTGGGGTAGCCCAGTTGGCCAGCTTCACCCATATCTTCCCAAGAGACCCGGGTTCGAATCCTGTGGCCGGTGTAATACCACACAGGCTCTTCGATCTCGGTGGGGATTCACCGCCATGCAGCCGGGGGCTAAGCTAGCTGCGGAGTTGTAATACTCCGGCGGATGGGAGGTCCGTGCAAATACCCCCCTCCCCCCCTAAGTATAATCTCTATCTCTGTAACTAATAAATAATAAAAATCTTAAGGGATGCATGAACGAGTTTAGGCAACCTTAATTTTTGTTTTTTCACATAGTATGAATAGTATAATCTCTATCTCTATACCTAATAAATAATAAAAATCTTAAGGGACA
Source organism: Helianthus annuus (assembly GCF_002127325.2). NCBI lineage: Eukaryota > Viridiplantae > Streptophyta > Magnoliopsida > Asterales > Asteraceae > Helianthus > Helianthus annuus. The sequence continues at coordinate 11,185,156 of NC_035449.2, forward strand.
CATGAACGAGTCTAGGCAACCTTAATTTTTATTTTTTCATATAAATTGTATACCCATTTAATTACACGCGGATACTTACCCGTTTTGAATTTACCTGATTCAATATTACATTTTATACATTCTTTATTTCGTTTTCATCAACCTCGCACGTTTTAATTGTTTAAAATTTACAATTTTTATAATAAAAAAATTTAATTCACATATGATCCCACATATTTAATATTACAAAAACAAAACCAAGTTTTACTAGTTTAAGTTGTATAATACACATCACTCTAACCTACTATTGTAAAAAATTGATGTTAGAAAAGTAACTGATTGGAGACTTTAAGACAAACGATGCCTCCAAACTTTTGAGTGTTATATCTTTTGATTGAAGGTGCAGAGTTGTTGCAAGTTTTAACTAAAATGTATTACACTGGTTTACCGAAATTCAACAAACTACCTTTCAGTTTTATGAATTCCAAATGAACAAACTTGTTACAAACATGTAAAAAAAAATAAAATAAACATGTATATGATTCTTAAACAATATGAAAAAAGTGCAAACTTAGTGAATAATTCAGTTTGCTAAACTAAGAGTTAACACTGTTACATTTGTGTAAATCTTAGAAGCTAGTTATAACATTATAGAAAACGTTGTAAATAACAATCAATTTCGTTACTCGCCACCAACCTCTTTTGTCCCCTCCTTAATGTCTTAGCGTCAATTGAAACAACACTAAATTCCAATGTGAAATTTCTGTGAAACGCACTTGCCTGTGATTTTCTCATCGCATTAAGTTTGTGTAGTCCCGTTCTTCTTCGCCACATGTGTGCATGTATAATTGATCAGTGTTTAAATATAATGGAAAACACGAATAAAATACATGTAACCGCAGACAGGCCAGCAGAGAATCCAGTCAGAGAAGCAGCCATTGAGTTTGACATGATTGTCAGCTTGATCTGGTTCCTCCTTAGGGTGTATGACAATGATGGTGAGACCGAATCAAAGGGTGGATTCGGATGGAGACAGAGATGGGGCGATTTTGATGATGATGATGTTATGATAAAAGTCCAACCTTTAATCTCTCTAGTTATCTCCTTATATATACACCGAAGAGGAAACCCAATTAGTTAATAAGGGTAAGATGGTCCATCAACAATTACCAACTAATTATATAATAGGTTTTAATATATTTTGATCTATATAATATAAATGATTATAATAGCTATAAAATTAAATATAATACATTAATTATATTTAATCTTACATGTATATACTTAAAGTTACATTAGCAAGGATTTAAACTCACATCATTTGTGAGAATAAATCATATCACTAGATGATTGGTAAAATTTATCTCTTATACTAAAGCAAAACAATGGTTGACTATTTGACCTTGATGTGGCTATTCTCTTTGGCCAGAGAATTGGTTGTTTAAGCGGCAAAATGATTTATATGGAAACTCACTCAATTCTCAATCACAGTTATAAATCTTCTCCAATACGTTTCATTCAATTTTGAAACCACTGATATGCTTTTCATATAGAAACCACAATCAATCATCAATTACTTGAAAATCTTCTACAAAACTATGAATACGTTTCCAATTTTATCGCGTATAAACAGTTTATTATGTTTAATTGGAGAATTCAAATGCCAATTAGCTTCACCTGTTTTGGTTTCTCTTCATCAATCTTCAAATCTGAATCATCGGTTAGTGGTTTCTTTCAATTGCTACTTATATTATGGATTATGTTGATATATTGTTCGGATTCCATCTCTGTTTGTGTGTTTTTAGTTGTTATAAGAAAGCCCTAATTTTATATGTCTCAATTTTTATGTTGTTGTTGATGTTTAATCCGTTAATTGTTCTTTGATATGGGGTTGTAATGAGTTTATTGTTCTAATTTCAATCTAAGTTTGTGTGTTTTGTGTTGCTATTATAAACTCTAAGTTAATTTGTCTCAATCTATGTTCTGGTGATTCTTCATATTTTCTGTTTTTTTTTTCTACATATCATAATCCTTGATTTTTTTTGTAATTTTATTTTACTGTGTACTTATGTTTTCTCTTAACAGACGACGATTTTTGTTTTATTTCAGGTATGGTTAGTGTTTTTTTGGTTGATATGAAGCCACAATGCATTACTCATTAATTTTATTCTCATTGTTCTTCATAACGTGTTTTTATTGTTTCATAAATCTCTTAACTGACAATGATTTTTTTTTATTCAGGTATGGTTAGTTGTTTTTTGGTTGATATTAAGCGTAATTGCAATAGTCATTAATTTTCATCTCATTCTTCTTCATATTGTTTGTTTTTGTTTCATAAATAAATCTGAACCCTAACTCTGTTTTGTTTTATGTTTTTCCTTTACTCATATGATTTTTGTATTGACAATGAGTATACTTTTTGTTTGCAGGAATGGATCGTGGCTTTCTGGTTGATATGACGGACCCGTATAAATCTGAGTTGGTATATTTCATTAACATTTTCTGATTGTTTTCGTTAACATTTTCTTATAAAGATATCATATTCTTTTACTTTTCAGGAATTGCCTATGTGATATCATATTCTTATTATTCAAGGAAAAGGTATGCTCATAGTTTTTCATGTTAGTAGTATGTTTTTCAAATACGCTTTGTTCTTAATTGGGGCAGAATGACAAATTTCTTGAGACTTTATTTATTAGGTAAATTGATTGTTGGATACCCCTATGTTGATGTCGATACAAATTTCTTGATCCTCTGTTTCGTTCCAACTTCCACACTATTATTCCAGCAGCAAGTTTATAGATTTTATGGTTATTATTATTTGATGAGATTTCATTGATTAGGTAAATTGATTGTTGGATTGAGTACTAAAATATTTATTACTTAATCAATCAATAGTTTATTATTGTTGCAGCAAGTTTCAGTTCATTATTCAATCAATTGTGTTTGTAGCGTTTTGAGTTGTTTATAATAAGAAGTTTATAGGTTAATTGCAAGTAGGTATGTTCAAAACTGATTTCCATATGTTTTTTTTTTAATCTAAAGAGTGTGTTTTTTGGTGTTTTGATTTGTTTATTTTAACATAATTCTTTTTAATCTCTATTATTAAAATGTTATATCTTCATTTATTTTCTACCAGGTAACTCGCAAAAATTCAGCAATAAACCAACTGTGAACAATTGACCCATAAGTGTCATTCCTACGTATATATACATATATACAGACATACACATATATGAATGTGGGTTAGATTGTATATATGCTGATCATAGTGAACCTACCATTTGAAAGGGACAAGACGAAGTAATTAGTAAGATTGGAACATAGTGCAGACAGCACATTTAGGTACTTACTATCAACATTTTCGCCAACCAAAAATAAATGTCATTTTATTTAAAGGTTATAAGTTCAAGTCTTATTGGTATATTTAATATGCTTTAGTTAAGTATGGTGGTGCTGAATTCTAACAACTTTAATGAAGTTGTATTGGATGGCAAAAAGGATGTTTTGGTCGACTTCTATGCTCCCTGGTCAGTCATGTTTGGTTTACTTATAGTTTTCACGGTCTCCTTGGTCATTTTATAGAGTCAATTTCTAATTTATTCCGGATAAGTTAACTAATTATTGTTCACTTACATTTTACAGTTTTGTTTCCTGTTACAGGTTTGGCCATTGCAAGAGCCTTGCTCCTATATGCATCTCAGCCTTTTATATTAATTTGTTTACTAGACCCCAAATGTGCAAAACCAATATACTAATTGTCTCTTCTTTGTCACAGACTCATGAAAGCCTTGCAGTTGCATTTAAGAATGAGTATATTCGAGAAAAGTAATAAGATAATTTTTAGGATGCTTAGGTGGATGTGTGGCCACACGATGTTAGACCGAATAAGAAGTGAGGTTTTTAAGGATTGGTTAGGAGTAGCTAGTATATCAGACAAGTTAAAAGAGGGGAGGTTGAGATGGTTTGGGCATGTGAAGAGGAGGCAGTTGACAGAACCAGTTAGAGTAGTGGAAACCATGATAGTGGAAGGAATGAGGAGTAGAGGCAGACCCAAGTTGACTTGGGATGAAAGACTTAAGCAAGATTTGGTAGAATTGCACCTCTCTGAGGACATGGTTCATGATAGGAGTGCGTGGAGACATAGGATTAAGGTTAAGGACTTGTAGGTGAGGGTATAGACGTGCCCTTCCTTTTCCTTGGGAGAGGGGGGGGGGGTAGATTTCTTTTACACTGTAGGTAGACCAACATATGATGTTTTCCATGTTTATATGCATATATGTTGCTTACTGATGATTTATATGCCTACTGCTACGCGATTTACTTGCCCGTTTTTCGTCTATCTGTCTGTTGGTTGTTTTGGAGCCGGGGGTCTCTCAGGAAGCAGCCTCTCTATTCTCGAATAGAGGAAAGGTTTACCTACATCCCACCTCCCCCAGACCCTACCAATAGTTCTGCTATTTGTGGGATTTACTGGGTATGATTGTTGTTGTTGTTGTTGGCTCTTTAAAGGGTATCGGGTGTACACGTTTATGGTTTTATGTGGGTAAAAATTACCTTTCGGTATGCTCATAACCTGGAAGCTGATCTTAAACTCATCTCAAATACACACTTGAAATATCATATACTCAACTACACTTCTATCAAGTATAAAACTAAAATCATTTCAAGTTTTACAACAACTTCTACATACTATTCATTTTATCTTTTGAGATACTATAATATATTCAGATTCTATGCTCGCAGTCAGATGTGTATCACCTGATACTAATAGTTAAATCGTTTATTTTTTTTTTGTCAAGGTTTGAATTGGTTCTCATGATGGCAATCTGAACCCTAACACTGTTTTGTTTTATGTTTTTCCCCTTTACTCATATGATTTTTGTATTGACAATGAGTATACTTTTTGTTTGCAGGAATGGATCGTGGCTTTCTGGTTGATATGACGGACCCGTATAAATCTGAGTTGGTATATTTCATTAACATTTTCTGATTTTTTTTGTTAACATTTTCTTATAAAGATATCATATTCTTTTACTTTTCAGGAATTGCCTATGTGATATCATATTCTTATTATTCAAGGAAAAGGTATGCTCATAGTTTTTCATGTTAGTAGTATGTTTTTCAGATACGCTTTGTTCTTAATTGGGGCAGAATGACAAATTTCTTGAGACTTTATTTATTAGGTAAATTGATTGTTGGATACCCCTATGTTGATGTCGATACAAATTTCTTGATCCTCTGTTTCGTTCCAACTTCCACACTATTATTCCAGCAGCATGCTTATAGATTTTATGGTTATTATTATTTGATGAGATTTCATTGATTAGGTAAATTGATTGTTGGATTGAGTACTGAAATATTTATTACTTAATCAATCAATTGTTTATTATTGTTGCAGCAAGTTTCGTTCATTATTCAATCAATTGTGTTTGTAGCGTTTTGAGTTGTTTATAATAAGAAGTTTATAGGTTAATTGCAAGTAGGTATGTTCAAAACTGATTTCCATATGTTTTTTTATCTAAAGAGTGTGTTTTTTGGTGTTTTGATTTGTTTATTTTAACATAATTCTTTTTAATCTCTATTATTAAAATGCTATATCTTCATTTATTTTCTACCAGGTAACTCGCAAAAATTCAGCAATAAACCAACTGTGAACAATTGACCCATAAGTGTCATTCCTACGTATATATACATATATACAGACATACACATATATGAATGTGGGTTAGATTGTATATATGCTGATCATAGTGAACCTACCATTTGAAAGGGACAAGACGAAGTAATTAGTAAGATTGGAACATAGTGCAGACAGTAACACATTTAGGTACTTACTATCAACATTTTCACCAACCAAAAATAAATGTCATTTTATTTAAATGTTATAAGTTCAAGTCTTATTGGTATATTTAATATGCTTCAGTTAAGTATGGTGGTGCTGAATTCTAACAACTTTAATGAAGTTGTATTGGATGGCAAAAAGGATGTTTTGGTCGACTTCTATGCTCCCTGATCAGTCATGTTTGGTTTACTTATAGTTTTCACGGTCTCCTTGGTCATTTTATAGAGTCAATTTCTAATTTATTCTGGATAAGTTAACTAATTATTGTTCACTTACATTTTACAGTTTTGTTTTCTGTTACAGGTTTGGCCATTGCAGGAGCCTTGCTCCTATATGCATCTCAGCCTTTTATATTAATTTGTTTACTAGACCCCAAATGTGCAAAACCAATATACTAACTGTCTCTTCTTTGTCACAGACTCATGAAAGCCTTGCAGTTGCATTTAAGAATGAGTATATTCGAGAAAAGTAATAAGATAATTTTGGCTCTTTAAAGGGTATCGGGTGTACACGTTTATGGTTTTATGTGGGTAAAGATTACCTTTCGGTATGCTCATAACCTGGAAGCTGATCTTAAACTCATCTCAAATACACACTTGAAATATCATATACTCAACTACACTTCTATCAAGTATAAAACTAAAATCATTTCAAGTTTTACAACAACTTCTACATACTGTTCATTTTATCTTTTGAGATACTATAATATATTCAGATTCTATGCTCGCAGTCAGATGTGTATCACTTGATAGTAATAGTTAAATCGTTTATTTATTTATTTTTTTGTCAAGGTTTGAATTGGTTCTCATGATGGCAAGACCAAGACATCCCTTGAAGGTAAACTACACGATTTGGTTAGCTAATGTATTCAACGTGTCAGTTTAGGCAAGTTTGAAAAGAGGGGTTGGAAATGGCTTAACTAGGGTTAGTCACATGATTCGAAAGCGAGGGAGTCGAAGACGCAAAGGGTGAGCCTTGGGCCTAGGTGCTTAAAAAGTGAGGATTTTTTTAAACAAGGCAAACAATATAAATATACCATTTTCTAGGGGTTCTGAGATGTTATAGGTTCCAGGCCAGTTTTGGATATTTTAGACTGTTTCTAGCTGCTCGGTTATGCTCCCAGGTACATTTAACGGTTCAAACCAGGAGGCTAACCAAAATCATTTTTGTCTTCAATTTTTTTCTAAACAAAAAACTAAGATAATATGCTTGGCGAGATTTTATAATTTTGATAATAATCTGAATTTTTGTTCATTACTTTGTATGGATACTGAACCACTGGTTGACCATTGTGGGTGAACATATGTGATTAGGATGCAGATGGAAGGTTCTATGGCTACTGCAAATTCAACACATGTTCCAGAGTTTAATGAAACCGAATTTAGTGTCTTGAGATGTTCTAAGGATGTTGTGATGTTATCTGATCGGTTATGGAGTCATCTCAAGGGTGCTTTGTTCCCACGATGTATATAAAGGTGCGGTTGAGAACCTGGCTATGCATAAGCATGGGTTTGTTAAGCAGAGGAAGGTGGCTTTGGAGAAATATAGCATAGTGAGGATTTGAGTGTGTTTTTGCAGGTGTATGAGAATTTGTCAGTGATGAATGCCGCAAATATGGGTGCGGTTGTTGATAGTAGAGAGGTGGTGCATCAGGGGACATGAGGGAGAGATGTTGTCATTATGTTTAAAGAGCTGAGGCAATCAACTACATATTTTGGGTGGGACGAGGCTGCCTTTAAAGGAAGAGGACAAGGATTTCTTGGAGAAGAAGATGAATTCGTAGGATTTTGAGTTGAGTTTGTCTTAAGAAAAAGATTTTGTTTATGAAAATTTATACAACTTTGTTCTTGGCTGATGAAATTTTGACCTTAGCTTAAATCACCAGCCATTAATTGGCATACAAAGTTAGATGTTATATTTGGGTTTTTTTATTTTTTGAAATCGACATCTAAAATTATTAGCCTTTGAAATCGCTGTGTAGTTATATGCCTCATGAAAGTAAAAAATTCAAACTTGAGTCAACTGTATGAGAATAGGCAACAAGCATACAATGGTTTGCTCCCACGACTACACGAGGCATTGATGTGAACTTAAAACTCAAAATGTATGAACTTTTTTTATTGCTTTTCTTCTTCCTAACCTAAAACTGACAATACACAATATTAAATTGTTGCAGAATTGAAGATTTTTGAGTTCACGAGATAGAGCAATATTTTATTTATTGGACATACCACTTTACTATAGAATTCGTAGCAAGAAAGAGATTGGGTTAAAACCCTCATAATAAGCCACAAGGGTTGTAATATACTTGAGAAATACAGGCGTATATGCCTATACATAGTTTCATTTTTTTTTTAAATATCACTTTTAGTTGCAATAGTCAATTATTAATGTTTAGAAGGGTTCAGAACTGGAATCAAAGGGTTCGGGATTTCGAGCTCGATAGCTGAACAGAACAATAACAAAGCTCATGGGCTTTTTGGAATCTATCTGAACGATTGAGTGACATCTGTATATGGGATATTGCTAAACCAGCAGAACCTACAAATTTTCTACCTTTGAAGGTAACATTACCGAGTCATTATCCACAACATGATTATGACAATTTCTATATGTATGTGTCTTGATAATTTATTGATTTTTTCATGTCGGTTGAAGTAATATACTGCAAATACCCAAGTATACATAACTTAGTTTTTGTCTTTATGTTTAGAGTACTAAAGCTCTATTTGTAGGGAAGTGGATCTGTTACACAGAGTGAAATATTATTCTTATCATGGAATAAGAAGGTTCAACTAATCTTTGGTATTAACTTCTGTTAATGGAACAATTGGTATGCACAGAAATCGAGGTTAGTTTTAAGCTACTTTAGTTTAGGAAAACTGATGAACATTTTGTTGTTGTTTTAGTGGTTTGTGACCTAGGGAAGCAAAAACCGATTATAAGGTAAATTTCAGGAACTTTGCAAAATGGCTATGGGTTGGATGTTGTTTAACTATTAGTCTTTTTATTTATCTTTTTTTTAGATTTATGTGTTTAACCCATTTAGAAATGATATAGTATAAATGTCCAGTTGAATAACTTAAAAATTTGATGTGCAATGTAGCTTGCCTACAATAGGAACGATGATGGGAGTGACCCTTCAACATGACCTCCAACATTAAGTAAAAATTCGTTAGTTTTATTTTTTTAAATTCATTAGTGGTCATTTGTTTTTTTTTAACTCATTAGGTATTTAATGGGTCAAAATGGGGGTTTATATTGATCTGAATTACTTCTTTTTCTACATTTTAAAATTATAATTCGCGTATCAGATATGTTAATAAATATTGTTTCTTCGCAATATCCGACCTTTTTAATGAAATTATTTGCCGCTTTGTTCATTTGTTAGATAAAAATTGATTTTTTATGGTGTTAATATGCAGGTTGATCTACAGGGTTATTTTAGATAGCAATCATGTTCCTTTGAGCCAAGAGGTACTATTATCATTGCTGAAGCAATTGGCATTATTCAGATTTATGAATTAAATTGTTTTCATCATTCAAATAGGGTAATACACAAATCTATAGCCTAGAATGATCATATTTGATACAAAAACTTTTTTTTAATTGTTCTTTTAAATGGAGATGGTAAGTTCATTTTTTATTATTATTACCTAATATATATGATTGTAACTTCAGTTATAAAAAGGTATATACACATTTTTAATGATATGTTTTTTTTGTAAAGGTATACGGTGCTTCACAAGTTGATGTTATTGCTTCTTATACAATGCGGGTCTTGCGATTCGATACACTTTGGATTCAGGTTGCAAACGGGTTCCAGTTATTTATGTTGATGTTCATTAAGGTAATATAATTGTGGAGGGTTATATCATCCTAATAAAGTTTTTATTATATCTTTACATATAAATCAAGATATGTGGGACCCATTTCATGTTGCTTGGGAATTATAATTGTTGGTTTGTGGTCTCACTAGCTAGATTGTGTTAAAAGATTTGTGTTTCATTACAATCGTGTTTGGCATATTATCACACATTGTGTTGCATTTAGTAAGTTTAATTTTAAATATCTTTTATTAAATATTAAATTGCTATAGTGAGCGCCGATAACGTAACGAGCAAAAACGATGTAATTAAGTACGTAGAATGGAATTGATAACGATACCGTTTGTATGGTTCTAGATTGATTAATAACATATGTCGATATCCTTTTTTTTGGAATATCACGACTTTAATATTCGAAGTTGCACTTTCGGTTGTTATATCCACATGGTACTATACCAAACCAAACTAATACCATAGGTTACTATAAAATACCGGGTTATGCGGGTAATAAGTGAGTTGGTGAAATACCAAATTGGTATTTTGCAGATTTGGTCCTTACTAATGGAACGTTGATTTCATTTAAAAGTTTGTGTGTTTATGTCAACACTATTAAATAATAAAATTTATTGTGAGACCACCCGTATAACACACGGGATCTTAGACTAGTGTATATATATATATATACACACATTCATTTATTTACATACATCAAACCTCTTTTGTTTTACATACATTCTATTTTGCTAATATCCTGTAATATTTAATTTCAAAAGTTAGAAGGATTGATATATTTACAAGCCGTTTAACAACCAATATTTATTATTACTAATAATTAGCTAAATAAACTAGTTTAATACCCGTCTGTTGGATGGCTTACGCTAACAACGTAACAAACAAAGATAATGTATATTGAGGGTGTTCGGGAACGCTTCTCCTTTTTTTCTTTTCCATATCCTTTTTTGAAAAGCTTGCAACCATCTAACTTTTCCTTTTCTTCTTTTCAAACCACTAAACCTCATTCTCAAAACACATTATCCAAACACTACAAAAATGACCTATTAACTTTTAAGAAGTTAAAAACTTAAAAGGAGCTCAAAATAAGCAATCCCAAACACCCACATTAAGTGGACACAAGTCTAAACAACATTATAAACAAAAGCACCATTTTTAATTTATAAAAGGAAAACGAACGTGGACAGTGTACAACCACACAACAATATAAAATAAAAGTGATAGAGTGACAAAACATGAAATGGTGTCATTTTAATGCAAAAGTAAACAGTAGACAACACTGTGGAAAAGTGTTGTAACAGTCAAACATGGTTTACTCCCTCAATTTTAGTTCAAATCACATCAGTTTTTGGTGAATATAAAACGATAAGGGAAAATACAAAATTGGGTTGTTTCCAACGGCGAAATTAGTCGAAAATGCAAAGGAAAAGCCTATCGCTAGGGCTGCCGCGCACCACTTGGAAAGTTATCTACACCTCCCGCTAGTCGGCGTTCCTGGGGTGTTGTCATTTGTTGCTCTTGTTGTTGTTGTTGTGGGGCTTCTTCTTCTTCCCCCTGGATCATGTGGGTGTCAAGGGTGCGGATTTTTTTGTTACTAGGCCCCTCATCTTTATGATCTAGGGTGACGGTGTCTTTGCAGCCACCCTTGAGGAGATGCGTGAGCTTCCCCGATTTTAAGTCGGACTCGATCTCCCTCTGCAGACTGAAACAATTGTCTGTGAAGTGACCAGTGTCCTTGCGATAATCACAACATTGGTTCGGGTCTTGGCCCTTCTTGCTCTGCATTGGGCGTGTAGGCTTGAAGGTGATGTTTTCGGTGTTTAAGACGTCCAAGGTGTCTTCGTTAGTGGGGTCTAGACCCGCTCTTTTGACCGCTTGATATTCTCACGGTAATTAATGTTGTTGATCAGCTGATGGCCATCGATAGGAGGATTGAGTTTCTCTTCCACGGAGCAGGTGGTCTGGACGCGGTCCCAGACAGAGTTTCTGCCTCGTCTGTTGTTGCGTCCAACATACTTTGATTACCATCTATCATAACAATAACCTTTATATCATTCATTAAAATTTTCAACATATTTCATTTTTATACATAATATAAGTATATGATTGTAACACCTAATGCAAATCCTTTTCTAACATATTTCATTTTTAAACATAATATAAATATATGATTGTAACACCTAATGCAAATCCTATATTGTTCAATTTTGTTTTGTCCACATGAAAGATATCGGGCCATAAAGAATGCCCCGCCTCAATATATCATCAAAGTGTTTACCGTGCAATGGTTGTGGATGATAAGAGACTTCCAAAGTTATTCGGTGAAAGTAACCAAAAACAAAACCATAGGCTCCCTACAGAAGAAACCGATAATATTGATGTCACGGGAGATTGAATGTTAGAAATGATATCAAAGGTACTCATGTTTTGTTTACGATGGTGTGGCAAAACTCGTGGAGGCGGGGCAATATGGTGGGTTTATATTTTCTTTAATTTGTTTAAATTTAATAAGATGTTTATCTTAATTCTTTTCTTTAATAACTAAGGGCATTTTGGATTATTTACACACAATTAAAGGTATTAAATGAAAAGATGATGTTACTGTGTTAGTCACGACTCACGTTGATTGAAATTACAAACCAAATGGACTAAAAACAGTGAATTAGTCTTATTTTTTATACCTTCTAATTAGTCATTACTCATCACCCAACAACTTTGGCCCCTCTCCGGTGACTCCACTGTTTAAACTTTAAAGTTCTAGGTCTTCGCATGACTCTATTAGATTCAATCATTACACACAGAAAGAAAAAAAATACACTAAATTCCAACGTGCAATTATACGTATTAATATAAACTGTTCATGAACAGTGGTATATATTTTTAAAGTATTTATTTATTTTTTTCTATTTTTTTTCATTTATTTATTTATTTTATACTATGTTTTGAGTATTTACTTTTTAATGAATTTTTATTCATTATTTAGTTTATTTTTTTCTAATAAGTTGTATTCGTTAACTTTTTAAAAAAATCTTACCCTCTAACTATATTTATATATTTTCTCAACATTGCTATATAAGTTTTATTGAAAATAAATACCATGCCATTGTATCAAACTGAACCAAAATGGATCATGAATGATAATTTATTATCTCTTCTATGTTTGATTTTTTCAACATTGTGATATAATTTTATTGAAAAAGGATATTGTGCCGCTATCGTACTAGACTGAGCTGAAACGACCGAACAACATCTGTATCGATACAAATATTTAGTTTAATTGTTTTTTGCTTTCGATGAACTGACACTGTATCGCTATTATATCGTAACGAACTGAACAAGATCGGCAACGGTACTTGTATCCATTTTTATGGCTTCATGTTTAATAATGGATATTGTGCCTCTACTGTAGTGAACTGTGCCAAAACCGAAGGAACAATATCAGTTTCGGGTACCAATATATTTTATTGTTTTTGCTTTCAATAAACTAATATCGTATTGTACCAAACAACATTGGTAGCATGACCTCTACACACTTTTATTGTTTTTGGTTTCAATAATTTTTCATTTATACAACTGTATCCGCGATGGTATATAAATATTGATACCATGACGATCTAAACTGGTCGATACCGTTCGAACACGATTGGTGCCGGTAGTGGTGTTCACTTCTATCGTTTTCGATCGATGTAAAACACATGTTGAATTCTATACTTAGTGTATGTATGATATTGGTACTATAGCAAACCATAACGATACTGATCCAGTGCTCGCAGTACCTTACCGCCGCAAGGCGCGGTCAAATACACTAGTTTCTATGAAACGAAGTTGCCTTGATTTTCTCATCGCATGTCGTCTTCACATTAAATTTGTGTAGGCCGGGCGGTCTTCTTGGCCTTACATCTCGTCAGGGGCGGACCTAGGTGTTGGTCTGGGTGAGCGGGCGCACCATTTGAAAAAAAAATTGATGTATTTTATAGGCAAAAATACTGATCACATCCTTTAAAAGTTTGGTTAAACCTCTCGTCTACACCCCTAGAAAATAATTCATGAGTCCGTCACTACATCTCGTTATGTTTAATTTCACAAGTTAAAAGAATATACTATTAGTGGAGGGTTCAAATGAGAAGAATTTTTTTTTGTAAGAATAAAAAAGAACAAACTTCAACCAATAATAATGCTTCATTTTACTTCATTTAATTTTTGTATTTAATATGGGTGTAAGGGTATATTGGTAAAATTATATAGATCATTAATTCTTAGTCTTCCTTTTTAATAGCTCACTAAATTAAATTTTTAACTTATTTAAAATATATATATATTTTCAAAGAAGAAAAAAATTAATTTAAAGTGTAGGATAAATTATAAGGTGTGTAGGATAAATTACGAGTTGTGTAGGATAAATTTCAGTATGTGTAGGATAAATTTTAAAAAATGTGTAGGATAAATTTTGATGTGTCTAGGCAAAAATTTTAGTGTGTAGGATGATACTCTTTATGACTAATTAATTCGTCAAAAATAATAATAAATGGGATGAGAGAAAAACTATTTAATGTTTTACAGTTGTACCCTTTATTCTTTTTCTTCTCAATTTAATTTTCTTCTCAAATGAACCTCCCCCTATATATTTATTAACTAATAAGGTGCCCGCGCGATGGTAGTTTTTTTATTCGTACAATATTTATTGCAACATCATTGTAGTAGATATACATCATAAGCGAATTCATCGGTTAGTCTATTTCATTGTGGTGTGCATGGTTCAGGTGGGTTTCGGTTATTATCGGTTAGTCTATTTTATTAACCATTAGGTCGGTTAATCAGTTTTATTTATTTGGTTACATTGTGTTTTTGGTTTGATTCATTTAATTCCGGTTAATAGCCAAAATCAAACTTGAGCTAAAACTTTTGGTTAGAAATACATGTAATTTAGGTATAAATACATCAAATGGAAGTATAGATACATGAGTGGAGGCATAAAATATGAAATACGTGAACCGAATGTATAAAAGCTAGAAATATATGAAAATATGAATGGTTAGGTTCGGTTAATTTTGGTTAAATGAGGATAAAAAAATCAATAACCGATTTTGGTTAATTCGGGGTTGAGTTAATCGGTTTCAGCTATATCAGTTTTTGGTTGATTTCGGTTTGGTTTCGCCTTTTTCGGTTATGATTTATTTATTGCTCACCCTTAGACACTGTCAAATCATGTAACCTATCTTTTTTTAATTAAAAAATATAGAAATGCTATACTCGAATTAAAAAGAATAAGATACTCATTTTATGGTGTATTTTTTAAAAGAAATATTAACATACAAAAAAATTATGACCCTTTACAAATCATAGGGGTAGGAATGGCAATGGGCCGGGCTTGGGCGGGGTACTGATAATCCCAGGCCCGTACCCGGTTGTAATTCTTTGTCCTATACCCGGCCCGTTACCCGTCGGGTATTTTTCGGGTAATTACCCGTCGGGTTCGGGTATATCCATTAATTTCTTAAATTACCCGTTGGGACAAATATGCAATTTTTACTTTGATGTTTATATAATTTATTATTTTAATGACTATAACAAATGAAACTATGATTAATAACTTACATATCATATTCAGACCACATACACTAAACTAAATTAAATAAGTAATTGTATCAGGACCACCTAATTGCATAAAACATCCACATAATAAAGGGTGGTAGCTTCCATATTCAATATACATGCTCAAAAATAAGTTATACGTTCACTAAACACTTGCCAAATACATATCCACATATGACTATAGAGAAAGCAATAAGTACATGTACTAAGTTTATATATATAGAATTCTATAATATGATACTATCGGGTATTATTCGGGTAAATGGGCCGGGTATCGGGCATGTATCACTAAATCCCATACCCGTACCCATACCCAATTTTTTTTTCTATTTTTAAGCCCGTACCCGGCCTATTACTAACGATTTGGTCACGATTTGACCTAAAACCCACGAAAACCAGACCTGTAATACCCTACCATCAATCACCCAAGCTTACTTGATCAGAATGCCTAGTATGTGTACCAGGCTTACTAAATGAACTAAAACCTGTTGTTGGGCCTGAATTTGTGGGTTGTGACTGTCCCGCTGGTCTAGATGAAACTTGAAAACAGGCGTTGGGATAAAGCCCATTAAAACATGTGGGGTTGTTGGTTGGTGGCATGCCATATGAGAGAGTTTAAATGAGAACGCTAAATATCGTGAAAACCGTGAGAACGAATAAAAAAACACGAAAACTTGCTTAAAAAACGATACACTTATCATTATATTTCGAATACAATGTTAGAAATTAAATTTACACGTTTAATTTTACATGTATAATTTACACATGTGTAAGTTTGCCATTTACACATATGTAAGTTTTTTTGTATTTACACATATGTAAAAAAACTTATCAAGAGTGATTTTGAAAAAAGAGATTAATTATATAAAGAATAAATTCTTTTTTTAATGTTTTATCTTAATTATAATAAGTTTTGCATTAAAAAAAAGTTGATTTTGATTGGTTTTCTACTTCGTTCTCATGGTTCTCATAATATTTAGCATTCTCAAGATAACCCTCTCATATATATAAATATAGGATTAGGTTCAACAGTGAACACTAGTGTATTTGCGAACTGAGAGAACTAATTCAACAGTGAACACTAGTGTATTTGTGAACTGAGAGAACTAATCCTGACCATACACGTGTGTAAATCAATGGTCAGGATTTGTTCACTCAGTTCGCAAATACATTAGTGTTTACTCTAGAACCACACCTATATATGTGTGGGTGGGTGTGGGGGAATCGTTAATAGGAAATCATAGAAAACCCTTTAGATACACATATCTGGTGTAATCATTTATATATTTATTTGGACAAAAGACATTGTATTACAATATATAATCAAGGAAGAAGTCCCTTAGTTACTTATCCACTTCACTGTAGTGCATTTATTTATGCTCTTATACATCAAACACAACTTTTATTATTAGATTCGATATCTCGTGGCTTCGATCAAGGGCATAATATAACGTCATAGTTGGTTCCACCGGGGCACGTAAATGTGCTAGTTTGATCATCCTTAGGATAACTATAAGCATCAGGACATCTGGTCTTGAAAAACCTTGATAAATCAGTTGGTCCACAATTTCCAAAGTTACAACAATACTGATCAGTTTTGTACACGGTGCAAGGGTTATTGCACTCACCGAGAGCCCGTAACTCAGCATGACACTGGCCATTGATATCCGCAGTACATGAGATACCACGGGTGCACCCATTAGAATTGGGTCTAAATACCATCGGCACGTTGAATCCGTCCACAAGAGAAATGTCAAAGAAATCAAGATTGTTGAACTGATTCAGAGCGTACTCAGCTAATGTGTTGGGTGGTGTACCATAGCCTTGGCATTGGAGGAGTCCGTTGCAATCACCCGTCTGACACCTGCGATGCCCTGAGCCATCAAAGTTGCAACCGGTTCGGGGCCATATACGGGCTCCTACTATGCCGGCTGCAACGGTTAAAGACCAGGTTTGGCCTGAGTTAAATTAAAACATTCATTAGCACCCCTGCTATCCTTCTTCCTAACATCAAAGGTGTCTCCGTTAGTTATAAAACAATCGAAATTAAAACATTCATACTAGTATTGCGTTCCTTCAAATTCAATATTCAAACACACCCCTGTTACCACCCATTAGCACCCCTGCTATCCTTCTTCCCCTGCCTGGACGCACAAAAATAAGACAGCAAACAGCAGCAAAATTTCGACTGTTGTTTTGATGTTATTTGCGATATTAGTAGGGTGATTTTGTTGTTTTGGTTTGTTTAGATGTTTAGTTACAAAGAATCCACAACTAGGGCTTGGAATTAAAAGCAAAAATTATGAAGTTTGGTGATCCCCATTAGAACTTTGGCGATCTTCTTCTTTTCACTTCAGTTTAGAATCTTCGTTCTTTTTCAATGCAGCTATGATGTTAGGAATAGCTTCGGCTATCCCTGTGATTATATATTAATAATAACACTATTGGATTCGACTTTTACAAAATTTAAACAAATATTACTCAAAAGTATTGTACTACAGTTATTTGGTCTGGATTTTAAACTTTATTCAATGTGTCTTTTAATTCTTAAATTCACACGTTACTTTTAAAACCAAAGAATAAACTTGAGTATTTGACACACTTTCATTACTCGATTGTTTTCAATAGTCGATCAAAAAATAGTTGTTTCCGTTAAATTTCGGAATCTCGGGCCCTGGCCGGTGTCGCTTAACTCATCCCCGTTTTCTGGAATGTCACCTGAAGCTTCTTTTCTTGTTTCACCACTTTCAAAGTCAACGTATTGTTTCTGAACTTCTGGCCTTTTGGTGTTTCCTAAAGATGAAAACACATAGAGGACAATAGTAATCGAGGTATTTTTATATTGTGTTTAAATATTTAATGTGCAGACCATGGGCAAACGAAAATCCAGACCCTAACCCGAAGGCTATAGAATCATCAAAGGCACTGACGAAGTAATAAATCGTAGGTTTATCTCTATCAAACATCACTAATTTTCTTTCTTAATAATTTCTATATTTTTACTGCTTTCCCCTTGAAAATAGGTGGTGATTGTGTGCTCGTGAAGCACAAAACTCCAGGGAAGGAACCATGGGTAGCAAAAGTGAATAAGTTTTCCCAAGCTAGCATTCATGTCTCGTGATACTATAGACCAGAGGACACTAAATATGGCCGGCTAGCATTTCAAGGAATAAATGAATTACTTTTATCTAATCACTGTGATAAGGTGAGCATTTATTCCATTGAAGGAAAATGCAAGGTCCATTCGGAGTATGATTATACCCATCTCGGAGTAGCTTCTGATAACGATTTTCTCTGTCGTACAAATTATGACGCAATGGAGATGGTTATAACAGATGACTCAACCTTAAACATGTATGCTACATCATAATTTCCATATGTTTTTTTTAATAATTTAAGGCGCTGCACGTGTTGATTGATCTGTTTTGTGATAATATTTTAAGGTATTGCACGTGTCAGGCGCCTCTCCATCCCGATCATCCTATGATTCAGTGTGTCACATGCAAATCGTGGTAGGTCAAGCTTATGGTTCTTTTATCTGAGTTTTTTTTTTTTTGGTCCTACTAGTTTTATCATGGCTTTTATATTGGTTTTGAACTCAACATACATCGATTTTTACTCGATGATATTCAATGCTTATGCCTGAAACCCGAAACCCACGAGCATACCCGACACCTGCAGAAGGGAGTATCGTATTAACAATGATTATGCTCGTTTTGTGCGCCTTCCAACTTCAAGCGCCAAGTTGGTATCAATTTTCAGGGATATGTCAAGTGCTTTCACCAAGTGTGAAAGTGCCCCGCTGCATACAACAAATCGCACACCATAAATCAGAATGCCTTTTCATAGAGTCACATAATTTTGTTTATGATATACAAATTAAATAAAGGAAAATTAGGTTTTAGGCTTTTACCCGAGTCTCAAACTTTTGGAAAATTGACAAAATGTGGTTAGGATGGTCACCATATGAATCCGAACCCAGCAACCTAAATTTTGGAAAATTGACAAAATAATATTAAAAAAATCAAACCTTATCCCCAGTATCCTCAGATTTGGAAAATTTGACAAAAAATAATATTGAAAAAAAAAAATCAAACCCTGTCTCCAGTATCTTCAGAAATGGATGAATGAAAACCTTTAATTCTTCAAATCATTAGTTGGGTGAACAGGAGGCTTTACAACAACTAAACTAAGTTAATTTTACATGCTTCATATTCGTAGTGCTGTCATTTTGACAACAATTCTGTTTCAAGAGCACACCTATATCACCAAAACAAAAACCCTTCCGTTAATCGAAGCCCTAACTTTGAGATGAACGAAAAGAAACAAACCAACATGACTAAGATGATCGTACCTGAAGAAGACGGAATCAATAAAGCAAGATCATGTATTGGAAGGGTCGTGAGAGAGCTTGATTTGTGATTGTATCAATTATCAGCACGCAA
Source organism: Helianthus annuus (assembly GCF_002127325.2). Lineage (NCBI taxonomy): Eukaryota > Viridiplantae > Streptophyta > Magnoliopsida > Asterales > Asteraceae > Helianthus > Helianthus annuus. The sequence continues at coordinate 11,204,856 of NC_035449.2, forward strand.
TATGAATCAATAGATGGTTTTAGAGAGAGAACGAAGAGGGGTTGGCTCCGTAGAGAGAGAAACACATTTGGTTTAGGGAAGAATAAAGGTTTGTGACCCCAAAACGGTTGAAATAACCTATAATTCACCCAACTGAACTGAACGTGGGAGGAGAGTGGCAGCGTTCGGGTGAGAGCACTACCTAGGTTTGTAGGAGGTTGTGAAAATCATGGGCAGAATAATGAGGAACAAAATCACCGGCAGAGAAACTGCCCTGAACTGCCATGAGAGTAGTTATTTTTTGAGTTTAAGTGGCTGAGATTTAATCTCAGCCAAATCCAATGGTGGATATTGATTTGAGAGGTGGTTAGACTTAATGGGTTCCATAGATATATATAATTTTGATCCAGAAAACTTGCATTTAAATGAAACTTATCAATCTTTCCATGTATATTCCAGAACTAATGCATTTAGGATTTGCAAGATCAACAAAAGGAAGCAAAGAGATTCAAGAATCTATACCAATTCAATCCCAACTCGGGTTCCAGAAAGTTCTCTTTCCTGCAGTAACTATTGCAAGAAGATTGAATCTGGTCTTGAAGTTTCTGCCGATCGCAAACTTAATTTCTATTCCAAACAAACGGGTTAAATTTGACCCTTTTACTTATTTAAACGGGGTTCAATGGGGTGGATGTCTTTTTATCTCAAAGGAGTTAATTTTAATCCTTTTACTTACTTACTCAAATGGGTTGGATGTCTTTTTATGTCAAACGTGTTATTCTTGAATCTTGACCCACTTTTACTTGTATATTCGAGCGGGGTTAAATGGGTTGGTTATCTTTTTATCTTAAACGGGTTAAATTTGATCTTTTAGTTACTTATTCAAAAGAGTTAAATGGGCTGGCTGGTTTGATGCTTTGATCTCAAGTGAATTAATTTGACCCTTTTACTTGCTTGTTGAAACGGGTTAATGGGTTGGATGACGGGTTAGTTTTGACCCTTTTGTTAAATGCGTTGTTTTGTTTGTTGAAGGGAACCAGTTCAAACTATGTGATAAGTAAACAACAACTATCGAATAAACGTAGGAAGGAGCCTAACAACTTAAAAATCTCAAAACTGCCCTAAAAATGAAACGAATTATGAAATTTGAACAATTTATAAACCCTAAAAATGAATAATTTTCTTTTTACTCACCTGGATCTCAAATCAGTCGGTGGATATGTAATCAAAAGTTACAAACTTTATATAAACAAGTTTTTAGGACCCGTGCATTACGACTGGACCGTCAACTCAAGCAGAAAAATAGACGTAAAAATGTTAAACCACACACACGGACATTGTCGTGTTTTGACTCGTCAAATTTAGATCGAAAGGACATTGTCGTGTTTTTGACTCGTCAAATTTAGATCGAAAGAAAGGTAAAGCATTTCAAAAGTTTACAAAATACATGCAGGGTTATATACAAAAACAAAAAGTGCCATATTTGGTTTCAAAAGCTTAGATGAATCTGCTGCTACGAACTCGTAAGCTTTCAACTCTGCTTCATCCCACCATCAAAAACCCTAATTCCCCTGTTTTTCGAACCCCAATTCCCCATAGAACACTCCAAGAACCCAAAGGCCAAGATCTCGATTACATCAACGTAGCTCACAGTCATCTTCTCCATTCCGATTGGCCCAAACTGGACACCCTATTACCCAAACTCAACCCATTTAGAGTCAAACACATTTTACTCAAAATTCAAAACGATTACTCAATTTCACTCAAATTCTTCAAATGGGTCGAACTAAAAAACCCCAATTTACTAACCCTCGAAACCAATTGCATTATCATCCACATTCTAACGAAAAATCGAAAATTTGTCTCTGCAGAATCTGTTTTCAACAAGATTTTTAAATCTTGTGATGTTTCGATGCACTCCAAGGTTTTTGATTCGATTGTGTGTTGTTACAGGATGTGTGATTCAACACCTCGTGTGTTTGATGCTCTGTTTAAAACATATGCACAGATGAAACAGTTTCGGAATGCGGCTGATACGTTTAGTCGAATGAAGAGCTACGGGTTTCTTCCGACGGTCGAATCGTGTAATTTGTATATGAGTTCGTTGCTTAGTTTGAATCGGGCGGGTGTTGTGGTGTCGTTTTATAAGGAGATGAGGCGGTTGAGGATGATGGTGAATTTGTTTACTGTTAATATGTTGATCAACGGGTACTGTCAGTTGGGGAAGTTAGAGGATGCACGCCAAGTGTTTGATGAAATGCCTGATATGGGTTTTAGCCCGAATGTTTCTTCGTACAATACGCTAGTTGCTGCTTACGTTAATCGAGGGCTTCTGGCAACGGGAGTTAAGTTGAAAGTGGAGATGGAGAAGAATGGGGTTAGCGCGAATGTGATCACTTATAACACGTTGATGAACGGATTGTGTAAGGAAGGGAAACTGCATGATGCATATAAGGTGTTCCATGAAATGAAAGCTACGAATGTGGCTCCTAATACTGTAACGTATAACACGATGATTAGCGGATACTGTAAGTTGGGTAAAACCAAAAAGGGTACTCAAATCCTTGAAGAAATGTTGAGAAATGGGGTTAAAGTCGATATCTTAACGTATAACGCGTTGTTGTCGGGGCTATGCGATTTAGGGAAGACTAGAAAGGCTGCTTATTTGGTTCAAGAACTTGATAAAAAGAAATTAGTCCCGAATTCTTCAACTTTCGCCGCGCTTATTAGAGGACAATGTGTACGACAGAACCCTGATCGCGCGTTCCAGTTGTACAAAAGCATGATAAAGAGTGGTTGTCGTCCGAATGTGGATACCATTAAGATGATGATGTCGTCTTTCGTGAAGAACGTCGATTTTGATGGCGCGTTTTGTGTTTTTAAAGAGATGTTAGACAGGCCTCCTAGTCCTGATTCGGCAATATGGAGTGCGTTGTGTGAAGGATTTTCAAGAGAATGGAAAGATCGGTTAGTTATGAGTTTGTTAAAAGAGGTGGATGATGGGTGTCTCACGCTTGAACGTTTTGAAAAGGCTAAAAGCGTAATCTTTCATTCGAGTGTTGAGGGTAGAGAAATAGAACAAGATGTGTAATGTGCACAAGCAGTGGCGGATCCAGGAATAATTTTATGGGGGTGTGAACCCCTTCGGTTTGGGTAGAAGCAAAGAAGAAAGTGGAGAGGTGTGGAAGCGAGAAGCGGGAATGGAGAGAGTGGGAACACCACCCCTCCACGTCAGTACTGGAGTGAGTGGAATAGTGAGAGAGAAAGATGGGTACCGTCCACCCTAAATAGAACTATAGCTTTTGGCAAAAGCGATTTGATATTTTATGGTTAGAACTATTTATAAAATTACAAAATCGATACAAAAGTGCTTGCAAGATACAATAAAATTACCAATATTGATTCGTTACCCAACTCGCAGAGCTCTAGAGGATTCGAAGGAACACGAACGTGGTATGTTCATGTGTTTGTTTAACTGAAAATATATATGAACAAAGAAACTTTTTGTTTGTTTGTGTTCATTCATTAAGAAAATGAATCTTGCTCGACTATGTTTGTTCCTTAACATTCTAAATGAACGCAATAAACGAACATAAACAGATGTAAAGAAATGAATATAAACGAAGAGAATGAATGTGTTCTTGTCAGTTGATTACTCAAAACTTGGATTTAAAATTGCAAGGAACAAAGAAATATAAACAAACTTGGATTTACTATTAATGAACATATTAACGAACAATGTTCTTATTCATTCGTTTGTTGATTACCCAAAGCTTGATTCTAACATTTGATTGGTAAGATGCATTGTTGCAGGTTGAACCAATAGTTATTAATATATATATGTTAATAGGAGATGGGAATGAACAGTGCTTTTGTTTGTGGTTTGTTCGGATTGAGCTATTTGGGCGGCCATCCCCCCTTGAGACGCGTGTTTTCCTTACCCCTCTTTAATGCCTCTAAAGTGAGAGAACGGGAAGAGAGGGGCGGTGGTTGGGTGCTGAATCGACAGAGTGAGAGAGATGGGAGCAGCTCCCTCCACCACCACGGCTGCCAATTTGTCGTTCGGTGACCCCTGCAGAGGGGAGGATGCGGTGTGTAGGTTGAGAGAGAGAGAGAGAGAGCTCTCTGGGAGAAGCGGCGCTGTCCCTGGTGGAGGAGCCATGACGGCGGCCACGTGCATTTCGGCGCACCAGGTTCTCGTTTCCGCTCTCTCACTCTCATTGCTGCCGCCTCCTGAGGTCTTCCCTTTCGTTCTCTCTCTCTCTCTCATCGCCTACTGTGTTTAGAAGGGCGTGTTCATTATATCATGTTGTGGGCAGGGGTGTTTTAGGCCACATGACATGTGGTCTCGTTTCCAACCATCGCTCCTGGTGGCGGACGGTAGTGATGGTTTTGGGTGTGTATATCATTCAGGCTTTTTTACTACTTTGTCCTTAACTTTCTTACAGGTTTTGGTTTCTTGGCTGTGATCTGTGTGAGCCTGCTGTATCTATGATTTACTATCTATTTAAACTACATGCCAATGAATAGTAAAAAACGGCAGGTTCTTTTAAGGGCTTTTGGTTGCTTGACAGTGATCCATATGTGAGCCTACTGAATCGATGTTTTTTAGCAGTTTTGTGGTCAAATTACGGTATTTTGCTACAGTTTTGTTGGTTGGCTGTGGTAATGGGTTCTGTCACTTGGCTATGATGATCTCAAAACCTCACTAAACTATCGATCGTAAATGATACATGCCTGATATGAATAAGAACACTAACACAATATCATAAAACTCTTTACATCAATTGAAGGTCATGAGTCTTCTTCCATAGCCTCAGCTGCAGCAATCTCGGAATCCAATTTGTTCATCAACTGCTCACTTACATGTTTAGCCACCGATATCATATCAAGAATCACACTCGAGTCTAAGCCCGCACCCCCTCTTTTGGTCAACCCACATATCAATCCTTGCCGGTTGACTGACACCGAAACAGCAGAGCTCATTTGTGATTCCTCTTCTGAAGTTGCATCTACAATATAATGCCTTCCAACCTACAAAAAAGAAAAAAAACAAAAAGAAAACCAATATAAATAAAAAAACAACAAATTATATATACTATAATATAAAAAGAAATCCAACTTTAGCCCCTCAACTTTGGTATTAACCACCTTTAGCCCCTCAACTTTGGTAATGACATGTTTAGCCCTTTAACTAAAACGACTTTAGCCCCTCAACTTTAATAATAAACAACCCTAGCCCTTCAACTTTAGTAATGAAATGTTTAGCCCCTCAACTTTAATAATGACATGTTTAGCCCCTTAACTAAACCATCAAACAACTTTAACTCTCGCGATTTGCTTATTTTAATCTACGTTTCGAACCCGCTGCGGAGCGTGGATGGTAAACCACTAAAGTTGGGAAATAATGTCACCTTAGTTAAAGTAACTATAACCGGGACTGCTGTCGTGTCAAATTGTAGAAACTCTTCATCACTCACGTCAACCTCTGGTTGTTCATCTGGTGTGGCGGCTGATGCAATGTTGACTTTTGGAATACCTGTGTCGCTTAAAGCAGCCTGAATATGCGAAAGAATTATCAAGATCAGATAACAAGTCGTGAAAATCAGCTATTCGAGCGTTCTGGTAATTCTACATTTCCGTAAAGCTACTCCTATCATGATAACGTTTTGTAATCGTTAACTAAGTAGTCAATGCGGAAAAATATAGGATATCGGTCAAGGACCGATATTTGAGACATCGGTTATCGCAGTGGGATATCGGTAATTTTAATATCATGCTAAATTTATATATATAGCAATTTAACACTAACAATTGTAACAAGTAAGAACTGACTAAGACTTAGAACACTAACATTTAACAGTAACAACTAACAATTAAAACTTAAAACACTAATAGCAGCAATAAGAAGAAAAATGAACGGTAGAAATAAGAATGGTCCTGATATCGGGAAAATCGGTGATTTATCGATCAAATATCGGTCCTATATCGGTCAAATATCGGACAATATCGCTGATAATATCGATACCGATATTCTGACCAATATATTGTACCACTATCTCGGCAGGGGACCGATAACCGATATATCACTGATATATCGGGATATTAACTACATAGATCGTTAAAACATGATTGCTAAATCCAAAAGGGCTGAAAATTTAATACTTAATGAAGGAAAAAGAAAGTGAGAAACAATAAAGATACCTTAATGGCAGCACCTAAAGCATCAAGCACATTTCCATCCATACTAACCACAAGACCATCAATATATAGATCCCAACAAACTTTTCCGTCCACAATTGACAAAGATGAAAGATTAATTCCAGCACCTGCCATAAATGTTGTGACAACATTTGTTATAAACTTATAATATGAAAACTGTTTGATTTGTACGAAGATTTGTGAAATTTCATACCTGCCCCACTTTTACCTCCCAATAGACACTGTCTAAGGGCTGCAGATAGTTCCTTTGACAGTTCTTCACCACCTCTCCCCTGTATAAATAAAACAAGGGTCCTAATAAAGACACACCCCAAAATCTTAATTTCACACCCTGTATACAGGCCGTATAACGTTTACGGCCGGTATATAATAATCTGACATGACAAGTATTGGGCCGTATAGGCTCGTATAACATAATGTTATACGGCTCGTTTAGATGGAAAAACTATTAGATCGTATAACATTCTATACAGGTCGTATAACACTATACAGGCCGTATAGCATTATATGAGGTTTGAGTAGTATAACATTATATCGGTCGTTAACATTCTATACGGGTAGTATAATGTTATACGGGCCGTATACATGTAGACAAAAAGACATTCTGTGACATTTTTTGTGCACAACCAGTTATACGACCCGACGGGCCGTATACATGTAGGGGTGTGAAAATAAGATTTTAGGGGTGTGGGAATAGTGGGAGCCATGGTTGTAAAAGTCGCTAGGCGCTCCCTAGTCGGCCGACCGGGGAGTTGATAGTAATCGGCCTAGGCGAAGAGTACTCGGGGAGTACTCAGACATGTTAAATTATATAGATATAAGTTTTTGGAAATTAAATATATGTCAAATAACATAAAGAGTAAACTGCCATTTTGGTCCCTGAGCTTTGGTCACTTTTGCCACTTTAGTCCAAAACTCAAACCTTTTAAATCCGGGTCCCTGTGGTTTCACTTTTATTGCCATTTTAGTCCAAAGATGAAATCAGCTGATATTTGGCTAATAAAATCCTGATATTTTGTCCTTTTCCTCAGGGGCAAAACAGTCAATATAATTTTATAATAACACATTATTAATTAAACTAATGAAATCAGCTGATATTTGACCATTTTGCCCCTGAGGAAAAGGACAAAATAACAGCATTTTATTAGTCAAATATTAGCTGATTTCATTTTTGGACCAAAATGGCAATAAAAGTGAAACCACAGGGACCCAGATTTAAAAAGTTTGAGTTTTGGACTAAAGTGGCAAAAGTGACCAAACCTCAGGGACCAAAATGGCAGTTTACTCTAACATAAATTTACTAATATCTATAACAAAATACGTGAAATGATATTCATTCTTTAATATAATAGGCATAGAAATTATGATTTATTATTTTTTAAGTCAAACAAGGCCCGAGTTGACCTACTAGATACGATTTTGGCCGAGGTTGACCGTGTTTGACCGATTCCGAGTAATTAGGCGGAGTCAAAGAAAGTCGCCTCGGCAGCCTACCTTGTAGCGACTACTCGGAGAGTACTCGGCCTTGGAAACCTTGTTTTACAAGAGCCATAAAACATTAACAAACCTAATTTCCTAGAACAAGTAGAATATCAAATTGAAGGAAGAGAACCAGAATTTCAAACACAACCACTTTAATAAATAAAAATCTTGAAAAAATATAATAAAAGTTGAAACCTCAAACTGTGGTGCTGCAGTGGGACTACAATCAACAAAGATAGAAACTTTCCCTTTATCAGGAGCTGAAGAACTTGGTCTTCCTAATTCAGCCTACAATAAAAAATAATAACTTCATATCAAAATTACACATAATCAAAAACAACATATAATATTACCTTGACACTAGCTATGACTTCAGTTTTACCCATCTTAACTCTTGCAGAACCATTCGCCTGCAATTAATTAATAATAATAATTAGAAAGCATTACACTTAAATACTGAAACTTGAATACAACGCCACGAAAGTGTTTACTTGAGCAATGACTCCGGTTTCCACGAATATCGGACGATATGTTAATCTTTTGCGGCCATCAGTACGGAGGTCTTGAGCAATTCCGCCTTGTATAAAATGCTTTTCTCCAACGGATAATCCCACCATTGCTGCACCGCCAGTTTGAATTCAGGAAAGAGCATATATGTGTGGGCGCTCGGGGGGCAAAAGTGAAAGTGTACTATTTTTAACGTTATTTTACTAATTTCCTGAAAATAACGTTAAAAGAGGGGGATGGTTAATCATGCATCTTGTGGTGGCGTTGATAGCCGAAAAACGAGGGTACGTGCACTAATCGGTGTTTGTCTCAATTGCCGAGTGTTATTTGCCTTATGTCCAAGGCTTGATGCAAAACTACTATTGAGCCGGGGGTCTCACTGGAAGCAGCCTCTCTATTCCTACAGGGTAGAGGTAAGGTTGTCTACATCTTACCCTCTTCAGACCCTACCTTAGCTTTGCTATTGGTGGGATAAACTGAGTATGATGATGATGATGATGATGATGATGATGATGATGATGATGACGATGATCTGTAGATTCAAGTTATTGGGCTTCTTTAGTTAGTGATTTAATTGATGGGCTTTAGGAAAGTATGTACGTCTTGGTTTTACAATTAGGGTGTTCTAGTAAAGTATGGTTTAAAAAAAGAGTTTTTTTGTTGTATGTGGTTTGTCAGTTTTAACTTTTTTGTCCCGTTAGTTTAAAATGGACAAAATACTGTATGAGGTTATCATGTTTTCATCATTTTGCTCCCCAGTGGCGGATCCAGGATTTTTTTCCAAGAGGTTCACTTTTTTAAATGTTCGAGTTCATATGTCCGAACATAAAAAAATACGGGTCGGAGCATATGTATAAGTTAACAACTTGATTAATACACTAACTAAAGGGAGAGTGGTTGCCGGTTGGATGTGCGTTTAGACTTAATAGGTGACGATGATTCTAAGAGTAGGTTTGGTTGTCCGCAATAAAAAAACATGGAATGAAGTGAACGATCTAAAGAAATCAACAAGGTAATAAAATCATTGGAATGGACCATTACATTACACTAATCAAAACAAACAGTTGTGCTTCTATTCCAATGGAATGAACCAATCCTAGTTCTTCCCTAATTCCAGCATACTAAACATTGACTGTCACTCACCGCAAACTACATTCAGCCGACTAAAAGGGAACACACATAAAGCAAAACAAAATCATCTGTTTGCAAGTAATATCTTATTCCACCATACTAAACAATGGCTGTCACATCACAGACTTATCTCAATAACCTCCCCCCGTAAAACACTTAAAACGAAGGGAAACGAAAACATCTACAGACCACAATGAGGCAACCTATTCATACTAACTAGCCTGCCTATGTAAATTGAATGTCTAAACAAACACGTAAATCAACAAATTCAAAGTTAAAATCAACAACTTATAAGGTTTAAACGAACCTGAAGGGCTTAAGAGAGTAAATAAATACGCGTGTGGAGGCTCCGGCGAGAGGCTCTGTGACCGGTGACAGCGTGTGGAGGGATGGTGGCTGGAGACGAGAGGATGAGTGGTCGCGTGTGTTTGTGTGGTAAACAGGGAAGATTAAACCCTAATTCGCTTTTGAGTTTGTAAAAAAAAAAAAAACAAAAAAGTGCGCACGTATTAACCAATAGACCACTCATACATATCAGCTACAAGTTCCTCTACAAAACATTAACACTATAAATTACGAGCTAAACGGGTTCCTGAAAACCTTTTCTTGGCTCTAAATCCGCTCCCCGACCCAGATGTCATCGACTTCTATTGTTAACTGATACTAATGTGGCCCTCACACTAGGGGCATTTTAAGTCTTTTCCTTTTAAAACTTTTTACACCATCTTTTTGAAAAGCTAAAATTACAATTAAGAGGAAACCTAAGCTTCAATCATTCCACTTGAAGCTTCAAACAAAAATTCAATGGCAAACAACACGGTCATTCAGTCAACTAATTAAATTTATGAACGTATAGTTTAGTTAAAGTTTTACCGCCTACTTTACTTGACAGTGAAGTGACGTGACAAAACTTTTGCAATTTTTAATTAAACTACTTCTTTAAACCTATACAACTTGATAAGGTCAAACACCATAACACTAGATTGCTAAATCATACAACAAGCTTAAACACCCACGTTATTTTTTTAATTTTAAACTTTTTTTATATATACACAGACAAATAATTATTAAAAAAATTAGATCAAGCTTAAAAAAACTATATGTATACTTAAAAATAAATAAATGGTAAAACAATTCAATCAAGCTTAAAAGAACTATTAATAGAGCTACAAATAAACATCACTCGAGCTCAAGACAACCTCGAATTGAATCACACTCATAGAATTATCTTGTAGTAGGCTATAGGGGTGGTGAATTGGATTATGGATTGCCAAAATAGCTCTCTCTTTCAAACCATGATAGTTCATATGGTTTAAACATTAATTCATGATAACTATAACCCTCCTTTAATCAATTGATTGATGATTAGGTTGTTGGTATAATTTAGATTGAGATCCTTGGAGAAGTAAAAGATAGATGAGGTAAAATGATTGAGATAAAGTTATCGTTTGAAAATAAATAAGATTAATATTTGAATTGTTTAGATTTATATGGTTATTTAAATAGAGTTTGAAGTGTATTACGGTCAATATAGGTTTGGTATATATGTATAAGGTTAATGTAAAGGTTATATTCATATCTATCTACTATAATAAAAGAAACCAACTTTTAAACACGTGTTATTCATTAAAGGTATCATCAAATCTATACTTATCTTATATTAACTAAATAAATAAATAATAAAATAATATTAAATCTTATCATACTTTAATAAAATATTATCCTCAAATCTAAATTGTTAATTTAATATATTTTTAAAACAAATATCTCTCTTTCCTACTTATCTTATATTAAATATATAAATAATAAATTAATATTAAATGTTATCCTAATTTATTAGAATTATAATTTTTTTATTAGTTGGCATACAAAATAATATTTATTCAACTCGTGAAAAACAAAATATAAATTATTTTATTATTTACTAAAAAAAGTTACATTTATATAACCCGTGTAATACACGAAGTTTTTAAAGATATAACTTTTTATCATTTGCTATGTAAAATTAGATTTATTCAACACGTGTAATACACGAGGTTTTTTAAGGATATAATTTTTTTATTATTTGGTAGATGTTTCAACCCGGCTATACACGAGTTTTTTAAAGATACGACGTTTTTAGTATTTAATATACAAAATTAAATTTATTTAATCTGTGTAATACACATGGTTTTTAAAGATATAACTTTTTTTAGATCTATTCAATACGTGTAATATACGAGGTTTTTAAGGATGTAATTTATTATTATTTGGTATATGTACTCAACCCGATTATACACGGGTTTTTTAAAGATACGACGTTTTTAGCATTTAGTATACAAAATTACATTTATTTAATCTATGTAATACACATGTTTTTTAAAGATATAACTTTTTTTATTATTTGATGTATAAAATTACATTTATTTAACGCGTATAATATACGGGGTTCATAAAGATATAGTTTTTTATTATTTAATATATAAAATCACATTTATTCAACTCGTGTAATACACGGGGTTCTAAACTAGTCAATTATATAATAAAAGAGAGTCATGAGACGGGTTAGTCTTCAAATCGCTTTTTAGCCTAGGCTTTCAAAAAGATCTCTGTGTCAGTTGAAAAACAAAATATACCTTAAATTTAAAATAAAAAAAGAATAAATAACATCAATGGTCCCTGTGGCTATGGACCATTTAGTAAAAATTATGGATTTGATCCTTAATTTTTTTTTGCAGTGTTGGTTAAATTGGCAAATAGGATTAACTTTTTTTTTTGTTAAACTAATGTAAAATTAAACACTTGACTCAAATTAGACTAAGTACTAACCTACTATCTCTCTACACCGTTGCTCTCCACTCGTGTAAGTCGCGCGCTCTCTCTCTCTCTCTCTCTATCTCTACACTCTTTCTTCTTCAACCATATCAATTAGGTTTGCTCTATCAATCTAGTTTCCAAACACACGTGGGTTTCCATAATTCATTATTAATTTGTTAAAATAAATTTACAATTTGGATTCCCCCTTTATTTGGATTTGTTTTCGGCCTCCATTCGCCATTGTACCTCGATTTGCCTGCGTTCTGCTTTCGACTCATAAGTTAATGTTTTACACCGATTCGGCATACTATTGTTTGTTACTTGGTTTTTAAATTCTTGCTTATAAGTCAAATTAAAAAAAAACGGAATCGTGCCTCGAGGCATTTTCCCTTCGCATCACGAGGAGATTCGAGGCGTACGTCCGAGGCAGAATTAAAAATAAATATAAAAGTTATATATTTTATAGAATATAAAAGAATTAACACATACATATCTATTCCTACGAGGTAGAGGTAAGGCTGTTTACATCTTTAGGAACTAGGTTCACTTTTATTAAAAATATTAATAAAATAAATAATAACGAGACTCTCGTTATTTGTGGGAAATTCATCAAGTACAATACCGGTTACATAAACCGTATGAACGAAAATAAAATACACAATAATTGTACCAATCTTGATTCAATCCAACATCTTTGGAAGAACTTCAACTGCACCATCTTGAATAAACCTCCGCTGCAAGAATGAACAAACTGTCGTTGAAGGTTTTGGTTGAGGATCGTGTTAGACACGGGGCCCTTAAAACAGATTTCGTGCCTCCTCTCAGACGGTCTGTTTCCAGGATACAACAACCGAAGCAGTAGTTGTACTGCCGGAGATGACACTCGCGCCCGAGATTACACCGGGTATAAATTGGTGTTCATAAAAATAGGAAAATGATGAAGTTGATAAAAGGATAATTTAGAGAGTGCTCCTCTCTAAATTTCCATGGAACAAAAGAACCTTCTTTCTGTGTATATCTCTCATCTATCTTTAGAATGAGTCATCATTCTTTTATAGTCATACACATAAAGAGCTAATTTAAACCCAATCAATATTGTCATAAGTTATACAATTAAACAAGATATTAAACCTTGTAATCAATAGGTTTTAATTTCTCATTAATCTTGTACTAAACAAGATATTTAATATTGTAACATACAATATTAAGGTTCAATCAACTGGATTAAAGTGGTCAACTCGAAACGCTCATTTTCATTCATGACAGAATTAAATGAGTTAAGACCATTTAGACATTAACTCACTAGTGGTTGACTAGTTCTCCTGGTCGCGCATGCGCGTAGGCGGACCCGCATCACGGCTACTGTCCAACTAGTACTGCGTGCGCGCCTGAACCGAGTTGGCAGTCCATGCATCACGCTACATGGAGCCGCGCGCCACCCATATTACTTATGCGCATACCAGGACGCCACCTGGTCTTGCGTCATCTATTCTTGCGCGCCACACGGATGCCATTACGCATAGCAGGACGCCACCTGGTCATGCGCCATCCATACTCATGCGCCAACCGGATGCCACTACGCATACCAGGACGCCACCTGGTCATGCGCCATCCATACTCGCGCATAAGTGCGGGTGCGGCGCACCCTTTGGTCCCCACTAGTGTTTGCCTTAAGGAAACAATTACAAGGAGTGCTCCTCCTCATAAACCACTTTAAGTTTTGTCATCCCACCTATGTGGGACAAGTTGACAAAACTAATCCATTTTATTCATCTTTATTTGTTCCAAACATACAACTTCAAGCTTCGATATCTCATTCATCCTAGCTCTATTTGGACATAGTTTGAACACAAACCATAAATAATTATTTATACAACACATATATAAATATTATTGATGTCCAAAATATTTAGTGAAAAACTCATTTTCACTAAAATTTCTGTTGGATCGTTCCGGTGACTCTAAACAGTCAGTAAAGGCAGTTCATCTTCGTTTACAAAGGCGGAATCAGAGTAAGCAAAGTCACAACAGTTTGTTCCTTTCAATTTCTTTCTATTACTGATTTCCTGAGTCTTTTACAATGATTCTGATGAAATTTTAGCAGCACCTCGACTCACATACACATACATGTCCGTTTGAAATGAGTATGCACAACTCCTATATATAGTGCCAGCCATTCCGTTTGAAGGTGACACACCCAGTTCTAACGAAACCCTGCTTCAAACGGACTGGACATCTTCAAACGGACAGTACATCTTCAAACGGACTGCCATGTTCAAACGGACTGAATCCCTAAAACATATTCAAACCCTAATTCAAACACTTTTGTGCACTCGTTTAACCTATCTAGACATAAGACTCGATAAGACGTAGTTAATAGACACTAGATGCACCAACAGACTCCCCCTTGAATGTTGACGAAGTCTTCGGCTTCGAGTCTTTAGTCTTAATCTTTGTCTTGACATTGTATAGCTCTCTTCAATCTTTATCATCTTCAAACTCCCTTTTGAATGTTGATCCAGAATTCTGACTCTCCCTTTCGCAGACTCCCCCTCTCGATAAGCTAGGGCTTTAATTCTGGTTCAAACTTTGACATTTTCATTGCCATGAGGATTCCTGTTACCTGTATATACTCTACCCAAATATAAGATATATGACAATAACAGTATCAACCCATACTTACCATTCAACCTCAATTGATAGTTTAACCAGTGTTTATAAATTCACTTAAGTATTCAGGTCCAAGTTAATGACCCTGATTACTCAATTAATCTACCAAGTCCAACTTAATGACCTTGATTGATCTGAAACAATACACACTGACATTTGTTCAACATTTTCAAACAATTTTCTGAAAAAAAAATTACAAGTTTCAAATTAATGAACTTGTGTTGACTTTTTCAAACAATCAATCTTAGTCAAGATAAGCTCTCCTCATCCTCCAGTTCAGAACCTTCCTGCATCTGCTTTCACTTCAGAGAATCCAACAATCAACTCTCCACGTTGGTTTGTCAAAAAATAAAGCAGAAAAGAAAAATCTTTTTGGATTTTCTATAAAGTTCTAAACTAGAAAATGAAATACAGAAACTTAAATTGCAGAATGTAATGAAAATAAACTATTTACAAACATATTTTTGGAGAGCGTGCTAGGGAATCATATCAGTTATCAGACAAGTCACTAGTACCGTTAAGCTTAATTTCATACCCAGAATTAAACAATTCACCTCGATTGTCGATATACTGGTCCACTTAAATTCTCACACAATTTTCAATCTATTCAGGATACGAATTAAGTATCTTAAGAACTTAAACTCATTCATGTGTCCCACCTCTTGGATATACTCCCGTATCCAGAATCCCAATATTCAGTCTTACAGGTGAGTATACCACAGATGATATCTGTCAGGGGTTAAATGCGAGGGCCGTGAGAGCTCAGGTCGATACTTCCGTATACGCAGAGAGATGACGGCTTCGACTTTTCGGTGTGTCCCCTTTAGAGGATCTTTTGTTTCAACAGCAGCAACTATCAATTTTATTGTTTCATCAGCTTGCTGAGGGCGATGCTATGTTTCAAGCATTTGCGGAAAGTATTATTCGGGGACTAGGTCAGAACTTCCATTCGGCAGAAGTCCCGGAATAATACCCCAGATATCACTGAGCATAAAGACCTAGTATCTCAGAATAAGGGACCTTTCAAACGAGATTTCAGGGGTTACCTATATATCCAAGTAGTGTTCCCCACGAAATGCTCAATTTTAAATTTTTTAGGTTTATATCCCGAATAAATCTACTAAATGTGCAAAAACCTATCGACACATCATCAGTGAGACTGTTTAACGCATTTAATTCTTTACAAATCTTTAGCGTACAGTAATTGTCAAACCGATGTACTATCATTTTCCCTTTTTACACAAGCTCTTTTTCATTTTATATTAAATTTTATCATGTTTTTGTATTTTTGAATTTTTTACTGTTTTTGTATTTTCTATAAAATATATCTACTCCCCCTAAATACCAAAACAGGTGAAAAATCGACAAACCATTGCAGATTGTTTCTCATCTTCATCTACAACAGTACTTTCATCAACGCCAAGTATGCCATCCAACACCGAGAAAAGCTTCATACCATTTAGTTTTAAAAGAAATTTAAAACGTGTTCTGTCAAAAGCCTTTTATGTAAATCAGCTTTCTGATTGTCAGTGTGGATTTGCTCTATTCGAATCAACTTCTTCTCGAAGCAATCTCGGATGAAGTGATGTCGAATTTCTATGTGTTTAGTTTTAGCGTGATGAACTGGATTCTTTGTTATATTTATTGCGGCCTCATTAACAACAAAAAGAGGTGTGTTAAGAAACTGCAAACCGTAGTCGCGCATCTGTTGCTGTATCCACAGGATCTGAGAGTAGCAACTGCTAGCAGATACGTACTCCGCTTCACATGTAGATAGCGCCACAGACGTTTGTTTCTTACACTGCCATGTAACCAAGCGAGGTCCAAAGAACTGGCATCCTGCAGTTGTTGATTTTGCATTGACTTTGCAGCATCCGAAATCCGAGTCGGAATACCCTTCGAGCGTGAAATCGCCTTTTCTAGGATACCATAACCCCAAAGATGGAGTACCCTTTAGGTAGCGTAATATCCTCTTCACAATAATCATATGCGATGCTCTTGGGTTAGATTGAAATCTTGCTGCGAGGCACGTTGGGTACATGATATCGGGTCTTGAAGCAGTTAGATACATCAACGAACCAATCATGGAACGATAAAGTGTCTCTTCAACCCTATCTTCGGTGAGATCTGGATGTATCCCATGATTCGTTGCGAGTGGGGTAGCAGGTGGAGAAGAATTTGACATCCCAAATTTCTCTAGAATATCACGAACATACTTCGTCTGGTGTATGAAAATTCCCTCAGGTAGTTGTTCAACTTGTAGACCCAAAAAGAATTTCATTTCCCCCATTGATGCCATTTCGAACTTTTGCTTCATCACTGATTCAAAGTCTTTGCACAGACTCTCATTTGTTGACCCAAAAATTATATCATCCACATAAATTTGTACTATCAGAAGATGTCCGTCGACCACTTTGGTGAAGAGAGTGGCATCCACTTTTCCACGAATAAACTTGTTGGCTAGTAGGTGTTGAGACAAAGTCTCGTACCAAGCTCTCGGGGCCTGGTGTAAACCATACAGCGCTTTATCTAACAGATAGACCTTGTTTTTGTGGATTGGATCGGTAAAGCCCGGTGGCTGTCCGACATATACCTCCTCTTTTACCTTATCGTAGAGAAACGCCGATTTTACATCTAACTGATAAACTTTGAAGTTTTTCCATGATGCAAATGCTAGGAAGATTCTGATCGCTTCTAGTCGAGCTATAGGAGCATACACCTGAGTGAAATCTATCCCCTCCTGTTGACTGAAACCCTGGACTACGAGTCGAGCCTTGTTTCGTACAACAACTCCACGATCATCTCTTTTACACTTAAACACCCATTTAGTGTTTATCTTCCTGTGACCATCCGGTAAATCTACCAACTTCCACACACCCAACTTCTCAAATTGACTTAACTCTTCTTGCATCGCATTGACCCAAGAATCTTCAGTAAGCGCCTCTTTATAAGTTTGCGGTTCAATCTGCGAAATGAAACAACTTAGTGAAAAATCAGTTTGTAAAGGTGCTACTGTAGAATAAAAACAAGTAAGCCCTTGGTCAATTTGACGTCTGGTGCGAACGCCTGATTGTAGTTCTCCTATGATCAACTCCTCTGGATGGTATGAAAGAGTTATTGGTATTGCTTCGCTTGGAACATCTACATTGCCCTCCAGATTAGTAACATTCTGATCTGCATCATGTACACCGACTGGGTTTGTTTGACTTGAAATCTGGATCTGCTCCCCCTCAGAATCTGAATCTCCATGATCAAATACTGGCATGTTATCAGCTTCTTGATCTTCATTCTCTGCCGACTGATTATCTTGAGCAACTCTATCTTGTTGGACATCATCATGTTCACCAGCATTGCTTGGACCAGCTTCATCATCATTCGAAGTTTCCCGTGGTCGTCTAGAATACTCAGCTGGGAACCTTTGTTGTGACTCGTACTCTCGCAAAATATCCAACTCGTCAAAGAAATCTTCTTCCTCCTCTGATTCTTCTCTCATGTCAAACGACTCCCATAACTTGTCATAATGATAACGCCATGAATCTCCAGGATTCTGCGGCGGCATAGTATAACCTTGACATTCAACATTTGGAGCTTCAATAATCCGCTTCTCACTTGGAACGAAGACACGTCGCATAGGACTTGCATATCCAACAAATATACCCTCAATGCACTTCGGACCAAACTTTCCTTGAGGCTCTATAACAGTACAGGGTGACCCGAACGGTTCTAGATACTTCAAATTCGGTTTGCGGTTATTGATCAGCTCAAAGCATGTTTTGTTGAACTTTTTGACAGTGAGAACTCTGTTGAGCATATAGCATGCGGCGGAAACAGCTTCAGCCCAAAAATTTATCGGTAACTTTGAATCTGCAAGCATTGTTCTGGCCGTCTCGATTAGTGTCTGGTTTTTACGTTCTGCGACTCCATTCTGCTGTGGAGTGTACGGAGCACTAAACTCATGCAAAATACCTCGTTCTTCACAAAATTCTTCCATCCTGTTGTTCTTGAATTCAGTACCATTATCACTGCGAATTCTTCTGATACACCTTTGGTACAGATTCCCAATCTTTCTGAACAACGCCATCAAACTGTCAAACGTTTCGTCTTTCTTCTTCAAAAATGAAACCCACGAAAATCTGGAATAATCATCAGTAACCACAAGACAATAGTAATCTCCTGTAATGCTCTTAACATTCACAGGACCAAACAAATCCATGTGAAGTCTTTCAAGTGGTTTGGAAACTGAATTGACTTGCTTTGTAGGGTGTGACTTTTTCTTCTGTTTGCCTTTAACACAGCTTATGCACTCCCCTTCCAGATGAAAACCTTTGACGTGAACTCCTGTAACCAAATCATTGTGCACCAAGTGATTCATTTTTCTTAGATGAATATGCCCCATCTTGCAGTGCCACAATCTCGATTCTTTTTCAGTTGCTCTGGACACAAAACAATGAGCCTGACCCGTGGTTGTAGTAGCTACGCTCATGTCCAACACGTACAGATCATTGACTCTTGGTGCCCTCATGATAATCCATTCCTCAGGGATAACAAATCCTGGCTTCAAGATCAAACAATCTTTGTCAGTGAAGTGAGTAGTATACATCCTGTCACAGATCTGGGAGATACTCAGCAGATTATTCTCCAGCTTAGCAATGTAATTAACTCTTTCAAACGTCACAATCCCATTGGATAACGTTCCTTCTCCTACAATCCTACCACCTTGGTTTCCTGCGAATCCTACATATCCTCCATTGATATTTCTAACATCGTACAACAATGCAGTCTTCCCTGTCATATGTCTGGAAGCTCCACTATCCATGATCCACCTCGAAATGAGTTTTGGAAGATCCTGCCCATAACACTAATTGATTTAAAATTTTCAATAAGGATGTCGATTCATGCTTCACGATCAAGGAAGCTCCGGCAATTCAAACTGCTTAGTCAAACATTGTGTCCACCCAAGCCTCATCAGTCTTGGGTGTAACCTTGGTACCTTTGACTCTTGCAATTTGAATTTTAAAATTTTCAGCCTTAAGAGGTGGAAAATTTGCATCATAATCAATCGGAATTGAATCCTCCACCTTTTTCTCCTCAGAAGTTGATATTTTTGTCTCTGTTTTAGGTTTCCAAACTTGTTGAGATAATGCTACCCGTTTGTAAAACTTGTCATTTTTAGTTACCACTTTCTTTACGGGTTCATTTTTTACTTTGGTGTTGTCATTTTTCAAACTCTTTTTCTCAACAACCACTGAAGCTTTACCCTTCATATCAACCTTCTTCTTTTGAGCCTTCACAGCTTCAGTCTTAGGCTTCACATTGGTACACTTTCGTGCAATATGTCCAACTTGATTGTATCTAAAGCATGTTCGGGTGTCAGCTGCCCGACTTGTGCCTTCAGACTGAGACTGTGAAGCTTTCTTCTCAAAGAATTCTTCATTCGATTTCGAAAAAATCTTTGCTTCTTCATCAGACAATGAACTTGAACTGTTCACAAACAGCTTCTTTTCAACAAACTTCTTGTTTTGAACATTTGTAACACCTCGAATTTTTGTGTTTAATGATGTGTTAACACGTGTCATTTGTTTACACGTGGCATTGATATTAAATAAAGGACTAATATTGACAAACCTTGAAAGTATATAAATTCGAGGGTTATAAATGTCAAACAAGGGTAAATATACTGTATAGTAACCCTAAGTGGTGCTTGTACCTTCAAACGAATAAATCATGGATCGTACGAAAGCGAAACGCGGAAGAAAGTGAGAGATTACAAGCTACAGGGGTTAACTGTGTCAACATGTTTAATTATACCTCTGAGTGACCCTTTAACGCTCCCGAGACTTTGTAACAGTGTTATACGCTCACTAGAATATACTGTATAAATTCCGCGAAGTTCCGTTTTAAAACAAGGAAGTTATGATCAAATTCGTGTGAGAAGGGTTAAAAGCGTCAACAATAAAAGTTAAGGCTTTCAGAATAATTAATAAACTAACCGGGGACTTAAAAATGCGGGTAAGTAACACGAGGTCCTTAGTTGTAATTAACCGAGGGCCAAACCGCAAAGTTACCCCTTCAAACCCGAAAGGTCAGGTTAATAATTACGAAAGATTTCGTTATTAATTACCAGATTCTTGTCATCATTACAAAAGATTTTAAAAACCTGAAAAACTAACCTCTCGTGACCCGCGTTAGGTTTTGGAGTAAGTGAAGGCGGGCCGCGAGCCCCCTAAGATACGCGCCTGATTTTTAAACATCAGGCGGCCCGCGTACAAAATGCATGGATCCTCCATGCGGGCCGCGTGGGACGCCCAGATGCAGAAACTTTGGATTTTTATGCCTTTTGAGCTAGTGAACGATCAAACAACCAATAAATGAGGCATGGGCGCCCCCTACTCGACCCATAGCACCATGGGACACCTGCCCATCATCCATGATCAGTGTAGACCAATGTGTAATGATCTAGAGGCATGTTGAGCACTATAAATAGGCATGTTATGTGCATAAGTGAACTCACACCTCAAACACTCATCTCTGATCATTTCTAAGGCTCTCAAGTGCTCTTCTCTTGTTCTGAAACTTACTACAAGTCTCTGTAAGTATATCATACCTTCCATAGTTCTGTCCTTGCTTAGTTTAGCTTATAAACCAAACCGTCGTAACTAACGGTTGTCATAGCGATAATTCACGAATGGTCCAGTGAATTGTCGAATCAAAAGTAGTCATGAATTGGTATTTATGTGGGTAATAAACCCCTAAAAGGGTTTCCCCTGATCACCACTCTAACTACGTCAAATGCCGAGTCAAACGTGCACACAAAAAGTTAACAGAAAGCTATATTAGCGATTCTTGTATAAATTGTAATGCAGATGATATGAAACCTGTTTTGACACTTATAAAACATGATATTAAGTATATAAACTTGTCTACGCTCGTTTGAATCGACCATTTGCTATATTGACCCGGTTCGGAGCCGAATGTCGCAAAAGTTTGACTTTTGCTTTGACTTCAGTTCTGACCCGTTTTAGTGAGGTATAGATATGCCTTAGGACTCTATTAGGACCAGGTTACATGATGGTATAAACCTCTGTGACCGGTTCGTTGGTTGTCCGAGTCTTTTACGCATTTCCGTTAATCGCCTAAAAGTTGACCGTAACGGCCTTTTTAAAATAAAACGAGCATTTCGGACGCGTGAACGGACCATAACCTTGCTTACTAAATTATAAGCATGTCCTTAAAGTTTCACGTCAATCCGAGGTCTAGAATGAGAGTTATGCTAAAAAGCGCAATTAAAGTAAACTTTTGTAATAAACGGCGCAATTAGCATAACGCCTATCTAAACCAAGATTTCGTCACCAAAACTTTTACCCACTGTTGTAAAATAATATTTTTGGAATTTTAAAGATTTTTAATAATTTTTACCTTGCTCATAACCTGCGGTTATGGCTACGGTTCGGTAAATACCGAATATGCCCTTTTCGGCCAAAACTTGAGTTCTACAAGGTCTTTTGACCCGATTCCAGTTGCTACTGATTTTAAATAATAAATAAAGTATTTTAAACTTTATAAACTGTTCGGGAAACTCAGATTTCCTGTAGAACTCGAAAAGCTCTTTAAAAGTCTTTAAAATGACCGAAAAACCCCTACGGGGCATAATATTAACTTAAACTCGTTACGGGCATCACGGAAGGTATCCTACTGATACCACAACCTCTTTAAGGCATATTGACTTAGGAAATAAGCGTAGGACTCTCATGGTTAACCGTTGCGCCTATTGCGCGCACGATTCGGCTTATGAAACTAGTTTTCATAAATTAGCCGATATGGGTCAAGCCATATTATTTTGACCCCGAAATCCAGAGTGTGAACCTTAAACCCATATAAAACAAGTCTCTGAACTTGTTGGGTCAGAATCACACTCCATTCTCGGTTTTCGCCTTTTCGCGCGATTAAACCGTATTTATATTTCGGAACCAACCGGTCTAGGCTACGGCCAATATAAAGACCCGTTAGGATTCTAATAGGTTAATTAAAACCTTCGTTCCAGAATAGGAGCCCCAGTAAAAGCTATCTGTGACGTAATCCATTAAGGAATATACTTGCAAAGGTAAATACTTTAACTTATTTTCCCTTATACGGGCTTGGGATACGGTATATTAATACCGCTTGATTGAGCATCATATCTTCCATCGCTTAGGTGGTTAATTGAATCATGTGATCGGCTCATTTAAACAGTCTTGTTACTTAAAAGTCTTTGGGGGGTTAATGACCATTGTCCCGGATATCCTTGGCATCATTTTACGAAATGGCCACGACCTCGACATCCCGGTGTAGGCGTACACCCGGTATATTATGTCGACATTATTATTAAAAGACGTAGCCGTTGGTTTTTACACTACGGTTTTACGCAATGTGGTGTGTCTATTAATCTTTAACCCGGACAGGATCCGGGCTACTGAACGCATAAAAGGACATGTAACTCGTTCACAAGATTTTAATAATTTTCCCAAGTTATAAAAGAGTTTGTGCCTTGTGCATTCAAATCAATTTAATAAACATTTTCAAATGTGTCAGTTGAACGTATTTACCAGTGTAAACTGACGTATTTTCCCCAAAAGATTAAGTGCAGGTACTACACGAAATTTGGCTGGTAATAGCTTCCTTGCATCACGAATAGTCTCGCAAACTTGATGCTGTATCTGACTGAACAATACTTTATTTTATTTATGATCCCCTGTGGATACAATTCGACTTCTGTAATACACTTGATATTACATTCAAAAGGTTGAATATTATTTATCTTTATGCTTCCGCTGTGCATTCATATAATTGTGTGGTTTGACTATATTGTTGCCAACTACGTCACGATAATCCCCCACCGGGCCCACCGGTGATACACGTGGAAATCGGGGTGTGACAACATTTCTCTTTTGATAACCCTTACCACCCTGATAACCAGGCGACCAATTATTTCGGTTGTTGTTATAAAAACGTGGTGGAATAACAGATTTCTTATAGTAAGCTTTATCTTTCTCAAAATTCATTTGTCTCTTTGTTTGACTCAAACTGTTCACTTCTGACAGATCAACTTCAACCAACTTGAACACATTTGTTAACTTTTTCATATTAACATTCTCAATGGGAAACTCAGAATCCGAAAACAACTTATCAGATCCCGACATCTTGTACATGACAAGAGTAGGTTCATCATTTAACTTGTTTTTGGACTTTTGTTTCGGAATGTAATTGTCCAAGAAACATCCATCATCTTCTGCTGAATCAGATAACAACACACTTTCAGCTGTGCTTTTGACAATTTCGGTCTGAACACTATCATCAGATGATGAAGAAGAAAATGTAACATCAATTGAATCAGGAAGTTTCACTTCATTCTCTTCTCCAATTTCAACCAACCCAGATTGCTTTTTCGAATAATTGTCAAGAACAGGTGGTGGAACTTGATGAAAACCCACTCCGGTTCCATCAGAGTAAACATCTTCGCCGGCTTTGTTTTTCCCGATGGGTTTGGGAACTATATGTTGCAAAACAAAGCGTGCGGAGTTGTAACTCTTAAGCTTCAACTGGATTCGCTCATTTTCAATTTCAGCTTCTTGAACTTTAAGTTTCAATTTAGCGATTTCATCCAGTTGTTGGTTGATTGATTCCTCTTTTAACTTAAGCACTGTTTTTAGTTGAACATTTTCTTTATATGTTTTACCGTTTCTGTCATCATTATCTTTCATTATGCTTTTTAGCTTCTCAAATTTTTCAGTGATTTGACGGTTTTCAAGAACTAACTTTTCATTTTCTTGCCTAATTCTTTCATGATCAATTTTATCATTTTCAATTTTGTTAGTTAATTCTTTTAACCGTTCAGTTAAAGCTTTAACCATCTTGTCACGATCAAGAATTTGATCCTCAACACTTCTGACTTTAGTAGTCAGATCCTCAACCTTTTTACTGTTGAGATACGTGACAGTACTACAAACTTTGCATTTCTTGATGCAATTTTTGCAGTCAACATCATCACCAACTTTCTTACCTGACTCAGTCGTTGACTTGTTTGAACTGACCTGGCTTTTTGACTCAGAGACGGATTTAGAATCTACCTCAAGCGCCTTAGCTGCCAGCACCTTGTCAGCCATTTTTCCAAGATTTTCAGCGTTCAAATCCTGAGTGGTGTCGATGATCCCAGTGTCAACCTTCTTTGACTTCTCTTTCTCTTCTTTCTCCTTCTTCTCTTTCTCCTCTTCTTCTCCGCTTCCCCACCATTTCTTCTGCCAATACTCATCTTCGTCTTTAAACTCTTTGATTATAGTTTCCACATCAAGAGTTTTATGGTCAACAGCGATGTTTCCATATGGGTCAAGATAACATTCCCTATCTGGATCCCATCTCTTAGCTCTTACTGCTTCATTAAAAATACTAGCTAATCTGACCAATCTGTTCGAGGCCAACGACCTTCTGTAAATGTACTTTTGTTCTTCAGTTCTGTTGTCTTTCCAAGGAATAGGTTCTATTTTTACCATGAATGCATATCCAACCGCATCTTCCTCAGGTAACAACTCACTCCAGTCGTAACCTTCATCGTCGTGAATTACTGCAAGAGCTCTAGACTTCTCTTTATTCTCTTCCAGCGGCTTCAATCTTGGCGGCTCTGATTTATTCTGATGATAAATCGCCTTCTTGTAGTAATCTTCTCTGAACGGGTTCTCAGATTCATCAGCATACGCGTTTCTGCATTCACGCTTAAAGTGACCTTTCTGTTTGCATTTAAAGCACGTCACTTTGCTCTTGTCAAAGCCCAATTTGGTATAAGGTCCACCAATTGACTTCCTCCCTGTGATCTCCATGAAACGCTGTGCTCGACGAACTGCACTGGCCATACACCATCTTATGTCGATCAGTTCCATCTCCTCAGGATCTATCTGATCATAATCTTCTTTTGTCAAGTTGGTGTTGCCAATCTTCCCTGCTACAAGACCTTCATAAGATTCTAACACCGACGCCAAGAAAACCATCTGTTGTTTAGCAGACTCCTCGCTGAAATTCTGAGCGTTCTTTAAGTCTATAGCGATGTTGCATTGAAATAAATTCTTTGCATCAGACTGGTTTGAATTTGATGAAGATCCACTGTGATAACCACTATGATATCCACTGCTTTGACTTTCTTTGTTTGTTGTGGAGACATTCTCAGTAGAAAACGCAGTCTTGGGAGATGTGTTCTTTGACATCATGCTTTTTGGATAATACAAATCCAAGTTCTGCTGATACGATGAGTGATTGACTTTGTATGTCTTCTTTAGCTCCAGCTCGTGACTTTCAAGTCTCTCAATCAACAGATCCACTGTAAGCTCTGCAGGCTTGATCGTATTCTTCAGCATCAACGCATAATACTGCCAATCCATCTCGTCTGGCAACGAATCAAACAGCTTATCGACTAGCTCTTCTTGAGAATAGAAAATTCCATTTCTCGCCAGTTCCAGCTTTAGATGCCCAAATCTCTCAATCATTTTACAAACAGACTCATTCTTTAAACACCCAAACAAATCAAACTCTTTTCTAAGTAGTTTCTTTTTGTTTTTCACAATTTCTGTACTTCCTAAACACTTTGTTTTCAACTTATCCCAGAGATCTTTAGCAGTAGAGTACTCGATCAAAGATATGATATCTTCACGAACGGATTGAAACAACAGCGCAACACACTTTTACTCAGCAACAAACGATTCTATCTCCTCAGGTGAAGTTAAACTTTCCCCACTTTTGCCTCCATCCCGGTATCCATTTTTTAGATTCTTCCAGCTGGGAAAAGCAAAGGCTTTCAACCAATCTTCGAACTTCTTGGCCCACCGGCTATATTCCTCGATAGCCATCAACTTCGGTGGTTTGTTGTAAGTTCCGAAAGCACTTTCAACTTCCAAAGCATCCGATAGCTTTTTCTTTGTATTCGGAGGATTCTCATTCATGTTGCTTGAAGAAGTATCGTCTCCAGAATTTCCAGCAAATGCATACATATCGCTAAATGGATTCATGAAAATATCATCCATCTTTTACGTACCTGAAAAATCAACAAACACTTAGAAATATTTTTGGTTTTGCAAAATGACAGATTCAAACGGAATTTGTTCAAGCGGAATGGTTCAAACGGTATAGTCTTTCAAACGAAATGGTTCTTTTCAAACGGAATCTGTTATTTCGTTTGGGATAACAATAATCAAGTTTCAAACGAAACCTCTTTCAAACGGAAGTTTCAAATTTAACACTTTTCAAACGGAACACTTTTCAAACGGAACACTTTTCAAACGACAATTTCAAACGGAATCCATTCCTCAAACGATTCTTCAAACGAAAGCAAGTTTTCAAACAGATTACCAGCCAATTTCAAACGGTAGTGATCAATTTCAAACGAAGTGTCAGTTTCAAACGGAAACCAGACTTCGTTCAAACGGATGATATCAGCATTTTACGAACAGTTTCAAACGGACTAGATGTTTTCGATCAGATTTAAGTCGAATTTTGATTCAAAACTTTCAAGGATTCGTTATCAATGTGTTTCGCTTGTTATGTGAGAGTTTTAGGCCATTTTAACCGTAAACACTTGTTCAAATTAGAAAAGAAAGGTAGAAGTGAGAGAATTCGAAGTAAATCCGATAAAATCAAGCTGCAATGGTATGAACTCCTCGTCCTGAGCTCTGATACCACTTGTTGGATCGTTCCGATGACCCTAAACAGTCAGTAAAGGCAGTTCATCTTCGTTTACAAAGGCGGAATCAGAGTAAACAAAGTCACAACAGCTTGTTCCTTTCAATTTCTTTCTATTACTGATTTCCTGAGTCTTTTACAATGATTCTGATGAAATTTTAGCAGCACCTCGACTCACATACACATACATGTCCGTTTGAAATGAGCATGCACAACTCCTATATATAGTGCCAGCCATTCCGTTTGAAGGTGACACACCCAGTTCTAACGAAACCCTGCTTCAAACGGACTGGACATCTTCAAATGGACAGTACATCTTCAAACGGACTGCCATGTTCAAACGGACTGGATCCCTAAAACATATTCAAACCCTAATTCAAACACTTTTGTGCACTCGTTTAACCTATCTAGACATAAGACTCGATAAGACGTAGTTAACAGACACTAGATGCACCAACAATTTCCAACAATCCCCCACATGAATGGAGATCGATTAAAACACACAAAATTCCCCAATGAAAACTCGACAGTCGAGTATTTCAGGATAGATAGGTGTAGCCTTTGAACCTTCCTTTGTGAAGCATACTTAGCCTACTAGGGTTTTGTAGATGTGATGTCCTTGAACAACCCCCCATTTGTGTAAACGACAATATTCATTCACACAATACTTTCCCTAGCCGGGCCATATCCTCATGTATGTCTCCAATAATGGTCACGGAGCACTTTCCTGGTATCGCGGAAGCTCTAGGAATTATGCCTTAATTCCATTCGAAGCGACCACACTTCTCTCCAACATAGGTGATTTCCCTTTAAATCATTAAAAGCATTATGGTTCATTATGATTTACACGAATCATTTAACCACATAGTATGCTTAGCCTCACAACAATGTCACTGGATATTATAGGAATGGACTAGGACGTATTTAAACACCCTTTTATAGTTTTAGGGGAATATATGAACATATAAACTAGCTTATATATAAACATATATATTAGCTATGCCCCCACACTGACTACCACTCGGTTCATGATTAAGTTGGCCTATTGAACCTAGATCTTGAGATCTCCAGTCAACTAGGTTAGGCTTCCCTCATGTCCCTTTTTCCATGGCTTTAGTCCCATTCCACAACCTGATCTCTTATCAACCCATTGGTTGTTGGATCCAAAATTATCTTTGACTTCGCTAAGTCACGAACGACAAATTGAGATAAGTTGTTCTAACGTGTTTCTTGACTCGCTAGTCACTTTTGCTTTTTAGTCGATTCATAAGACTTATAACTCGTGATCTCAACCTGGATCCAGTTATGTACCTTGTCTTAGAATGACATGAAACTCAATTCATGGCTAGACACGTTTTCACCATGCCTTTGGTGTGTCATGACTGACATCTTACTAGATTTTGAATCTAACCAATTGGCATTCGAGTCCAATCTACTCGATTGATTCCATATAACCATTGTGTACTCCACTTGGTCATGCGTTTGCAATATATGCAAGTCACCCCCATATTTAAGTGTAATTGGATAGCATCCGAATGGGGCGATGAAAGGTTCTCCCTTTCATTTCGAGTTTGAGAAAACTTCTCAACCCCAATTTCCACATTCAAATGCAAGTCACCCCCACATTTAAGTGTAATTGGATAACATACAAATGGGGTGATGAAAGGTTCTCCCTTTCATTTCGAGTTTGAGAAAACTTCTCAACTACCATTTCCACGTACCCTAAAGGGTTTGTTTCTTAAATGGCCTCCCCCCACATTGCTTGCATTTTAATGAAGTTATATTTATAGTTTTGTTTAGCATAAAATTCGTTCTTGTGTCATCACATATTTTGAATGTTTAAAGTTAATTTAATCTCCGTCGAGCATACAAATTAACAAGTATTAGTTTAGCATGCTTTAGACCACAATACTCTAGCATGAGAACAGAAGATGCATCATTCTGATTCTTCACAGCCTTAAGAGATAACGCACTATCTCTTCCGAACATTCGTTTCTTAGTTTAGACACAATAATGAAATTTTATTTCACCATTCCAAAACCAACGGTTTTAGGAAGGTCTCAAAACCATAGTTAACTCCATCTATTAGGATCATAACTCGTTTGCCTTTTTATCTCCAAGGCTTCACCATTGACTTTCTAAAGACTTAAACATAAGTCTTAATCTAAGTCGCTTTGATGAAAAATCTTTGTATAAAATCACTTGAGTCTTGAGATATAGCTAATTAAATTGACTCTCAACAACAAAGCATTCACGTATGCCTATAGTGATATATACATTACGTTGTTGTTTCATTAATACCATGTATTGGGATACTCCCCCAAATTGAGGACCAAGCCTCCACATAGTTTAAACAACATTGATGGTGGTAGAAACATCTACAAGTCCATCACTATTGTAAATTTCCGTTAATAAATTTGCTAAATTTATAAAAATCATTTACAATAATAACATATATTTCTTTCATATGTTATATTCTTTGAAAACTTACATTTGCATTTCCATGTTGATGCTCTCAACATTAAATGACATATCTTGTTTTCGTGCATTTCATCTCAAACCATGCACCAGGTTTCTCACAAACTCGTTATACGTTTGATGTTTGATTTGTGACTTATTACATAAGTCATGATCACAACCCGCTCGTTGTGTCCGTGTAAATTAGTTTTTACTTTGTATCAAAATGTGTATCCTTTGGCAACTTATTAGTAGTCCAAAATAACGGATACACCAATGATATCTAAAAATCAAATCCCAAAGTGTTATTATTTTCAACACACTTTAGAACGAAATAAACGCAATTACATCGTTCTGTCATGTTTTGAGGTACTCCCTCAATGGAACACGTATAACTTGTTTCGTCTTGAAACTCTAAACTTGAATAATCATAAGTTGTCCAAAAATATAAAGTTGTTTACAATTAACTACTCGCAAGTAGTTGAGCAACTTATTATATTTATAACAACATCGAGTTGTTTTTCACAAAATAGTCTCTCCAAGACTATTATATGGTTCAAGACGTTATACTTCTCGTGTAAGTATCGAATCACTTATACTTCGCAAAGACATGTTTTATTCGTTCAAAACATTTCTCGTTTTTACAAGTGTTTTAATATTAAACTATATATTTATGTTTTGATTACAAATCAAGACAATAAACCTTATAATAGTTTAATAAATAAAACAATTTCAAACTCGCTCGTTTGAAAATAAAACGAATACACATCGTTTTAATAAATGGTTTATCATATTCAAACCATTTATAACCGCTGTTAGATAATAACGATTATCAATCATTAAAATGAGTGGTTTGTATGAAAACCAATTCTAATATGCTAATTAGAATTTAAATGTTTAACAAACATTCAAAATATGTGGTTTTATAAAGTATACCGCTTCTAACGCGCTCGTTAGAAATGAAACGGATACATTTATTCACTTTTGGTTTACTTAAATGAACGTTTTCTAACATGCTCGTTAGAAATGAACATATATCTTTTCTGACACGCTCGTTAAAAAATATATAAAACGATTACAAAATTTGTTTCGAAGTTTATAAAAAAATATAAACTATTTCTATTATGCTCATTAGAAATAAACAAATAAAAATCGTTTAAACATATGTGGAAAAAATCCGTTTCTAACTCGCTCGTTAGAAATTTAATAGTTTAGACGAAACCGTTACAAGGTTTATTATCCAAAATAATTGTCTCCAACACACTCGTTGGTAATTATTTGAAATAATAATATTTTCTAACACGCTCGTTAGAAAATCTAAACGTATATTTTCTAGCACGCTCGTTAGAAAATATTACCGTCTTTTAACAAGTTAGTTCTACACAATCATCGAATCTAACACGCTCATTAGATATAAAAGATGATATTAAACTTATTACTCTATAAAATTCTAACACGCTCGTTAGAGATATAAAAAGTTTAATCTTGTTATACTTGCACCAACAATGTTTCTAACACGCTCGTTAGAAAATATTATAACTTGTTTAAAAAATAGTTACTTTCTAATATGCTTATTAGAAAATAAATATATTTCAAGACTTTTAAAACCAACATTAATATCAATTATGGTTACTAAAAGCTTATTAAAATATATTAAACGTTACAAACACTTTAATTTGTAAGGGGTTACAAAATAAAATTTTCTAATACGCTCATTAGAAAATTTAGTATTTCAAAAACATATTGAAATACATCTTATTTTGTATATGGTTCGGTTTAACAAAACACGAACACAAGCCATGAAACTCCAAAACTTGAATCAAAACGTTCGTTTTGCAACCCGGTATTCGGATTAAAGATTGCACTCCAATCATAAATTTAATCCGACTCATTGTACTAAATAAATATTTCCCAAAAAAATATTTTCAAGATTTTAACAAAATCTCATTAAATATTTTAACTTTCGTGAACCTAAATCCTCGTAGAGAAGGGATTTAAGATTGTAGCAACAATTTGCACGAAAGTTTGTTTTAAGATTGTAGGAACTAGGTTCACTTTTATTAAAAATATAAACAAAATAAATAATAACGAGACTCTCGTTATTTGTGGGAAATTCATCAAGTACAATACCGGTTACATAAGCCGAATGAACGAAAATAAAATACACAATAATTGTACCAATCTTGATTCAATCCAACATCTTTGGAAGAACTTCAACCGCACCATCTTGAATAAACCTCCGCTGCAAGAATGAACAAACTGTCGTTGAAGGTTTTGGTTGAGGATCGTGTTAGACACGGGGCCCTTAAAACAGATTCCGCGCCTCCTCTCAGACGGTATGTTTCCAGGATACAACAACCGAAGCAGTAGTTGTACTGCCGGAGATGACACTCGCGCCCGAGATTACACCGGGTATAAATTGGTGTTCATAAAAATAGGAAAATGATGAAGTTGATAAAAGGATAATTTAGAGAGTGCTCCTCTCTAAATTTCCATGGAACAAAAGAACCTTCTTTCTGTGTATATCTCTCATCTATCTTTAGAATGAGTCCTCATTCTTTTATAGTCATACACATAAAGAGCTAATTAAAACCCAATCAATATTGTCATAAGTTAGACAATTAAACAAGATATTAAACCTTGTAATCAATAGGTTTTAATTTCTCATTAATCTTGTACTAAACAAGATATTTAATATTGTAACATACAATATTAAGGTTCAATCAAATGGATTAAAGTGGTCAACTCGAAACGCTCATTTTCATTCATGACGGAATTAAATGAGTTAAGTCCATTTAGACATTAACTCACTAGTGGTTGACTAGTTCTCCTGGTCGCGCATGCGCGTAGGCGGACCCGCATCACGGCTACTGTCCAACTAGTACTGCGTGCGTGCCTGAACCGAGTTGGCAGTCCATGCATCACGCTACATGGAGTCGCGTGATGTGGGTTAAAATATACATATTTGCCCCATGTAAAGTGTATTATTATTGTATAGTTTTTATTTGTTTTTATAGTTTTTAGTAGGGGTATTGGATTTTAATAATCCCAAGTTTCACTAATTGGCCGGTAATAATTCCAACTTCAAAAATTGCCTACAACAGTCCCAACTTGTAAGATTTTGGCCACCAATGATCCTTGTCTAACTGGGTTATAACCTTCTTGGGCTGGTGACCTGCAACTTATTCCGGCGACCTGTTTTACCCCTGAAACCACCAAACGAGACCACCACCAATCATCTCCGACCTCCTGTAATCTTCTCCGCTTCTCAAACGTTTAAAATTTCCACCATCTACGCAACTCCGGTGACCTGCAACTTATTCCGACGACCTTCTTTACCCCTGAAACCACCAAAGGAGACCACCACTTGTCATCTCCAACCTCTAGTGACCTTCTCCGCCGCTCAAAACTTCAAAAAACTAACTGGGTTATAACCCAGTTAGACAAGGATCATTGTGGCCAAAATCTTACAAGTTGGGACTGTTGTAGGCAATTTTTGAAGTTGAGATTATTACCGGCCAATCAGTGAAACTTGGGATTATTAAAATCCAATACCCCTTTTTAGTATTATATTAAATTATTTTGTGTTGGGACAGGTTCTGATGCAAATGGAGTAAAAACGAGTAATATGAAAATAACCAGCCAGTTGGGCAGAGTGAAACGCCAGTGACTGAATTAAAATTTGTAGCTATTTTTCTTGATTGGGAACAATTTTGGGCTGCACATCAGAAGCACATGGGGGAATTGGCTAATTCTTTTCTAAAAAATATAAGTGGGCATGCATTGATAGTGGACGTGTTAGAAAAAGTGGTGGATCCCTATTATTTTTCAACAAACATCGAAAGAGGGACCAGACTTTGTTGGATTCGAAAACGTCAGGAGCTTGTTGGGCCGAAGCCCATTTTATATGAAAGAAGGTCAGACGGCGCAAGATTGGAGGCGGCTGTTCCTATGGTTTTTTTTATATGTTACGACACCAGTGGCAGACCCAAGAATTTTTCCATGGGGTGCGGAACATTTTTAAAAATTTTAGGCCCCTAGGTACATAAGTAAAGAAATCGGTTCGTGTCGGGTCGGGTCATATAAAATAAACGAACATCAAACTAAATATATATAATCATCAAAAATATGTCAAACTTTGTTACAAACATAATTAAAACGTCGACGCCCTACGGGTTTTCATTTTTTGAAATCTATCCAAAATATCATCTAAAACTAATTTCTTAAGCAATTCTTTCTTTATATAACATAAGTTCATCGCTCCATAACATAATCTTTCAATTTTAGCTTTCAACTATTCAAGCCCTAGAAATCATAACGTAAGTTGTAATCACCCTAAAAATATATAAACAACATAATCACCCTAAAAATATATAAACAACATAATCACCCTAAAAATCATCTAAACAACCATAAACAACGTCAAAACACATAAAATTTCAAACCTATTTAACAACTTTATTACCCTTTTTTCTCCTATAATATCAACCAAAATCATCAAAATAACAAAGAAACTTGCCCATGTTCGGATTCCGGTTAGATTTGGTGTCAAACGACGATGGTATGGTGGCTGCTGGCTGCTGGACTGTTGTCGCTGGGTGATGTTGTTCGTTGGCAGTGTAGGGACGCAAGAGAGAGAGAGAGAGCGGGAGAGAATTTCTAAAGGTTTTGGGCTCTAATTATTTTATTATAGTTTGAAATATTGTTGGGTTTGGTTAATGGGCTAAGACTTAGTGGGCTGGCTAGTTAGGAATTATAAGTGGGTAAAGGTATGGGTATTTGGGTTTAAAATATAAATTGATAACACTTTTTACCTAAGGGGTGCGGACAAAAAATTTCAAGGTTGCGGTCGAAAAATTCCAAGGGGTGCGGACGAAAAATTCCAAGGGGTGCGGACGGGATTTTCGACGGAATTTAGCACTAAATTTTTTTCCCCGGGGGTGCGCCCGCCCACCTTGGGTTGACTTTAGGTCCGCCCTTGTACGACACATTGGACGAAAAAAGAGGCAGCAGACAGAATACGCAAGTTTTGGGACGGCAGCAACATCAGGTGCGACAAGAGGAGAAAGAAAAGAGTTGGTTCGAGGGTTCAAGCCACGATCAAGAATCGGGTCGAGTTCACAAATAGTTAGCGTTCAGTTTTAATTACTTTGTGTTTTTTAGACTTATGAACATGAATTATTTGTTATATCAGACTTGTTTATTATTGTTCTTAACTATGATTCTTGGCTAATTAGCTTATCTACCCGGGTTTGTGATGAATATTTATTGATAATTGGTAATTTCTCGGTTTTGGTAATTTTGTGATGGATAAATATTAAAGTAAAAGACCTAATTATATTTGATTAGATGTGTGTGTGTGCTTTACTCTAATTTATTATCGTTCAATCGTTCCTCATGTGTCTTTGTGAATGTCTTTCATGTATAGATGCATGTTAGGTTACCTACTTTGTGTTTGTAACTAGTTTATGCTTTATGGTGCACGTATTCCATAGGAACTTTGTTTGATAATTTAGAGGAGTTTAGTGTTCTACCTATTCTTGAGACCGGGAGGAGATAGATAGTTAGGATTGTCTTTGGTGCTAGGTATTTAGGTGCAGTGAGACCGGGAGGAGATCTGTCTACGTGGCCTAGTATTATTTGTTTTCCTAAGTCTTGTCAAGTGGTTTTAGGTTACCCCGTGCACTCTAGGGTGTATTGTGATTAGTAAGACCGAGAGGAGATCTAGTCTTTGGGTACTTTATTATTGTTGGAGAGACCGGGAGGTGATCCAACCCATACCAGTGAGCTTTATTTGACCTTTAGGACCTTAGGAGAAGTTGATGAGACCGGGAGGATATTCAACTTATCTTTAGTCTTAGAGTTTCGTATTATTAGAACCTGGTTCCATCATAGTTACCATTGCCGAGAGAAAACTGACAGTCACAGATAGGATTCCAAACCTGGGTAGTACTTTCTCATCCTTGATCTCACCTTCGTACCCTTCAGCCTGCGTCTAGGTAGTCTAGTTCATCTTAGTTAATTCCTTTAGATTAATTAGTTAAAACCTCAAATCAAAAACAATTAAAACTAGTTAAGTATTAGTTGAGTCAGAGTCTAGTTTAGCGTCGCTAGTGTCTCGTGGGTTCGATACTCGGACTTCATTAGGCTTTACTACGTACGATAGGTACATTTTCTTGTCAGTGGTCTAGCATTTAGAGAGTCTTAGTTTATAAATTTAAAACTAGGGTGTCTAGATTAGGTTAGTTTTTACAGGCCACAATTTGCACATCAAGTTTTTGGCGCCGTTGCCGGGGACACTTAGGCGATTGCGTTATGAGCTTTGGCTGATCTTATTTGTCTAATTGGTCTTATTTGTAATTTGAGTCTTAGGGTTTGAATTCTAGAGTTTGTGTCTAGTAGTAGTGTGTTAAGTCTTTATTTTTGTAAATATTTTTTATTAGATAGTTTTTTTTTTCTTTTTTTCTATCTACTTTGTGCTGTTTTTGCTACTCTCTTCATGGCAGGTTATCATAGCGAGTACCCTCCCTATGTTTGGGTGTTCGTGGAATCATGTCAAATATTCGCTCAGATAACGACAACAGCACAGGACCAAGGAGATCCGAGGTTTCCTGAAATGTTCACCATTCTTGAGCGAATGATCGAGACACTACGTCAAATGATTAAGGAAAGCATGAATCATCATGTGGATCTAAGGTGTCAACACAGTGGTGGACCGCACTTGTACGAAGATTGTCCGATTTACGTGAATCAGGAGAAAAATCAAAGTAGAATACGCTTTACATGGGATGATTACTATTATGATAATATTGGTTTTGAGAGCTATAAGGGAGTGAAAGAAGAAGAAGTTGAGGAAGAACATGTTAAAGAAGAACTTCCCGGTGATCCAGAATTGTCAGATGTAGAATTGGAGACGACAACGGACGATTCAGTCCCACCTCTGGTTCAACAGGACGTGACACCTAATTGGTATTCCACGCCATGGTATTACGATCCTGAACCCATTGATGACGATTTCTGGTATGATGATTGAAACGCCCATTTTCCCTTTCTCGTTATATAACATAACTTTATGCAAATTCTAAAAAAAAAATTTGACATGACCCGTTCGAAAATTTAACCTTTTCCCTGCTTTTAACAACATCATTTTAATTATATTCTACGACACTTTTCAAAAACCACAAAGTTGTGACCATAAGGTTCACCATGAACAATTTTGTACAAAACATATCAAAAGATTTAGAATTTCTAGCTACTTACTAACATACTAGACACAATTTAACATCATATGACAAAACGAAGTTTTTGATCCATTCATAATCAACAACATGAACCGGAAGCGTGTAAAAAGTCGACACTTGTGTGTTCGATCCGAGTGCGCCGCAATCAAGCATGAGATTTACCTAACATTCATAACAACAAACACTTGTTAGTTCATAACACATAACAATTGAAATCCTTTAATTCCATCTTCTTTTTCAACCCGTTAACATAACATATTACCTTACTAACATCGTTACTTTCATTCGGAAACATTCATCATTCCACTTCCCAATTCATTTGTGATGAATCGCCACATATTATATTCTTCAATATACTTACCCCATTTGACCCGCATGGCAAATCTAATTCCTAAACATTCCAACTATCATTCTACTTAACACTCCAACCTAATAGACGGATCCTTTAAATTTTACCACAACTTGATCTTTCGGACATTTCTCCATACAAACTCTTTGCATTTATTCAATCATGATTCATAAAGGAAAATTATACTAAAATCATAGTTCTAAATGGTATCATTCATAATCTACGAATAGAGTACATAAAGTTCATATGAACTTACCGCGATCTTGTGATGATTGTGCCTTTGAGTGACTTGCGCCTTCTTCCTTCTTTGTGCCTATATGTCATAATCTCGTACTTTAGCTTTCTTTTAACATTAATTTCACCAATCCTTATAGTATGTTATGGCATTTACTAGTCACATATATCATTGTCATGAGAAAGTTGCATCATCTTAACAAGTATTCATGCAAAAGCCATAACTAAACTCATTTAGGCATTTTGTCAAACACATGGTGTGCATATCACTAGACTAGCATAATGTACAAGCATTTTAAGCACAACTTTCATAGTTCACTCCTTGAGTAACATAAACATCCTACCATGTTATAATCTATCATTCAAATCAAGAGCATTCAAATTCTAAATCAATATTCATAACAATTTCATAATTCAATCATCAAATTAACATACAAAACTTCACAATCTCTAAGCATTATTTGACATGCAAGTGGGTTTTTGCCCTAATCATGTTCATACTAAAATTTAGCATCTAGTGATGTCTAAATCTCCTTAGAAACCGTTAATCATACTGAATTTATCAATACACTCACGAATTATACTAAACCCATTAAATCAAACATCACCAAATTGCAAAATTCGACTTACTTGATACAAGAAACACTTAGGTGATCACCATTCTTATCTCATGCATTCAACTAGACCTCAATTTCCCTTTTAATTTGGTGGATTTGTGAAGTTAGGGTTAGATGAGGAGGAGTTCTTCTTGGTTCCCTGCTCACGATCGCACACCCACACTTCCCTTTACTGGGCATTTTTCTTGTATTTGGTATTTTAAGTCAACATTTTCACTTTAACCCCCTCATCTATCCCAAAACATGACACTTTCTCTTTTTTTTATTTATTTATTAATCTAGTAACATTTATGCATACATAAGGCTATTAAGTTTATTAATATTAAAACGTATCATACGAAATTCGGGGTGTTACAAGTCTACCCCCCTTAGAGAAGGTTTCGTCCCCGAAACCTGAACACGTACCAAATAATTCTGGGTAATGTTCTCGCATTTCTTCCTCCGCTTCCCACGTGAGATCCGATCCCTTTCGATGTTGCCATTGAACCAACACTTGCCGAATGGATTTGTTGCGGAGTTGTTTTACTTTAGAATCTTTTATTGCCACCGGCTTTTCAACATAATTTAACTTCTCATCTACTTCAATATCATCCAAAGGTACGTATGCCGTCTCATCCGCTAGGCACTTTCGCAATTGCGATACATGAAAGGTGTTATGAATTCCATCCAACGCGGGTGGTAATTCTAACCGATATGCCACCGTCCCAACCCGGGCGAGTATTTTGAATGGCCCAATGTATCGAGGGCCTAGCTTCCCGCGTTTACGAAAACGGATTATCCCTTTCCATGGAGAGACCTTTAATAACACATGATCTCCCACTTGAAATTCTATTGGTCGCTTTCGTCGATCCGCATAAGACTTTTGTCTATCTTGCGCTGCTTTTAATCTTGACCTAACCATATCAATCTTTTCATTCGTCTTGGTCACTACTTCTTTTGGCGCGATCTCTCGTTGACCCACTTCCCCCCAACAAACCGGGGTCCTACATTTCCTTCCATAAAGCATTTCGTAGGGAGCCATTTTTATGCTATTATGATAGCTATTATTATATGAGAATTCTACCAAAGGTAGTTGATCATCCCAGCTTCCTCCGAATTCCATAACACACGCCCTTAACATATCAACTAATGTTTGAATAGTTCGTTCTGACTGACCATCGGTTTGTGGACG
Source organism: Helianthus annuus (assembly GCF_002127325.2). Lineage (NCBI taxonomy): Eukaryota > Viridiplantae > Streptophyta > Magnoliopsida > Asterales > Asteraceae > Helianthus > Helianthus annuus. The sequence goes on from NC_035449.2 coordinate 11,244,408, forward strand.
GTAGGCGGTGCTGATATGTAATTGGGTTCCCAATTCATCGTGAAACTTCCTCCAATAACGAGATATGAACCGGGTGTCCCGATCGGATACTATAGACACCGGAACCCCATGTCGGGATATGATCTCGTTCATATAGACTTTCGCCATCTTTTCTGAATTATAATTTTCCCGAATAGGTAGGAAATGTGCACTTTTGGTCAGTCGGTCAACGACCACCCATATTGCATCGTGCCCTTTTCTTGTCTTGGGAAGCTTAGTCACCAAATCCATTGTTATATGTTCCCACTTCCACACCGGGATCTCCAAGGGTTGTAACTTTCCATACGGCTTTTGGTGTTCGGCCTTTACTTGGGAACATGTCAAACACTTAGCAACATACTTGACAATGTCTCTTTTCATCCCCGACCACCAATAATTCATCCTCAAGTCTCGATACATCTTTGTAGCCCCTGGATGAACGGAGTATCGAGACTTGTGAGCCTCATTCAACAGTAACTCTTTCACCCCACAATGCCGAGGTATCCAGATCCGGTTATATCTCGTTCTCATACCATTTGCATTCTCTTCCAATTCATGAATAAACCCTTTTGTCCTTTCTTTCTTTGGGTCAACAGCATTTAAAGATTTCGTTTGAGCTTCTCGAATTTCATCAAGGAGTCTAGGAGTGACAACCATCTTCATGGATTTTACCCGAATCGGGGGTGGGTACTCCTTTCGACTAAGTGCGTCCGCCACTATATTAGCCTTCCCGGGATGGTAATGGATGTCACAATCATAATCCTTAATGAGTTCCAACCATCTTCGTTGCCTCATATTGAGATCTTTCTGTTCGAAAAAATATTTGAGGCTTTTATGATCCGAGAAGATAGTACATTTCACCCCATAAAGGTAGTGCCTCCATATTTTCAGAGCAAACAGGACTGCCGCCAGTTCTAGATCATGAGTTGGGTAATGGTTCTCATGCTGCTTGAGTTGTCTTGAGGCATACGCAATGACTTTACCCTTTTGCATTAATACGCAACCTAAACCTTGGTGGGAGGCGTCAGTATACACTACTAATTCATCCGTTCCATCCGGTAATGTCAACACCGGAGAATTTGAGAGCTTTTCTTTTAAAGTCTGAAACGCTTTTTCTTGTTCTTCACCCCATATAAACTTTTCATTCTTCTTTGTTAACTTCGTCATAGGAGAGGCTATCTTGGAGAAGTCTTGGATGAATCTCCTGTAGTACCCAGCCAAGCCTAGAAAACTTTTTATTTCACTTGGATTCTTCGGGGGTACCCAATTCATTACCGCATCTACCTTGGACGGATCCACATGAACACCGTCCGCATCGATCACATGACCCAAAAATTGTACCTCTCTAAGCCAAAAGGCACACTTTGAGAACTTTGCATATAACTTTTCCTTGCGAAGCGTTTCTAATACATCACGTAAATGGGAAGCATGCTCTGTTTCACTGCGGGAGTATATTAGAATATCGTCGATGAAAACGATTACATACTTATCAAGCATTTGTCGGCACACCCGATTCATTAAATCCATAAACGCACCTGGTGCGTTCGTCAGCCCAAAGGACATTACTAAAAACTCGTAATGTCCGTACCGTGTTCGAAACGCGGTTTTCGGAACATCTTCTTCTCGCACACGCAGTTGGTGATATCCCGACCGCAAATCAGTTTTTGAAAACCAACTCGCCCCTTGTAGCTGGTCAAAAAGGTCGTCAATTGTGGGCAACGGGTATTGATTCTTCACCGTTAACTTGTTCAACTCTCGATAGTCGATGCACATTCGCATCGAGCCATCTTTCTTCTTTACGAATAATACGGGTGCTCCCCATGGCGAAACACTTGGTTTAATAAAACCCTTATCGAGCAACTCCTGAAGTTGCGTCATCAATTCTTTCATTTCGGTTGGGGCCAACCGATAAGGAGCTTTAGCTACCGGTTTTGCACCCGGGTTAAGCTCTATTTTAAATTCTACTTCTCGTTCAGGTGGGAGCCCTGGTAGGTCTTCCGGAAATACATCCGGATATTCATTCACCACGTTCACATCTTCAAGCTTTGTGACACCTCGACTAGTGTCAATCATATAAGATAGATAAGCTCTACCCCCGTTCCTCACATGTTTGACAGCTTTGATTATAGAGCACAATTTCGGCTTGATAACCCTTTCCCCTTGAACACTTATCCGTTTCCCCCCCGAGGTTACTATATGAATGATTTTCTTTTCACATTGAATTTCAGCATGGTTTTGGGCTAGCCAATCCATTCCTACAACTACTTTAAATTCCCCCATGTACATTGGAACAAGGTCTATATTAAATTCCTCATCTTCGATTATTATCTTACAGTTTTTGCAAATATCATGCAACAAATAGCTTTTACTATCAGCAACTTCAACCTCTAAGGGTATTGACATCTTTTCAAGCTTAAACGATGGGTGAGCTAACAATTCATTAGAAATGAATGACCTACTAGCCCCGGAATCAAATAAAACATTCATAGGCATAGAATTAACCAAGAATATACCTGAAACCACGTCCGGGCTAGCTTTAGCTTCATCCGAGGTTAACTGAAACATCCTCCCGCGAGCCTTGGGGGGCTCATCCTTCTTTCCATCTCTCTTTGCCCCTTGTTGGAGTTTCGGACATTCCGCTTTAATGTGCCCCGTTTCATTACAATTGTAACACGCCTTTGAGTTTTCAGGGCACCTATAAAACGGATGTCCTTCTCGTCCACATTTGTAGCATCCCTTCTTTCCCGACAAACATTCACCCGAATGATGCTTCCCACACGTCTTGCAAGTCGGGATCTCACTACTTGCTTTCCCTTTCTTGCTTTGGTCTTGAAATCTTGTCTTTTTCGATGGGCTTGCATTGGTAGGCTTCTCCGCTACCCTTTTCTCTCCCCGTTCAACCTGCCTTTTTATCTCAATTTCTCTGTCTCTTGCCCATTCAATTAGTTCATTTAACGTTGCACACTTGGAGGGGTTTACAAATTCCCGATATTCAGCCTTTAACATAGCATGGTAACGTACAATCCTTTGCCTCTCAGTCCCCGCTATCTCTTCACAGAACTTCACCCTTTCAAGGAACTTGTTTGTTATCTCATCAATCGTTTCATCCTTTTGTCTGAGACGTAAGAAGTCTTCCTGAATCTTATCAATTGCGGATTGTGGACTATAATATTTCAGAAATGACTCCTTGAATTCTTGCCATGTTAACGATTGTACCTTATCATCCCCCAATTCCTTCGAGTATGCGTCCCACCAATCTTTTGCTCGAAGTTGTAGAAGGCCCGTGGCAAACATTACTTGATCCTCCACTTCACATCTACTTCGTGTAAACACTGCCTCGGTACTGGAAATCCACCTTTGACAAGCTATCGGATCAACTTCCCCTTTGTACGGTAAGGGGTTGCATGCCATGAACTCCTTGTACGTGCATCGCCGAAAGCTTTTCTTCACTTGCAATTCGCTAATCATTTCTTTCAATTCTTCCACCTTGGAAGTTACCGAGGTATCAATTATTTCCAATACTTGCCCTTCGACTTCTTGAGCTAGTCGGGGAATACTAGCCTCAACTGCTTTCATTACTTCTTCCACAACCATAGCTTTTATTTCATTTCGGCGTGCTTCATCATCCTCATTCGCATTCACCCTATCGGCCATCTACATAAAACATTCGTTACATTCATTAGATTTCGTTTCATTTCTTCCACCATCATTTCTTAACATCATTTTATCATGACACGTTCCATTCATCATTCATACTTCTTGCCTTATCGTCATTGTATCGTATCATTCTTTATTTTAGACATTCATTCATCCTTTCTATCATATGACCATGCTAGTGCTACATAGCTCTCATTCTTTCTAATATGTGAAAGAAATTACTCATGACTAAACCATGCTTAAACTTTCTTTGGAAACTCAACGTTTCCGACAACCAACTCCGTAGTATTCTTTATCCCTTGCATCTTGATACACTTTTCTTACCCATTAGGATCGAATTATATCATTCTAAGTACCTTCCGTATGAATAAAACAGTAAACAGAACAATATATTTTGAAATGGGCTGAAAATGAGCTCCACCGTAAGTTACGGTGGTACCGTAACTTACGGTGACCCCTTTTCCTTTACGGTACTGAGCTACTGGTTTACGGTAGCCATTCTTTCTCCCAGGTGCTACCGTAAATTACGGTACCACCATAAATTACGGTACCACCGTAATTTACGGTAGTGCCCAGCGTACTTTTATTGATTTTTCATGTTTTTCTACTCCTTTTTGACCCGTATTAACCCCCAAACTGATCTGATTCATCCTATACCTTCCACTACGTCACGTAATCATTTCATAACGTCCCACAACAATTTATATTGAAATGCAAAATTATTTCATAACGTAATCATTTAGAACACTTACTTGCTTTGTGCCACGGATCGAACACACACTTCTCCCGAGCTTTTGGTTTGAGTTCAAGCATTTGATGCTTAAATCTCTCAAACCTAGGCTCTGATACCAACTTGAAACGCCCATTTTCCCTTTCTCGTTATACAACATAACTTTATGCAAATTCTAAAAAAAAAAATTTGACATGACCCGTTCGAAAATTTAACCTTTTCCCTGCTTTTAACAACATCATTTTAATTATATTCTACGACACTTTTCAAAAACCACAAAGTTGTGACCATAAGGTTCACCATGAACAATTTTGTACAAAACATATCAAAAGATTTAGAATTTCTAGCTACTTACTAACATACTAGACACAATTTAACATCATATGACAAAACGAAGTTTTTGATCCATTCATAATCAACAACATGAACCGGAAGCGTGTAAAAAGTCGACACTTGTGTGTTCGATCCGAGTGCGCCGCAATCAAGCATGAGATTTACCTAACATTCATAACAACAAACACTTGTTAGTTCATAACACATAACAATTGAAATCCTTTAATTCCATCTTCTTTTTCAACCCGTTAACATAACATATTACCTTACTAACATCGTTACTTTCATTCGGAAACATTCATCATTCCACTTCCCAATTCATTTGTGATGAATCGCCACATATTATATTCTTCAATATACTTACCCCATTTGACCCGCATGGCAAATCTAATTCCTAAACATTCCAACTATCATTCTACTTAACACTCCAACCTAATAGACGGATCCTTTAAATTTTACCACAACTTGATCTTTCGGACATTTCTCCATACAAACTCTTTGTATTTATTCAATCATGATTCATAAAGGAAAATTATACTAAAATCATAGTTCTAAATGGTATCATTCATAATCTACGAATAGAGTACATAAAGTTCATATGAACTTACCGCGATCTTGTGATGATTGTCCCTTTGAGTGACTTGCGCCTTCTTCCTTCTTTGTGCCTATATGTCATAATCTCGTACTTTAGCTTTCTTTTAACATTAATTTCACCAATCCTTATAGTATGTTATGGCATTTACTAGTCACATATATCATTGTCATGAGAAAGTTGCATCATCTTAACAAGTATTCATGCAAAAGCCATAACTAAACTCATTTAGGCATTTTGTCAAACACATGGTGTGCATATCACTAGACTAGCATAATGTACAAGCATTTTAAGCACAACTTTCATAGTTCACTCCTTGAGTAACATAAACATCCTACCATGTTATAATCTATCATTCAAATCATGAGCATTCAAATTCTAAATCAATATTCATAACAATTTCATAATTCAATCATCAAATTAACATACAAAACTTCACAATCTCTAAGCATTATTTGACATGCAAGTGGGTTTTTGCCCTAATCATGCTCATACTAAAATTTAGCATCTAGTGATGTCTAAATCTCCTTAGAAACCGTTAATCATACTGAATTTATCAATACACTCACGAATTATACTAAACCCATTAAATCAAACATCACCAAATTGCAAAATTCGACTTACTTGATACAAGAAACCCTTAGGTGATCACCATTCTTATCTCATGCATTCAACTAGACCTCAATTTCCCTTTTAATTTGGTGGATTTGTGAAGTTAGGGTTAGATGAGGAGGAGTTCTTCTTGGTTCCCTGCTCACGATCGCACACCCACACTTCCCTTTACTGGGCATTTTTCTTGTATTTGGTATTTTAAGTCAACATTTTCACTTTAACCCCCTCATCTATCCCAAAACATGACACTTTCTCTTTTGTTTATTTATTTATTAATCTAGTAACATTTATGCATACATAAGGCTATTAAGTTTATTAATATTAAAACGTATCATACGAAATTCAGGGTGTTACAATGATGAGGGGGAAGACGTGAATGAGCCACTTGACCGGGAGGTGATCCAACCCATACCAGTGAGCTTTATTTGACCTTTAGGACTTTAGGAGAAGTTGATGAGACCGGGAGGAGATTCAACTTATCTTTAGTCTTAGAGTGTCGTATTATTAGAACCTGGTTCCGTCATAGTTACCATTGCCGAGAGAAAACTGAGAGTCACAGATAGGATTCCAAACCTGGGTAGTACTTTCTCATCCTTGATCTCACTTTCGTACCCTTCAGCCTGCGTCTAGGTAGTCTAGTTCATCTTAGTTAATTCCTTTAGATTAATTAGTTAAAACCTCAAATAAAAAACAATTAAAACCAGTTAAGTATTAGTTGAGTCAGAGTCTAGTTTAGCGTCGCTAGTGTCTCGTGGGTTCGATACTCGGACTTCATTAGGCTTTACTACGTACGATAGGTACACTTGCCTGTCAGTGGTCTAGCATTTAGAGAGTCTTAGTTTATAAATTTAAAACTAGGGTGTCTAGATTAGGTTAGTTTTTACAGACCACAATTTGCACATCACCGCGCGCCACCCATATTACTTATGCGCATACCAGGACGCCACCTGGTCTTGCGTCACTCATGCGCCACCCGGATGCCACTACGCATACCAGGACGCCACCTGGTCATGCGCCATCCATACTCGCGCATAAGTGCGGGTGCGGCTTACCCTTTGGTCCCCACTAGTGTTTGCCTTAAGGAAACAATTACAAGGAGTGTTCCTCCTCATAAACCACTTTAAGTTTTGTCATCCCACCTATGTGGGACAAGTTGACAAAACTAATCCATTTTATTCATCTTTATTTGTTCCAAACATACAACTTCAAGCTTTGATATCTCATTCATCTTAGCTATATTTGGACATAGTTTGAACACAAACCATAAATAATTATTTATACAACACATATATAAATATTATTGATGTCCAAAATATTTAGTGAAAAACTCATTTTCACTAAAATTTCCAACAACATCTTACCCTCCTCAGACCCTACTTTAGCTTTGCTATTGGTGGGATTTATTGAGTATGATGATGATGACATCTAACACAAACATAAAAATACACATAACCCCATGAGGCGCATTGTTTCCAGAACTAAAAATAAATGTAAAGGTTGTATATTTTATAGAAAATAAATTAATTGACATATACGCATCTAAAACAAACATAAAAAAACACACATAACACCATGAGGCTTATGGTTTTCCAGCGCCTCGGCCTTTGAGGCGAGGCCGAGGCACACACAAAAATAAACACCATGAGGCGTCGCCCCATACTCGATTTCTTAGAGGTGCACGCCTCGACCGCTTTTTTAAATTATGGTATAAGTGAAGCGTAAGGTTGTGAACTTAGTTTAAGTAACCAAAGAAAAGATAAAGGGTTGATTGGTGTGGTTAAAAACAGAAAATAATAATTAGAGATAAGGGTTTTTCAGGTTCAATTTACGGTTTTCGTGTATATAATGAGTAAAATAGGAAAACCATTAGAATATCTGGATCTCCCAGGGCTTACATTCATGTTTCGCATGTGATTTAGGATTTGAAGCGTGAAGGAATTCTTAGAATTCCATCAATGGTTTTAACTTCATTAATTTATTTGACTTCTTCTTTGAGTCCGAAGGCATAATATAAATGTTTTTTAAGGATTTGTTTTGTTGATCATATTTTAACGGCAATCTAACTCAAACTTCCTATGATTGTTTTGCGACCGCCGTGGGAGTTTGTTTGGCGTAGTTTTGACGTGAGGCTGTAAAGAGTCAGGACTTTA